>NC_143265.1:35282045-35910909 GCF_984573655.1 Nuphar pumila
CGGTAATTCCTGAAGAGACTGATCATATTCTGCACGATCATCTGACTGCTTTGCAATCTTATCATTTCTGGTGCTTGCTTTGATTCTGTGAATTGCTGTCGACTTCTGAAAGGCCTTGGGATTGAGAACGAGCTTCTTGATTGTCCGAGAAGTCATTCTGAAATTTTGGAGAAGAAATCTGGTTCAGACAAATCGGCCTATAGTAAGACAAGCAATCATTTGAAGAGAACCATGCATAAAATGGCATTGAATTATGAAATGATGAGATAGACAAAAAGGGAGTAGATGGCATCCAGATAGATAAAGAAACTTGGAATTTTATTGATTGAATTGATCAATGACATTGGTAAAATGAGACACTTATTTGGAAAAGAATAGAAAGGAGATAACAAATGATCTTCATTGTGCCCCTTTGACAAAAACAGTCTTCCTTGATGAGCTTCCTCCGGAGAACCCCAATCCTGCCCTGTGGGGACGATGTTTCTGGATCATTGGCTCAATGCGGCCATCTTCATTCTTGTCGAGTCCCTTGAAGGGTTGATAACCATGCTTCAGGAGTAAATCAAATTCCTTTTTTGACTTCATGAATTGAGGAAACAAGGGATGATCCTTAATGGTGCTGTAGTCGATTCGACCCCCAACCTTGAAGAATTGAGGACCTTTCCATCGTGTCGTGGCTACTGTGTGCAGAGATGGCTCTGATGGTGCCTGAAGTATTTCTCGATTCTCCCCGAGATTGATCTCTTTACTTTTCCTGATGCTGGGAATATCTGCATTGAATGATGGCCGGGGAATCATGGGCCGCGGGAGCCTTTCTTCTGGGTCTTTTCCCAGTATTGTGGTAATCATTCCACATTTTGACCACTTCACGCATTGATGTAGGGTGGAAGGCACTGCATTAGCATTGTGAATCCATGTCCTTCCGAGCAGCAAGTTGTAGGTTGGTGGTACATTAACCACGTGGAAAAGGACGGAGTGCACCGAATAGTTGATGAACACCTCCAGGAATATCTTGCCCTTGGCCGTTTGACCATGATTGTCAAACCCATAGATAGTGATGGGATCTGGAATGTATTCTTCATCCTTGATCCCTAATGCCTTTGCGGTCATTTCAGGGCAAATATTGAGGCTACTGCCTCCATCGACCAGCACATGGGGAACTGTCATTCCTCTGACTCGAACGACAATGTATAAGGCATTATTATGAAAGGAATGAGGCTTTGGAAGGTCCTCATCTGAGAAGGTGATTGGTGCATTGGTCATGGCAGAGTTCACAATCTGTGCCATGTCTTCAGGAGTGGTACTGGGCTTAACTTTGATTTTCCTGAGCAGATCATCCAGTACTTGTCGGTGCTTGTTAGAATTCTTGGCCAAGTCAAAGATGGAGACATTGGATAAAGCAGTCAGAGGCTTCTGACTTGAATTCTCTGGCCTTGGTCTAATGATTTGCTTGAAGAAGTCAGGAGTTCCTTTTGATTTGGGAACTGACTTCACAGGTGCTTCTGCAACTTTCATTTTACCGAATGCTGAAATTAAGTCCATCTTCTTAGAATCTGGAGCTGCTTGTCGTAGCACCGTCACCTGATGCTGAACTTGGAGATCTTGCGCAGAACATGGCTTGATATGTTCATGCGGTAGAAAGGGTTGTGCAGACACTACTGCTGTGGTGTGTGAAGGGAAGGGGTGATTGAGAATGTCCATTTTCTCTTCTTCTTCTCCTTCTACCAATAGATTCTTTTCAATGAGATCTAGTATGATGTTTTTGAGAACAAAGCAGTTCTCGGTGTTGTGTCCCACTGTCCTGTGGAACTTGCAGAACTGATCTTTCCATTTTCCCATGGGCACAGGGGGATCGACCAATCTGGGCAATTTGACCATCTCTTTCGATAGCATGTACTCGAGCACATCTTCGAGTGATTGGTCAAGAGGAGTAAACTTTCTGTCGTAACTCCATCCTTCATGTTTGGTCTTCTCACGCAGTTTTGGCCCTTGATCCTGCTGAGAAGGCTTGCTGAACTAAGGAGCAGGCTTTGCTTTCTGATCCTTGTTGTTCGATCTGCCTGAGCTGTAGCAGTAATCTTTCTTCTGTCCTTTGTGCTGATTACGGCCTTTGTTGTTGTTGTTAGCAGAATAAGTGAAGTGAGCTTTCTTTTTCTGCTCACCATGGGAGTTGCTCTTAGAAAAGGTGAAGCCTTCATAGACTCCATTTTCCACACTTAGTTCGAGCCATTCGGCTCGTTCAGTCAGCTCAATGAAGGTCCTAGACGGTGCTGTGGAGATTAATCCTCTTAACGACTGCGAGAAATTGTTGAAGATTAAGGACAATGCATGCCTTTCCGAGATAGGATCTCTCATCTTATTACAGGCTGATCTCCATCTGTGAATGAAGTCCTGTGCTTTTTCATTCTCATTCTGCCTTAAATTGCAGAGATGACTCAGTGTAGGCAGCGCTTCCGTGTTGAACAAGAAGCGTTCAATAAAGAGATTCACAACTTTGTCGAACTCCTTGAGCTCGATGGGGTTGATATGCTCAACATACCATTTGGCTGAAACTCCTTCCAAGCTGCGGGGGAAGCATAGAAACAATGCTCGGTTATCCCTCTTAAACCGAGAGCATTCAGCAAAGAAAGTGGCAAGGTGCGCTTTTGGGTCGCCGGAACCATCGAATTTGATGAATTTACGGGGAAGATTCTCCAGATCATCATCCCCTTCTAAGTCGTCATAGAAATCCTCACTGGTGAAGACTTTCTTGCCCTTGTCGCGGGCTTAGAGATCCTTGACAACTCGGGCCATTTCTTTAAACTGCGCTTGCAAAGGCTCTTCTTTATCTTTGCTCTTTGATCTGCGGCTTTTACTTTGGCCACGCTTCTGAAATGCCGGAGGCACCTCATATTCTTCATCTGTGTTTTCAGTTGAATCTGATTCATCTGAAATCTCTTCTGGCTGGATCTGCTTCTTGGGAGCCTTCTTACTCCTACGACCATGGAACTTTTCTCTGAATGGATTCCTTTCTGAGCTGGTCCCGGGCTGCTCATTCATCATCTTATTCATCATTTTTCTGAACATGGCATACATTTGAGGGTCTATGCCGTCATCTTCTTGTTGCTGCTCTTGACTCTTCTCGGATCGAGGGGAACCCATTTCTTCTTCTGAGGCTGACGAGTACTGGGATGCCGTGGTTCTTTTGCCTGATCTTGTCTCAACCATCAAATGGTATGGATGCTCTCTGCAGGGCAAAGACCTGATTAGATTTTGAAGGAATTAGCTTTTTGAAGAAATATTTGCTGAAAATATGGTAGACAATTTGGAAAAGATGTCCCATTACTAGGGACTGAGTCGTCGTGGGAATCACGACAATTGTGTTGCCATTCCTTCTGCAAAAGAAATAAACAACGAAAATATGCCTTGTTACCTAGGTGAGGTCGTCAAACCACAATGGAAAGAGAAAGGAAATTTTATTGAAATGGGGAAAACATGACTTTATTGATCTTGACAAAGAGGTGGGGGACAAACAATTTGCCACCATTCACGATAGTCGGCAGACACTCTAGGACCTGGAAAGATTTTGAGAGAGACAAAGGAATCCCAGCCGTAGCGGGCAGAATGATATGCCCCGGACCATTATGCGAAAGTGAGATCAAACTCTGCCATAACTCTTGATAACAGTCGGGCTTCGACATACTGCTGCCTCTGGGAGAACTGCCGAACACATCTCTCTGGTTGGTAGTAAGTGCAGAAGAATGGTCCCAGCAACTTGAACCGCTTGCCATAAGCGTACGTATATCTGAGAGGAGATATTTGCCGATCAAAATAGTCCCAAACAACGTCATCCTCTTGAATGTTGTTGATCATAGACCGGTACTGTGCCACTGGAAGGAGTTCTTGACCATTGTATCTGAAAGAGCTTGCTCGGGCTGGAACGTGTTGAAAAAACCAGGACTGAAGTGCATAGATGCATCCTTCAACTAAAATGGACTCTCCAAGTGAGAATCGAGTCAAACCTCGATATAGGAAGGCGAGCGCTGCCATGGCTATGGAGAGGCGATTGGTTTGCCGACTTCCCCATCTTCTCATAAGTTGGATTATCCTGATGTCCATGTAGTTCTGTCCATCTGGGAAAAGGGACAGTCCTACAGTGCATAGAACCATTGCATTCTGAATCTTTTCTTTGGCTGTTCTTGAAAGCGAGCTGACTTCGACGAAGGTCCCATACTGGCGGTACAACTCAAGTAGGTCAACATATTCATCTCCTTCTAACTGGATCAGGGGTCAAGATCGGCGGCCTGTCATACGAGCTAAGGAGTCTCGGGGGTCCAAACCCTTGACATTGATAAGGAATTGATGCTCTAATGGGTCGCTTGGTTGACCGGCTGGTTCTGGCAACCCCATGATTTCTGAAAATTCATCCATTAAAACAGTCATTTCTCCCCATGGGAACCAGAAGGTACACGTTCGAGGATTCCATCGCTCCGCCATTGCATGGATCAGGTTGCCATTGATGGTCTGCTTTCCGACTGCCGACGCCAGTTCTAATCCGCACTCGCTCAAATGGTCCGGGAACATTCGGGAAAAGCTCTTTAGCCAGGAATAATACCACCGGGGAATGAATGTTCGGGTGCTAAGGGCTCGATGTTCAGGACGACCTTGTCGCACCTCGAAGGAGATGTGACCTTCAGGAAAGATAGGATCGACTTGACGGGATGCCATTGAACTGAAAACAGAGAAAGACTCAGAATGAGACTTAGGAAAATGTGAGAAATTTTAAAAAAAATTTGCAGGCAGGATGAAAATGCAGCTAGAAATTCGAGATCCAGTAGAAAGGTAGAATGAAAAATCACCTGGAGTTTTGAAAGAAATTGAATATTTGTGGAAATCATCCAGGGTTTGAGAAAACATCTTGTGGAAAATAGGGATATTTCGAAAAAGACCTAATGAGTTAAAAAAACATTGGGAAATATAAAGAATTGAGAAAATCATACAATCACATCCTGCACAAACATTTATGCACATTCAGCACTCCCTAAAAGGCTGACTCTAGATGCATCATTTTGAAAACAGCTGTAGGACCTTAATCCTAACTCTAAGTTCAGATCATCTTTGTCCAATCCAGTTATGCCGATATACTCGAATCGAAATCCGAGGTACGTGGCATAGAATTTCAACTCCGGTTCTAAGGTAAGGTTTTCCAACATCCTTGAGCACCTACCGATATACTTCGGACTGTGGCCCGCGGTACGTGGTAGGGGGGTGTTAACCCAAATAGTTGGCCCAGTTGTGAGGCTCTGTCCCGAACTATGGTTCTGGAAGAGAGCCCAGCAACGTGAAGACCGGGTAATGATAGGTAATTGAGGTTTTGAAAAAATGATCACATGCAAGAAATAGAGGGCTCTAAATCCTAGAGAGATAGACTTTTGAAAACTTTGAAGAAGCATACATTGTTTGCATTCAGATCCTAAATTGAGGAGAGTTGTATTTAGACCTAAGTCTATGTGAGCATGACAATTTCTCCTCAATATGGTCCTACCAAACCATGCCTAAGCTATATGCAATCAATGTCAGCTAGGTCAGAATCTAGGCTCCTAGGCTCACATGATAGAAAGTAAAGAGCTGACATTTTGTGAACACGGTTTCAATAATTGAACTAATTCAAACACACTTTTGATCAGGCAAGGACAGGTCCCATCACGGTCACCAAACCTGTTATCGTCGCGAAATTTTTCCCCCGTCTTCCCTTCCTTGCGGAAGAGAGAGAGGGGAAATGCTTTCGCGCTTCAAACTTGACCGGATTTTGGAAATGGTTTTGAAATACTCGCCTCCGTTTTGAAAATTGCGGGAAAATCCATGGGATGGGGCTCGACCTGTCGGTACGAGGTTCGACCGTTCCTGTCGCCTTTAACAGGGGTAATCGAACCAATGACCAAAATTGTGCTTGACTTAATTAAATCATCGAAATTATGTTCTATCCTATATGCACAGAGAATTCAGGCATGTGCTATGAGATTTGAAAGATGTAAGTTGGAAACATGATGTATGCTTGGGAAAACATGATGCATGCTTGGAAAATATTGGGAGTTGAAAAGATTTTCTCAGGAAAAAGCTGAAAGTCAATTTCTCAGGAAACTCAGATGAAAAAGATTTAAAATCTCAGGAAAGTTCATAAAGACTTGGGAAAATTATGAATGGTTGAAAATCTTGGGAAAATGGAAGTGATTCTTGAGAAAAGATGAACTTTCTGAAAAGGGAAACACTTCTTAGGAAAACTTGGACTTTGAGAGTTTTCTTAGGAAAATGATGGAAGATTTATAGGAAAACTCATTGGAGAAGGAAATTCAAAACTTGAGGAATCGAAATCCTGGGAATTTTACCTTTTGAAATACTTGGAAATCGATTTTGGATCTTGGAGAAAGATTGGAAAACTCTTTTGAATATCTTAAGAAAATATCATTTTCCTGGGAAAACTGTGGAAAAACTTGTCTTTGGAAAACCGATTTTGAAAAATCCTTAGAATTTCTTGAGAAATCGATTTCTTGAGAATGAAGTTTTCTTGAGAAAATCTTGAGAAAATCAATGATTTTATGATGCAAATGACATAAGTGAATGAATGCACTTTGAAAGATTCTCTAAGAAATTTGTTGGAAAATGTGCATTAAGTCAAAATAAAGCCTTCACATATTCTGACTGTGGCCATGAATATGTTTAGAACTTAATTGATTTAATGCACAACGCTTTGAAAACATTGGAAATATGATGTGCATTTTTAAGATAGCCTAAGAGTGTAGGCTCAATGTGACTAGTAGAAAGATGATGGATCTGGGTCTCGTCCATATTCCGACTAGGGCCGTAAATATGGATCCCACCGAGTCCATCAACTCCCTAAGAGTTGGTGTACGTGCCATTCGTGAACATCCATAGTGCTTTTGAAATAAGATGTATGCATCACATAAGCAGGATATTTGCCTAAATTCAAACTATATGATATGCATCCTAGTCTAAGCAGGAAATTAACTCTCTTATTCCAAAATTTACATTATTACATCACTAAATAAAGGAAATAAATGGAAATTGCAGACTTCAGCTCCTTCTTTTGAATGTCCATGCCAAACTTGAAATAAGGTTAGCTCAAATATGTGGGTTTTTCCAAGATTTTCCAATAATATTATGAAATTATTGGATTTAATTGGATATAAACCCTAATCTCATGCTTCCTTGATATTTGAAATGATGCAAATGCAGGGAATTCAATGGAAAACAGTTTGAAATTCGAAATTGGGGTCAAAATGACCAAAATACCCCTAAAATTAAAGTTACACCTTTAAAATCAGGGTTTTTTGAAGGAAAACTTGGTAAAATTGAGATTTTGAAATACAAATTGAATCAAATGATGATGAAATGCAGTAAGAGACATGATGACATGCTACTAAACACATTAAGACTGTAAAATCAGAATTTGACATTTTGTAATTTATCCAAAATAACGAATTTCGCTTGTTTTTCGCTTGGATCTGGGTCCTGCGGGACCCTGTTTTGGTATTATGGCTAATCCGAACCCCAAATGGATTCCAAATTGCACCAAATTCGGAATAAAGCATCTACTTACTCTGATAAACAGCCTAGAATGCTAAAAATCACAAAATGATATGATTTAAATGCTACAATTCAAAGAAAATCCTAAAATGGTGGATTTTGCCTATGGATCCGAACCAAATGCAATGCTTAATATGATAATGCAAGCTTTATACCATGTAAACTTATGATATTTTGCAGACTGCTAAAAGACCCGAAATGGAACCTTTTTGGTTTTTACAGCCTCGGGATTTGAGCCATGGTGAGTTCGGCAACAGGGATTTAGTTCTGACAGAGGTAAAAATCACCCTAATCTGATGTAAAATGCCAAAAAAATATAAAACAGCCATGGAAATTTATGCAATTAATCAGAGCTATGCAAGACACCTACATGAACAATTTTCATGTTTATGACTTCGGCATTTGATCAACGGAAACACAGATAAAAATATAACTATTCCTGCCTAAACTAACAGAACAGACAAATGTAGCAAAACAGGGGACTGACAAGAAAAATCCGAAGCAGGGGTCAACACTGTTTTACAAATTACAAGCTTTCAGATTCAAACATAAGACATCTTGTACACCACTTTCACTTTTTACAGTTTTGGATTTGGAGCAACACACAAAGAGAAACCATAGCCCTAAGTCGATCCAAGATCTCAGAGGCCCAAATTAGGCTCTGACACGTGTCCCGAACTCTCGGATTTTTGTTAGACATACAAAAAATCCGAAAAATCTAAAAAAATCATATTAAAGACTAGACACTTTCCCGAGTTCAGAACATCTTTCTAATCGAAAATCGGATCTCCCATGAGGGATATCTTGATTTTACAATTCGGCAAATAATGTTCAAAACGTATCCCAGGTAACAAAACCCGACTTGCCATTTTGAATGTTTACCGCAGTAAACAAATTCAAATGGATGCAAATTTTTGGCAAAATTTTAGGGACACCTAAGGGCACATTCCGTGATTTTTTTGGGATTTTTAATAAAAAACAAATGCATGAAATGATGTGTGGACTGACTGACAAAAACAGAGACCTACTGAAAATAAGCAGAATTGAAATAAAGGCTAAATTAATCCTAATTAATTCATGAAATGTGCTAAATGAATGAAATAAAATGCAAATTAAACCTATCTAACTATATGAATGTTAAAAATCATCAAGGAAGCATAACAAAACATTTTTTATATATGTCGTTTTATGAGAATAGCTCAATCCATCCCTCGGATGAGCTCTTTCTTCAAACGACTCCCGATTCGGATTATAGAATCACATCAAGGGAAAAAGAAGTGCACCTTGCTTCGTTACGCAGCGTAGGAGCTCTTGAAAGGGGCAGCTATCACGAGCTTCCTTCGTCCTTCGCTCCGAGCTTCGGATGGTCCACCAAAATCGACCTCTGTTGGAATCGAATTGGCCACAGCACGAGCTCTACTCCACCTTCTTCAATGCGCCAAAAGGGCACGATTTCCACAGTTCAAAATCTGATTCTAGGAAGGCTAGGTCGGATTTTCCAAGTTCACCAGAGCTAAAAAAAAAATGATCCCCTTAGGCTGGGCGTGAACCCTTGTTTTTATAACTTTTCTGAAAAATTTTGAAATTCAAACAGGCTGGATCTGAGCCCTCCATGTGGCGCCATCTCAGGGGGTGCCATCTGAGGGGTTTGAAATTCGAATTTGTCTTTTGCATGGAGCCCTCAGGTGGCGCCACCTCAAAAGGTGTTTTAATTTTTGAGAAAAATAGAAAAAAATGGAAATTTTGTGTGTGAGACACCTCAGCAGGGGGAATTTGGAATTTTTCAAAAGTTTGCTTGATTCTCTCTGCAGGGAACTCCCAGAAGGCGCCACCTCAGAGGGTGCTCTCTTGGAGTTTGAATTTCAAATTCACTTTTTGTAGGGAGTCCTCAGGTGGCGCCACCTCATGGTGGGCTACCTTTATTAAAAATAAAATAAAAAATAAAAATGGAGCCAAGTGGAGTCCTGGAATGGTGCCACCTCAAAAGGTGTTTGACACATGTCAGGAGGACAGAGCAGTGGGCTCAGAAGGCGCCACCTCAGAGGAATTTGAATTTTGCTTTTTCTGGTGAAAGGAGATCTGGACATGTGGCAGTCCAGGATGGTTCCAAGTGTCAGCCTGCTGGTGTGGTTCTTCAGATGGCGCCACCTCAGAGGAGAATTCAAATTTCAAATGGAGGTTGGCCCTGGAGGAATGGAGGATGGACATGTGGCGCCACCTCAGGGTGGCTCCTACAATGCCATGTGGCAAGAGGGAGGAAAAAGAGGACAGTGACATGTGTCTCCTACTTTTCTGAAAAAAATAGGGAGAGGACATGTGTCCTCTACTTTTTCTGAAGGAGTGAGAAGGAGACATGTGTCACCTTCTTTTTCTGAAAAAAGCAGAAGATGACACGTGGCAGAGGGATAAGAAGGAGGGAAGGGACATGTGGCGCTCTCATAGGCCATCTGGGAAATCAGAGCTCCGGATTTTCGCCACCTAGTGCCTTGTTTGAATTTTGAATGGTTTGCTTTTTCTGAAGAAAGCCAGGAGTGACATGTGTCTCCTACTTTTCTGAAAGAAGTAGGGAGAAGACATGTGTCCTCTACTTTTTCTGAAAGAAGCAGAGAATGACACGTGGCAGAGGGAAGAGAAGGTGGGCCAGGCCATGTGGCGCCATCTCAGACAACCTGGAAAAGGTAGAAGTTCAGGATTTGCGCCACCTATGAGGAGTTTTGAACTTTTGAATTCTAGTTTTTCTGAAGAAAGCAGGAAACGACACATGGCGTCTACTTTTTCTAAGGAAATGAGAGCTTGCCACGTGTCCTCTGCAGGAGACACACTCCAGATGGCGCCACCTCAGAGGAGACAAGCCTACCTTTTCTGTAGGAACTTAGGAGTGACACATGTCTCCTACTTTTCTGAGAAAAGTAGGGAGAGACATGTGTCAGGCTACTTTTCTAGAAGGAGGGAGGGGTTGACACGTGTCCCCTGCAGGAGACACACTTTAAGTGGCGCCACCTCAGAGGAGACAAGCTCCACTTTTTCTAGACAGGACAACCTATGACACTTGGCATCTCCTGGTAATCTTGGAATGACACATGGCCCATGATGGATAGGGTGACACATGGCAGATAAATGGGATGACATGTGGCGGCTTCTTAAGGTAGCCCCACACTGACACTTGGCATGTAGATGAGAGGAGAGAGAAATGACAAGTGGCACCAATCCAGGGGACAAGGCTCCTATATTTTTGGGTTTTTTTTTTAAAATTCAAATTTTCAAAAGAAAAGCTTGTGTGACATCACCTCAGTGTGGGTCCCACATTGCTTCTTTATTGAAATAAGGATAAAATAACAAAACCTCTTTTTTGGAATTTTCATAAAATCTGGAATAATTGGTAAAATAAAAATTTTTGGAAAGAGTTGGCCCTTGTGGGGCGATTTTGTAAAAAGGAGATATTTGAAATTGTTGACAAAATGGCAAAATCTGAGATGAATTGGCTGAAATCCATATTGAAAACTATCCAGATTGTTTTCCTGAGGAAATATTTTGAAATTCAGAGCCCTGGGGGTAAAATGGGAAGAATTGATAATTTTGAATGACCCAGGGTTTTGAAATCAGTTTTGAAAAGAGTTGAAATTCTAATCTGGATTGAAAATTTTGAAATCAAGAGTTCTGGACCTCGAAATGACATGTTGTGCAGTGCAGTGATTTGAAATGCTCGTGCAATGATATGCAATGTCATGTCTTATGAAATGCAATCTTGAACCAAGACTCTGGAGATGTCTGTCTCCTGTCAGGAGTAAAATCTTGAATATCTGAGATAAAAATAGAGAAAATTGAGAGTTTCAGATGAAATTTGGACTTTTGCAAGGTCCGGGCTCAGAAAATGACCATTTTGCCCTCCAGCGATTTCAGAGGCTGGATGATGATGTTTGGTGAAAATGTCGGGGAGGTGAGTGAAAATTTGGGGTGTTTACAGGAAGCCCACGGCTGAGAGAAACCACACATAGGTAATGGATTGCAATCCTCACTACTGTAGTAGTGGAGGTACCTCAACAGGTAACCTTGACCTCCCTAACTCCGAGTGACTGGAGGTCAAAGAACTCCTTAGCTCCTATAAACATGTCATAGTAATGACCTGTCACTCAAGGCTGTATCATCCACCCTCTCTGAGGTGAATCATTCTGTGAATGGGGAAACAGGCGGTTTATCTTTCTTAAGTTGATTGACAACACACCTCCTTCTGAGGTGTTTAGGCACACAGTCCTTGTGATCCCCGTAGGGTCACACAACAAGGTCTTTGCTCGCCATTCACGTGCTCAAGCCTCACACGGCCAACGAAAGAACGTATCGCCGGTGAAGGCGATTCAACACCATTTTTTATTTTCATCTCTAGGGTATCTCAATACGTGAGCTCACTCCTGAACATGGGACCATTGCCCAATGACTCAAGTAGAGTCGTAAAACCTCAAACGGTGTTTGTGCTAATACCCTATGGTGTTTAAGTCACAACTATTTGTTACATCGAGTGTGTAGTGTGTGACATGGTGCATTTCTCAACATAATAGAGCACGGTACTCAAATACAACACTCGAGGTAAGAAATGGATAGTGCATGTGTCATGATGTGCCTAGGTGCAAGTGCGAAGCTATACTATGCAAGATTCTAATTTTTTGCACAAATATTGAAACAAAATCAATGGCACTTATACTTATGCAAACATATTGCAACACACAAACATGTGCAAATGAGTGTATTATTCGACATTCATGTGATATACATGATTCAACAATGCGTAAATTCGCCATAATTTGTATATATGTCAAGAAAAAACAATTAGCAAACATTTTACGCACGTGTCATGACTACAAAATCTCAATAAATGTATTAGGGACAACATCCATAAGTAAAATTCGTAGCACGACCATTTGCATGAAGGAATCGAGTCAACAATGCACACTAGTGTCATGGAGTGTGAAGTGGAACATTTGCATATGTTTGGGAATTACGTTAGCATTGCCAAGGTGCATCGTCGGGCTAGCAAAAGATAGCTAGGCGATTCTAGAACCTAAGGCAAAAACAGGCAAAAGCCAAGTGTTGTGAAAAAGGAGCAAATTGGGTGGGTAGCATGTTGCTCACCTTCTCGCTCACAACCCTGCTGCCGTGATAGGACATCAAGGGTGTGCCAAGGTGCAAAGCCACAGGCCAACCCAAATAAGGTGCAGGCTGGGCCAAGGAGGCCAACAACCCACTGATATGGACATGCACAGCCTGTGCAAGGTGTCCAGGCCAGTGCATGCTGGACAACAAGTACACATGGACAGGTTGCTCCGGTACAAGAGTTGTATATATATATATATATATATATATATATATATATATATATATATATATATATATATATATATATATATATATATATACATATATATATATATATACATACTCTCTTGTTAGCCTACAGTCAAATAGGGTAAAAAAAAGCAGGTTGGTTGACTGGACACCAAAACGGAGCTCAGCCAGGTCCGGTTCAGGTGGGAGCAGACCTAGCTGGGCTCACCCACACCTTGGTCTGAACTGGGGCGGTTCGGACCAGGTGTGTGCAGAACACTGAACCAGCTGGAAGCATCCCCGGACTGGGACCGTCTGGGTGTTTCAGCTGGCTGGGCACCATGATAGTAGGGTCTGGTCCTTTGGAGCAGACTTTGCTGGTCAGGGAGGAACCTGGTCTGAACCAGGAAGGTTCAGATCAGGTGTTGCGACCAACAGCAGCCCGGTTCAAAGGGCAAAACCATAGCCAGCAAGGCCACCCGGGTGTAGCTGGCACCCAGTAGCCGGCTACCGCTCTAATAAGCATAGTAGGGAGCACCTGGCCGAGCTTCTGCTTGGACCAGGGTGCTCCAGGCTGGGTCCAACCCAAGGGGTTGCAAACCAAACCAACGCAACAACAAAAAAAAGAAACATGAAGGTGAGGGGAAAGGGGCTATAGCGGCCCGGGGTGGAGAAGATAGGCATTGGCTGGGTTGGGCTACAAGCGAGCCCAGTTCCATCATGCCAGCTCTTCCCAGACATGACTGTTGCCCCCAGCCAACCTCTTACCAGCAAGAGGTGGCTGCGGACAAGGCAGACTTCAACCGAAAGAAAGAAAAATCGAACTTACATTTGCAAAACTAAGAAAAACAACAAGACATTTTTTGTTATGCAAGAAACGAAAGAAGAATGAGTTGCTTAGAATCCCTCACACTTCATGGAATGAAATGGAGGGGTTCAAAGCTTTACTCCAGTTCATAAAATGCAAGCATTGCTAAAAGAAAATGCAAAAAGAATGTGGGTGAAGATCATTTCCACAATGCTTAGTGAGTGGGTGTTCGAAAGTGAAAGAGAAAGCCACAAGCATTTACCGAACACCATTTTCGCCATAGAGTCGTGCATGCAACGGATGCACCAGGCCCTCTTTGGCTTCATGCATCATACAACATGCTAAACATCCAGAAAAAAAATGGAAAAATAGGGTTGAGGTATTCACCTTGCTCGGATTGGAAAGGAGGAGAGGTCGGCTACTTGCTTGAGAGGCCTCCACAAGACCGGTCGCACAACACCCCCACTCAGTTAGAGGAAGAGGAGAGGAAGGGAGGGAGAGAGAAGGGTGCTCTTAAAAAAATTGTCAACTCTCAAAATGCTCTATCTCTCTCTCTTCATAAAATATTTTATATCCCATGCATGGGATATGGAGGGCTAGGATCTCTTAGAGAGATCCTACGGTTGAGGGCTCCTACACTTCCCTCTAGGCGGTGGCAAGGGTGCAATTCCCTTGCATGGCCACCCAACACTCCCAATTGCCCTCTCCCATTTGAATTCTCTCTACACTATTTCAAAAATGCCATGGGGCGCAGCCCCATGCTCCCCTTGGAAACACGCCCCTCCGTCATTATGACATCCAAAGACATTGCAGGATTGCCATGGATGTCGCTCACTTGGCCAATCCATGCTATGTTTTTTAAAATTTTATTTTTCCTTACCTTCTTGCCATCGCCCAGCTAGTCAAACGTGACCAGCTGGTCTCCAAGGATGGTTGTTGTCCAAGTATGGGTCGACCATGGGCTAGGGTCGACCCCCTAGTGGGACCCAAGCCCACCTATGAATGGAAATTCCACAAAAATTCTAATATAATCAAAATTTCAAAATATATCTTAAATTTATATTCTTCATGAAAAACCATCTCTGGTATAACCCATACTCCTTTAAAAATACATTCTTTATTAATTTACATAAAATGACAGGGTTTTAACATCGTTTAAATTCTTTGATTTGAGATCTGATTGATCTTGTGCAAATTTGAATAAAATTTAGGGTTTCGATGAATAATGCATAACAAAATCACATTCGTTACAATTTGTGTATTTATATAGATATTTGTATTAGGGTTTCATACATATATACATCTATATAAATATAATTATGTGTGCAAAAATCCTCGTAACCATACAAAATTATTTACCTCAGAACTCATATCACGAATTGAATTTTCTCAGAAAATTCGCGGGTCTTACACCAAGGGTTATTAAATGACCAATAACTGTATTGACTTGGACTAGTCAAGGCTGAAATTTGAATGAAGACCAAAATGGTCCACTTCAAATGGTGCCAACTAGGGCTCCATTGAAATGGATCGAGATCCGGATCCAGATTATGCGGCGAATTGGATCTTGCACAAAAATGCATTAGAAAACTACAATTATGAAAAAATAAAAACTATTTGTGTTCCCCATACACCCTCTAGTACCATAAAAGAATTCTATAAAGCACCAGAACTATCAAAATCCATAGAATCCGGCTCCCAAAAAAAATTACATGAAATAAAGACTGTAGGCAAAATATCCAAAAAATATGATTCCATAAAAACGCAATGGAATCAAAGCCTCTAGTGAAGGAACACGACGAGCATTGACTAAACTACAAATCCACTAGGACAAGAGATGTTCTGCAAGCGTGTGGATCACCTTGAATAGCGATGCCCGGATCGGGCCTGGAGAGTTGGATTGGGATCCAACTCCACTTTTGAACTCTAAATCTCCGGATGCTCTGCATCACATGTGCTATGACTTAGAAAAATGCAGATTGAAACCATGATGTATGCTTCAAATATTTGAAAAATACTTGGAAGAAGGAGATGATTAGAAAATCGTGAGCCACACTTGGAAAATATTTTTAGAGAAAAGGAAACTTGGAAAATTGTGAATTGGACCTAGAAAATTCAAAATTTCTTGAAGACTGAAGATTTTGAGGAAATTAATTTTGAGGAAAAGACTTAGAAAATGATGTTGTCTAACCTATATAATGAATGAACTATGGTTTTGTAAGATCATACTTGAAGAAGGAAATTCGAAACATCTTTGAGGAATCCTCTTTCTTTCATAAATCGAATTTATATAAAGGGATTTTATGTGTCTTATAGAATTTAGATAAGATAAATTCACCGCATATCTCTGACTATGGCTATGAATATGTATTAAATATATCTCATTTGATTCTAAAAGGGAAAATACTTGGAAAAGCTTTTGAAAATATGTAATGATTTCTGAAGATAGCCTAAGAGTGTAGGTTGTTTGTAATTTGAAAGAAGATGCTAAATTTGAATTTCATTTGTATTATGATTATGGCCATAAATACGAAATCTACTGAGTTTATTAACTCCTTAGAAGCAGGTGCATGTGTCATTCGTGTTGACCACTATAAATTTAAAATATGTGCATGAATGACAAGCAATAGCAATTATATATCAAAATCAAACTATATGCAAATGTGTCCTAAGCTAAGCAGGAAAGAAATTTTCTTATTTCAATATTATAATTAAAATTTACATTAATAACTAAATAATAAAATAAGGAAAAGATCCAACAAGAGGGGGGCGACAATGGTGTTTTTAATGGAAAATCACAAAAAATAATAAAAACTAATAAAAGAAAAAGGAAGAAGAAACTCACCTTGGGCTGCTTCAATGGAGGAGGTTGGTGGAACTTAAAGGAAAGAGATGAGAGAGAGCATGGGTCGAAATCCTAGAGTTAGGTATTTATAGAAATTTTGGCTTTGTTAATTAGAGAGTTCCAACTCAATTGGAACTCTCTTAATTAATTTAAGAGATAAAGCCTAAAGGGGGGGGGGGGATTTTCCTTGGAATTCTAATTCAATTTGGGATTTGACTTTTCAAAATTTCACCTAATTAAACTCCTAAACAAACTTGAAAATTCCCAAATGTGGCACCATCTAAGTGGGCCCCACATTTGGTTTTTAAAAGGATTAAAATAAAGATTAAAAAGGCTTTTTTTTTAAACAAAGTTAAAATCACAAGGATAAAAATCAAAATTTAAAGTGAAAGCAGAGTCCTAAACCAACTAAAATCCTAAATAGATTGAAAATTTCTAAAATGTGGTGCCACCAATGTGGGCCCTACATGGTTTAAAAAAATGATTTTAAAAAGGCAAAATAAAGGGGTTAAAAACAAGATTTTCAAAAAGCTTTAAAAGATGCCAAATCTATGATTTTTTTTGTATTTTTAAAATAAATAAAACATGAAAATAAAATGAAATAAAGACGAAAAAATTAGGGTTTGACGCCCCTTGCAGGGTGGGCCCCACTTAAGAATTAAGAGAATTGAAAATCGATTTGGGAATCAAGTTTAAAACAAATCCAGATCATTTTTCTAATGAAAATGCTTTGAAATAAGGAATGTAAAGCCCAAGGGTTTGACCAAATGAAAAATATTGATTTAAAACCCAGGTTTTTTAAATTAATTTTGAAAGAAAGGTTTCAAAATCAAGTTTGGATTTGATATTTTGAAAACAAGAGTGCTGGATCTCGAAAATGACATGCAATGATATGAAATGCCATGAAATGATATGCAAAATGCAAACCCTGGATGAGAGATTTGAAGTCCCAGACCTCTGGCAGAGACAAAGAATTGAAAATTCTCATATGAGGATGAGAATTGATAATTGGATATCAGATACGACATTGGATTCGATCCAAATATAAATTGGATCTCGGATATAGTTAAAATTTCAGAAAAGAAATTAATCTGAGCCTAGATTGGCAATTATACCAGCTTGGAAAATGATAAAATTGATATTTTGAACAAAATGCCTGAGAAATCATTTTGCATTTGCAGGGCAAAGAGTGACACTAGAAAATGAGGTTTGAACTGGTTTAGACTGAATTGAACTGGTTTCTAGGGTTTCTAAACTCAGATGAACTAAAAAGACACTGACTCAACTAAACTCCTAGACTAGATGATCAAGAATGACCCAATTCTCAGGAAAATGATGAGAAATAAACATTAGAATGAAGTGGGTGATAAGAATGTACTAAGTTTGAGCTGGAATAAAGGTCAGTTATACTGAGGTGAACTAAATCTAAAGCTTAGACACTAGTTGGGCTATCTGGACTTAGCTCAATTTTAGCTGAAATGAGCCAAAGTGAGCTAAAATGGACTCCAAGACTGTGGGAATGGAATCTGAACTGGAATTGGATTACTTGAACTCCTGGTGAGCTCAAGTTAGACTCAAGGGAATATGATTGACTGGCTCAAAGATAATTGATTGGGATTCGAGCTAAAAATGAGCTCAATTCTTAAGAAATGAACTAATTTTAGTTGAAATGATAAGAAATGAATAGGATTCGCTCATCGTAAGCTTAGGGGAGATAGAAATGACTGACATTCAAACTCTTTTAAACTTAAAAATGAGTTTGATTGGGTCTAACTAACAAGGGTTTAAGGTAACCTATGGGTAAAATGGTAATTTTATTGACAAAATAGGGGGTGAAATGATACCTAAACTGGAATGGGCCTAGAGTTAGACTCCTACATTGGCCTAAGAGGATTGGCATCTATTGAAAGGGGTTGTCCGGGAATGAATGAGAAAAATTTGGGGTGTTTACACTTACCAATGACAAAGCTTCTAACGAAGGGAGTCAAGTTCAAATGAAATGACCAGTGCAAGAAATATTTCAAAATTCTAAAGCAGAGGCTTACTACAACCCCTGTTCTTGCCTTACCTTCTAGTAAGGGAGGTTTTGTGGCTTACACGGATGCCTTGGGAATGAGTCTAAGTTGTGTGTTGATGCAACATGGAAAATTGATAACATGCATGTCATGATAACTGAGGATTCATGAGAAAATTATTTAACCCATGACCTGGAGCTTGTTGTTGTAATGTTCGCACTCAAGATATGATGACACTACCTATATAGAGAGAGGTTCAAGGTCATGTAAAATCATAAAACCTTAAAGTACCTCTTCTCTCAGAAAGAGTAAAATATGTGATAACGATGGTGGCTAAAATCCTTTAAGAACTATGAATTTACACTTTCCTATAGTTCTGTAAAGGTGAATGTCGTAGCCGATGCCCTTAGTCGTAAGACTGTCAGCACTCTTGCTAGTCTCGCATGATAATGGAAATTGATAGAAGATTTTGTTAACTGAAAGTCGTTTCTAGCATATTTAGACAAGATTCAATTGTCAAATCTAATAATGCAGCCTGAGATCCTCACTCAAATTGTAGCCAAACAAATTAAAGATCACCAGTATATAAAGCTAAAAGCAAGGGCTATGAAGGATGACACATTCTTTCACTTAAAGGAAGATGAGATATATGGATGAAGGAAAGGCTATGGGTTCCAAATAACCATAAGTTAAGAGAAGAAATACTTTAGAAAACACACAATAGCAAATATACCATCCACCTTAGAGGCATAAAAATGTTTAAAGATCTACAGAGAAAATATTAGTAGAAGAGTATGAAGAAAGATGTCGCTATATATGTCTCAAAGTACTTGACCTACTAGCAAGTCAAGATAGGACATCAATGACTTGGCGGCATGATGCAACAAATCAAAATTCTATAATAAAAATGAGAAGATAATACAATAGATTTTATCATAGAATTACCTTGATCTAGGAGATAACATGACTCAATCTAGGTGATCGTGGACAGACTCACTAAGTTTGCTCACTTCCTTGCAATCAATACCTAGTACTCAAAAAAAAAATGGTAGAGCTTTACATTTGAAAAATCGTTAGTCTCTATAGAGTGTCTTTCTCAATTATCTCTGATCATGATCTGAAGTTTATCTCTCACTTCTGGGAGCAGCTGTAGAGAGCCTTGGGGACAAAACTAAAGTTTAGTACGACATTTCATCCCCAAACCAACAGACAATCTGAGTGCACCATACAGTTTCTAGAAGATAAGTTGTGAGCCTGTATGTTGGAATAAAAAGGAGATTGGGATTCACATCTAGCATTGGCAAAGTTTGCCTACAACAATAGCTATCACACTAGCATTGGAATGACACCGTACGAAGCCCTATACGAAAGGCCCTGTCGATCACCAATCTGCTGGGGTGAAGTTGGTGAGCGAACTTGTACTCACCTATCATGCTTCAACACTATACTCAGCAGGTGTGCATGATTTGAGAAAAACTACTCAATGCTAAGAGCCGACAGAAAAGCTACATAAATTAGCAATGTAGGGAACTCACTTTTTTAGTTGAAGACAAGGTTTTTATTAAGGTCTCTCCAACCAAAAGTCTTTTCCATTTTGAAAAGAAGGAGAAGCTAAGCTCCAAATTTGTTGGTCCATTTGAGATCTTGAGCAGAATCGAAAAGACAATATGCCAAATAGCATTGTCACCCCAATATGCTTAAATACATAACGTATTTCACGTGTTAATGCTTAAAAAATATGTCTATGACCCTTCCTATTCCATTTAACATGAGGACATCGACATCAAGGAGGACATGACTGTGGAAAAAAGATCAGTAGAGATCATCGACTATCAGGAACAAATGCTTAGATCAAAGGTCATCCCCCTTGTTAAAGTGAGATGACAACACCATGAGATAGATAATCTTGCGCTTGGAAACCCAAATCCAATATACGAGAGAAATATCCTGAGTTATTCACGTAGCATTCACAACAGAATTTCATGTACAAAATTCTTTTAAGGGGGTAATGATGTAAGAACCATAACTTTTTAGTAAAAAATTTGAATAAAAATCAGAGGTATTTTATGTAAAATTATTGTATTAACCTGAAATATAAAATGAAAGAATTTCGTAGAGCCAATTATACTTAGGGCGTATATATCCTCAGGGATATACGCTCAAACAATCAAGGATCCATAACTTACTTCCTGGACAAAATTAGATAATTTTGTAGAGCTAATCCGCTTCGCCTCGTTGAGATGAAGAGAATGGTATACTCACATTTTTTGTGAAAAATATTGGTGAAACCCCAAAAATGTGTGCGCCCTATAAAAATATCTGACGGGTCCCACATAAATATCTCACAAAAATATCTTGTGGGACCTACACAAATATCTTATAGAAATATCAAGTGGGCCCCACAAGGATATGGATGTCATTATGTTACTTTGGTCTTAAGTTTGGATCTTGGATCAAATGAACTAAATGGATCAGACCCAGTTCACACACATATCCAAGATCCAATATTTTTTCTATAAATAGGGGAAGACCCTCCTTAGAAAATCGCTCCCCCCCCCCCTCTCTTTCTCTCTACTTTTTCTTTCTAGCCCCTCTCTCCCCTCTCTTCTCTCTCTTAGTTCTACCCTATACCAAGCCCACTTGAAGTGAGCTTGAACCTGCTTGGCCTATCCTGCGCCCACCTGGGTTAACACCATTTGACCTACCAAGTTAGCATTTCTCTCTTTTTCTTTGTTTGGTCTTAGCCTAGGTCAACCCACTTGACCTAGACTGAGCCTACTTGAGGTGAGCTTGGACCTACCTGACCTAGAAAGAACTCAGTTGGATCAAGACCCCTTGGCCCTGACAGTTTGACCTCCTCTACTTTTTTCTTGAATAGGTCTAACCCATCTGATCTAGCTTAGCCCACTTGAGGTAGGTTCAAACTCGGTTAGACCTAAACTAAGTCCAATCTGTTTTTTACCTATACCTTATCATTTCACCGCACTGACAAGTTCTGTATGAGATGCTCTTGGTTGTGACCGTATCAGACATAAGGACATGCTTGCCATGACCTAGGAGCACCTCAAATGTTGTGATAAGCCATTGCTGCCAAATTTTGGTAGGTTTGCATGTGGTTCTCTATTTTTCAAGTTATTTAGTGAATTAACTGTCATGTACGTTGGGATTTTCCATATCATATACTTTTCTAAAATAATATCTGGTTCTAGTCCTTGGTTTACGTCCTCTAGGGCACCACAAGCTTGCTTCAGTATTCATACACATACCTTTTCGACTATTGCTCAATATTTATGATGAACTATCATAGGGTTTTAGCCTTTGGTTTACACCCTATAAGGCAACGCAAGCTTGTTTTAGTGTCCACGCGCATATCCTTGAGATAATTTCTCTATTTACTATATATATGTAAAAATATACAAATACTTTGTTTTACACAATTTACTTAGTCTGATGTGTGGTTTCATTTACCAGGCCATGCTTTATGCACTTTACTTTGCAGTCATGTTGTTATGTGAATCGACTCCTACTTTACGCAATTTACTTAGCCCAATGTACAGTTTCATTCACCGAGCCACTTTACTTTATTATCTCATTGTTATGTGCGTATGCTCCTTCTTTTACTAAATATAGTTGCGCTATAATAAGCCTACAAATGGTGACTGATTCCTATTGCCAAATCGATTCCAAATGCCTTGCCTCGTTCAAAATATTATTCGATGAAGAAACCCTTATTGAAAAGGTTTCAAATTTGTATAAAACCGCATTTACATAAACATTTAAGTCACTCGCATATGGTCTAACTAAGGCTTAGGTTTCCAATAAACTATAGAAAATGCAAAGTATGCACAACAATGCACATCTATCTAAAAATGAACACAGTGATTTTCCCATTAAACAGGGTAGATGCTGCTCAAATTTCTTCAAAGATGCTCTCCAAGATAAAAGAAATGTCACATTTTCCCTATTAAACAGGAAAGATGCTACCAAAAATTCTGACAAGATGCTCTCCAAGCTACAAGGAACATCGTGCTTTTTCTGTTAAACAAAGAAGATGCTGCCAAATTTTTTGACAAAATACACTGTTATCATCCAAAAGTTTACTTTCACAAGTCAACTGACCTTTTGAAAAGGGTGTAGAAAACTCACCTCTGTTTTGAAAAATATGGAAAAAGTTGAGAAATTGGGACTCGCCTGTCGGTACGAGGTTCAACTGTTCCTGGCACCTTAACCAGGGGTAATCGAACCAAGGATTAAACAATATGCCTTGTTTTGTTTAAATGTCTAAGAAATTATTCTAGATCTTAGAATGTAGAAAGAAATCAAACACACATTGACATGATTTGGAAAAGAAGTTAATTGAAAATATGATGTATGCTTGGAATTATTGATAAATCACTTTTTGAAGAAATATCTTGAAAGCGATTTTCTAAAATTGAATTGCTAAAATGCTCAGTTGATTGGGCGTGTAGCCTTGTGAGCTCATGCCTGATGCAACCTAAGTCTAAGTGATGCATGGATGCAGGTTTATAAAAAAAACCTTTTTGAAAAAGATTTGAGAAAAATCGATTTGTAAATCCCCTTTGTTTCTGAAATTTTTTTGATAAAAAAGGTGTTTTATGCCTTATAGAATTCAGATGAAATAAATTCATCATATATTCATGACTATGGCCACAAATATATTTTGAACATATCTCATTTGATTCCTAAAAGGGAGGGTTTTAGAAAATACTTGAAAATCTTTTAAAAATATATAATGACTTTGGAAAATAGCCTATGTAAAACCCGAAAAAAAAAAAGATTCGGGTCAAATCCGGACCCGACCCAGACCCAACCTGAGGCCACCGCCTCCCTCACACCTTCTAAAGACAGTGAGGTAGGGGAGGGGTTTCAAATAGAAACCCCCTTTCCCCTCTGCTCTCTCGTTCTCTCTCCCTCTCTCACCTTCCTTCCGCTCGACAGACCTCCGATGAGCTCTTGTTCGACAAACCCCCTCACCCGCAGCTCCCTCTCGTTTGCCAACGCCGACATCAACGACCTCAGTCCCTCTCATCGGCCCCAGCAGGTAACCCCCGACTCCCCTCTCTTTTTTCTTCTTCTTTGTTTCTCCTATTCTCTTCTTCGGCAAGATGGTAGGGGCGACACCCCCTACTGTCTACATTTAGTCGGTCGGCAAGGGCTAAAGCCCCTGCCTGACATCTTTCAATAGGTCGGCAAGGGTGACGTCCCCTGCCACCTGCGTTTAATTGGTCAACAAGAGTTTTAGCCTCCGGCTTTAATGTTCCGGCAGGTCGACAGGGGCCTTGTCCCTGTATCTGAGTATTCTCGGCAGGCAGAGACAAAGCCTCTGCCCGAGATCCTCACTCTTTTCCTCTTTTGTCGGGGAGGGGCAGAGCCCCCTCCCTGTCTCCATGTGGTGCAAGATGAAGGAGAGGGGCTTGGCCCCCTCCCGATTTCCTTTTTTCACCAAGGAGGGGATGAGCCCCCTCCCTGTCTCCTTGTGGTATGTGTTATGAGGGAGGGGCTCGACCCCCTCCCTGTTTCTCCTTATCACAAGGAAGGGGGGCGAGCCCTCCCCCAGTCTCTCTGCTCTTGTTAGGGCCTAGGGTTGAATCTGGCTCATCAATCGAGCCCACCTTCACCTTTGGCCGATGCAGGATGGGTTGGGCCTGGTTTGACTGTCGTGCCCACCTGCCTCCCTTGTGTTGGTTGACAGGGCCAGATGCACACTTTCTCTTTAGGCTTTTGTGCAGCTACTTACATCTTGCTTTTGCAGCTCGTACGATGGATCTTGCTCGTGCCCTGCGACCCCTTAATCGCTTATACCCGCAGATGCCAACAAGCTCGCAACTCCCCAAGGTAGGAGAAGATTGCACAGAGGACTTAAACAATTTAATTGAGTTCAATTAACTAAAAAAGCATAATTAAATAAATATATGTATATATATATATATATATTTATACGAGTATGCATTGAACTCAAGGATGCAGTTTTGCGATCCTTGTCCTTTACTTTATGTCAGTCTTTACTTTGTCATCGCGTTTTGTGCCCAAGCTTTGCGTTTGCACTCCTGCTCACAATCTTTACCTTGTTGTCGCGCTTTGCGCCCAGGCTTCTACTTTTGCAATTGTTTCGTTAGTGCCTTACCATTGTAGATGACGCTCAAGTTTTTATTCATTGTATGTTCTATAAAAGGCATCCTCGTGGAGGATGCAGGAGGCATTTACCACTCTTCCTCTTGCGACAAGAGTTGAGTCGGGAGATTAATGTTACATCCTTGTCTAAGGAGAGGGATCCCTAGCAGGGATCCTGACTCTTCGAGTAAGCAGTCGTGCAGAGTAAACTTGAGATTTTAGGGAGCTACACAAAAGCAACAAAGACTGCCCAAATCGAAGCATTTGGAAGGATGTGATTGGCTGGTTTTGTTCATCTGTTTGACATATCTCGGATAACCCCAAATTGGTGCTCAAGCGAACTTCTTAGCGGGGGGTTCTGTTGAGAAACCTGTATCCCATTTATCGAGGCCGGTATTGAGTCATGCAAGGCATGTAGATACCCTGATAGCGGATGAGATTCTAGAAAATCACATGCCAAATGTTGGCACAAGCTGTTGGTTGTTTCAAAAGATAAAGAATGTGAAAAGTAAAGCTTGAGAAACATTACATCTTTGTGAAACACTTTTGTTGAGGCTCCTATTGAGGAACTATACCCCTTTCATCCTAGAGTACTTGTAGTCGTGCACTATACTCTAGTACTGCGATGATCGGATGAGACAGTCATACAACCTTAAATAGTGCTAAATGCACAATGTTGTAAACACATAAAAATGTGATCGCCTTCACAGGTAAGATGCTCATTTGGTCAAAAGACCAGAGCATATAGAATGAGACGTCAGTTAATTTACCCCTGAGACACTCATTCGCCTTTGTGTTTCTGTCAAGGGAGAGGATGGATCGGTACAAAACTCCAATGAACAGGTTGTTAACAACCACCCCATAGGCAAAGATCTGACCTCCCTAGTCATTGGAGTTAGGGGAAGGGACTACGAGACATTATCCTAGGTGGTAGATCCCATGAACTTTTTGCAGAAGTTGGATGCATCCGTTGCCAAGTACTTGCCTTTGGGGAATCCTCTCTCGGCTAAAGTCATCCCCTTAGGAACGAACTCAACTAGCTATTCGAGTTATTGAAAATACATAGAATAACAGACGCCCGAACTAGTCTTAGTTGTTTCTATAATTTGTCTGCGCGTACCCGCATGCCAGTAATATCAAAACATAAAGTATGTTCACACTGATTGATGGGTCATGAGACCTGCTTGTTGCATGGTAGTTCACAGCTTATGATCAAATGAATCATCATGCTGCATTTGACAGTTGCATTGCTTATCTACTTTGAACTGCTTACCTGTTTTGAGTTGCTTACCTGTTTTGAACTGCTTATCTGTTTTACTGCATATCTATTTTAAATTGCTTAGCATGCTGAATTAAATGCTCTTAATTCAGTTTTTTGTAGTCTCTCTTATGCACCTACTAGTTTTTCGCGAAACTAACCCATTCTATGGGTACAAGTGATGATTAGATACACTACGGGCAATGGTGTGATGGCAAGATGGCTACAAGATTTCCTTTTCCTGCTCCTTACTCGCGTTCTGGACATTTTTGGGTTTTGTAATGGATTTTCCTTGGGATATCCAAATTTTGTACTTTTTGGGAACTTCTTTTAATGAAAGTGGCTTTTTCAAGTGTTTTGCAAGTAGCCTGGATTGTGAGTTTTGGTTCTTTTAGCTAACGTGCCTAAAGTTGTCAGCTTATCTTTCTAAATTCAACAAAAGAATAGTCTTCTGCTGATTTCATAAGAAAACTCTGAAAGGAAAGAGATTTTCTTCTAGTCTCTTGCCTATTTTCTGAAAGGTTTGCAAGTTTGAAATTTTGGGGCATTACAGATTGGTATCAGAGCTGAATGAAGCAAGGATTTTTTATCATTGAGCATCTGCATCGTGCTTTGAGTAAACAATTTCTCTTGCTTTATAACTCTATTTTGCATTGTTAAGCTAAGTAGCTTGACACGTTCTACTTATGTACCAACATTGTTGGATTTTTGTAACCTACTCATGTTACGCATGAATAGTACAAATGTTTTTGGCTTCTATCTCGAGCTTTCTAAAAATTTTGATCTTTGGTATCCCTCGTTTACTTCAAGGATGGTAAGGAACTCAAACAAAGATTCTGCTGACAAATGATCAGAACAGCGGAGATTCATGATGGATTCCCTAAGTACCCTGATTTGTATTTTGATCAATAAATACAATAGAAATTTTGTGGACGAAATTAATTTTAATGAGGGTAGGATGTAAAACCTGAGAAAAAATAGATTTGGGTCAGATTCGGACCCGACCCGGACCCAACCTGAGGCCACCGCTTCCCTCGTGCCTTCTAAAGACAGCAAGGCAGGGGAGGGGTTTCAAATAGAAACCCCCTTTCCCCTCTGCTCTCTCGTTCTCTCTCCCTCTCTCACATTCCTTCTGCTCGGCAGACCTTCGGTGAGCTCCTGTTCGACGAACCCCCTCACCCACAGCTCCCTCTCATTTGTCAAAGTCAACATCGACGACCTCGGTTCCTCTCGTCGGCCCCCTGCAGGTAACCCCCGACTCCTCTCTCTTTCTTCTTCTTCTTCTTTGTTTCCCCTATTCTCTTCTTCGGCAGGACGATAGGGGCAACACCCCCTGTCGTCTATATTTAGTTGGTCGGCAGGGGCTAAAGCCCATGCCAGACATCTTTCGACAGGTCAGCAAAGGTGACATCCCCTGTCACCTGCGTTTAGTTGGTCGACAGGGGTTTTAGCCTCTGCCTTTAATGTTCTGGCAGGTCGACAGAGGCGACACCTTCTGTCGCCTATGATAAGGCTTTCGGCATGTGCTTGTTTGCCCCTGCCTCACTTTTTGGCAGGTCGGCAGGGGCCTTGCCCCTGCCACCTGAGTATTCCCGGTAGGCAGGGACAAAGCCTCTATCCCCGATCCTCCCTCTTTCTTTTTTTTGTTGGGGAATGGCAGAGCCCCCTCCCTGTTTCCCTTTTTTGCCAGAGAGGGGCTGAGCCCCCTCCCTATCTTCATGTTGTACAGGTTACGAGGGAGGGGCTCGGCCCCCTCCCTACCCCTCTTTGTCTCCTTGTGGTATGGGTTATGAGGGAGGGGCTCGACCCCCTTCCTGTTCCTCCTTATCGCAAGGAAGGGGGCTGAGCTCTCCCCTCAGTCTACTTGCTCTTGTTAGGGACCGGGGTCAGGTTCGGCTCATCAGTCGAGCCCACCTTCACCTTTGGCCGCTGCAGGATGGGCTGGGCCAGGTTTGACTGTCGTGCCCACCTGCCTCCCTTGGGTTGGTTGGCAGGGTCATGTTCAACCTAGGTTGCTATCCCTTTGCCCTGCCCCTTCCACACTTTCTCTTCAAGCTTTTGTGCAGCTACTTACATCTTGCTTTTGCAGCTCGTACGTTAGATCATGCTCGTGCCCCACGACCTGACCCCTTAATCGCTTATACCCGCAGATGCCAACAAACTTGCAACTCCCCAAGGTAGGGGAAGATTGCACAGAGGACTTGAACAATTGAATTGAGTTCAATTAACTAAAAAAGGACAAATAAATATATATATATATATATATATATATATATATATATATATATACAAGTATGCAATTAACTCAAGAACGCGGTTTTATGATCCTTGTCATTTACTTTCTGTTAGTCTTTACTTTGTCGTCGCGCTTTGCGCCCAGGCTTTGTGTTTGCACTCCTACTCACAGTCTTTACCTTGTTGCCGCGCTTTGCACCCAGGCTCCTGCTTTTGCAAATGTTTCATTATTGCCTTGTCATTGCAGATGATGCTTAAGTTTTCGCTCATTGCATGTTCTATAAAAGGCATCCCCGTGGAGGATGCAGGAGGCATTTATCACTCTTCCTCTTACGACAAGAGTTGAGTTGGGAGCTTAACATTAGATCCTTGTCTAAGGAGAGGGATACCTAGCAGGGATCCAGACTCTTCGAGTAAGCAGTCCTGCAGAGTAGACTTGAGATTTTAGGGAGTTGCGCAAAAGCAACAAAGACTGCCCAAATCGAAGCATTTGAAAGGATGTGATTGGCTGGTTTTGTTCATCTATTCAACATATCTCGAGTAACCCTGAATCGGGGCTTGAGCGAACTTCTTAGCGGAGGGGTCTGTTAATAAACCTGTATCCTGTCTATCGAGGCCGGTATCGAGTTATGCAAGGCATGTAGATACCCCGATAGCGGATGAGATTGTAGAAAATCGCATGTCAAATGTTGGCACAAGTTGTTGGCTATTTCAAAAGATAAAGAATATTAAAAGTAAAGCTTGAGAAATATTATATCTTTGTGAAACACTTTTGTTGAGGCTCCTATTGAGGAACTATACCCCTTTCATCCTAGAGTACTTGTAGTCATGCACTACATGCTAGTACTGCGATGATCGGATAAGACGGTCATGCGACCTCGAATAGTGCTAAATGCACAATATTATAAACGCATAAAAATGGGATCGCCTTTACAGGTAAGATGCTCATTTGGTCAAAAGACCAGAGCATATAGAATGAGTCGTCAGTTAATTTACCCCTTACGCACTCATTCGCCTTTGTGTTTCTCTCAAGGGAGAGAATGGATTGGTACAAAACTCCAATGAACAGGTTGTTAGCAACCACCCCACGGGCAAAGATCTGGCTTCCTTAGTCATTGGAGTTAGGAGAAGGGACTATCAGACATTATCCTAGGTGGTAGATCCCATGGACTTCTGCAGAAGTTGGATGCATCAGTTGCCAAGTACATGCCTTTGGAAAATCCTCTCTCGGCTAAAGTCGTCTCCTTAGGAGCGGACTCAACTAGTTATTCGGGTTATTGAAAATACATAGAATAACAGGCGTATGAACTAGTCTTAGTTGTTTCTACGACTTGTCTGCACGTACCCGCAGGCCAGTAATATCGAAACATAAAGTTTGTTCACACTGGTTGATCTTGTTGCGTGGTAGTTCACAACTTATAATCAAATGAATCATCATGTTGCGTTTGACAGTTGCACTGCTTACCTGTTTTGAACTGCCTACCTGTTTTGAATTGCTTATCTGTTTAACTGTATGTTTGCTTTAAACTGCTTAGCATGCCAAATTAAAAATGTTTAATTCAGTTTCTTGTAGTCTCTCTTGTGCACCTACTAGTTTTTCATAAAACTAACTCATTCTATGAGTACAGGTGATGATTAGGTACACCACGAGCGATGGCAAGATGGCAAAAAGATTTCTTTTTCCTGCTCTTAGCTCGCATCCTGAATGTATTTGGGTTTTATAACGGATTTTCCTTAGGATATCCAAATTTTGTACTATCTGGAAACTTTTTTTAATGAAAGTGGCTTTTTCAAGTGTTTTGAAAGTAGCATGTATTATGAGTTGTGGTTCTTTTAGCTAATGTGCCTAAAGTTGTCAGCTTGCCTTTCTAAATTCAACAAAAGAATAGTCTTCCGCTGATTTCATAAGCAAACTCTGAAAGAAAAGAGATTTTCTTCTAGTCTCTTGTCTGTTTTCTGAAAGGCTCGCAAGTTTGAAATTTTAGAGCGTTACAGCCTAAGAGTGTAAGCTTTTTGTAATTTAAAAGAAATTAATAAATCTGAATTTCATTTGTATTCTGACTATGGCCACAAATATGAATTTCACTAAGTTTATCAACTTCTTCGAAGAAGGTGAATGTGTCATTCGTGTTTACCATTGTACAATTTGGAAAGTGCATATGCATGACAAACCATAGCAATTAATATTGAAAATAAACTATATGCTTATGCAATCTATCTATGCAGAAAAGTAAATTTCAACTATTTTTGGTATTTGATTACAATTTACATTGAATAATTGAATAATAAAATAAAGAAAATAACTTTTTGAACTTTAATGCAAAATTAGCAAACATGTTAGTAGAAATATATAGGCTTTTCAGGATTTATCCAATAATATCTGGAAATTGAGGGATTTTATCCTGAAATAAGCCTTTTTTCCATGCATTCATAAAATAAAATCTTTAAATAAAATAAAGGATGATACATGATTTAATAAAATATGAAACTAAACTGATTATAAAATTAGAAATTCTAAATTAAGGGTAAAAAGACCAAAATACCCCTAAAAGTTAAAATTATTTGCAAAATAGTGTTAAAAATGAGGGTTTCAGAAAATGGTTTTGAAATTTGCCCAATCTGAAGACCAAACGAATTCAAAACGATGTCAAATCGGGTGGAGAGCACCCTAACATGATCAAGAAAATAATCAAATGCTAAAAATATAAAACTATTTATGAAAAAGATAAAGTAATAGAAAATATCAATTTTTCCAATATTTTCGCAGAACTACAAGAACTAGTTTTTGAAAAATAGTAAGATAACATATCAAATGTCCTCTAAAAATCATGAAAATCGACATGGACACTGTTAACAACCCTAGAAACAACGTACAATAAAAAAATAAAATTTATGAATTGCTAAAAATAAATATTAAATTAAAAAGCAAAAATAAGCTACTGAATAGGCTATTTTGTACCTGTCACGGTGTCAGATTAGAATAAAATATCAAACAGAGGTGAAATTTTATAAAAAATGATAGAAATAAACTAAACATGACTATAGATAGATCCCTTTCTACAGATCAGAAAAATCATCTTCGGTTAGGGAGATATGATTCTGGCGAGATGCACTTGATTCTGGACAATACCTGACAATTCAAGAAAATCAGATCCTGGTTTTGGGTTAAAAGAAAATAGCAAACAATGGTCAAAAATCACTAAAATCACATGACAAAAACTAGACATGCAGACAGATTGGTCACTTTTTACAGATCAGAGAGCATCTTCGGTTAGAGAGATATCACTTTGGCAAGATGACCCTGGATCTGAACTGTGCTTGACGATTCAAGATGAATAGGTTTTGATTTTGGGTGAAAATAAAATAGTAAACGACCATCAAAATCACAAAAATCATATAGGAGAAACTAGATATGTAGACAAAGATGCCACTTTTTACGGATTTGAAATATGATCTTTAGTTAGAGAGATATGACTCCAACAAGTTGCGGCTGATTCTGCACAGCATTTTGACGGTGCAGAAAATAGGTTTCGGTTCTTGAATTTAAAACGGGTCATCAGATGCCCAAAAAACATGAAATTTTGCTTGATTAATGAAAATATATGGATATAACTCTCATAAAAAATTCAGATCAAAATGATGAAAAAAATACACATAAAATAACGCTACTAATTCATGGTCAGAATCCAAATTCATGCAGGACTGTCAAAGAAAATTCAAGAACTTGATGTAACATGCATAAACAAAAAAAAAGCATAAATGCAATATTTTTTTGATTTTGTATGAATGAAATAATATAAATCTAAATCTAATATTTTCATAAAATAGAAAAAAATATAGAAAATGAAAATTGCATGAGATTTTCTTTGATGTAGCTGATTGAAAGAGAGGTTCGGCCTATGAGAGGTTGAATCTCTTTTTCTTGTTGGATGAGATAAGATTGATACCTAAGCATAAAAAATATGAATGAAAAGCATGAAAAACAAGGGTTTACCTGCAGCTGGATTGATCATTGATGCTACAACACGAAAAGCACATTAAAAAGAAAAAAAAAAGAAAAAAGGGGGGCAGCACCATGGAAAAAGAAAGAAAGAAAAGAAATAAATGAGAGAAAGGGTGAGGATTTTACCTTGGGGTTGGAGGAGTTGGTGCTAAGGGAGAGAGGAAGTCTAAGGAAGAGAGGGATGAGATGGGAAAACATGTTGGACGTCCACCCTAGAGCCGCTATTTATAATAATTTTTTAGGAGAAGATGGGGATTCTAGAAGTCCTAATTGATTAGCTTAATTAGCACTTAATTAGCTAATATTTAGGGGGGGGGGGGGGGATTTTCTTAAAGGAGTCCTAATTGGATTCATGTTTTAACTTTTCTAATTTCAACCTAATTAAAACTCTAACAAAGCAAATCAAATGTGATGCCACCTAGGTGGGTCCCATATTTGATTAAAAAAAGCAATTAAAATAAAAGTTTTAAAAAGGTTAAAAACAAATAACAATAAAAGTAAAGGATAAAAACAAAAATAGAGTCATAAACCAACTAAAATTTTGAAATAATAAAATTTAAAAAAATCAAATAAAAAGACAATCCAAAAGTGATGCCACCTATATGGTCTTTTGGATTTGGATTGGATCTAAGATCTATCGTGAAGTTTGAGCCCAGTAAAAATATGAATTAGAATTTGATCCGGGTCCAGATTTGATGCATTGAAAAAGATGTATTTCTGAAAAGCATTTCAAAACATCAAATGTAAATCACAGGATTTAGATAAAAAAAATATGAAAATTAATTTGGGACCCAAGTTTGAAACTGGATAAAGAGAGAGTTTTGAATTTGGATCTGGATCCGAGGTTTTAAAATGATAAATGGATCTGGATCTCAAACATGAGCTTGATTCATATTTTAAAATGATGGACGGGTCCTGAATCAAAAATAAAACTGGAAACTGAGTCATGGATCAAAGATAAGATTGGAAAATGGATCCTGAATCAGGATAATGTGATGAAAATGGATCCTTGATATGGAAATTGAAGAATGAATCCAGAATGGCAAATGATTGGACTCTAGATGTCTGATGAGATAATCCAGACTCAGAAACCAAATTGGACTCTAGATATAGATAATAGAATAAATTGAATAAAAGGATCCAAATCTGGAATAGAGAATGGATATCAGGTCCAATGTTGGATCCAGTGTCTGAATTGGAACATGAATTGGATCTCGGATATAGATAGAGTTTCAGAAAGAGGATTGATCCGAGTCTGGACTAGAAATTGATTAAATTGTCACCCCAAATAGAAATGAACAAGATAAAAAATGGTTTACCCTACAGGGCAAAGAGTGACACTTGGAGAATGAGGTTTGAACTGGTTTAAACTAGATGGAACTGGTTTCTAAGGTTTCTAAACTTAGATGAACTAAAAAGATACTGACTCAACTCGATTCCTAGACCAGGTGATTGAGAAATGACACCATTCTCATTAAAATGATGAGAATTTCACTATAGAGTGAAGTAAGCGACAGAAATATAATGTGTGTGAGCTAAAATGAAGGTCATCTGAACTAAGATGAACTAAATCCAGAGCTTAAACACTATCTAGGCTGACTGGGATTAACTCAATTTTAGTTGAAATGGACTCCAAGAATGTTGGAAATGAATTTGGACTAAAACTGGACCACTTGAACTTCTGATGAGCTCAAGTTAGACATATGAAAATAGGATTGACTAGGATTAACTGACTCTTATACAATTGGGTAGAATTTGGGCTAGAATTGAGCTTATTTCTCAGAAAATGAACTAAAATTAGCTGAAATAAAATGACACTACTCATCGTAGCTCAGAGGAGATAGAAATGACTGATATTCTAACTTTTCTGAACTTAAAATGAGCTTGGCTGGACCTAACCGACAAGGATCTAAGATGACCTAGGGGTAAAATAATAACTTTACTGGCAAAATGTGGTAAACTGACCTCTAAACTAGAATGAACATAGGGGTTAGACTCCTATACTGTACTACAGAGGGTCGGCATCTATGAGGGGGGTGTCCAGGGATGAACCTGGAAAATTTAGAGTGTTTACACACATTTAAGCTAGTATGAATGGCACGATGATGCCCCCGTTGTTAGAATCCTACCTGAAAGGCTCGTTTCATTTCTGTCATCAAGGACACCATACTTGTATGGGCTAATGCGTCAATATAGCCATTGTGCCTTGTTAAGCCAGTGTTCAATGCGGCTAAATAGCCCAAGCCATCGATCCAAAGTGATCCTTGTTGATGTTTTCCTCTGTAAAACACTCTACAACAATAACACTCATAAGCATCATTGTGTCGGAGTTGATTATCTACTCGCAAGGGGTGAAGCGCTCGTGAAGGTCGCAGACATCAATAGTAATATTTGCATGCATATGAAAAAAATATAAAGGTAATCCCTGACCACACAGAAACTGACTCATGTTTTGAAAAACTAAGTGGGTTGGGTTTATATTCGCTTCGTGAAAAATACACTGGATTGCCTATGTGGCACTCGATATCCTAATAAGAAAGATTTTGTCGTCGAACCCCTCTAGGACTTTATGCTTATCGAGGCTGATGATGATGATACCACCTCGAGTGACATACATGATATTATGAACCAAAGAGTTCAGGTGGTCTCCCATCACTCGGAGGTTAGGAGGCCGAGTTATCCTTAAGATCTAGGGATTGAACCACGCTATTACAGTAGAAGGATGTATCTGAGACTGTTGGCCTATTATAGATAGGTTCATTTAGGCCTCTGGGCATACAAAAATACATAGCATAATAAATACCCAAATAGCTTCATTTGACGTCGAAGTTAAGTTCTTCAGCGTACAAGGGAGTGAACTCATAATTATCAAAATAATGCATTAGCTATAGGTACAACGATGAATGAATGTGTGTTAGTGTTACTTATGCATCACTCTGTGTAAGGTATTGATCTCAGTACACTGTTTGACTTATCGAGCAAAGGACCCAAAATTATATTTGCATGGCTAAGCTAGGCTCAAGGAGCTTCTGCTGTGATTCATGGGATACTGATACACTAAGTCATGGAGACTTAAACTATAATGAATTCAACAGTGGCCCTCAAGTGGCTTTTTATGTCTTTAAAGTATTATGCTTGTTAGAATTGTAATGCTTTTCTACCAGACCAAAAATGGTTCTGACTCCATTTTATGGGGAATACAGGTACTGAACCTGCAGTGTGATATGTGGAGCAAGGTGACATCAAGATCCATGGTTTTTCAAAATTGTGTTAGATATTTCGTTTATAAACCTAATTTTATCTAGTATTACTTTACTAAGTAGTATTGTTTGTAATATATAGCTCATTTTGATTTGCTTAAATAAAATATTTTAGTGGACAATAAGAGATTAACCACATACCTGTGACTTGCCCAACATCTTCTAAAATTGGCGACTAACTATTATCTATTTCTGTTGCTAAAGTCTTTTTTCAATTTCGCTGCAAAAAAAAAACATGAAATTTGGACAAAGTTTTGTTTTAAAAATTCAGGGCATTACAATCTAAGACTTGATATTGTTGTCCAACCTCTTTTTTTTCATGTGATGCCCTCTTCTCAACTAGGGATAGACAATGGGCTGTAACACCCCAAAGTTTCTATCCCAAAAATTGTTTTATAAATTATAAGAGAAATTTGAAACGGACACAAAAATTTAAAATTTAACATCCATAATTGATAAATGTTCATCACAAACTTTTAATTAAATAATATGAGAGTTTTTAAACAATTATGAAAATTTATAATCCAAAACACTAGCAAAAAGAAAAATTATTTGTCTCGGTTCCCGCCATCGCATGGTCTTCTATTCGCTACCTGAAAAATATTTTAATAATAATAGAGCCAGACTTAACAAGTCCTTAGTAGAAAAGCATTATTCAATGCACATAAATTAAAATATGCATGCAAAAGTTTATTCTAAACAACACTTAAAAGCTAAATACAATGCAAATGCTTACAAAATTTCTAATTATTCACATTAACATATTTCTTTTAATCAAAAGCAGATAAACATTTAAACATGCATGGACAATTAATAATGCATGCACTTACTATTATAGAATTCAAATTGTATGCATGAGTGGTTTTAACATCTTTAATTAGATTTTTTTTAAATAATACATATCATAACTAACTAAATGCACAATCAATTTAGGTTTCAGTTCTTAGCACTATAGGTACTAACACAGGTAATAACCTGGATCAGGGACATGGCGAAGGCAGTGTTTTTATACAATTGTGGCTTTGGCCGGACCGACAATATTTACCAATACTAAGTGAGGGACGACTAAAGCGAGAGAAACTCCCAACACCACCATCCCGATGTATCAAAGTTTACTCATGATATTTTGTCCTTCACACTGTAGTCTAATGTAGAGGGTTCTCCTATCTTCGTGGTTGGAGAGAAGCAACCTTCTGTGCTCAAATATGGTATCCACAAAGCTAGAAGTACTACTTACTCTCTCCTTATAAGTATTCGTGTTTAGTGTTACATGTTTAACTCTTTTTAATTCATTGATTCCATGCAATACACATTTTGAATAAATTTACGATATTCAGGCCTCTTAAACGCTCATAAATACATATGTTTCAAATGTGAGATAATAACCATACATCAATACATTTTTAACTTTAACATTCATTCATGAACATGCAATGATTATAAACAATTAAAGTATCTATATTCGAATCACAATTTATGCTCGATTCATCTAGTTAAATAGCAATTGACGACAAAAGCCAATTAGTACATAAGCACTTCATTCAGTTTGTGCCCCATATTGGATACTCAATCCCTGTATAAAATTATTTTAATAGTACATATACAGCGTCATACAATTCATAAGAAGTACATTTGATTGCCTTAGAAATATCATATGTATTGCTAATTGGGCCTTTAACTGGTTTAGGATCCATCCTACCCCAAAGTTGTCTGACTAATATGATTGTCACAAAGAAGTGTACACTAGGTTATAGAAAATTCTCTCAACTTTTCGATACCACAAACCGTTCATAAAATATTTTCTATATGAGGGAGATATGATCGGTTTATTGCATGCTTATAGTTTTTTATTTTGACTATCACAGTTTAGTGCTCAGTCCAAGAACAGAGCTCAAAATTTTATAATTATGTAAAATTTTGTTACCTTTCCAACACAATAAACCATTCGTAAAAACTCTTTTGGATGAGAGAGATACAAATGATTTACCTGTAGGGTGTCAGGTTGAAAATACGAAATAGCGGGAAGTATGCATTCAGGTGAGCAAAAATAGGTCACTCGAATTGATATTTTCAAAAAAATTCAACGACAATGCACCTAATACTATTTCAAAAATCCAAATTCATGATATTACATATTCTATTATAGACAACTCACATGTATATAGTGATTAGGCAAGAAAATCGATCCTTCTAAAAATTATTCTCTGAGAAAAGTTTTCAGTGTTTTCTCAGATTCAAGCATAGAGTTATATTTTTTTTTTCGCAATAAAAATAGCAAAATCTCAATTAACAACATACAACATAAATGTGAACATTAAATCAAACAACGTAACTAAATTTTTTATAAGAAATCAATATATATTATCCTATTATATTTTGAAAACGGTTTTTATTTCTGAAAAATCTATAACACATGACCCACATAAAATCTTACGTATTTATTTAAAACAAAATATTTTATCTAGGGATTGAACCGATTTTCCTTGAGAAGAATCAAATCAAACCCTTCTTCACTAATACATTCAAGGTTTATGAAGGGTCTTCATTCAAACACCCTCAATACTTCAAATCGAGGCTAATCAGCTAGGCCCGATTTACTCGTACTCTAATCCAATACACGTTTTATATATTTTGTTTTTGTTAGAACTTAAACCAAAGCCTTACTCACATATATATGCGTGTGTATACCTCTGACTCAGAGTTTATGCACGCATATTAGTGTTATAACTAAATTTTAATTAAGATCCAAGGAACCCAATTTAGCAAAAAAATCAATTTTTGAGAGGGTTTTTTTTTCAAAAATGCATCTCTATTCTAATTTTGACGAATCTTATGCTGAATCCTTAAATGGAAGGTTTGGTACATGATTCATCTATTTAGAAATTAAAATAAACTCGTGCATATGAGTTTCGATCTACGTGTAGAGAATAGAACTCCTATCTCAAATCATTGAAACTGTTAGATTGAAACACCAAAGCGAGAGAGTTATTGGTTTAAATCGGGTACTACCTCCAAATTGTGGTTGTACTACCTCGTCCACCCACTTCTTTAATTAAATCCCATACCTCCAAAGTTGTGTGGAAGAAGGAGAGACAAGGGAGAGGATTGAGAGAAGAGAGAACTTAAGAGGGAGAAAGAGAAAATAAAAAGAGGGTGAATCGTGAGAGGGGCCTTGTATAGGCCTCTCAACTTTCCAAGGCAAGTCTCTATTGCCTTATTTCTTTTCTTTATTTATTTTTTTAAATTTATTTTTTTCATATTTTTTTATTTTGTGTATTATTTTAATATGGCAATGAAGGAGGGTTGTGTGAATGAGACAATTGTCTCTCTTTATCTTATAAAAGTGTTGACTTTTCTCACTAAAAAAATAGAATTTTTTTTGCAATTTTTTTAAAACCTCTTCTAATCATTACCTCTTCCTAATTAGGTAAGCAAGTTGGTCCTCATTGGTCTCTAGAGTTTCAATTTTTTTGGTTTTTTGCTTTCCTAGGTAAAAATTAGATATGGTTTGATAGTTCATAGCGTCGGTATATTTTTCACGTACGTCCAAGTTCGGGTTTATGCCACAGTCATAATGCCATATATAAAGAAGTCATTCTATCATGCCAAATAAATCCATTAACAAATGTTATCCTCCTATTTTTAGGCCATCAAGATTCAAACTCACTTGGATATGAATCACTCACGATCCAATTTGTTGGCTAATTTTGACCTAAACAAAGCACTTAGGATGTAAATTTTGGTGAGATAAGATTTGATTTAGCCTATCGTTCATTAACTAGATTTCACCAATACCAACCAACCAAAAATCATTTTTCTCGGCTAGTGTAATTATATCAAGGTGTATTTAATATTAAAGATAATATAAAATTGTTTAGAATCAAATTTTTTTAACCTTTTATATATATATATATGTGTGTGTGTGTGTGTGTGTGTGTGTGTGTGTGTAACGACCCCAATCCAGACCCTTTAAAAATGCAGAATATTTTTTTTTCTAAGAGTTGCGGAAAACTTCCCAGAGACCTGGGGTCCCTACAGTTCCAATTTCAGTTGGATAACCACACACCACAAACGAAGTTGCAATTATCATCCATATCAACCAACTAAAACTCTTTTATTAATGAGTAAGAAAATTTTAAAGACAAGGTTTTCTTCAACTGAAAGTAAAGTAACAATTGCAGAAATTAACAGAACTAAAAGACAAAAGAAAGAACCATTATATCATCTACTGAAGCTGACAAGCCCAAGTATAACTCATCCATCCTCAGATGCATGTCCAACTCCACTGTTCACCATTTCCTGTGAAAAACCAACAAAGTAGGGTGTCAGAACCGAAATTCTGAGCACAACTACTTCTAAAGAAACCAGGTAAGAGAAAGAACATGGATAAGATTTTATGCAGTAATTTGAGTGAGTGCAGATATATAATTTTGCAACATTCAAATTATCCATAACTATCAATAATTGCATATACTCATCAACCAAGAACAATAAAGCAGTGTCATGTATCAATAACTAAAATAATCAAACCTTTCAGCATGATTTCACAAAGTAAAGCATATGCTACCACCAAAAGATGTTATGATATCAAGAATGATTCAAACATGCATGATCTAATGCATTATAGAAAAATGCATGATTATGTGCAATGCATGATTTCTTCTGTTATCTTTCATTTAAGTTCCATCTTTCCATATGCATGCCCTATTAAATGCACACATCTTTAAGTTCCTCTTTTTAAATTACCGTGGCCCGCGGATACACCAAACGGGTACAAACCCCGAGGTCAAGTAGGTTCCCAGGGTAGCTTAACACACAATTTGTATTTTATTACTGGGTTCCCACTTAGCCCTCGACCGATATCAGGAAACAACACCATCCATCGGAACATTAGACCTCCACATCTAATGTCGGGGACACAAGGGACACCCCACGCCCACAAGTGCCACTTCTTTGGTACCATAAACTCACAGCTGTGACTAACACACCACTCCCGGGTAAAGTGGCGGGCTCTCCCTAAAACCGTGGCCAAGAGAAAAAACTCAATATCGGGTTCAGGGGCAACAACGCACAAGGAGTTTTTGTATCCTCACAGTCTCCCCAAGACCGGATATCCAAGATTCTCATACTCCAGATGAGATATCCCAGAATGTAAATTACATTGTTCTTATTCATTATATTTTTATCTAAGTCCATTTCTTAAGTTTGCAACACATATGCAAAAGTAAAGTGAAAAACCCGCATCCTCCCTTGCGGGGACCCATTCGGGACTCCAGCTCGTATCAACCAGTAGAACAGTGTAGTAAAGTGCCAAACCATCTTATGTGGTTTAAGTGATGCATTAAGAAACATAAATAAAAGAAAACCACACCATGGCTCTCCAGGCCGATGATGGTCCCATTTAGGCCATCGATGCATCACATAATAAAACCAAATTAGTGTTTCATTCATAACCCTAGGTCAAAGTGCCAAAAGCATGTGCACTTATGAAAATCATAAACCCATATATATATATATATATATATATATATATATATATATATATATATATATATATATGTGTGTGTGTGTGTGTGTGTGTGTGTGTGTGTGTATGCATGCCATTACTCATTTACATGCATTTCCCCTATGTGAGTATTACCTACATCACATATGGGCATTGACCAAATCCATGGTTTCTTTAAGTGTATGAGTGTACATGCACCATTTCAAGAAGAATTTTCAATAACTGGATCATGCCCACATTCTTATCATGTATACACTTATACCAAAGCAATACATTTTAACAAAAGTCACTATTTCCCATGTTACAAATTCTACAGCACAAACACCGATGCCCCGGTACCTTTAAACCCATAAGCACACAACCATTAAGTTTAAATTTATCTTTAGATTTATCTTTCAATGTGCATAAATTATCAACTCCAAATACCCACCTCGGTATCTAATCCATCTTGTCCATTTGGCAAGGCATGTATCTAAATTTTTCATAAGTAATTAGAGAATTACAACCCATTGATTTCTTAGAGAGTATGTCGTACCGATTACAAAAGTTTTTAAGAGGATGGTCATATACCCCTTCCTCAGTACCCACACATATTCCAGAATTTACACATTTAAGCAGTCACAAACTATTTCGGAATGCAAGTATTTTACTAGGCAACTAATCTTTCAAGCGTACGGCTCATTCATACATTTGAAATAGTAAGACATGCATCATAGCAGGGTTTTGAATACAAGAGAAAGGTAGTACAATATGCATTTGATTACCCAATACCATGTGCAGTTTATTTCAGAAAACTTTTCTTCTTACAGTCTTAATAAATCCCTGACCTAAATGAATATATATTTATATAGTTCTTTGACCATTACGTATAGGACATCACAAATTTTCAGCCACATTGATCATGGAATAATTAAGAGACTCATACTATGCATAAGCTTGATTATGACACATATTTTATTTCAAAGCTAACAGGAACATCATTTAAGATTTCATTTGCTTAACAAAAATTTCAATACGCCCGCAACATTATAGTAGAGTAAAGGTAAAGAATTCTGAATTAATTACATTAGAGAGATACAACTGACGATTATTCATTCGGCCAGGATATTCGATTCTTTCTAATACTACATGCGAATATGAACAAGGATGACCCCAATTCTCAGAATATTCAATAATAAGATGCTATCTTGCTGCTAAATCCAAACCAAGCAAATCCTGGTAATAAGAAAACTGATCACTCTCTACACGAGTTGATCCTCAAAACTAAATTACTGAATCAAAAGATTTTGATAAAACATTTGACCAGCATCTGCAAATACAATCTGCCTCAAATATAGACATATTTACACAATTTAGCACATAAAACCAGAAATCACTTGCCACGAGGCCTCAAGGAATATGATGGAGAAAAAGAAGAAGAGGGATCTGCTCTAAATGAAATACAGAAGTCGGTACGCTATTTCAAGCCACATACAAACAAAAAAAAAATAGTCTAGATCATTGAGAAAAAAAAATCCAAATACACATCCAGAAACAGAATATTGAATGATTAGTGGAAAAGAAACAACCGTAATAAAAGTTACTACTATAACGGCATACCAAGATTACAAGGATATCTCAGAGAAAGATTATGTTAACACACAAATGTAACGAAACCAAACCACGAGCGAATCTGACAGTATGACATTACAAGAATCAATAAAACAACTAGGAAGAGATCTACACCAGCCGAAATCCTTGACTATCCTCTTTTTTTTTATCAAAAAAAATAGTGATACCCCTTTCACAATGGAAATCCGAAACCCCCAAATCATAGATTTGGTGTTTTAGGTTTAGGGTTGACATAAACCCCAAATCCTTCCCTCAAACCCACGCATGGAATCGAACCTAGGTTCGATCCCTAACCCGAAATCCAAGAGGCACCATACCTTATTGAAGGTTTCTCCGGCGATCAACGGCGGCAATCGCGAAAGCAGGGCCGCGGCTGACGCTCCTCACTGCTGCCGTGGCCTTCGGTGGTGGCTGGTGGCCAAAGCTCCACTCACGGCTGCTGTCGTGGTTGTTGGTGGCCGAAGTTCGCCGGCGACCACCTCTTTTTCGGAGCGCACGAAAACGAGAGGGAGAGGCGAGAGAGAGATGAGGGAGACGAGGCTGAGTGAAGAGGGCGAGACCCCCTCTCCACTTCCCCCCTTTTTATCGGCCCCAGGCCCCTCCTTCTTTGCCGAGATGGGGGAGGTCGGTTGCGCCCTACGTAACCCCCCCTTCTCCCCTTTCCTTTTTCCTGTTAGGGTTTATCGGGCAACCCTTATCGGGTTGCCCCTTTTAAAAAGAACTCGGGTCCGGGTCCGGGTCCGGGTCCGAGCCCGTGACCCACGATGCTGGGTCCATTTTAATAATGGACCCGGTGCAACTATGAGTGTCGGATCCTCAGTTGGATTCGTTGATCCAATTGTGGGTCCGACCCTCCATACTAAACTTTATTTATTTTTCTTCTTATAAATACTATTAATTATTTATTTAATTAAAAATTACTATTATAAGTATAATTTGACGCCCCCTTGTGGGTTATTTATGGATTCTTTTATGAATCCGATAACGGATCCGAGGCCCAAAATTAGAAAAACACATGTTATTTTCAAATAAATAGTTATAAAAATTGAGGTTATTACATCCCTACCCCTTTAAAAGAATTTCGTCCGCGAAATTATAATATACTAAATGTGAGTAGTACCAAAATTAAATATCACACGAGTACTAATGATTGTCAACTAAGAAGATACCTTAGACCGGATCAGTCTGATCGTCCTGAGTAGAAGTCGTAATGGCATAAACTCTCCCATTAGTCTTCCGCTGACCCCGTTGCGGTTGGGGTATCTGTTGTTGCTGTTGCAGTGGTTGTTGTCTTACCTGAGTTGTTGGCTTGTCCGGACAAAAAGGAGCAATGTGCCCTGACTGTTGACAGTGATAGCAATTTCCCTTGAACAACGGGCAAAAACGTAGTGGATGGTTCTTGCCGCACCTACGACATGTTGGCGGGGCCTTTTCTTGCTGTTGCCCATTATAGGTCCGCTGCATCTCACCACCCTGAGTCTTTCCGCTTGTAGGTGGATCCTTCCTCTTTCCGCCCGAAGCATCACCTCCATTTGTGCTTCCCTTTTGCGATACATTCCTAAACCTCTCTCAGTCCTTGGTCAGAACGGTGGCTGACTCGATCGCATCGGCCAAGGTAGGAGGCTGACCTGACAGTACGCGAGCTTGTAATCCATATATCCTTTAGTCCGTGCATGAACTTCGACGCTCTTGCCTTCTCATTTCTGAAGAGGTTCGGACAGTACCTCTCGAGGTTCCAGAACTTGGTAGTGTAATCTACCAGACTCATGGTTCCCTGAGTCAAATCAAGGAACTCTCGTTGCATCTGTTCCTCAGTGTATGTGGGGAAATACGTTTTTAGAAACTCTTCCCTGAACGTCTCCCAGGGGATCTCGTCCCAATCGGCGAACTTCACTCTCCGCAGGGTGTCCCACCACTTCTTGGCATCGCCCTTCAGACGGTACGTGCCAAAAGATGTCTTCCTGTCCTCAGGAACAGACAGGACATCGAACACTCGTTCCAACTCCTCAACCCAGTTCTCCGCTGCCTTTGGGTTTGCCTCTCCTGAAAAGGAAGGCGGGTCTAACTTCAGGAACTTTTCGAAAGAAACTCCACCCGTGTTTGGAACAATATTGACAGGAGGATCACGCGTTGTTGCCTGCGCGACTGCCTGTGCAGCATGTGCCGCTTGGGCCGTTTGTGCAGCCTGTGCCGCCTGGAGGTTATGAGCCGCTTGCAGCGCCTGCGATGTTTGTGTTGCTTGAGCCGTCATGGTCTCCGTCAAGGTATGAATGACTTCCATCATAAAGTCTCTTTGTTCCTGCCAGTTTGCGGGAGCAGCAGCAGAGGACAAAGCACCTCTACGAGTAAATGCGACATCTACAACGTACATCCCTTCTACAAATTAGACTCCTACTGATCCTACCCCCTTAGGGTTGATCACGAACAATAATAGTTCACGTAATCATACCAAGACTTATTAAATTATAATTATAATCAATCACACAGAATTCACATAATTCACATAATCCAAGTAAAGTATTAAATAACCATACAAGTGAAGAAGACTGCTCTGGAGGACGAGTCATACTTGTCGACGCTTCAGGACAGGGCTCATATACCAAAATAAAAATTTAATACTCAAAAGATGATCAAAATTGCAAGTCTTTGTGGTGGCTCTGATACCAAACCTGTAACGACCCCAATCCAAACCCTTTAAAAATGCGGAATATTTTTTTTTCTAAGAGTTGCGAAAAACTTCCCAGAGACCTGGGGTCCCTACAGTTCCAATTTCAGTTGGATAACCACACACCACAAACGAAGTTGCAATTATCATCCATATCAACCAACTAAAACTCTTTTATTAATGAGTAAAAAAATTTTAAAGACAAGGTTTTCTTCAACTGAAAGTAAAGTAACAATTGCAGAAATTAACAGAACTAAAAGACAAAAGAAAGAGCCATTATATCCTCTACTAAAGCTGACAAGCCCAAGTATAACTCATTCATCCTCAGATGCATGTCCAACTCCACTGTTCACCATTTCCTGTGAAAAACCAACAAAGTAGGGTGTTAGAACCAAAATTCTAAGCACAGCTACTTCTAAAGAAACCAGGTAAGAGAAAGAACATGGATAAGATTTCATGCAGTGATTTGAGTGAGTGCAGATATATAATTTTGCAACATTCAAATTATCAAGAACTACCAATAATTGTGTATACTCATCAGCCAAGAACTGTAAAGCAGTGTCATGTATCAATAACTAAAATAATCAAACCTTTCAGCATGATTTCACAAAGTAAAGCATATGCTACCACCAAATGATGTTATGATATCAAGAACGATTCAAACATGCATGATCTAATGCATTACAGAAAAATGCATGATTATGTGCAATGCATGATTTCTTCTGTTATCTTTCATTTAAGTTCCATCTTTCCATATGCATGCCCTATTAAATGCACACATCTTTAAGTTCCTCTTTTTAAATTACCGTGGCCCGCGGATACACCAAACGGGTACAAACCCCAAGGTCAAGTAGGTTCCCAGGGTAGCTTAACACACAATTTGTATTTTATTACTGGGTTCCCACTTAGCCCTCGACCGATATCAGGAAACAACACCATCCATCGGAACATTAAACCTCCACATCTAATGTCGGGGACACAAGGGACACCCCACGCCCACAAGTGCCACTTCCTTGGTACCATAAACTCACAACTGTGACTAACACACTACTCTCGGGTAAAGTGGCGGGCTCTCCCTAAAACCGTGGCCAGGAGAAGAACCTCAATATCGGGTTCAGGGGCAACAACGCACACGAAGTTTTTGTATCCTCACAGTCTCCCCAAGACCGGATATCCAAGATTTTCATACTCCAGATGAGATATCCCAGAATATAAATTACACGGTTCTTATTCATTATATTTTTAATTAAGTCCATTTCTTAAGTTTGCAACACATATGCAAAAGTAAAGTGAAAAAACCGCATCCTCCCTTGCGGGGACCCATTCGGGACTCCAGCCCGTATCAACCAGTATAACAGTGTAGTAAAGTGCCAAACCATCTTATGTGGTTGAAGTGATGCATTAAGAAACATAAATAAAAGAAAACCACACCACGACTCTCCAGGTCGATGATGGTCCCATTTAGGCCATCGATGCATCACATAATAAAACCAAATTAGTGTTTCATTCATAACCCTAGGCCAAAGTGCCAAAAGCATGTGCACTTATGAAAATCATAAACCCATATATATATATATATATATATATATATATATATATATATATATATATATATATATATATATATATATATGTATATATGCATGCCATTACTCATTTATATGCATTTCCCCTATGTGAGTATTACCTACATCACATATGGGCATTGACCAAATCCATGGTTTCTTTAAGTGTATGAGTATACATGTAGCATTTCAAGAAGAATTTTCAATAACTGGATCATGCCCACATTCTTATCATGTATACACTTGTACCAAAGCAATACATTTTAACAAAAGTCACGATTTCCCATGTTACAAATTCTACAGCACAAACACCGATGCCCCGGTACCTTTAAACCCGTAAGCACACAACCATTAAGTTTAAATTTATCTTTAGATTTATCTTTCAATGTGCATAAATTATCAACTCCAAATACCCACCTCAGTATCTAATCCATCTTGTCCATTTGGCAAGGCATGTGTCTAAATTTCTCATAAGTAATTAGAGAATTACAGCCCATTGATTTCTTAGAGAGTATGTCGTACTGATTACAAAAGTTTTTAAGAGCATGGTCATATACCCCTTCCTCAGTACCCACACATATTCCAGAATTTACACATTTAAGCAGTCACAAACTATTTCGGAATGCAAGTATTTTACTAGGCAACTAATCTTTCAAGCGTACGGCTCATTCATACATTTGAAACAGTAAGACATGCATCATAGCAGGGTTTTGAATACAAGAGAAAGGTAGTACAATATGCATTTGATTACCCAATACCATGTGCAGTTTATTTCAGAAACTTTTCTTCTTACAGTCTTAATAAATCCCTGACCTAAATGAATATATATTTATATAGTTCTTTGACCATTACGTATAGGACATCACAAATTTCCAGCCACATTGATCATGGAATAATTAAGAGACTCATACTATGCATAAGCTTGATTATGACACATATTTTATTTCAAAGCTAACAGGAACATCATTTAAGATTTCATTTGCTCAACAAAAATTTCAATACGCCCGCAACATTATAGTAGAGTAAAGGTAAAGAATTCTGAATTAATTACATTAGAGAGATACAACTGACGATTATTCATTCGGCCAGGATATTCGATTCTTTCTAATACTACATGCGAATTGTATACACCTAACCTACTGTATGAACAAGGATGACCCCAGTTCTCAGAATATTCAATAATAAGATGCTATCTTGCGGCTAAATCCAAACCAAGCAAATCTTGGTAATAAGAAAACTGATCACTCTCTACACGAGTTGATCCTCAAAACTAAATTACTGAATCAAAAGATTTTGATAAAACATTTGACCAGCATCTGCAAATACAATCTGCCTCAAATATAGACATATTTACACAATTTACCACATAAAACCAGAAATCACTTGCCACGAGGCCTCAAGGAATATGATGGAGAAAAAGAAGAAGAAGAGGGAACTGCTCTAAATGAAATACAGAAGTCGGTACGCTATTTCAAGCCACATACAAACAAAAAAAATAGTCTAGATCATTGAGAAAAAAAAATCCAAATACACATCCAGAAACAGAATATTGAATGATGGAAAAGAAACAACTGTAATAAAAGTTACTACTATAACGGCATACCAAGATTACAAGGATATCCCAGAGAAAGATTATGTTAACACACAAATGTAACGAAACCAAACCACAAGCGAATCTGACAGTATGACATTACAAGAATCAATAAAACAACTAGGAAGAGATCTACACCAACCGAAATCCTTAACTATCCTCTTTTTTTTTTATAAAAAAAAATAGTGATACCCCTTTCACAATGGAAATCCAAAACCCCCAAATCATAGATTTGGGGTTTTAGGTTTAGGGTTGACATAAACCCCAAATCCTTCCCTCAAACCCACGCATGGAATCGAACCTAGGTTCGATCCCTAACCCGAAATCCAAGAGGCACCATACCTTATTGAAGATTTCTCCGGCGATCAACGGCAGCAATCGCGAAAGCAGGGCCGCGGCTGACGCTCCTCACTGCTGCCGTGGCCTTCGGTGGTGGCTGGTGGCCAAAGCTCCACTCACGGCTGCTGTCGTGGTTGTTGGTGGCCGAAGTTCGCCGGCAACCACCTCTTTTCCGGAGCGCACGAAAACAAGAGGGAGAGGCGAGAGAGAGATGAGGGAGACGAGGCTGAGTGAAGAGGGTGAGACCCCCTCTCCACTTCCCCCCTTTTTATCGACCCCAGGCCCATCCTTCTTTGCCGAGATGGGGGAGGTCGGTTACGCCCTGCGTAACCCCCCCTTCCCCCCTTTCCTTTTTCGTGTTAGGGTTTATCGGGCAACCCTTATCGGGTTGCCCCTTTTAAAAAGAACTCGGGTCCGGGTCCGAGCCCGTGACCCGCGATGCTGGGTCCATTTTAATAATGGACCCGGTGCGCCTATGAGTGTCGGATCCTCAGTTGGATTCATGGATCCATATGTGGGTCCGACCCTCCATACTAAACTTTATTTATTATTCTTCTTATAAATACTATTAATTATTTATTTAATTAAAAACTACTATTATAAGTATAATTTGACGCCCCCTTGTGGGTTATTTATGGATTCTTTTATGGATCCGATAACGGATCCGAGGCCCAAAATTAGAAAAACACCTGTTATTTTCAAATAAATAGTTATAAAAATTGAGGTTATTACAGTGTGTGTGTTCTCAAATAAGCCCATGGAGGCCTACAAGCATGAGACGTCCCCCCTTGGCTTATCAAATTTCATAACAAGTTAACATTGCTTGCTTGTTAAGAAATTGACTTGTTCTATACTTTTTTCTAGTTTTTCTTTCTTTTCTTTTTATACTTACTATATACTTAATAAGTTATTTTATATTTTACATGTTATAATTTAATTAACTATATATTGTATATTGTACATTCAAATAAACACATGGGGTTCCACCAACATAGACGTTCTCCTTGTGTTTGTCTTCTTCCTATATTCCAAAGCCCTTACCCTATGTTTTAACAATAACTTATTTAGTAGGTTTTGACTTCTAGGTTTTTTTTTCAATGGGTTACAATGAGAATGAAAACCCATCAGTGGCCTTAACGTGTTTGTTATCAACATACCCATCTAACCACTTTAACTAACACGATGTTTCTTTTAAGCCTTATTTTTAAATATTTAAGATATTATTATTATTTTTGTTCCAAAATAACTTGAGGTGCCACATAGGAGGGCCCCATAGAGGATGTCCTACCTATGGACCTCTACTTCATTTTAGAATTTGATAAAATCCAAATTTCTATTCCATATTATTTATTTTATTAATTCACTTTATTTGATATTTTGGATTTCAAAATTTTTAAAACCATATTTTAATTTTAAATGGAATGACTCATGTAATCTAAATTATTTTAAATTCATATTAAATTCTTTCAGATACTCATTTGTCATAACTATTTAAATTTCCTTCTCAGAAATGCTATTTTTATTTAAATTAATTTTGAATGTGATTTTATCTAGGGTCGGCAGAACAATTTAATCTTTTTTATTTTTTTTGTAAATTAGATTTCAAACTCATGAAACTAAATTCAAATTTATTGAAACTACATTATAGACATATCAAAGTATCCTAAATTCGTTTGAAATCATATTTGAGTTTATTTTGATAAAATTTATCAATTATTTTATTAAATTCTATCTTTTTTATAAATTCGATTTTGAATGCGAATTTCACTAAAATCAACATGAAGTTTTCATAAGTTTTTTTTTATAATTCATTTTAGTCTAATTTGCATTTTTATATTTTTTTCTCATAAAAATTATTATTAATATTATTTTGTTCATTAAAAATACCTTGAAGAATTGTAGGTATTATATCTGAATTCATTTTAAATTTTAAACTCAATTTTGATAAAGATTTAAATTATTATATAATTCAAACTTTAATTGACATTCAACTAAATCTTAAATTTAGATTTAAATCAAACCCAAATCAAATTATAGTATTTGAGACATAGTTATTAAATCTGAATCCGAATTCAAATCCAAATCTGATCTGTATTCCAATTCCCAAATCGAAATTTAAATTTGATAAAATTATATAAATAGAAATCGAAATTCAATGAGACTCCAAATTCAAATGCACACTTAATTCGAATCCTAATTAATATTGAAACTTAAATTAACTTCCAATTAAGTTCAACTTAAATCCAGATTAAATTCGATAAAAAATCAAAACCCTGATTCAGAATAAATTTTTTGTCTGAAATTTATTCTAGATCCAAATTGAAGCTTGAATTGTGATTAAATATTATTTTAATTTTAATAATATTTTGACACTAAATTTGCCTTTATTTCTCATAAAAATATTGAAAATTCATGAGTTTTACATGGGTCAGGTATCCAATAGGCCAAGCCAACCCACCATGGACTGGGTTTGGGTCAAGGTTTTAGGCCCGAGCTTGTTAGCTATCCGGTCAAAACCCACTATATACATGGGTCGGTATGATGGGCCTAAAATATTTATTAATATTAATAATATAAAAATTAATTAATTGTATAGCAACTTGATAACTATTATTATTACATAATTAGTTGCATTAATTTTATAAAAACTTAAAATATAACTAGTTGTGTACATAAGAACTTATTTATTATTTTTTATTTACCTAATTAGTTGCATTAATTAGTTGGGTTTGGGTGGCCCAATAGGTGGGATCATGGGCTGCTCTTCAAACCCGAGCATATTAAGAACCGGGCCAAGGCTTGGCCGAGACCGTTAGTAAATAGGGCGGATCATCTTCGGGCTGAGCCACACTTAAAGTCCGATGGACCGAGCTTTAAACGGGAAGGCCCGATGCCCACCCCCCCTACTCTCAACTTGTGTTTCAAGGGTATTTTAGATATATTGTGCAGCGTATGGCGCTCTCTATCAGCCGGAGTCTGCAAAGTGTCATCTGATATAAAGTTTTATAATCAAACGGTGAATGCATCTGACAGCTCAACCCAATATGTGGTAGCCATTTGTGCCAAAAGAAAGAAAGTGGAGTTTGTCAGCTATCAAGCGCTCCAGCGTCGCCACAATAAAAGCACCCTAAAAGCAGAATTGGAGAAACCATGGGCCGCAATCCTCCCCCTGCAAGCACGCACCATCTCGCGTCCTTCGGGCCTCTTCTTCCGTCTCCTTGCGTTTTTCATTGATTGCGCGACTAATATCGAAGAGAAAATCTCACTCGTTTCTTCCTTGTTTTTTTTCTCCCTTGTCTTCTTTACCAATCTCTTCCTGTTCATGCTGAGCGACCCAAAAGGGAAAAAGGGGTTGCGCGCGTTCTTTGACATGAAATGTTCGAATAGTTTACGTTCCTCCTTGTCACAGTGAGACCATGACGATAAGAGCTTGACGAAGATATTGAAGAAGAGGAAGAAGAGAGAAGAGGCTCTCCTTCCGTTCGAAGTGACGCTCTCTGTCGCTTCCTCGTATTTTTGTCTTTTGTTTTAGGTAAGTCCCCATCTGGTATTCCCAAATCTGTTTGTTTCTCTTGTAGCGAACCTGCAAACGTCGTGCCTTGTCAATCAGTGTTAACGAATTAGGTTTCCTCTTATTTCATAGAAGTTGATTTAATATCCCCCTTGGGTTCGTGACTCTACGTTCTCTGAGAGTTTTAAAGAACGAACGGAGAAAAAAAGAAGAGAAGGTTTACTCCTTTGCTTTTCCGATCTTGGCTGGTGCTCCTAAAGCACGAGAGTCGAGTTTTTATTTGCGTTTTTTTTTTTAAAATCAATTACCTGGTTATGAAAGGCTTACCCCTGAATGGGGTTGGTCTCTCGAATCATATCGTGAATGGTGGATTTGTTGATGATCGATTCCCGACAAAAGGAGCTTCCTGACTCCAACTGAAGGTTTTCCTGTTAAGGGTGAGTTTTTCTGCTAGGAAAGTGTGCTTTTGCCTTGCAGGTGACCCGAACCCCAGGAATCGAAAGGAATACATTCTCATGGGATGGAATTTATGAGTCTGTAGTAAAGTGAAGATGGTTTCTGGAGGACCACCTTGCAATTGATCCTGCTTTGGTCGATGGTCGATGATCCCTTGCATCTGGAAATGCACCTGCTTCCCGTGGAAGGGATTATTAGTTCCGGATTTGTGGATTTTATGTGAGGGGTTATGTCTCACAGGAGTGATAGATTCAACGAGGATTCGGCCAGCAGTCAATTCCTTGACCGAAGCAAGGTCAGGATTCTGTTGTGCGACAATGACACGGAGAGTTGCCAAGAAGTTCTTGGATTGCTCTGCAAGTGCTCCTACCAGGGTATGATCAATTACCCATTGATATTTCCACTTGCTTTCTCCTTCTCTTCTTGCCCGTCAGTTTCTAACCAGCCATACATATTGACAACCTGTTCATTTAAATTCCTTCTTATTGATGATGAAAATATTCTGTCTTGTATTCCCAGTAACTGCCGTCAAGACCCCGAGGCAGGTCATCGATACCCTAAATGCCCAAGACCAGGACATTGATATTATACTCTCAGAGGTTGATCTTCCTGTGGCGAAAGGCTTTAAGATGTTGAAGTATATCATGAGGGAAAAGGAACTTAGGCGAATACCCGTCATTAGTATGTTTGCTTCCAAGTCCATAACTCTGGAATCTTTGCAGCCTTTTCTGATAGTCTCTATCAAAACTGTTGTTGTTTCTTTTTTTCTTTCAGTGATGTCTGCTAAAGATGAGGTCTCTGTCGTTGTCAAGTGCTTGAGGCTTGGTGCTTCAGACTACCTAGTGAAACCAATGCGTACTAATGAGCTGCTGAACCTATGGACTCACATGTGGAGGAGGAGGCGAATGGTTGTTTGGAATATCTGACATCAGTTGCTTTCCTAGTCAAGGATTCTAATTGAAATGTTACCATGAATTTCTGTGCAGTACTAATCTAGTTGTTCTAATTCATCTTGGCAGCTTGGGCTTGCAGAGAAGAACATTCTAAACCATGAAATTGATCTACTTGCGTCTGATCCAAGTGACACAAATACAAATAGCACTACCCCATTCTCGGATGACACAGATGACAAGAAATCCAGAAGGAATGCATTACCAGAAGCAAGCACATCCAACCATCATGAATGCGAGGTAGGTTTGATAGGGAACTTTGCTTTTGACAAGATATTTTTTTTTCCTCTGAACGTGCGTTATGAATGCTTTTAGTCAGCACTTCTTGGGCATGGGCTCGAAGAGAACCCACCTGTTGTTCCCTGGGCATGCCGATATTGTTGGAACTTTTTATTTGAAAGCCTTGTAAATATGCATATCACATTTTCTTTGGCAGTCAAATGCTGCTTCTGGGGAACCTCAACTCGAGCGTTCAGCAGAGCATCAGACTCGAGTGTCAGGAATTACCAGTCAGCAAGGTGCGCGCAGTCTTCTGCTTGCTTAAGTTGCTCTTCTTCTTTTTCTTTTTCTTTCCTCAAAATTGTGATGCTATCTTCACCAAAGAATGATATTATCAGGAGCATTATCATGCCCAAGAAGGAGCGAGCTCAAGGTTGGAGGGTCATCAGCCTTCTTTACGTATATCAGGTCAAATGCTCCAGCAAACACAGCTCCTGACTTTAGATGTTCAAACAAAGCTATGTCAATAGCAGAAAATCTTAGCTACAGGGAAAAGTCCCCTGTTGTGAGCCAAATGGTGGATGATCCTGAAGCATTGATATCTAGGGAATCTAGGATTGATTTTTCCACTACCAGATCTGATGTTGATGCCAACCTTGATGATATGGCACTTGTCATGCCTAAATCTTCTGAATTTTTTCAAGGATCGCAACTGTCTGGTGAAGAGGGATCTGGGATGCAGTTGTCTTCTACTAATCATGGCAGAGTCTCACATTATAACTATTCACGTGGTTGGTTCTCTCCTAGAGAACAGGGACCTGGGGTCCAGTTATACTCTGGCAGTCCCAGCATCCCTGATGTTGCTGGCTCTCAGTCAGTTACTCGGTCACCACTTTATATGCCAGGAACGCTAAAACCAATTGCGAGTCAATCTTCTGCTCAAATATTTCAAGGAAGCTTGAAAGAGCAGCCAAATCATGTTCCTTCAAGCTTGTTGCAGGGTTATAATGGTCTTCCACGATGCCTTGCTGTGCCACTTATGGCACCCATTTCATATTATCCACTTGGGATAAGCATGCAATCAGCACAGTTGGAAACAGTGCACGCTTGGCTGCCCACCGCTAACTCTTCAGTTCCTGAAGCGAAGCCTGGCTGTTTAGCAAGGAGAGAAGCTGCATTAGTCAAATTTAGGAACAAAAGGAAAGATCGCTGCTTTGACAAAAAAATTCGGTATGTAAACCGGAAACGACTTGCTGAAAACAGGCCACGAATCCGTGGCCAGTTTGTTAGACAGGCTTATGATGTAGAAACTCATTCTGGCGGACACACAGTCACAAACGACTCTGATGTTGATGAAGATGAAGATGAAGATGAAGATGAAGATGGACCTGTTTCAAGTGAACTAGGAGCGGATTCTGCACCTGAGTGAATCCGAACTTTAGTCTGCAGTTCATTTGGTTGTACTTGTTCAGATTTTCAAAATTAGACGACTTCCCTGCATTTTTATCTTCACGTGAAATTTCTCATTTAGTAAGTTCTCTTATTCATTACTTTATCCAGGTTTACATGCATATGGAAGCAGGATTTGAATATTTTTCTTGATGGAGAATGAAGCTGCCAGCACATATTGTTTACTTTTTTACAAGTATCGGCTACCTGTCATTTATGTGAAGTGTTGGCAATGCTTGTCATTTTCACTTTTCACTTTTTTATATTCCCACTTAATTCTTTAAGCCAAGAATGCTAACAGTAAATACTAGATGATTTCACTTGTGTCGTTAAGCCTCTCTTTAGCTTTACTGTTTTTTTTTTCTTTCTTTCTGCTTTAACAATATACAGTATAACCAGCACATTCAGTTAGGTGTTTAAGTTTGGACAAAAGTTGCCACATTTAGATTGTTTAAGGAAGCCTTAATATTGTATCTAGCAGAAAATCTTAGCTACAGCCAAAAGTCCCCTGTTGGGCATGTCAATAGCAGAAAATCTTAGCTACAGCTAAAAGTCCCCTGTTGTGAGCCAAATGGTGGATGATCCTGAAGCATTGATATCTAGGGAATCTAGGATTGATTTTTCCACTACCAGACGCCAACCTTGATGATGTGACACTTGTCATGCCTAAATCTTCTGAATTTTTTCAAGGATCGCAACTGTCTGGTGGATAGGGGATCTGGGATGCGGTTGTCTTCTACTAATCATGGCAGAGTCACATTATGACTATTCACGTGGTTGGTTCTCTCCTAGTGAACAGGGACCTGGGGTTGTTCAGTTATACTCTGGTAGTCCCAGCATCCCTGATGTTGCTGTCTCTCAGTCAGTTACTCGGTCACCACTTTTTATGCCCAGGAACGCTAAAACCAATTGCGAGTCAATCTTCTGCTCAAATATTTCAAGGAAGCTTGAAAGAGCAGCCAAATCATGTTCCTTCAAGCTTGTTGCATGGTTATAATGGTCTTCCACGATGCCATGCTGTGCCACTTATGGCACCCATTTCATTTTATCCACTTGGGATAATCATGCAATCAGCACAGTTGCAAACAGTGCACGCTTGGCTGCCCGTCGCTAACTCTTCAGTTCCTGAAGTGAAGCCTGGCTTTAGCAAGGAGAGAAGCTGCATTAGTCAAATTTAGGAACAAAAGGAAAGATTGCTGCTTTGACAAAAAAATTTGGTATGTAAACCTGAAACGAATTGCCGAAAACAGGCCATGAATCCGTAGCCAGTTTGTTAGACAGGCGAAAGGGGGTTTACACAGGAACCATTGATTTGGAGATCAAACGGTTCCTGTTTGTTCAAACCACCAAACGTAGTTTGCCGGTTTACATATTCTAACCATCATATAAAAAGAGAGAGCTGAACATATTAGGTCTCATTTCTCATTCTGCCCTGTTCTGCCCCATAGTTTTTAAGTGTTTTATGATAGATCTGAACCATTAAATGTGTTTATCATGCTCAATTTAGTTGGAATTGACTCTTGGATCATGTTTTTTTGACAAAAAACATTTTTATGAGTAGGAAAAAACTGATACTTTCATAGCCATTGATTTTGCATCACCAGAAAAACCTGTGTACAAGTCAGATTTTAGTGATCCAAAAGTGGGTTCCCACTAAACAAAACCTATGGATCACATTTGTGGTGTTGGATGTGAGAAAAAATACAAAAAAAACAATCATTTTTGAGGGGCAGAACGAGAAAAGTGGGTAGGAGCGCATTATATATATATATATATATATATATATATATATATATATATATATATATGTGTGTGTGTGTGTGTGTGGGGGGGGGGGGGGGGGTGGGGTGGAGTGGTGGTGGTGGGGGGGGGGGGGGGGTTGAGTGGGGGGATGAAAACCTACAAAATACGAAACCTACTAAATGAAAAGTGCTATTGGATTTTCATGAATTTTGGATGTTTTTCAAAATTTTGGCAGTATAATTGTGATCTGTATGCTTGTTTTTACATTATTCACTTCTTGGAACATTTGATTCTGATGCGGGAATAGGTTTTTATAAGGTTTCAAAAATCAACATCCTATAATTCTCTACAAAATACAAAACCTACTAAATGAAACATGCTATTAGATTTTCATGAATTTCTGATATTTTTCAAAATTCTGGTCATATAGATTTGATCTATATACTTGTTTTTATATGATTCACTTCTTGCAACATTTGATTCTGATGCATGAATAGGTTTTTATAAGGTTCCAAGAATCAACAGCCTACAGTTTTCATAAATTTTTTAGGCTCCAAATACCATATATGCTTTCTTCATTTATGCCCAAAACTTCTTTCTAAACAATTTATACACATCTTTCTCAAAGACAATAAGCCATTTTTTTCAAAAAAAATTCACTGCTTCCTTCCCCCTTTTTCCCTATTTTTTTTCTGAGGAACCCTAATGAATCTCCCTTTTACGATTGAAATAAAATTATATACATGTTTTTTCCATGAATTTCCTTTCAAAATATCAAATGATTACTCTGTTATGCCCTGTTTCCTGCTCACACCAGATATGATTTTTTTTTCAAGAACAGCCCATTGAAATCTTTGAATTCTTCTGCAGATTTCGTTCATTGTTCCTTTTCTTCTTCAAAAGCTATGATCAAATTTTAATATCTATGTGCCAAAAATTTTATCATTTTGCACAAAAACCCTTGCCACATTTTAAGGTTGGGTTAACCTTGCTGTGACATCCTACTAACAACCCCGTTCCTTATCCAATTTTATATCCTTGCTTCTATATTTCAACTTTTTCCTTAGTTATTTTCTTACTTTTGCAAATAAAACTCTTTCAGCTTTTTAGTTTTTGTTTTTATTTTTATTTTTTTGTTTTAATTTCCTATCTTGATATTTTCCAAAATATTGGCTTAAAAACTCTTTATTGATGCTCCTTTTCTTTTTGGAAACATTTTGTTCTCTCTCTCTCTCTCTGTTTTTTTTTTTTTTCAGGCGAGCATCACCAGCCACGGGAGTGCCTAGTTCTGAAGAAGTGCATTATCCTCCCGAAGACAAAGAGGAATACCATGATGAGATGCTCCCTTATCGACACATGCTCTATAGTTCCACCCTCGACCTCATTAATCAAGTGAGGAGGATCTGGGAGGGTGGAAGATTGAAGAACCCAGGATCTTTGATTCCTTGGAAACAAACCCATCACGACATTTTCCACCCATGGGAAAGCAATCAAGACATTTCTGGTTTTATCTTCACGAGTCAGATGGACGGTCCGAGGCACCTTGGACAGTTTTCTGTTCAAGGTCCTTGGAACTGATCCACTCTCCGTACTCTCAATCATGTATTTTTGTTAAACATACTTTTAGTCAATAGGAATGCTGACCACTTAGAGTAGGGGCAGAGTCGGGGTGGGTGCGCACATGCTCACCATGACCCACAAAAATCCCCCAAGGGGATAGTGCCCACCCTGACCCGCATTCGATGTGGCCAGTGCCCCACCCAAAGGGGTCCGATAGCCCGCCCTCTCTCTCTCTCTCTCTCTCTCTCTCTCTCTCTCTCTCTCTCTCTCTCTCTATCTCTCAACCCAGAGCACAGGCTGCACAAGCCCTTGCACTCTAGCCATCCCTGCAACTGGATGACCCTAAAGGGCAGGTTGCACAGGCCCACAACAGTCCCCACAACCCCTCTCACCCTCTGGCCCTCCCAGTGACCCCACACCGCAGCTGCGTAGTCCCACAGGGCTCCTCACAACCCCTCTCACCCTTCAGCCCTCCCTGCGACCCCACAGGCCCATTGCCCAGTCACCCACACTCAGAGGACCCGGTGCCCCCACTCCCTCTCTTGCCCTCTGGCTCTCCCTGCGATCCCATAGCCACAGAGCATAGGGCCCTGAAGGTTCTTCTACGTACCTTTTTGATGAAACAGAAACGGAAAAATCCCAATCGTTGATGCTCGTTTTGCTCAACGGATGCGTTCCCTCACTTGGAGAGAACGATAAATTCACAGTTCAAATGCCCTCCGATTCTCAAATGTCACCGTCTTCTTCTTGTTTCTTTCCACTGTGCACATTCACTCAGTGTGTACATTCACAGCCAACGTATACAACCCCTCTCTCTCACTCTGTTTCTCTCTATTTTTTCTGCTACACTTTTTTTTTTCTCTGTTTTTTCCCAAATGAGAGAGAGCCTCAGAAAATGGGGAGTGGGTGGTTTCCAAAACCGTCCCCTCCTCAAATGGTGGGCCGGGTCTGGATCTCGCCCATCATGGGCGGACCCGGTACCCAACCCATCATTCTCCCACTCGCACATGATGGGAAGAGATCTTAGAAGAAGGAACACCAAACATGTTCATATGGTGAATAACATCGGGTATTCATACTAGCAAATGGACCGTGCGACCCGTGAGCTTAGGGAGTGGAGACATATTATGTACCGGTTAGTGTAACATAATAGCCTAAACCTGCAAACAATAAGATAACACAAGGTATACATACGTGGTCGACTTATAGTCATGGTGCTACATACGTGGTATGACTCACGTATTACGGCAAGACTTTCTCACTCCAGTGAGTGTATGCATACACCATAAATTCTTTGTCGTACAGATCTTTATTAGTTCAGTTCCTCCCCGAGAAACTAACTTGAGTCCTTCAGGAAGCACATTCCCATGCAATGTCTATCCAAGTCCTCAGATCTGGTCAACCAAGTTACCCTTGACATTTAGATATCAAGGTCGCTCTCTCCATATAGTTAAATATACACAAGACCTCATCCTAACCCGGTTAGGGCGATGTATCCCATATACGTATATATGACAGATATCATAACTCATTGTACTCCCACTCTTTTGAGTTATTATCACATGATATCCCCAAAATCCGACATGCTTCCTAATTCAGCAATCCTGAATTTTGTTACATCTCATCTCAGCCCACCCACAATCAACGTCTGAGGCGATAAATCCGTGTGAGAAGATTTATCTCAAACCTGGTAGCATACTCATATAGATGTGCAACATGTTATACAATGATCATAGAAAGAAAATATGAATAACATTAGCATATCAAATCTTACAAATACCTATAGATTTTACATGTTTAACATAAGAATCCCTATTGATTGGCTTAGTAAAGGGATCTGCCACCATATCTTGGGTATTAACATATGTCAAGGCAACCTTGCCTTTAGATATAATATCGCGCATATACTTGCATCTCGTATCAATATGTTTGGTTCTATTGTGAAACTTGGGATCCTTAGCAAACACAATTGCCGCTTGATTATCACAGAATAAAGTCACTGACAATTTTGCTTCAGAAGAGAGTCCCAAATGTTTGATGAATCTCCTTAACCAAACACATTCCTGCACTGCGAACGAGCCTGCAACAAATTCAGCTTCCATTTTGGACAAGGCTACACACGTCTGTTTCTTGCTACACCAAGATATAGCACCATTGTTCATCAAGAACACATAGCCAAACGTAGACTTATGCTAATCAGGGTCCCCGCCCCAATCTGCGTTAGTATAGCCTACTACACGCATGTTACCACCATGGTAACAAAGAACTGAATCCGATGTGCCTTTAAGATATCTCATAATCCTCTTGACAACCTTCCAATGGGCTTGTCCTGGATTAACTTGATATCTACTCACCAACCCTACTGCATAACATATGTCAGGTCAGGTGCACATCATAAGGTACATAAGACTGCCTACTGCACTGGAGTAAGGGACTTTGAACATAGCTTCTATTTCTTTAGATTCCTTTGGACACATCTTAAGACTTAAATCATTCTCTTTTGCAACAGGAGTATCTATGGTTTTACTATCTTGCATATGAAATCATTATAAGACCTTCTTTATATATGACTCTTGTGAAAGAGAAATAAGTCTTTTTGAACGATCTCTTTTTATCTCTATGCCCAGCATAAAACATGTTTCACCCATGTCTTTCATTTCAAAATGAATAGACAATCATTCTTTAATGTTTTTTAGAAACTTCAAATGATTACTAGCCAATAAAATATCATCCACATATAGAGTTAGAATTACAAATTTTGAACCTTGACGCTTAAGATAAACACAGTGGTCCTCATCAATCATAGCAAAATTATTGCTCATGATGGTCTCATGAAATCTTAAATACCACTGTCTGGATGACTGCTTTAATCCATAAATGGATCGTTTGAGCTTGCACACTTTGCGCTCAAAACCAGCAGTAACAAACCCCTCGGGTTGTTCCATATATATTTCTTCATCCAGTTTTCCATTAAGGAATGCAGTTTTAACGTCCATCTGATGTAATTCTAAATCCATATGTGACACTATGGCTAACAAAAGGCGAATAGAGGTCAATTTTACCACAGGTGAAAATGTTTCACCATAGTCTATCCCTGCCATCTGTGTGTATCCTTTAGCAACCAAACGAGCTTTATATCGCTCGATAGATCCATCAGCATTCCTTTTAATACTGAGAACCCATTTGCTCCCAATAGGTTTTCTTCTTTTTGGAAGATTAACAAGATCCCAGACCTCGTTGGATGCCATGGATTTCATTTCCTCTTCCATCGCCTTGTGCCATTCATTCCTTTTAGGACAAGATAGAGCATCTCTAACATTCTTAGGTATCTTATCATCTTGGGGCAAAACCACAAAGGCTTTCCCTTCGATTTGGAATCTCCGACAAGGAATTCTCTTCCTTAGACTCTTTCTAGTTGTCAGATCTTCATTAAAATCAATATACACTTGAGTGTTACTCCCACTATCCAATAGTGGTATAGACACATCTTCTTGTGTCTCTAAAACATGATGATCAATCTCTTTAGATTGATCTTCATCATTCAATTCATAGAACTGGAAGTGACGCTCTATCTCTCCCCTTTTAGGAAAGTCACTTTCAATAAATGTGGCATCTCTAGAATCTATTTCAGAAACACTCCCATCAGTATTCTCTCCTAAGAATACATATCATTTTGAATGTTCACAGTAACTTATAAAGATACACTTCTTTCTCCTAGGACCCAATTTTCCATATTGATGGGAAAGATTATGGACATATGCAGCAGACCCCCAGGGTCGGAGATTAGCCAAATCTGGCTTTCTGCCTTTCCACAATTCATAGGGAGTTGAAGAAATAGATTTAGATGGTACACGATTTAATACATGAGCGACAGTCAATAAGCAATCAACCCAAAAGAAAATAGGTAAATTTGCCTGCGCCATCATGGACCTGACCATCTCTAAGAGGGTCCTATTCCTCCTTTCTGCAACACCATTTTGTTGTGGAGTTCGAGGAGTAGTTGATCATGCATATATATTTAGAGATATTTCATATAAAAATATTCATGATTTCATGAGAAAATGAGTTAAAAACCCAAATTTATGTTAGTTTCGAGTAAATGTGCTAAAATAATATAAGAATAGAAAGTGCATGAAAATTAGTGTTATTTTACATTTTAATTCATATTTTAGTGTTTGACATAATTTTCGTAGTTTAGTTTTTGAAAATCATAAAAAAATTAGAGTTAAAATAGACTTAGTTTTACAATTTCTAAAACATAGTCATTTTGAGTTGTTTTGCAAATAACTTTTTGAAGAGAGTTGAAATGCAATTTTAAAAAGAAGATGGACTTATGGACAAAACTTCAAAATTATAAATATGATACGTAGGGGGAATTTCAAATTGTCTTCTCTCTTATGCCTTTTCCCTCTCTTCTAACTGTTCCCCTCCACCTTTTCTTGCACTTCCTTCCCCTTCTCCCTTGTTCTCTCTTCTTCCTCAATCCGGTGGAGGCATCCAACTACGGCAATGGCATACGGGAGGAGTCCAACTCTCTCCTAACCCTTTCAGTACGGTGAATTCTTCTTCTTCTTCTTCTTCTTCTTCTTCTCCTATTCTAATTCCAGTTATCAATTTTTGTGAATTCGTCAAATGTAAAAATGAGCATTAGCATATGAATTTTCAGCATATTTTCTTTTCATTCATAGATTCATTGTGAGCATTATTTCTATTTCCATTTGTTTTTGTTTGTTGTTTGTTTGTTTGTTTTTAAGTTTTTTTTCTCAGCATTGCAGTGTGCGTAAAGGTAGTCGTGAAAAGCAAAAGTGCTTTAGCCAGATTCATTTCAAAATTAACAGAAGATCCTTGGAGTCACGGTGAAATCCTCTGCTATTTCACCGTGAAAGTGTGAATCTGGCATCCTCATTGCTGAACAACAGTGAAATCAAACAGAAAAAAATAGATCCACAATAAGTTCTTTGTGGTTTACCCTGATCTGAATCTGTAGCCGGATTTCATACATTTTCGCAAGTATTAAAGCATCCAGATCATCTGGATCTGGATTGATTCTTATTCCTGTTTTTTTTGTTCACTTGAATCTAGATCACCTGCAAGACACCGAAATTTACAATGATAAATGTAAATTTTGATATGCCGTAATATCTATCCGGTAGATTCATTCCGGTGGATTTCAATTTGTGAATTTTGATCTGCAGTAATATCTATCCGGTAGATTCATTCCGGTGGAGGTCAATTTGAGAATTTGAAAAATTCACATTCCAGTAAATATATCTGATGCAATATTCATCTTTGGTGGATTTTGATCTGACGATGTGCATGTTTTTTTTTTTCGGTGAACGATTCTGTTGAGTGAAATTCCAGTGAGAATCAATGATGATGATATTTTCAATCTACGATTAGAATCGTGAATAGTTACCATTTTCGGTGATTACTGTTCACCACATCTATGATAAAACTGATAGTTGCTTCAAATTTTGCTTATTTTCTGCTGCAATTTCGGTTGAATTCTGGTGTATCTGTGTGATCTTCGGCTGAAATTCTGGTGAACTCAGTCCTTTGACTATTTGATTGCTTCCAGCGAGAGCTAATTTTAGCAAGTATCTGAACAAATTTGGAGTTAATACGAATTAAATCCAATGCTTTATCATTCAATATTACATCCAGCTTGCATTTTCAAGATAGCTCTGTTATCATTAAGTGTCTGATTTTCAGTGAATGGAACTCATTATTTTTTTTACAATTTCCAATTAAGTTTGGTTGAATGTTAAATGCAATTTCATTTGATGAATTTCACTGGTTTTTGTTATTTTGAGTAATAGAGTTAGTCATTTAGATTAGTAGTTAGTAAGTTGTGAGTGATTAATATAATATAGATGTTAGTAAGGAATTAACTAGATTTAATTAGTTGTCAATTGCTTTGATTGTTAGTTTAATAGTTAGGAAGTGATAATATTCCATGTCCAACATTTTTTTAGTGAATTTTTATTTCAGTGTTAGCATTTAATTAGTATACTTTGATAGTATAGTTTCTATTCCTATCTCTTGTACTGCTCGTGTGCGTTTGACTTGTGCAGGATTGCACAGGAGTGGAGCTAAAGTGCATAAGTGACACAAAAGTGCAAGAATAGAAGATTTTTGCTTTTCAGTTTAGAATTAGGAATTTAATTCTGGGTTTGTAAATATCGCTTTTTACGCCCTCTGCGAAGGGTATTCATTTGTTGTAATAGATAGTTGTTTTTACTTTTCTCGGACATTTTCCATTTAATAATTCGGAAATAAAGAATAGTTTAGAATTGTGTGTTTGAATAGGAAATATTCTCGTTCCCTGAGTTCGACCCGGTCTCATCCACTAGTGAGAACCAGTTTTTATTATTTGATGTCTGGTTTTCACATGTTTACATATAAAAATCTTTTCAAAATTACAACGAGAAGACATCAAATTTTTGACGCCATTGCCGGGGAACGGCGTAATATTAGTATTCACTTTATTGCTTAGTGTTTGTTGCATTTAGGTAGAACCACGTATGTGCATATCGTAGAGATGCGCCTACTTTTCTGCACAGCTCACCTACTAGGATCTCCTTAGAGATGATTGTATACGATTGGTACCGTACACATAGATTTCATATTTCTTTTGCATAATCTATGTTATGTGTAACTGCGTGGTGTTTGTTTAGTTTTGTTGTTTTTAGTTTACTCGCTTTGTGGTCTGCGTGGTTTGGCCGCTTAGTGCGTTAGTTAGGTAGAAAACCCAAAGTTAGGACGTGTGCTACACCGGTCTACTTCGAGGTGTATGCAAGAGTGACGCTCGCTTGACCCCAAGCTGGTAGAGCCGATTGAGGACCCTGAGTCCCTTATTAGGAGAGCCCAGAGATCTGCAACCATGGCTGAAAATCAGCAGATTACTCGTCCTCTTAGGGAGTATTTCATGCCCAACACTTACACTCCCGCCTCCTGCATCACAAGACCTGATGTAGGAGCAAACCATTTTGAGATAAAGGCCAGTGTGATCCAGATGCTACCTTCATTTTATGGCCTTAGCAATGAAGACCCATATCGTCATCTCGACGAATTTTTAGAGATTTGCTCGATAGTGCGAATCAATAACTTTGGAGACGACGCGATGAGGTTGACCCTGTTCCCCTTCTCTCTAAAGGACAAAGCGAAGAATTGGTTGAAATCATTAAATACAATTAGAATTACCACTTGGGAACATATGCAAAGAGATTTTTTAAAGAAATATTTCCCAATTGGTAAGACGAACCAGTTTCGTAAAGCGATAATCAGTTTTTCTCAAATTAAAGAACACTTTCATGAGTCTTGAGAGAGATTGAAAGATCTTCTCTGCAAGTGTCCCCACCACCAGGTGCCTCGTTGGCAACTGGTGCAATATTTCTATGACAGTCTTTCTGAAAAGAACCGTCAAATGGTGGATGCCGCGTGTGGGGGCACATTTATGCTCAAAAGTGAGGATGAAGCGTGGTCGCTTTTTGAGACATTGAGCGAGAATTCGATGCACCATGCGACAGCCTCACGGTTCGATAGGGCTGCACCTGCACAGGATAACATTAAAAAGGCATGCATTTTCGAGTTAGGGATAAACCTTGAGTTGAGCAACAAGGTAGACCAACTGTCCCATAAATTAGATCAGTTGTTGTTGGGTCCCTCTCCTGCCATGCAGGTGTGCGCGTTATGTGTGACTCCTGCACACCATGTCTTCAAGTGCCCAGTTGCGCCACAGTACCCTGAGTTTGTCCAAGAGCAAGCTCAGATGGCTCAAAACTTCGCTAGGCTCGCACCCAGTCCATTTTCCAACACTTATAACCCGGGCTGGCGAAGCCATCCAAATTTCTCATGGCGCAACTCACATATCCAACCCCCTAACCCTTCCCAGATTCAACCCAGTCAAGGTGGTTATGTGCCTGGATTTCAGAGATCCTGTTATCCCCAAGCCCAACCTGTTTATACTCATCCCCAGTCTCATGAGCCTTCGCATAGTCAGTCCTTCGAGGACAAGATGCTACAAGCATTTTCTGATATTAAGGCGAATTTGAGCTCACATAACCAGTCTATTGCAAAATTAGAGACTCAAATGAGGCAGCTCGCCGAGGCGCTTAGCAGGCGAAGTGAGGGGACACTGCCTAGCCAGCCTATTGTCAACCCTAGGGGAAAGGAACCCATGCGTAGCTTGCATATGACAGATACACATCAAGAGCAGGCTCAAGTAGTAACCCTTAGGAGTGGGAAGCAGTACCAAGCGAGGGAAGCTGCAGAAGAAAGCGAGAAGATAAGTGAGAAGCAGTTTGTCCCTAATGTTTTACCTCAGGAAAATGAGAAGGTTCTTCCATCTGAGCCTTCACCATCCTACATTCTCAAAGCCCCCTTTTCTGAGGCATTAGAGAGGCCGAGAGCATTAGGTAAGTCCGGAGTGAACATGCAAGAGATGCTTGAGATATTCAAGCACGTTCAGATAAACCTCCCTTTACTAGATGCTATCCAGCAAGTCCCTGCATATGCAAAGTTCCTCAAAGAGCTTTGTACGCAGAAAAGAAAGTCAAGGTCCCATGTGCAGAAAAAGATTTATTTGACTGGGCAGGTGAGCGCAGTATTGCAACACCAAACCCCACCTAAGCTCAAAGACCCAGGGACTCCTATCACCTCATGTGTCATAGGAAACATCACTGTTGGGAGTGCATTGCTTGACCTTGGGGAAAGTGTTAACATTTTGCCGGGTTTCTTCTATGACCAATTTGGATTGAAAGAGATGAAACCTACACCTATGACTCTTCAGCTTGCGGATAGATCGATCAAGGTCCCGAGAGGGATACTTAAAGATGTTTTAGTCAAGGTGGAGGATTGTTATTTCCCTGTCGACTTCGTGATATTAGATATGGAGGGAGCTGATAGCTTACGACAGACCCCTATTATTCTTGGTCGCCCCTTCCTAGCTACCGCCAACGCATGCATTAATTGTCGCACTGGTGCGATGGATGTGTCATTCGGAAATAGGAAGATGAGGCTGAACATTTTTCGTGCTGCTATGGGGTCTGTTGTTGAAGAGGCTTCTTTCGAGGTTGATGTCATTCAAGACCTCGTAGAAGCAAAAATGCTTGGTTATTGAGTGATCCACCTCAGAAGGAGGATAAGAAATCACTAGAAGAGGATCACCTAGAATTACTTGAGAATCAGATAGGTGATTTGAATTGGATCGGGCACTTTGAGCCATTTAGAGGTAGACAGGATGGGAACACAATGCGTAGTGTCGCAGATGATACTATTTTTCATAGAGAGCTCGATTAAGCCTAACTTCATGTCCATTGATCTCATGGACGATGGAGGTTTTTTCAGGGATTCGTCTGGCTGGGGACGTGAAACTTAGCACTTTATGGGAGGCAACCCATATCTTGTATATTATTAGATTTGCTTAGAATTTGTAGATTTATTTTGTTTTTCCTTTTTCGTTTTATTTATGAATTTCATGTTTTGTCATGTATACATTGCATTCATTATATTCATAGAATGTGCATTTTTAATTCATGTCAGGTTATTCTACTCTTTTACCTCATTTATTTCGTCTCATGTGCATTCACTTAGTTTCATATAAGCATGGGGGAGTGCCACTGGGACATTGTCATTCAAGCATGAGGGAGGGTGTAGTTTGCACACCTTGATATTTCTGTTTATGTTCTTGCACATGTTTACACATCTCTCATGAAAAGTAGATTTTTAAAGAAAGAGTTTGAACTTATATGAATGTTATTTCAAATCAGATGTTTTTAGAGGATTTTTAAGCCCCATGAATTTTTTTTCTGACATAGATCTAAAAATTATGGTTGTTTATGCGAATTTCGAAGAAATGATGATAAATACATGTTAGAGTTTATTTTGAATCACAAATATGAATATGCACAGTTCTATTTTTGAAAAACTAAGCAAATGAACAAAAGCGTAAAAAAAGATCTCAAAAGAGAAAAAGAAGAAGCATGCGTTAGGTTGTTTGGATAATTCCACAATCCTTAGTAGATGGGACTTAGATGTAAGTTGAAACTTTTAATTCCATTTCAAAAAGGAGAGTGGAAAACTTCGTGATCCTAAGTAGCTGAGAACAGATACAAGTTGAAATGTTTGACTCTCACGTTGCAAAGGTGAATGAAGGAAGTCACTTTTATGTCTTAGTTGATATCTTTTGGTATGCATTGAAAAAGTATAGAGATATTGACATTGCACAAGGCATAAAAGCAGACCACACGCAAGCTATAAGAGAAGAATGAATGCGCAAAAAGAAAAAAGCATGAAAAATGAAAAAATCGAGAAAAGAGCTTAAAAAGAAAGAAAAGTTCAATGCTTAGAAGTGTGATTGAGAAAACATATTAGTGAGGATAAGTAAATAATAATATGTTTTTATTGGATTTTCTAAGAATAAAACATAAATAATTATGATATTTAGAAAAGTGAAAGAAATTCTGTTTCTGTGGTGGTATATAAAAGACTCTAATTATGTTTTGATTTTGAAATAACAGAAAATATTGGTGAAAATAAAGTCTTTGATTACCTACTACTTATGAGGATGTGTAATATTTTGCATACATGACAGAGATGTTTGTGGGTAATCACTGCAAACCCTCACAAGACCTTACTCATCCACTGGGGTAACCCAGGGGTTGAAAGGGCTTGTTGCATGAGCTAAATGCAACCGTGATTCCTACGAAAGTGAGTTAGTTGATAGTTTTGATTTCGTGCATTTGTCTAGTTTGCTTGAGGACTAGCAAAACATAAGCATGGGGGTATTTGATCATGCATATATTTTAGGGATATTTCATATAAAAATATGCATGATTTCATGAGAAAATAAGTTAAAAACCCAATTTTATGTTAGTTTCGAGTAAATGTGCTAAAATAATATAAGAATAAAAAATGCATGAAAAATAGTGTTATTTTATATTTTAATGCATATTTTAGTGTTTGACATAATTGTAGTAGTTTAGTTTTTGAAAATCATAAAAAAATTAGAGTTAAAATAGACTTAGTTTATAATTTCTAAAACAGTCATTTTGAGTTGTTTTGCAAATAACTTTTTGAAGAGAGTTGAAATGCAATTTTAAAAAGAAGATAGACTTATGGAAAAAACTTCAAAATTATGAATATGATACGTAGGGGGAATTTCAAATTGTCTTCTCTCTTATGCCTTTTCCCTCTCTTCTAACCCTTCCCCTCCACCTTTTCTTGCCCTTCCTTCCCCTTCTCCCTTGTTCTCTCTTCTTCCTCAATCCGGTGGAGGCATCCAACTACGACAATGGCATACGAGAGGAGTCCACCTCTCTCCTAACCATTCCAGTACTGTGAATTCTTCTTCTTCTCCTTTTCTAATTCCAGTTTTCAATTTTTGTGAATTCGTCAAATGTAAAAATGAGCATTAGCATCTGAATTTTCAGCATATTTTCTTTTCATTCATAGATTCATTGTGAGCATTATTTCTATTTCCATTTGTTTTTGTTTGCTGTTTGTTTGTTTGTTTTTAAGTTTTTTTTTTCAGCATTGAAGTGTGCGTACAGGTAGACGTGAGATTTATTTTTTTCCAGTTTACTTTGATCTCAAATCTAATGTTTCTTTTCGGTTTTAGAATTTAGGAATTTATTTTTCAGTCAATTGCATTTTAAAATCACAGCGAAATCCTCTATAGCAAGCTGCCGGAATTCGTTACAGATCTGCTGAAATTACTTCAGCATTTACCTCATTTAATCACTGTGGAAGCAAAATTTGATCGGCCCTGAAAAGCAAAAGTGCTTTAGCCAAATTCATTTCAAAATTAACATAAGATCCTTGGAGTCACGGTGAAATCCTCTGCTATTTCACCGTGAAAGTGTGAATCTGGCATCCTCATTGCTGAACAACAGTGAAATCAAACAGAAAAAAATAGATCCACCGGAAGTTCTTTGTGGTTTACCCTAATCTGAATCTGTAGCCGGATTTCATACATTTTCGCAAGTATTAAAGCATCCAGATCTGGATTGATTCTTATTCCTGTTTTTTTTTGTTCACCTGAATCTAGATCACCTGCAAGACACCGAAAATTACAATGATAAATGTGAATTTTGATCTGCCGTAATATCTATCCAGTAGATTTATTCCAGTGGATTTCAATTTGTGAATTTTGATCTGAAGTAATATCTATCTGGTAGATTCATTCCGGTGGATTTCAATTTGAGAATTTGAAAAATTCACATTCGAGTAAATATATCTGATGCAATATTCATCTCTAGTGGATTTTGATCTGACAATGTGCCTGTTTTTTTTTCGGTGAACAATTCTGTTGAGTGGAATTCCAATGAGAATCAATGATGCTGATATTTTCAATCTACGATTAGAATCGTGAATAGTTACCATTTTCGGTGATTACTGTTCACCACATCTCTGATAAAACTTATAGTTGCTTCAAATTTTGCTTATTTTCTGCTGCAATTTCGGTTGAATTCTGGTGTATCTGTGTGATCTCCGGCTGAAATTCTGGTGAATTCAGTCCTTTGACTATTTGATTGCTTCCAGCGAGAGCTAATTTTAGCAAGTATCTGAACAAATTTGGAGTTAATACGAATTAAATCCAATGCTTTATCATTCAATATTACATCCAGCTTGCATTTTCAAGATAGCTCTGCTATCATTAAGTGTCTGATTTTCAGTGAATGGAACTCATTATTTTTTTTACAATTTCCAATTAAGTTTGGCTGAATGTTAAATGCAATTTCATTTGATGAATTTCCCTGGTTTTTGTTATTTTGAGTAATAGAGTAGTCATTTAGATTAGTAGTTAGTAAGTTGTGAGTGATTAATATAATATAGTTGTTAGTAAGGAATTAGCTAGATTTAATTAGTTGTTAATTGCTTTGATTGTTAGTTTAGTAGTTAGGAAGTGATAATATTCCATGTCCAACATTTTTTTTACTGAATTTTTATTTCATTGTTAGCATTTAATTAGTATACTTTGATAGTATAGTTTCTATTCCTATCTCTTGTACTGCTCGTGTGCGTTTGACTTATGCAGGATTGCACAGGAGTGGAGCTGAAGTGCATAAGTGACACAGAAGTGCAAGAATAGAAGATTTTTGCTTTTCAATTTAGAATTAGGAATTTAATTCTGGGTTTGTAAATATCGCTTTTTACGCCCTCTGCGAAGGGTATTCATTTGTTATAATAGATAGTTGTTTTTACTTTTCTCGAACATTTTCCATTTAATAATTCAGCAATAAAGAATAGTTTAGAATTGTGTGTTTGAATACGAAATATTCTCGTTCCCTGAGTTCGACCCGGTCTCATCCACTAGTGAGAACCGGTTTTTATTATTTGATGTCTAGTTTTCACATGTTTACATATAAAAATCTTTTCCAAATTACAACGATTTAAAAGAAGACATCAGTAGTTAATTGTCTATATATCCCTTTATCATCACACAATTCCTTGAATTGTTTGTATAGATATTCACGTCCACCATCTATTCTCAAAGCCTTGATCCTACGATCAAGTTGATTCTCTACCATGTTCATAAAAGATCTAAAGCAATCCAATGCTTCAGATTTATGCGTAATTAAATACACATGGCTAAATCGTGTATAATCATCAATAAAAGTGATGAAATATGAAGCTCCATGCCTCATTGTCACATTCATTGGCCCACATATATCTGAATGAATTAATTGAAGAGGATAGGTTGCTCTAATTGCCTTTCCAAAAGGTAATCGAGTTGCCTTTCCAGCAAGGCAATGCTCACATATAGGCATTTCAATCTTCGCATGGGATCCCAAAAGACCCTCTCGTGCGAGCCTATCCATTCTCTTTTGCCCTATATGTCCAAGCCGAGCATGCCATACAGATACATCCACATCCATATTTTTAGCAGTTGAAACAAGTAAAAAACATTTATCATTAACATTCAAATTAATAAGTTCTGTGTCCAACACATAGAAACCATTCATCAAGAAACCAGAAGCAACTAAAGTTTGTCCACAAATGATGTCAACATTGACATCCCCAAACACAAGTTTATAGTTTAACATAGACAAAGCAGAAACTGAAATCAAATTTCGTTGAATCTCTGGAACATGCAGAACATCATATAATAATAGAGATTGTCTTCCTCGCAAATCCAATTTTCAAGTCCCGATTCCTTTGACTTTTGCTCTAGTGTTATTCCCCAGGAACAACCACTTCAAACCAGATGGCATCTTCCTATATTCGACGAAGTTTGTGCGGTCTTTGGTCACATGGTCAGTGGCTCTTGAGTCTATAATCCACATAGGATTAGATTCAATAATTAGTGCACAACTACAAACATTTGCACAAAAAACAGGAGTCATAAGAGAATATACTTTCTCCTGCTCATGACATTCACCAGCATAGTGACCCAAATTGCCACACTTAAAGCATTTTGCATTTGCCTTATTTTTCTTGCTTCCACGCTTCCCAGAGCGCTGATAAGGCTTCTTTTCTTTCTCTTTGTCTTGTCCCTTCTTGAACCTCCTTCGTCCATAGTATTTCTTCTTAAAAGAATTTGGCCTTTTAGAACTTTCTGCTACATATGCCCTCATGCTAGATGATTGAGTCGCCTCAAGGCGATCATTTTCCAGCTCTACATGACAGGCGATATCATCAAAAGTCTTAATACTTTCGTTATGAGTCATATTAATTTTCATATGTTCCCAACTATGTGGCAGAGAACGAATCACAGCCTGGACCTGTTGTTCATCTGTAAGGGTATGCCCTGCACTATTGAGCTCTCTAATCATGTTTGCCATCTTCTTGAGATGTTGGCTCATGGTGTGCTGAGGGGACTTTCTGTATGAATCAAACCTGATGGTCAACCTCCTTAGTTTTGTGGCTGATGTTCCCTCAAACTTATCTTTAAGGGTCATCCATATTTGTTGAGCAGTCTTATAATGCTTAAATTGACACATGATGTCATCATGCATAGAACATAGCATGGTGACACATGTAACAATATTCATGCGCTTTCATTTCTCATAGGTTTCCATGTCCTTACGAGATTGTGCCCCAGTACCAATTTCAGGTCGTTCCACAGTATGGTTGAGAACCTCCAAGGCCTCAGCCTCCTCCAATGTAAACTGAATCTTTTTATGCCATATATCATAGTTATCACCATTCAGTTTTTCAATTCATGCCAAGTCCATTATTGATTTACTTGGTGCAGCCATGTCCTTTTAGATAAGAGTAAAGCAATGCGCAAAAAAAAATAATGTTATTCAAGCATGTTATGATCTAATCATTAGCACATCTATACGCAGTTATAATCACACGATTAGGTAACATATAATTTTTCATAGGGCGTGGAATCGAAAGATCACTACGTTCACAATCATCTCCCACTTTCCCTAAGATGATTATATTTACCTAAACTGTATTATGACTGTTTGAATCAAATATTAACTCATGGAATAAATACTTCCAAAGTACTTAAAAAAAATCCATCTTATAATCAATATGATTATATCATATTCATACACATTCATGAATAAACTATATAATAAAATGAATTCATGAATGCCCGGCTCTATTCATGGCTAAATAAAAATTATGGCTCCAACCATAAACCAAAATGCCTCGACCCACATGGACCTTGGCCCTACCAGGGTTCAGCCAAAAAAAAAATCTGCAGCCTGTGCCGCAGTGCCAGAAACTTGGCCTGCGACCTGTGCTGCAAGGCAGGGACAGGCTGGCTTGAGCCTGCAGCCTATGCTGCATGGCTGGGAGCAATCAAGCCTGTGGCTCGAGCCGTAGAATCGGGTCAGGCCGGATAACAAAGTCTGTGGCTTATGCTGCAAGATGGAAATAGGAGAGCCTACGGCCAATGTCGCAGAGCTGTGTCAGGCCAGACAGAGCCTGCGGCCTATGCCACAGGCAGGGAGCATAAAATGCAGGCAGCACCGCTGCATGACCTGGTCAGACCTGCGGCCTATGCCACACGGTCTGGCCCATGGTCAGGCCTGCTCCGCAATAGAGCTGTCTGCAGCCCAGGTCTGCAACCTAGTTGCAGAATCTGCGGCTGTAGCAAAACCGTCTGGTCGGAGGCCAGACCGCCGTCCGAACCGCGGGGCCAACGCCGACCAAGCATCGCGGTCTCTCTATAGCGGGCCCGACAAACTAAAAAAAACTTTGTTCTGGTCCGGGCATTAACACCAGACGGTCCCATGCCAACGCAGTCAATAAATTTTTTTTATCATATGATGCCCTATTTTCAAACGTCCACCATGAATGTCTTCCATTCCGTCCATGAAACAACAAATCGCAAGCAAAACAGCATCAAATAAAACTTGATGCTCTGATACCAATGAAGGTTCTTCTACGTACCTTTTTGATGAAACAGAAACGGAAAAACCCCGATCATTGATGCTCGTTTTGCTCAACGAATGCATGCCCTCACTTGGAGAGAACGACAAATCCACAATCCAAATGTCCTCCGATTCTCAAATGTCATCATCTTCTTCTTGTTTCTTTCCACTGTGCACATTCACTCACTGTGCACATTCACAACCAACGTATACAACCCCTCTCTCACACTCTGTTTCTCTCTATTTTTTCTGCTACGCTTTTCTTTTTCTCTGTTTTTTCCCAAATGAGAGAGAGACTCAGAAAATAGGGAGTGGGTGGTTTCCAAAACCGTCCCCTCCTCAAATGGTGGGTCGGGTCTGGATCTCGCCCAGCATGGGCGGACCCAGTACCCAACCCAACAGGCCCCATAGCCCCCCGGCCCCACACTCTCTCTCGCCCTCCTCTGTTGCCCACGACCCCGCAACAACACAACCACAAGTCCACAAGGGCCGTCGTGCCTGGCCTCTACTCTGTCTCTCTTGATTCCCTCTCCGGACACCATCTCTCTCTCTCTCTCTCTCTCAACTTTCTATGTGGTCCCTCCTGATGGCCTGACCCCACAATCACAGAGCACAACACAGGCCCATCAGCCACTGTTTGAAGGCACCGGGCCCTGTTGCAACTGCGTGCACATGATGAGGTCATCTCATTCTCATTTCCGTACACTTTAATTAATATTTTAAATTAGTATTATTATGCTTTTTTCAATTAGCATATGAAATTATGATTGTTGTTTGTTAGGATTAGGATTAGGATTTAGGTTTTTATTTACTTTATTTTAGATAGTTGCGTTTCAATAACTAGGATTTAAGGTTTTTATGTTTTTTTTATTTAAAATTTAGGTTTTTAATGAGATGAATATTAAATTTTTTTTTAATAAACATTATACATGATCTACTCCTTATCTCTTATTCCTAAATTTTAGGGTGCTGAGCAGCTTAAGGACTTTTGGCTGATTGCTCTATGTAATTGTTATATAAGATTATTACAATGGTTAATAGGATATGGGGAGCTATTACAAGGATTATCTAAAAAAAAATCAGTTCTTACACTCGTGAGAGCATTTTTTAGCACATGAAATTATTGTCTTAATAGGTAACAATAAAATTTCTTCCCTGAAATTTGATTTATAAAAAGCATACGAGAGTCTCGTGGACGTTTCTTGAAAGTTTTCTATTGCGTATGGGTTTCCACCCAACTTTGGTGCAGAGAGTTATGCGTGTCTCTACAGCCTCCCATCGTGTAGTGGTGAATGGCAGTTTGGAGAAGAAATTTTTTAGCACACGTGGGTTGAGGCAGGGTTACCCTATCTGGCCATACCTATTTTTTATTATGATGGAAAGATTATCCCGATGTTTAAATCTTAGTGTGGAGAGGAATCAATTGCAAGTATTACAACTTCCTAATGTTGATTATCATATATCCCATTTGTTTTATGTTGATGATGTCCTTCTTTTGTGACCTGAATATCATCTACTAACTATAAAAATGTGTTGGAGTCACCCACCTATAAAGACTCTCCTAGAGGTATCCCTATCAGATAAACCTTATCATTTGGAGGAAACAATTATCTTAACTGTTTTCTAATAAAGGTTAATGCTATAAAAGGGATATTGATGAGAGACCCCATGAGATATAGTTCATAAAATAATCAATATAGTTGATTGCTTTGGGATCTGGATCCTGCTCACCGTTGTTGGAGGGCCTGCGCTCATCAAGGATTGTGATTGGTTGAGGAGATGAACGTCTCAGGGACAATAGACTGGGTTCACTCATTGGCCATTATCAGACGAACATGGCCGCTTCAGGTATTTTTTGCCTCTTCTTTTGTGCAGGTGCCAACATTGGATTATGGGCCCACTCCCACGCATTCCGCCGTGCGTGGATGAGTGTAGGGCCTTCTGGTGTTCTCTGTATTCAGACACCGTGATCGCCCGTTGCCATGGGGCGATGTGAGTCGCAGGTCGACGGTGACTATCACCGTGGGGCGACTGCTATTCCCGACAGCCGTATGTCGGTGGTGCTTGCAGCCCTGGTGACCCTCTGTATAAAAAAAATAGAGGATCGAGCAGTTTTATCTGAGCCATTGGGTTGCAGGGTGGTTCTGCCACCGCCGGGGTCTGTCGTTGGAACATCACCGTGTTGATGGGGGTTTTTGCCGGATTGCCGATGTCAGTCCGGAGACATGCGGCAACCATGGTTTGAAAAAACCCTTTCTGCTTTTTCCCCTTCCCTGTGCCATCGAGGTTTCGGCTACCTATCTGCCGAGAAGAAGGCGGCTTTTTGCCGACTGTTTCACCTATGTCATCGGACGTCCGACGATGTGCGACATCCATGGGGCGAACCGGCCCTTTTTATGAGTTCCCCTCTACCATCGAGTAGGGTGGGAGTCACAATCGTCGGCGAGCCTCCAAGACGATATGAGTCGCCATCGCTGACAACTTTTTTAGTAGGTCGTCGGTGTCGGTGACCTTTGGCTGTCGGCAGACAACGTGGGTCACCGACAGGCGACGTGATGTTCAGTTTCTGAGGTTTCTCAGAAATCAAATAGGCCTCTTTGTGTTGTTGGGTAACCCGGGTTGGACCGAGTTTACTGACTCGATCCAATCCCATTTTGGGTGGATTGGGTCTACCGGTTCCCATTTGGATCAGACTTGGACCCATAATGGTTTTGAAGCTGGGTCTGATCTGGAAAGACCGAGTCCAAATCGGGTTATGTTTGGAACCGGGTCAGGCCCGGATCTGGTTTGTGCTAGGTCATACCCAGATCCAGTTTGTAATGGGTCAGACCCGGACCCAGTATGTACCGGGTTAGACCCTGATCCAGTTTGTATCGGGTCATACCCGGATCTTATTTGAACCGGATTGGACCCATGCAGGTCCAGGCACTATTTGGCCTGGACCAGATCTAGAACTGATACCGCTCTTTTTGGGACCGGTTTGGAGCCATTTTTTACCGATTCTTTCTATTTTTTCACATGTTTTGAGATGCTAAGACACTTTTTTCCTAAATATATGAAGATACAGAAATTTTGGCATACGATTATAGGGTTTTATAAACTTTTGTTCATACTTGGCACTGGTTCATAAAGTTTAAAACTGGTTCGGGGTGTTTTCGGACTGGTTCCTGCTTGAGGACCCCGGGTTTTACCCATTTGAGCTTGTTTATGTTATTTTTCATGTATTTTATTTGTGATTATGCATACATTATATATGAATGATATTGGAATCAAGGATAATTAGATAACTTAGTAAATTCATGTTACCAAAGTAACTGGATGCATGTATGTTTTCAATTTTTGTTCTATCATACAACTTTATCCAATATTAATGTTGTAATTAAATTCATGAAATGGTGAAGCAACCCAAAGGGAGTTTCATTGTGTTTGGAATTTAAAACAAGGTAAAATAAAGTAAGTGTATTGAGGAAGAAGAGAGATTGAAAGGAGGGAATGTGCAAAGTACACGTGTCTTCTCATGGATCCAAGGTAGAACCAAAGAAAAATGCATTTAAGAAAAATGCTAGGAAGAAGTCAGCAGGAGAAAAGCCATCTCAGAGCAAGCAAGCCGATTCTGCTCCCATGAAGTATTTCTTTTGCAAGAAGAAGGGACACAGAAAGGCAGATTGCATAAAGTACAAGAAATGGTTGGAAAAGAAAGGTAATTTGTCATTTGTTTCTTAGAAAGGTAACAACACCTATACCTACTCCAGACGCGTCACATGATAATTCAAAACCAAGTTCAAAATTAGGTAAGACCAACACAGACGTCAAACAAAGTTAGGATTTTAAATGCGGAAATGAAGCTGACATTTGAAGAATAAAGACTTAGATAATATCAGAACATAGCAAAAGGCACAAATTCGACCGAACGAAGACGAGTTCCATCACGGTCGCCAAATCTGTGATCATCGCAAAAATTTTCCTCTCGTTCCTCTTTTCCTTTCTCTTCGCCTTTTTAACCTTTGTTCCCTTTTTGAAGGGGAATAAAAGATAGAAAAAAAGAGAGAATGAGAAGATGAATAGAAAGAGAGAGGAATTCTTTTGTAAAAGTCTCACTTGACCTTAATTTTGAAAAAGATTTAAAAGATTACTCGCCTCCGTTTGTGAAATATTTGCGGGAAAATTGGGAGATGGGATTTGCTCATCGGTACAAAGTTCAACCGTTCTTGGCACCTTTACCAGGGGTAATCGAACCAAGGGTCAATTTTATACCTCTTTGCTTTGCTAAAAGATTATCTAAGAATTTATTCTAAGTCTAAATACACAAAGAGTCATGCTTGTGCAATGCAAGGATGTGTGCTCTTTTGAGAAAAAAAAAGGATTTGAAAATTTTCAAGTGTTTCTGAGATGAATTTGATAATGGAGTGAAGAAATGGTTTTTGAAAGTTAACTCTGATTTAGAACTAAAGATGGATCTGAAAAGATATTTGAAGTTCTAATTCTTGAAATAATCAAAGTTGGAAAAATAAATCTTGAATTAAAAAGAATGAAGAGAAAGGGGATTTTCAAGCTGAGATAGAAGGAAAAAAAAAGGAAATTTCAAACTCAGAATTTGGACTTTGAATCTGGATTTAGGAGAGGAGATGAATATTTTGAAATGGAATTGAATTCTATATTCGAAGTTTGAAATCAGAATGAGATTTGAGAAATCCAAATTGAGTTTGAAGAATAGAATTGGGTTTAAGAGATCAAGATGGGATATGAGAAGTGGAATTTGGAAATCAAGATAGACTTGGATTTGAAATCTGGCATCCTAAATGAATTTGGATCTGATGTCCAGAATTCTAAATGGAATCTAGATCTGAAGTCTGAGATCCAGGATGAAGTTGAATTCTGGATCCTAAATGGAATTGGATCCAAGATCTGGAATCCAAGATAGAATTTGGATCTGAAGTCTGAGATCCAAGATGGAATTGGATCTGAAATCTGGAATCCTAAATGGAATTTGGATCTCAAGTCTGAGATCCAAAAGTGGAGATTGCATTTGGAAATCTGGATCCAAGTTGGGATTGGATTCTAATTTTGAATTTGGATTTTGAAAGTCCAAATGGGACTTCTGAAGATGGGTCTGGGTTTTGAAAACCCAGATTGAATTTAAAACTTCAGAAAAGAATCAAATTTTGAGATTCAGAATCAATTTCAAAACTTTGATTTTGAATTTGAGAATCAAGACTCAACGAGAAATAAAGGATGAACTTGATTTAAAGCTTGAGTTTTGATATCAGAAGATGAATCAGAAATTTCAAAGTTAAATTGAACTTTGAAATTGCATTTTGAGATGTTTGATTTAAATTTTGAAATTGAATCCTAAAAGTGAATTTTAGAATTTCAAAGTCAAATTGAACTTTGAAATTTGTTTTGAATGGGAATTTTGAAAAATGAACTTGAAATTTCAAAGTCAAATTGGACTTTAAAATTGGATTTTGAACTTTTAAAATGAAATAGAGTTGATGAATTGAAATAGAAATTGAAGATATATTCAAGATTACTTGGATTTTGAAAAGGAATTTTGAAAATATGATGCAATTCTATCCTAAATGATGGATGAATTAAAGAATTTTGAAATTTGGATATTGAAAAGTATATTTCATTCTTTAAGTGAATTAAAATAAGATTAAAGATATAATACATCCCTGATTATGGCCATTGATATATATATATCGAATTAATTTTAAACTAAACTCTGATAAAAGAGGAAAATATTTAGAAAAATATGATGATTTTTGAAAAAGGGATCCAGTGTGGATTCAATGTTATCCCATAAAAGATGAAAACCATAAGTTTTGTTCACACCTTGACTATGGCCATTGCTGCAAATCATCAACTTAGGATTTAATCACCTTTTATAAAATGGTGCACGTGCCATTCGTGTTCTCATTCATGAATTTTTGAAATAAAAGAGAAAATGAAAACAAACAATTTTGAGATCTATATGCACATACATTCTAATCTAGAGCTAAAAGAAAAAAATTTCACCATAGCTTCGCTATTACAATGTTGATCTTGAATGAGGATTGCAATCCCTAAGCTAAGAAGGAAGAAAAACAAGTTTTCTATATGATTCCTGCAAAAACCTTAAGTTAGCACAAGGTAAAAGGAGCTCAAAGAAGGAAAATCTGTAAAATGTGTCTTGAATCCAAAAAAATGTGAATGATAAAAGGGTTCATATATACACCTGTATGCTAGGCATGCGAGGATGCCTATATGACTTAATACTTATGTCCAAAGAATGCCTATGATCATGCATGCATAAATCTAATCCGAAGGGGATGATGAGGAATACTGATGTATCATATGGACAATGAGGGAAGAACTACTATGGAAGGAAAATAATATATATATATATATATATATATATATATATATATATATATATATATATATATATATGCATATTATATTATATATGACACAGAAATGCGAAGAGTATAATATAGAAAAATGTAGGGAGGTGCGGACATACAGGTGATCAGCTTATGGTAAGAGGGTGTAGCTATGGACAATATATGACAGCAATGGTGAATGGGTATATTGATGAAGAAGTGTTAGTGGTGTTGCGTGATTTGTTGTTGCAGCAGGTAGGTGAATTGGGTTTTGAAGGTGGAATGGTGAGAGGTATGTATATACTGAAGAAGGATGAAGGGGGTAGGTCAATACTGTAGATGGTATTGCAGAGGTTAACAGCAAGTGAAGATAAGGGTGTTGGAGATTGGGAGCTGGTAAGAGTGATATCCCTCAAAATGGTCTTGTTATATAGTGGAGTGTTGTGAAATATTGAGGAAAGTATGCAACAAACAAATGTAAATATGTAGATACAGCAGACAAGTATGGCAATGTAAGATGTAATGAAGCATAGTAGCATATACAGCAGGAAGTGATGTGTTGTATATATGTGGGTTGTATGTAGTTGAATGGAAGTTTATTCTGTGAAGAGGTAGTGGCTAGAAATGTGCAGAGAATACATTAGTGATGTAATAATGATGGTACACAGATGGAGTAGGGCAGTTGCTGCAAAGTGTGAAGGAGATGGGGTTGGGGTGATACTGCATAGTCAAGGGTAGTTTCAATTCCCTGGAACGAAAATGTTTGAGTTCCAGCAAGGTCATGTACTTTATACGGACTAGGTAGTATGGAAAGCTATCTTAAATATTAAGGAAGCAAAAGAGTATATCTCCATATGTTTGACGAGAACCAACATTCCTAAAAAGTATATTACCAGTTTGGATCAGGATTTTGAGGATTTTCACAGATTTATCTCTTTTTACTACTTGCTGAGAAAAGGGGTATCCCTCCATTGAGCCCATGAAAGTTACTAAATGTTCTACCAACACCTGACCCAACCACCACAGTGGCATTATGCAGGGAGGTTTGTCATGGTTTTAACAGAGAATAGCAAGATCAAAAGCATTATGACCAAAACTGGTTCATTTCATTCCAGATTATTGAATCCTCACCAAAAAGCTTTTGAGATGAACTAACCACAAATACATAGATGTACAGTGATCAAAGTTGGCTATGCTGAATGATATTTTAATATGATGATGTAAATGCTAAAAAAAAAAAGAGGAAAACTATGGTAAGAGAGTAATAACAAAAAATGATGCAGTCGATTGATACATGCAAAATGGGACACTGAAGGGGCATTAAAGAGTAAAAAAAAAATTAACGATACAGCAAAGTAACATGGCAAGGTACGATATGTAAGACAGTAAGGAAATGAGACTGGCCATAAAAACTGAAAGGCTAATGTAAAACATCACGTAACATGAAATGGGAATAACAAAACAACTTTAAGACAATTCATAGTGGAATTCACAATCTGTTTAATACAGGTAAACATCAAAAGGAAAGGGAGATTGAAGGGTTAATGACCTCTCAAGGGAAAACGATGGCAAACTGCAGTTGGTAGCGAGAGGCTTCCGGGAATAGATTCCCATAGGAGAGGAAACAAATCAGTGGTTATCTGATGCCTGCTCCTCATAGTGAAAGGGGTTATCTAGAACAATAACTCCAGCGATCTCCTGAAACCTTGTAGGTTCAGGGAATTCATTTGATCGACAAGATCATCCTCTGTAATTCTAGCATCACAATGCTCATAATTCAAAATTTTAACGCCATCACTACCATTGGGCCATGGCAGTATTGGCTGAAAAGCCTTCAGCAGACATTATATGTGGGTTCTTCACTACTCTTAGAGGCTTATTGGAATGCAACCACTGTTACCAAACTTCAGACCTTCAGGAGCACAGGCAAATCAACACACGGATTGCTTGAGTTACAGGATGAAATCGAGGATCTTCGACATACATGATCTAGAATGTCTGATGATTCGAGTGTATACACAACAATCGATCTGCAGAAGCCATTTTGTCACTCTACCAGGATTTGACTTGGCGATGGGATCAACTCAAGATTATGAAAATTCCAGCAGCTAACGCATAATAGGGGATACCGGCACATTCCACTATGGTATCGATCAATACTGCCCAACTGTCTCTCTAATTTTCTCATGGATACACATCCTGATTCAGACATATACCAATCGAGGATTGTTTATCAAAAGAAGAAGATAATTAAAAAAAAAGAAGAAAGGGGTGTTGTGCAGGCTGCTGAGATCTGTAAACAACGATCGCATAAGATCCCACGACATGAACGCCGGTACAGGATGGGGGGGGGGGGGGGGAAGGCATCATGGTTCACAAACAAAATGGATATAATGACAAGGAGAAATAATGGTATAGACTGGGAATTCAGATACGAATAAGTAATCGTAAATCAAAAATTCAATAAAGTAAAATGAGAAATCACTCAAAAAGAGATCAGAGAGCAAGCGAGGAATTGAAGAACAGGAAAGAAATTAACACAGATAGAAATTTAAATCCATATATCTACCGAAATCAGCAAACGATTCAGGAAAAGAAAAAGAGACGATAATTCGCAGTATATATATATGTAAAAAAAAAATTGAAACAAATGTTGGAATCAAGCGTTCCTTTGTTGTAGCAGTAGGCAGATCGATTCTGCTATATGCACATCGATCTTACCCTTGATGCTTTTGAAAGAAATAGGAGAAAGAACAAAACAAAAATAAATAAATAAATAAAAATAATCTGAGGCAGAATAACATTATATGAAAACATTTGCAGAGAGTTGAAGAAGGAAGTGGAGAGTCCCTTACCGTGATTCTGCTGGAATTCTACGAGATGAGAGAAACCTTTGGTGTTCTACTGAAATTCTGAAGGATGGACAAGGGACCTTCCCTTCCTCTGCGATGGAGGCCTTCTATTGCTTTGTTTTTGCAGAGTTTTGCTAGAGGATCGAGAGGACTCTCTTCAGTAGAGAGGGGAAGCACAAGAGGGAGGAATCAAAGGATGGATGGAAAAGAGGAGATCGTGAAGAATGCAATGAGGAGGTGGATGACGGATGGAGAGAGAAGAGACCATGCGTGCTCTTTTAAAGAGGGGGAAGAAGGTTCAGGAGGATGTGTTAGTTGGAGAGGAGCGGAGGAGGAAGAAGGTGCGATGGAGGGAGAGAGGAAGAGAGTTCAAGAGCAGAAGGGGGCCGTTACAATTTTCCCCAATTTCCAAAAAAGGGGCTCCCTCAAAAAGGATTTTTCAAAAAATGGTTTTTCAAATGAGGTTTTTAGCAAAACAAGATTCAAAAAGGGTTGGAACTGTATATTTTCTGATTTTTTTGGATTTTTTGTTGTTTTCTTTTGGCATTTTCTATATTTTTTTGGTGTTTTTAAGATAAAACTCTGAAACTTACAAGAAAACAAAAGGATTCTTGAAATATTTTGTAAAATTTGAAAATATTTACAAAGGAAGGTTTTTTCGAGAGTTTTAATGTTGCTCTTTGGAAGATCCTTCAGAAAATGAAAATAGGGTCTGGTTTCCAACAAATCCGATTAATGAATGGAAATTTTATCCAAAATTGACCTGATTATTCAAAAAGATGGACCCAGAGGAAAAGGGGAAATTTTGTAGTTTTTTTAGAAAATTTGGGGTGTTCACTGATGCCCCTCTTTGCTGCAAAGCCGGTTGTGAGCCGAGCTTAGCGGCAAAGAAGACACACCAAATTTTCTCAAAATGCCCCAGTCAGAAGGTCTGAACTGGGTATGGAAGAATTTGTTTTGCAAAGCTTTATTTTTCAGGTTTTGTACCTTATCCTGAAAGGTTTTGGGAAGAAAAGAAATCCTCGAGAATGAAAATAATTTGGACATAAGAAAATGAGGAAATCGGGATGAGATTTTGGGATGAATATCCCGAAATGAAAAAGTAGAGATTTTGAAGAAGTCTCATGGCTGAGACAAAGATAAGAATTTTTTGAAAAGACTCAGGTTTAGCCCTTAACCTGGATGGGACACTTTTTTGGAAAAAATACCTCGTGAGACGAAGTTCAGGTATAATCTTTATTCGAAAGGATATACAAAGCATGAATTCCTTGATGGGGAAGACCATGATGGGATTGGAAAAAATACCTCACCAGCATGAGGTAATTCTCTTTGAAAAATATAAACAATGTTAGGTTGTGTCAAAATAGATATTGAGCATTTATGTCATTTTTGGATAACCAGAAAATTTTGCCAATAAGATGGAATCGTAGTTGATTCAAATGCTTGAAAGTGTGCACGTATGTGTGAAAGATATTCCCTCTTTTTACCTAGAGTATTTCCTCCAAAATGAGGTTAACTTCCCATATTCCAGAGTCAGATTCAAATTTTAAAGCTCTTGAGTTTCTTCAAGGAAGCTATTCATTTCCTTGATATGAACAAAGAAGAAATACTCTTAATTTCATAAAAGTAAGCAGCGAAAATATATTGGTGAAAGGATTTTGCATGAGAAAAGATGATTCCTGGCAATCTTGGCAGTTTGATATCCTGGGGTTTTTTCCATAATGATCTTTTTGGCACTCTTTTTGAGACATTAAGCTTTCTTGGGTTTTCGGGGGAAGTTCATTACATCATCCTTTATTTTTAGAGATGTCCTGGCTTTTCTTTTTTTCTTTAGGGAAGGGTACGTCACAAACTCCTTCATCTTGGAGATGCTTCGATCCTCCTTTTTCTCAGAAATTATATTGGCTCGGTGGTAAAAATCTCTAGATGATAGCGGCAATCAAATATCTTTTAGGTTTTGTCGGGAGGTTCAACGCAGTCGCCTTCATCTTGATGGTGATCTGAACGTTCCCTAGAAGGATTTGTCACAAACTCTTTCATCTCGGAGATGATTCAAATCTTCTTTGGCCCCAGGGGTCGAACTCGCATATTCGTCTTCATCTTGACGACAATTGAGAGATCCCCTTTGCGGATATTTGATTGAAGCTTAAATGCATGGATAAAAAGATATGAATTGAGTGGATTCTTTTTATTGCTCAGGGTATTTCCACTGCCTGATTGCCAGAAAATCAACTTAAAACATGCGCCATAGCTATGATCAATATCGATTTGCTTCTGGCTTTTCAATATCATTGAATATTTCTTTCGCTAATCATACCAAGGATATTTCTTACATCCTCTTGGTTGATCAACAGAGAGAAGATTTGAATTTTACTCTTTTTCGCAAAAAGCTTCACCATTTTGAAAAAAATACTAGAGGTAATTTGAGGTGATTCTTTTATGCAACAAAATATTAGAATCAACACATATTTTAGCAGATTGGCAAAGTTTTCGAGAATCCTTTCTGAAATAATCACTTAATATAGATTTTGATACGACCTTTAGCCAAAATTTGAAAGAAATATCATGGAAATATTGGTTTTATCACACAACATTGGCTCAACCGGGACTCATCCTAAGAGCCGTAAAGAATATTGGATCCGTAGGGATTCATCCTACAGATTGAATTTTCGAAAAATGAAGTTAATTTAATAGATATTTAACCTGAGAATCACAAAAGAATAGTGGGAATTCAACCTAAACACTAGATTTTTGAAAAAAATGAATTTGGTTTGATAGGCATACAACCTAAGAACCGTAAAAGACGGATGGATCGGTAGGAATTCAACCTACAGAGGGATTTTTTTGGAAAAATGAATTTGGTTCAATAGGAATTCAACCTAAGAACTACAAAAGAATATGGATCAGTAAGAATTCAACCTACAGATTGGATTTTTGAAGAATGATTTTGGTTCAATAGGAATTCAACCTAAGAACCACAAAAGACAGAGGGATTAGTAGGAATTAAACCTACAGACAAAAATCTTGAAAAATGAATTTGGTTCAATAGGAATTCAACCTAAAAACCGCAAAAGAGTATTTGATTGGTAGGAATTCAACCTACGAATTAGATTTTTGAAGAATGAATTTGGTTCAATAGGAATTCAACCTAAGAACCACAAAAGACAGAGGGATTAGTAGGAATTAAACCTACAGACGAAAATCTTGAAAAATGAATTTGGTTCAAAAGGAATTCAACCTAAGAACTGCAAAAGAGTATTTGATTGGTAGGAATTCAACCTACAGATTGGATTTTTGAAGAATGAATTTGGTTCAATAGGAATTCAACCTAAGAACCACAAAAGAATACAAATCAGTAGGAATTCAACCTACAGATTAAATTTTTGAAGAAATGAGATGAGTTTAGAAGAAGTTTAACCTAAAGATCGACTTTTTGAAGGAAAATTAGTCTAAAAGGAGTTCAAAATGAGGACTGTGAATTAGTAGGAGTTCAACCTAAAGATTGTTGATCAGTAGGGGTTTAACCTAAAAATCAACTTAAGGAATGGTCCTAAAGGGGTTCAACCTAAGGATTGCAGCTCAGTAGGAGTTTAACCTAAAGATCGATGGAAGGAAAGGATCCTAAAGGGGTTCAACCTAAGGATTGCGAATAAGTAGGAGTTCAACCTAAAGATCGCGGATCAGTAGGGGTTCAACCTAAAGATCGATGGAAGGAAAAGGGTACTAAAGGGGTTCAACCTAAGGACTGCGGATCAGTAGGAGTTCAACCTAAAGATCGATTGAAATAAAGGGTCCTAAAGGGGTTCAACCTAAGGATTGCGAATCAGTAGGAGTTCAACCTAAAGATCGCGGATCAGTAGGAGTTCAACCTAAAGATCAGTGGAATGAATGGTTCTAAAGGAGTTCAACCTAAGGATTGCGAATCAGTAGGAGTTTAACCTAAAGATCGCGGATCAGTAGGAGTTTAACCTAAAGATCGATTGAAGGACAGGGTCCTAAAGGGGTTCGACCTAAGGATTGCGAATCAGTAGGAGTTCAACCTAAAGACCGCGGATCAGTAGGAGTTCAACCTAAAGATCGATTGTGTTGAGAAGGAATTTTGGTTTACGAAGGGATTCAACCTGTGAGTCATATTGGTTTGACAGGGGTTCAACCTACGGGTTATTGATTTCATAAGAGTTCAACCTAAAGATCACAATTTAAGAAGGGAGGGTTCAACTCGTGGATTGAAATAGACCATCATAGTTAGTTGTATGTGGTTTGATTTTCAGGATTAACCCCTTATCCTGAATGGAGAAGGAAGGAAAGAAATACCTCGTTAGCAGGAGGCATCAGGTTTATCCCTTAACCTGAAGGGGAAATAAGGAATTCTGGAGGGAATAAACCTGAAGCTTGAAATTTGGAAGGGATCAATCAGAAGGATGAATTTTGGAAGAAGGTTCCACCTGGAAATTGGGTTTTTTGAAAAGGAAGAGTGTCCGAGTCGAAATTTAGATATTTTAAAAGGAAGATGGAATATATAAAGGGGAAAACCCGAGTCGGAACCCGGATCTTCAAGATAAAAGATAAAAGAGAAAATCGAGTTTGAAAACTCAAATTTTCGACACAACGATTGGTTCCAATACGAGCCTTGGATCCAAAAAGAAGTCTGAGTCGGAACTCAGAACTTTAAACGAAAGAAAAGGGGAAAACCCGAGTCGGAACTTGGATCTTCAAGATAAAAGATAAAAGAGAAAATTGAGTTTGAAAACTCGAATTTTCGATGCAACGATTGGTTCCAACACGAGCATTGGATCCAAAAGAAAGTTCGAGTCGGAACTTCAAATGAAAGAAAAGGAGAAAACCCAAGTCAGATCTCGGATCTTCAAAATAAAAGATAAAAGAGAAACCCGAGTTTGAAAACTTGAATTTCTGAAAGAACGATTGGTTTCAACACGAGCATTGGATCCAAAAAAGGAAGCCCGAGTCAGAACTCAGGTTTTTGACATAAAGTTTTAATCAGAAGATTGAATTTTGAAAAATTGTTAGTGCGAGGACCGGATCAAGGATTGAGAATGACCAGTTCGAGGATTGATTTATTTGACTTGCAATGAAGAAGACCATCATAGTTAATTGTATGTGGTCTGATTTTCAGGATTAACTCCTTATTCTGAACGGGGAAGGACTGATAGAATTTGATGAACGATTTGAAGAAAAATCAAGGAAGTTTGATGAAAGTTGACTTATAAAAGAATTTTTATAGGTAGCATTGTTGCTCTTATGAGAGGTTTCGGGATTACCCCTTATCCTTAATGACAAGAGAATAAAATTGGCAAATTTTGACAAAAATTGATAAAAAGTTGATAAAGAAGCAAAAGAATTGATAAAATTTGATAAAGAATCAATAAAATTGATAAAATTGATAAAGAAAAAGAAACAAAGAAATTGACAAAGATTTGGTAGAAATTGGTAAAATTTGGTGGAAAAAGTTAAGGTTACTTGGAAGACGATGAAAGACTTCAGGATTATCCCTTATCCTGAAGAAAGAAGGACCTCGTAGGATGAGGTTCAGGTTTATCCCTTAACCTGAGCGGAAAATTCAGGTTTGTCCCTTAACCTGAGTGGGAAATTCAGGTTTGTCCCTTAACCTGAAAGGGTAATTAAAAAAAATGACAAGAAAATTAATAAAATCAATGAAGAATCAATAAAATTGACAAAATCAATAACGGTGAATAAAAATCGATAAGACTGATAAAAATTGATAAATGAAAAGAGTTGATTGAGGAATAATAATTTGTTTGATCGTGCCTGCATGTGGGATCTTTAAAATGAGATGAGAATGTTTATGAGAAAATCATTTTTGAAAAGAGGATCAACCGTGAGGTTGATTTTGAGGAATGGTCAACACGAGAGCCGATCTTTGAAGAAGAATCAACACGAGGGTTGATTTTTGAAGAGAGATCATCATGAGGGTCGACTCTTTGAAAACAATGGTTCAAGACCGATTTTTTTGAAAAGGAGGATCAACACGCTGGTTGATTTTGGAAAAGATTGGATCAAAATTTTGAACTTTTTGGTGATCATGACGAAGATTTTGCAGAAATTTTTCAAATTTTTTATGATTTTGAAAAACCTTCATAGGTAATATCATTTCTCTCATGGATGATGTTGGGATTATCCCTCATCCTGAAAAGAATGGGAATTTTGATGGCAAAAAAAATTTTTTGAAGTGTAAATGTAATTTTAACAATAAAAGATGCTCAATATGGCGAAAGAAATAAGAATTGAACACAAAGATATGAAGGAAAGCGACATTCTCATTTATAAGCAAAACTGATAGCAAAGATTGGAATATTTACAATCATCTTGACCAAAATGGTCACAAAACACTCGAGCTGACTTGCCCATACAGGATGGTTGGTAAAGAAAATGGAGGAAAGCGGAAAGACTCTAGCATTTGTCATTTTTTTGAATGATCAGAGAAAGGCTTGGTCAGGACGGCGAGCTGCTCTTCGTCTTCATCCTCTATCAAAAGATTTTTATCGATGTAGTCCTGGATGATAGTTTTTAGAACGAAGCAGTGCTCTGTGTCATGCCCCATTGTTCGGTGAAACTTGCAGAATTGTTCTTTGAATTTGCCCAAGATTACTGGAGGATCGGCAACTTTTGGCAGACGAATCATATTCTTCGTAAGCATGTATTCCAGAACCTCCTCGAGTGTCTGCTCTAAAGGGGTGAATTCGCGGTCAGGACTCCAGTCCTTGCGTTTTGGTTTTTCTGATCCTTTTCCCGCTGCTGAGGATTGGATTGGGAAGGCTTATTATTGTTGAAAACTTTTTCCTTTTGACCTCTGAATCCTTCTGGATTGTTGACATGATCATGCTTGTTACCCTTGTTGTCGGATGAGGAACTGGCAGAAAGAGTGAAATGGGCTTTCTTCTTTGCATCTTGATTGCCCCTTGCCAGGGTGATACCGTCATAGACTTTGTTATCCATTCCCATCTTGAGCCATTCAGCTCGTTCAATGAGTTCGATGAACGATTTTGATAGGAAGGTGGAAATAAGGCTCCTGAGAGGCTGAAAAAAGTTGTTCAGGATAACTTGGAGTGCGTGCTTCTCTGAGATGGGGGTTCTCATCTTGTTGCAGGTATCTCTCCACCTCCGAATGAAATCTATGGTCTTTTCCTTATCATCATGTTTTAGATTGTATAAGTGATTGAGGGTTGGCAGTGCCTCAATATTGAACATGAATCTCTCTATAAACAGGTTAACAACTTTATCAAAATCACGCAGCTCGACAGGGTTGATGTGCTCTGCATACCACTTTGCTGCCACACCTTCTAAACTACGAGAAAAACACAAGAAGAGGGCCCAATTGTCTTCACTGAATCTGGCACATTCTACAAAAAACATGGCGAGGTGGGCCTTTGGATTGCCGGATCCATCGAACTTAATAAACTTTCGGGGGAAGTCTTCCAGGTTGTTGTCCCCATCTAGACCGAGGTAAAAGTCTTGCCTAGTGTATACTTTCTTTCCCTTATCTCGAATCTGCAGATCTTTGACCATCTTCGTCAATACTTGAATTGAATCTTTTGTCGGGACCCCATCTTTGGGCTTGTTGACTGATTCAGGCTTTTCTGTCACCTTCTTGGGATGTCGCAGATGTTTTGGGACAAACACGAACTGCTCTTCTTCGGAATCCTCCTCTCCTGATTATGTACCTTCAGAGGTGTTGTCCTGTTGAGCCCTCTTCTTGCTTATCCTGACATGCTTCTTCACTGGCTTTCTCTTGATCTTATTCTTAGAGGATGTTTTCTTTGAACCTGCCCCAGCCTGTTCGGACATCATTTTTGCCATCATCTTTTAAAATATTTTATACATTGCGAGATCGACATCACCCTCATCTGAATCATGTTTCCGAGATAATCTGAGAGTTCACTTCCTCTACCTCATTGTCATCGTGTTGCTGAGGTGCCCTTCTTCCTGCTCTCGTTTGAACCATGATGAAATGTCGATGTTTTCTGTAGAATAAAGGAAGGATTTAAACTCGAGGAGCTTTTGGGAAAAAGAAAGACAAGAAAAGAGACTTTTTTAAAGGATTTGAGAGGAGATCTCTTTGATAAAAGAGATCTTGGACGAGGAAATAAAATTTTGAAGACATATTTGATGATGGATGACAAGACTTGAATATTTTTGAAAATTATAGGCAGGATCAGAAGAATTTGAATAAATAAAAAAAAAAGGAAAAGAAAAATACGTCTAGACTTTGAAAGATAGAGGAAAAATTTAAAAGAATGTCCAGGGTTTAAGAAATGAGAAATATACAATCCTGGATTTGAGAAAATAAAAGAATTTTTTATGAAATAAACATCCAGGGTTTTGAAAAGTAAGAATTTTTAAGATAATATCTACAAAAGAATCAATTTATACAAGCAGAACAACACTCCTTAGAAGGTGACTCTAAATGCAATATTTTGAAATGGCTCGTAGGACCTTAATCCCAACTTTATGGTTCAGATCATCTGATTTCAATCAAGGTATGTTGATATATTCAAGCAAAAGCTCGAAGTGCGTGGCATAGAAATATTTCTCTGGTTCTAAGGTAATGGCTTCCCAACATCCTTGAGCACCTACCGATATACCTCGGACTATGGCCCTTAGGTACGTGGTAGGGGGCGCGAACCCAAATAAGTGGTCTAGTTGTGAGGCTCTCTCCCGAACTATGGTTCAGTGAGACAGCCCAGCAACGTGAAGACCAGGACAATATAGGTAGGGGATGTTTTCAAAAATATGTTCAACATGCAAGAAATCAGATGGCTCTAATGCAAGTCCTAAAGACAGAATTTAAATGAATAGAAGCATACACTTACATACATTGTTTACATTCAATCCCTAGACATGAGGAGAGTTGTATTTCAGACCTAAGTCTAATGTGAACATGGAACAATCTCCTCAATATGGTCCTACCAAACCATACTTAGATCCTATATGCAATGATGTCAGCTAGGACAGAGTATAGGCGCCTAAGGTTTGCATGGAAATGACGGTGGCATTTGAAGAATAAAGACTTAGATAATACCAGAACAAAGCAAAAGGCACAAATTCGACCGGACGGAGACGAGTCCCATCATGGTCGCCAAATCTGTGATCATCGCAAAAATTTTCCTCTCATTCCTTTTTTCCTTTCTCTTTGCCTTTCTAACCTTTGTTCCCTTTTTGAAGGGGAATAAAAGATAGAAAAGAAGAGAGAATGAGAAGAGGAATAGAAAGAGAGAGGAATTCTTCTGTAAAGGTCTCACTTGACCTTAATTTAGAAAAAGATTTAAAAGATTACTCGCCTCCGTTTTTGAAATATTTGCGAGAAAATTAGGAGACGGGATTTGCTCGTCGGTACGAGGTGCGACCGTCCCTGGCGCCTTTACCAGGGGTAATCAAACCAAGGTTCGATTTGATACCTCTTTGCTTTGCTAAAAGATTATCTAAGAATTTGTTCTAAGTCTAAATGCACAAAGAGTCATGCTTGTGCAATGCAAGGATGTATGCTCTTTTGAGAAAAAAAAAAGGATTTGGAAATTTCCAAGTGTTTCTAAGATTAATTTGATAATGGAGTGAAGAAATGGTTTTTGAAAGTTAACTCTGATTTAGAACTAGAGATGGATCTGAAAAGATATTTGAAGTTCTAAGACTTGAAATAATCAGAGTTGAAAAAATAAATCTTGAATTGAAAACAATGAAGAGAAAGGGGATTTTGAAGCTGAGATAGAAGGGAAAAGAAAGGAAATTTCAAAGTCAGAAATTGGACTTTGAATCTGGATTTAGGAGAGGAGATGAATATTTTGAAAAGGAATTGAATTCTATATTCAAAGTTTGAAATCAGAATGAGATTTGAGAAATCCAAATTGAGATTGAAGAATAGAATTGGGTTTAAGAGATCAAGATGGGATATGTGAAGTGGAATTGGTTTTTGGAATTTGGAAATCAAGATAGACTTGGATTTGAAATCTGGCATCCTAAATGGATTTGGATCTGAAGTCCAGAATTCTAAATGGAATCTGGATCTGAAGTCTGAGATCCAGGATGAAGTTGAATTCTGGATCCTAAATGGAATTGGATCCAAGATCTGGAATCCAAGATAGAATTTGGATCTGAAGTCTGAGATCCAAGATGGAATTGGATCTGAAATCTGGAATCCTAAATGGAATTTGGATCTCAAGTCTGAGATCCAAAAGTGAAGATTGCATTTGAAAATCTGGATCCAAGTTGGGATTGGATTCTAATTTTGAATTTGGATTTTGAAATTCCAAATGGGACTTCTGAAGATGGGTCTGGGTTTTGAAAACCCAGATTGAATTTAAAACTTTAGAAAAGAATCAAATTTTGAGATTCAGAATCAATTTCAAAACTTTGATTTTGAATTTGAGAATCAAGACTCAACGAGAAATAAAGGATGAACTTGATTTAAAGCTTGAGTTTTGATATGAGAAGATGAATCAGAAATTTCAAAGTTAAATTGAACTTTGAAATTGGATTTTGAGATGTTTGATTTAAATTTTGAAATTGAATCCTAAAAGTGAATTTTAGAATGTCAAAGTCAAATTGAACTTTGAAATTTGTTTTGAATGGGAATTTTGAAAAATGAACTTGAAATTTCAAAGTCAATTTGGACTTTAAAATTGGATTTTGAACTTTTGAAATGAAATAGAGTTGATGAATTGAAATAGAAATTGAAGATATATTCAAGATTACTTGGATTTTAAAAAGGAATTTTGAAAATATGATGCAATTCTATCCTAAATGATGGATGAATTAAAGAATTTTGAAATTTGGATATTGAAAAGTACATTTCATTCTTTAAGTGAATTAAAATAAGATTAAAGATATATGCATCCCTAACTATGATCATTAAATGTATTATACAATAATCATATTTAAATTCAGGTGAAGAATGAAACATGTTTTGGTGTTTTTATAGAGTTTAAAATGAAATTAACTCTCAATATATCCTGAATATGGTCATTGATATATATATCAAATTAATTTTAAACTAAACTCTGATAAAAGAGGAAAATATTTAGAAAAATATGATGATTTTTGAAAAAGGGATCCAGTGTGGATTCAATGTTATCCCATAAAAGATGAAAGCCATAAGTTTTGTTCACACCTTGACTATGGCCATTGATGCAAATCATCAACTTAGGATTTAATCACCTTTTATAAAATGGTGCACGTGCCATTCGTGTTCTCATTCATGAATTTTTGAAATAAAAGAGAAAATGAAAACAAACAATTTTGAGATCTATATGCACATACATTCTAATCTAGAGTTAAAAGAAAAAAATTTCACCATAGCTTCGCTATTACAATGTTGATCTTGAATGATGATTGCAATCCCTAAGCTAAGAAGGAAGAAAAAGAAACTTTCTATATGATTCTTGCAAAAACCTTAAGTTAGCACAAGGTAAAAGGAGCTCAAAGAAGGAAAATCTGCAAAATTTGTGTTGAATCCAAAAAAATGTGAATGATAAAAGGGATAATATATACACCTGTATGCTAGGCATGCGAGGATGCCTATATGACTTAATACTTATGTCCAAAGAATGCCTATGATCATGCATGCATAAAGCTAATCCTAAGTGAATGATGAGGAATATTGATGTATCATATGGACAATTAGGGAAGAACTACTATGGAAGGAAAATAACATATATATATATATATATATATATGCATATATATATATATATATTATATTATATATGACACAGAAATGAGAAGAGTATAATATAGAAAAATGTAGGGAGGTGCGGACATACAGGTGATCAGCTTATGGTAAGAGGGTGTAGCTACGGACAATATATGACAGCAATGGTGAATGGGCTAGCTAAGGGGAAGGTAAATGAATGGGTATATTGTTGAAGAAATGTGCAGAGAATACATTAGTGATGTAATAATGATGGTACACAGATGGAGTAGGGCAGTTGTTGCAAAGTGTGAAGGAGATGGGGTTGGGGTGATACTGCATAGTCAGGGGTAGTTTCAATTCCCTGGAACGAAAATGTTTTAGTTCCAGCAAGGTCATGTACTTTATATGAACTAGGTAGTATGGAAAGCTATCTTAAATATTGAGGAAGCAAAAGAGTATATCTCCATATGTTTGACGAGAACCAACATTCCTAAAAAGTATATTACCAGTTTGGATCAGGCTTTTGAGGATTTTCACAGATTTATCTCTTTTTACTACTTGTTGAGAAAAGGGGTATCCCTCCATTGAGCCCATGAAAGTTACTAAATGTTCTACCAACACCTGACCCAACCACCGCAGTGGCCTTATGCAGGGAGGTTTGTCATGGTTTTAACAGAGAACAGCAAGATCGAAAGCATTATGACCAAAACTGGTTTATTTCATTCCATATTATCGAATCCTCACCAAAAGGTTTTTGAGCTGAACTAACCACAAATACACAGATGTACAGTTATCAAAGTTGGCTATGTTGAATGATATTTTAATATGATGATGTAAATGCTAAAAAAAAAAGAGGAAAACTATGGTAAGAGAGTAATAACAAAAAATGATGCAATCGATTGATACATGCAAAATGGGACACTGAAGGCTGTAAACACCCCAAATTTTCACTCACCTCCCCAACATTTCCACCAAGCATCAACATCCAGCCTCTGAAATCGCTGGAGGGCAAAATGGTCATTTTCTGAGCCCGGACCTTGCAAAAGTCTAAATTTCATCTGCAACTCTCAAAATTTTCTCTATTTTGTCTCAGATAGTCAAAATCTTACTCCTGACAGGAGACAGACATCTCCAAGTCTTGATTCAAGATTGCATTTCATAAGACATGACATTGCATATCATTGCATGAGCATTTCAAATCACTGCACTGCACAGCATGTCATTTCGAGGTCCAGAACTCTTGATTTCAAAATTTTCAATCCAGATTAGAATTTCAACTCTTTTCAAAATTGATTTCAAAACCCTGGGTCTTCAAAATTATCAATTTTTCCCATTTTACCCCCAGGGCCCTGAATTTCAAAATATTTCCTCAAGAAAACAATCTGGATAATTTTCAATAAATTTCAACTCAGATTTTGCCCTTTTTGACAATTTTAAATATCTTTCTTTTACAAAATCGCCCTACAAGGGTCAACTCTTTCCAAAAATTCCTGTTTTACCAATTAGTTCAGATTTTATGAAAATTCCAAAAAGAAGTGGTTTTATCCTTATTTCAATAAAAAAGCAATGTGGGACCCACATTGAGGTGGTGTCACACAAGCTTTTCTTTTGAAAATTTGAATTTTGAAAAACCCAAAAATATAGGAGCCTTGTCCCCTGGATTGGTGCCACTTGTCTTTTCTCTCTCCTCCCATTTACATGCCATGTGTCAGCATAGGGTTCACCTAGAGTCGGTGCCACATGTCACCCTCCCTCTTCTGCCAAGTGTCAGTGTGGGGCTACCTTAAGAAGCCGCCACATGTCTGCCATGTGTCAGTATCCATCCTGCGCCATGTGTCATTTCAAAGACTACCAGAAGATGCCAAGTGTCATAGGTTGTCCTGTCTAGAAAAAGTGGAGTTTGTCTCCTCTGAGGTGGCGCCACTTGAAGTGTGTCTCCTGCAGGGGACACGTGTCAACCTCTCCCTCCTTCTAGAAAAGTAGCCTGACACATGTCTCTCCCTACTTTTCTCAAAAAAGTAGGAGACATGTGTCACTCCTAAATTCCTACAAAAAAAGGTAGGCTTGTCTCCTCTGAGGTGGCGCCATCTGGAATGTCTCCTGCAGAGGACACATGGCAAGCTCTCATTTCCTCAGAAAAAGCAAGTGCCATGTGTCATTTTCTGCTTTCTTCAGAAAAGCTAGAATTCAAATATTCAAAAATCCCCATAGGTGGCGAAAATCAAGAACTCCTACCTTTTTCATCCTGTCTGAGATGGCGCCACATGGCTTGGCCCACCTTCTCTCCCCTCTGCCACGTGTCATTCTCTGCTTCTTTCAGAAAAAGTAGAGGACACATGTCTTCTCCATACCTCTTTCAGAAAAGTAGGAGACACATGTCACTCCTGGCCTTCTTCAGAAAAAGCAAACCATTCAAAATTCAAACAAGGCACTAGGTGGCAAAAATCCTGAGCTCTGATTTTTCCAGATGGCCTGAGATGGCGCCACATGTCCCTTTCCCTCCTTTTCCTCCCTCTTGCCACATGGCATTGTAGGAGCCACCCTGAGCTGGCGCCACATGTCCATCCTCCATTCCTCCAGGGCCAACCTCCATTTGAAATTCGAATTCTCCTCTGAGGTGGCGCCATCTGAAGAACCTCCTCCAGCAGGCTGACACTTGGAACCATCCTGGACTGCCACATGTCCAGACCTCCCTGTACCAGAAAAAGTAGAACCCCCCCCCCCATGAGATGGCGCATTTTGCTTCCTCCCTTCATGTTCTCCTGCCACATGGCATCGTAGGAGCCACTCTGAGGAAATGCCACATGTCAGCCCCTCCTTTCCTGCAGAAAAGCAAAATTTCAAACATTTGAACTCCCCAGAGGTGGCGCCACATGGCATGCCCCTACTGTTCCAACTTTACACCTCAGATCACCTTTTGAGGTGGCACCATTCCAGGACTCCACTTGGCTCCATTTTTATTTTTTATTTTATTTTTAATAAAGGTAGCCCACCATGAGGTGGCGCCACCTGAGGACTCCCTACAAAAGGTGAGTTTGAATTTCAAATTCCAAGAGAGCACCCTCTGAGGTGGCGCCTTCTGGGAGCTCCCTGCAGAGAGAATCAAGCTAACTTTTGAAAAATTCCAAATTCCCCCTGCTGAGGTGTCTCACCCACAAAATTTCCATTTTTTTTATTTTTCTCAAAAATTAAAACACCTTTTGAGGTGGCGCCACCTGAGGGCTCCCTGCAGAAGACAAATTCGAATTTCAAACCCCTCAGATGACACCCTCTGAGATGGCGCCACATGGAGGGCTCAGATTGAGCCTGTTTGAATTTCAAAAATTTTTAGAAAAGTTATAAAAACAAGGGTTCACGCCCAGCCTAAGGGAGATCATTTTTTTAGCTCTGGTGAACTTGGAAAATCCGACCTAGCCTTCCTACCATCTGATTTTGAACCTTGGAAATCGTGCCCCCTTTGGCTCATTGAAGAAGGTGGAGTAGAGCTCGTGCTGTGGCGAATTCGATTCCAACAGAGGTCGATTTTTGTGAACCATCCGAAGCTTGGAGCGAAGAACGAAGGAAGCTCGTGATAGCTGCCCCTTTCAAGAGCTCCTACGCTGCGCAACGAAGCAAGGTGCACTTCTTTTCCCATTGATTGGATTCCATAATTCGAATCGGGGGTCGTTTGAAGAAAGAGCTCATCCGAGGGATAGATTGAGCTATTCTCATAAAACGACATACATAAAAATGTTTCATTATGCTTCCTTGATGATTTTTAACATTCATATAGTTAGCTAGGTTTAATTTGCATTTTATTTCATTCATTTAGTACATTTCATGAATTAATTAGGATTAATTTAGCCTTTATTTCAATTCTGCTTATTTTCAGTAGGTCTCTGTTTTTGTCAGTCAGTCCACACGTCATTTCATGCATTTGGTTTTTATTAAAAATCCCAGACAAATCACGGAATGCACCCTTAGGTGTCCCTGAAATTTTGCCAAAAATTCGGAGGCATTTGAATTTGTTTACTGCGGTAAACATTCAAAATGGCAAGTCGGGTTTTGTTACCCGGCATACGTTTTGAAAATCATTTGCCGAATTGTAAAATCGAGATATCCCTCATGGGAGATCCGATTTTCAATCCGAAAGCTGTTATGAACTTGGGAGCATGTCTAGTTTTTAATATGATTTTTTTAAATTTTTCTGATTTTTTTTAATATCTGACAAAAATCCGAGATGTCGGTACACGTGTCAGAGCCTAATTTGGGCCTCTGAGATCTTGGATCGACTTAGGGCTATGGTTTCTCTTTGTGTGTTGCTCCAAATCAGAAACTGTAAAAAGTGAAAGTGGTGTCCGAGATGTCCTATGTTTGAATCTAAAAGCCTGTAATTTTTAGAACAGTGTTGACCCCTGCTTAGGATTTTTCTTGTCCGCCCCCTGTTTTGCTACATTTGTCTGTTCTGTTAGTTTAGGCAGGAATAGTTATATTTTTATTGGTGTTTATGTTGATCAAATGCCGAAGTCATAAACATGAAAGTTGTTCATGTAGGTGTCGTGCATAGCTCTGATTAATTTCATAAATTTCAATGGCAGTTTTGTATTTTTTTAGCATTTTACATCAGATTAGTGTGATTTTTACCTCTGTCTGAACTAAATCCCTGTTATTGAACTCACCATGGCTCAAATCCCGAGGCTGTAAAAACCAAAAATGTTCCATCTCGGGTCTTTTAGCAGTCTGCAAAATATCAAAAGTTTCCATGGTGTAAATCTTGCATTATCATATTAGGCATTGCATTTGGTTCGGATCCATAGGCAAAATCCATCATTTTAGGACTTTCTTTGAATTTTGGCATTTAAATCATATCATTTCATGATTTTTAGCATTCTAGGTTGTTTATCAAAGTAAGTAAATGCTTCATACCGAATTTGGTGCAATTTGGAATCCATTTGAGGTTCGGATCATCCATAATACCAAAACAAGGTCCCGCAGGACCCAGATCCAAGCGAAAAACAAGCGAAAATCGTTATTTTTGATAAATTGCAAAATACCAAATTCTGATTTTACTGTCTTAATGTGTCTATCAGCATGTCATCATATCTCTTACTGCATTTCATCATCATTTGATTCAATTTGAATTTCAAAATCTCAATTTTACCAAGTTTTCCTTCAAAAAACCCTGATTTTAAAGATGTAACTTTAATTTTAGGGGTATTTTGGTCATTTTAACCTCAATTCCGAATTTCAAATTGTTTTTCACTGAATTTCTAGCATTTTCATCATTTCAAAATATCAAGGAAGCATGAGAATAGGGTTTATATCCAATTAAATCCAATAATTTCATAATATTATTGGAAAATCTTGGAAAAACCCACATATTTGAGCTAACCCAATTTCAAGCTTGGCAGGGATATTCCAAAGAAGGAGCTGAAGTCTGTAAATTTCTTTTATTTCCTTTATTTAGTGATGTAATAATGTAAATTTTGGAATAAGAGATTTAATTTCCTGCTTAGACTAGGATGCATATCATATAGTTTGATTTTATGCAATATCATGTTTCTATGATTCATGCATTTTATTTCAAAAGCACTATGGATGTTCACGAATGGCACGTGCACCAACTCTTAGGGAGTTGATGGACTCGGTGGGATCCATATTTACGGCCCTAGTCGGAATATGGACGAGACCCAGATCCATCATCTTTCTACTAGTCACATTGAGCCTACACTCTTAGGCTATCTTAAAATGCACATCATATTTCCAAAGTTTTCAAAATCATGTGCATCAAATCAACTAAGTTCTGAACATATTCATGGCCACAGTCAGAATATGTGAAGGATTTATCTTGACTTAATGCACATTTTCCAACCAATTCCTCAGAAAATCTTCTCAAAGTGCATTCATTCACTCATGTCATTTGCATCATAAAATCATTGATTTTCTCAAGATTTTCTCAAGAAAACTTCATTCTCAAGAAATCGATTTCTCAAGAAACTCTAAGGATTTTTCAAAATTGGTTTTTCCAAGACAAGTTTTTCCACAGTTTTCCCAGGAAAATGATATTTTCTTAAGATATTCAAAAGAGTTTTCCAATCTTTCTTCAAGATCCAAAATCGATTTCCAAGTATTTAAAAAGGTAAAATTCCCAGGATTTCGAGTCCACAAGTTTTGAATTTCCTTCTCCAATGAGCTTTCCTATAAATCTTCCATCATTTTCCTAAGAAAACCCTTTAAGTCCAAGTTTTCCTAAGAAGTGCTTCCCTTTTCAAAAAGTCCATCTTTTCTCAAGAATCACTTCCATTTCCCCAAGATTTTCAACTATTTCTGATTTTTCCACATCTTTATAAGCTTTCTCATGTTTTCAAAAACCCCTTTTTTATCTGAGTTTCCTTAGAAATTGACCTTTTTCCTGAGAGATTCTTTCCAACTCCAAATGTTTTTCTAAGCATACATCATGTGTTCCAACTGGCATTTTCCAAAATCTCATAGCACATGCCTGAATTCTCTGTGCATTTAGGATAGAACATAACTTCGATAATTTAACCAAGTCAAGCATAGTTTTGGTCCTTGGTTCGATTACCCCTGTTAAAGGCAGCAGGAACGGTCGAACCTCGTACCGACAGGTCGAGGCCCATCCCATGGATTTTCCCGCAATTTTCAAAAACGGAGGCGAGTATTTCAAAACAATTTCCAAAATCCGGTCAAAGTTTGAGGCGCGAAAGCATTTCTCTCTTTTTCTCTTCTGCAAGGGAAGGCGGGGGAAAAATTTCGCGACGAAAACAAAAGCGCATTAAAGAGTAAAAAAAAAATAATGATATAGCAAAGTAACATGGCAAGGTATGATATGTAAGACAGTAAGAAAATGAGACTGGCCATAAAAACTGAAAGGCTAATGTAAAACATTACGTAACATGAAATGGGAATAACAAAACAACTTTAAGACAATTCATAGTGGAATTCACAATCTGTCCAGTACAGGTAAACATCAAAAGGAAAGGGAGATTAAAGGGTTAATGATCTCTCAACGGAAAACGATGGCAAACTGCAGTTGGTAGAGAAAGGATTCCGGGAACAGATTCCCATAGGGGAGGAAACAAATTAGTGGTTATCTGATGCCTGCTCCTTATAGTGAAAGGGGTTATCTAGAACAATAACTCCAGCGATCTCCTGAAGCCTTGTAGGTTCAAAGCATTCATTTGATCAACAAGATCATCCTCTGTAATTCTAGCATCACAATGCTCAGAATTCAAAATTTTAACGCCATCACTACCATTGGGCCATGGTAGTATTGGTTGAAAGTCCTTCAGCAAACATTGTACGTGGGTTCTTCACGACTCTTAGAAGCTTATTGGAACGCAACCACCGTTACCAAACTTCAGACCTTCAGGCGCACAGGCAAATCAACACACGAATTGCTTGAGTTACAGGATGTAATCGAGGATCTTCGACATACATGATCTAGAATGTTTGGTGATTCGAGTGTATGCACAACGATCGATCTGCAGAAGCCATTTTGTCACTCTACCAGGATTTGACTTGGCAATGGGATTAACTCAAGATTGTGAAAATTCCAGCAGCTAACGCATAACAGGGGATACCAGCACATTCCACTATGGTACCGATCAATACTGCCCAACTGTCTATCCGATTTTCTCATGGATACACATCCCGATTCAGACATATACCAATTGAGGATTGTTTATCAAAAGAAGAAGATAATTAAAAAGAAAAAAAGAAAGGGGTGTTGTGCAGGCTGCTGAGATTTGTAAACAATGATCGCATAAGATCCCACGACCTGAACGTCGGTACAGGATGGGGGGGGGGAGGCATCATGGTTCACAAACAAAATGGATATAATGACAAGGAGAAATAATGGTATAGACTGGGAATTCAGATACGAATAAGTAATCGTAAATAAAAAAGACAACAAAGTAAAATGAGAAATCACTCAAAAAGAGATTAGAGAGCAGGCGAGGAATTGAAGAACAGGAAAGAGATCATTTTGTTGCAAGCTGACCTCCATCGATGAATGAAATCCCTTGCCTTTTCATTCTGCCTTAGATTGCAGAGATGGCTCAATGTTGGGAGTGCCTTCGTGTTGAACAAAAAGCGTTCAATAAACAGATTCACAACTTTATCAAACTCCTTGAGCTTGATGGGATTGATATGCTCAGCATACCATTTACCTGCAACTTCTTCCAAGCTGCAGGGGAAGCATACAAATAGTGCTCTGTTGTCCCTCTTGAACCTTGAGCATTCGGCAAAAAACATGGCGAGATGTGCTTTGGGGTCACTAGAACCATCAAACTTGATGAATTTTCGGGGAAGGTTTTCAAGATCATCATCCCCTTCTAAGCCATCATAGAAGTCCTCGCTAGTGAAGACTTTCTTACCCTTGTCTCGAGCTTGTAGATCTTTAACAACTCTAGCCATTTTTCTGAACTGTGCTTGCAGCAGATATTCTATGACCTGACTTTTTAATTTGCGGGCCCCCCTTTGCTCCCGGCCATATTTCTGAAATGTTGGGGGCACCTCATATTCTTCATCGGTATCTTTCGCTGATTCTGTTCCATCTGAGATATCTTCTGGCTGAACCTGCTTCTTGGAAGTCTTTATGGGTTTCTTAGCCTTGTGACCATGGAACTTCTGCCTAAATGGATTCTTCTCTGAACTGGTCCCGGCATGTTTGCTCATCATTTTATTCATCATTTTCTGGAACATGGCATACATCTGCGGATCTATGCCATCGTCCTCTTGTTGGCCCTGACTTCTGACTGAACGCGGGGAGTCCATCTCTTCTTCTGAAGCTGATGAGTACTAAGATGATGTTATCTTTCTTCCTGATCTTGTCTGAACCATCAAATGCTACAAATGCTCTCTGCAGGGCAAAGACCTGATTAGATTCTGAGGGAACTTATTTTTTTTTTTTGGAAGAAATATTTGCTGGAAATATGGTAGACAATTGAAAAAAAAATATCTCATTACTAGGGATTAAGTCATCGCAGAAATTACAACAATGGTATTGTCATTCTTTGCAAGAGAAATAAACAACAAAAAATATGCCTTGTTACCTAGGCGAGGTTGTCAAACCATGATAAAAGAGAGAAAATTTTATTGGAATAAGAAAAATATGATTTTATTGATCTTGACAAAGAGGTGGAGGACAAATAATTTGCCACCATTCATGATAGTTGGAAGACATTTTAGGACCAGGAAAGAACTTGAGAGTAACAAAGGAGTCTCAGCCGTAGTGGGCAGAATGATATGCCCCAGACTATTGTGCAGAGGTTTCATCAAATTCTGACGTAACTTCTGATAGTAGTCGAGCTTTGATGTACTGCTGTCTCTGGGAGAACTGTCGAACACATTGCTCCGGCTGATAATAAGTACAAAAGAATGGTCACAGTAACTTGAATCGCTTGCCATAAGCATATGTGTATCTGGGAGGGGATAATTGTCAATCAAAGTAGTCCCAGACGATGTCATATTCTTTAATGTTGTCGATCATGGACTGGTATTGTGCCACTGGAAGGCGCTCTTGACCATTGTATCTGAAAGGATTTGCTCGGACTGGAATGTGCTGGAAGAACCAGGATTGAAGCGCGTAAATGCATCCTTCAATGAGAATGGACTCTCCGAGTGTGAAATGGGTCAACCCTCGGTACAGGAAGGCGAGAGCTGCCACGGCTATGGAGAGACGATTCGTTTGTCGACTTCCCCATCTTCTCATGAGCAGGATTATTCTTATATCCATGTAGTTTTGTCCATATGGGAAGAGAGCCAATCCTATAGTACATAGAACCATTGCATTCTGAATTCTTTCTCTGGTTGTCCTTGATAGTGAGCTGACTTCAACAAATGTCTCGTACTGACGGTACAACTTAAGCAGATTGACATATTCATTTTCATCTATCTGAATCAGGGCCAAGATCGGTGGCCTGTCATACGGGCTAGGTCATCTCGAGGGTCCAAACCCTTGACATTAATAAAAAATTAATGCTCCAACGGATCTCCTGGTTGACCAGCTGGTTCTAGTAATCCCATAATCTCTAAAAATTCATCTATTAAAAGGGTCATTTCTCCCCACAGGAACCAAAAAATGCATATACGTGGGTTTCATCGCTCTGCCATTGCATGGATCAGGTTGCCATTTACTGTTTGCTTTCTGACTGCTGACGCTAATTCTAATCCACACTCGCTTAAATGGTCCGGGAACATATGAGAAAAGCTTTTGAGCCATGAATAGTACCACCGGGGAATGAAAGTTCTGGTGCTAAGGGCTCGATGTTGAGGACGACTTTATCGCACCTCATAAAAGATGTGACCTTTAGGAAAAATAGGATTGATTTTACTGGATGCCATCGAATTGAAAAACAGAGACAAACTCGAAATCAAACTTAGGAAAAATACAGGAATTTTGAAAATTGCAAGTAGGATAAAAATAAGGTGGAAAATTCGAGATCCAATAAAACGAAAGAATGGAAAATCACCTGGAGTTTTGAGAGAAATTAGATGGTTTGGAAAAATCATCCAGGGTATGGAGAAAATAATAGAAATATTTTATGAAAGATGAAAGATAAAGATATTTGGAAAATTGTCTAATATTTTTGGGGAAAATATCAGAGGAATGTAAATAAAATACAAACAATCACATCCTGCAGAAACATTTATGCACATACAGTACTCCCTAAAAGGCTGACTCTAGATGCATCATCTTGAAAAGTAGTTATAGGACCCTAATCCTAACTCTAGGTTCAGATCATCTTTGTCCAATCCAGTTATGCCGATATACTCGAGTTGAGACCCGAAGTACGTGGCATAGAATTTCAACTCTGGTTCTAAGGTAAGGTTTTCCAACATCCTTGAGCGCCTATCGATATACTTCGAACTGTGGCCCTTAGTACGTGGTAGGGGGGTGTCAACCCAAATAAGTGGTCTGGTTGTGAGGCTCTGTCCTGAACTAGGGTTCTGGAAGAGAACCCAACAACGTGAAGATCAAGCAAAGACAGGAAAGGTGGTTTTGAAAAATTGATCACATGCAAGAAATAGAAGGCTCTAAGTCCTAGAGAGATAGATTTTTGAAAACTTTTGAAGAAGCATACATTGTTGCATTCAGATCCTAAATTGAGGAGAGTTGTGTTTAGACCTAAGTCTATGTGTGCATGAAAGTGTCTCCTCAATATAGTCCTACCAAACCATGCCTAAGCTATATGCAATCAATGTCAGCTAGGTCAGAATCTAGGCTCCTATGTTGGCATGATATTTAAAAAGATGATATTTTGAGAACACAATTTTGATAACTAGGTTAAGTCAAGCACATAATTGATCAAACAAGGACAGGTCTCATCTCGGTCGCCAAACCTGTTATCGTCGCAAAATTTTTCCCTTCCCTGCGGGAGAGAGGGGAAAATGATCTTGCGAGTCAAACTTGACCAGAGTTTGAAATTTGTTTTTGAAATACTCACCTCCATTTTGAAAATAGCGAGAAAATTATGAAGAATGGGACTCGACCTGTCGGTACGAGGTTCGACCGTTCCTGGCGCCTTTATTAGGGGTAATCGAATAAAGGATCAAATATGTGCTTGACTTAGCTAAATTAACAAAATCGTGTTCTATCCTAAATGCACAGAGAATTCAGGCATGTGCTATGAAGCTTTGTAAAATGTAGGTTGAAAAACATGATGTATGCTTAGAAAACGCTTGGGAGTTGGAAAATATTTCTAAGGCAACAGATGGAAATCAATCTCTCAGGAAAACTCTGATAAAAGGATTTAAAATCTTAAGAAAGTTTATAAAAGTTTTGGAAAATCATGAAGGAATGAGAATCCTAAGAAAATAGAAAGAATTCTTGAGAAAAGATAAACATTGAAAAAGAAAATGTTTGTCAGGAAAACTTCAATTTTGCAATTTTTCTTTGGAAAATGATTGAAGATTCATAGGAAAATTCTTTTGAGAAAGGAAATCAGATCTTAAAAAATGAGAATCTTAGCCTTGAAGCATTGAAAATTGATTTTTGATTCTTGAGAATAATGAAAAATTCCTTTTGAATAATTTAAAATGAATTCTAAGAAAAGAATATTTTCCAGGAAACTCGTGGAAAACTTGACTTGGGAAAATCCAACTTTGAAAATTTTCAGAGTCTCTTGAGGAATCGATTTCCTTAGGATGAAATTTTCTTGAGAAAACTCAAGAAAGGCATATAATCCTATGATGCGAATGATTTGAATGGATGAATGCACTTTGATAAAAGATATTCAAGAAATTTCTGAGAAATTCATTGAAAATTGTGTATTAAATCAAAGTAAGCTCTTTACATATTTCGACTATGGTCGTGAACATGTTTAGAATTTAATTGATTTAATTCCATAATATTTTGCAAAAAAATGGAAATATGATGTGATTTTAAAGATAGCCTAATAGTGTAGGCTCAATGTGGCTAATGAGAAGATAGTAAATCTGGGATTCGTTCATATTCTGACTAGGACCAAAAATACGAAATCCTCCAAGTTTACTAACTCCTTAATAGCGGGTGCACGTGCCATTCATGTTCATCCATGGTGATTTTCTAACAAAATGCATGATTCACATAATCAGGATATTACAAAAATAAACTATATGATATGCACACTAATCTAAGCAGGAAGTTAAATCTCTTATTCCAAGATTACACTTAATTATTACATTGCTGACATAAAGCAAAATAAATAATAAAAAAAATATAGAGAGCCAAAAGAATCGGCATCTTCTAGATTTTCCTGCAAAGTGGGTTAGTACCAGAAATGGAAATACAAAATAGGCAAAGAGATTGAAAACATCACATTTAAACTAAACTGCATATGATTGCACCTATGCTAATGATGGAATGTATATACAATGCTTGAAGCTTATTCCTATACTAAATGAAGGATGTCTAAGATCATGCTTTATGAGAAATATGTAGGATATGATGAAGTGGAATAGAGGAAGCATAAGATATGTCAGATTGGGAAGGGCATATGATATATGCGTAATGAAATGCTTATGATGTATGGGAAATATGGAATGCCTATGACATGTATAAGGAGCAAGACTTAGGCTAAATGATGGAAGAATATATGTATATATACAATGCCTACTAAGTATAATCCTCATCTTAGTAAGAAGATGCTTATGAAAGAATGTGTATAATAAACTAGATGGCATGCTATTGTAAGAATTTACTGACATTATAAGAAATACAGGGTATGTTACAAATATATCGACTAATATGATATGAAAGATCAAGAGAGATATCATGAATACGCAAAGCAAAACATGGAGATACTTTAGTGGTTGTACAAATGTATTCTATACAATGCAAAACTGACACTAATATGCAAACAGGACTGGATTATTGATATGCTAGATATCAATATATTGTTTATTATATCAACATTCAGCAAATTAAGGAAATGTCTGACATTTCGCAATAGGAAATCCCATGACTAAGTCAAGGACTTTGCACTTTTCACATAGCATACTTCATTATACTGCTAGGTAAAGAATTTACAGTTGAATACAGTAAAAAAAATAAAATAAAAAAATAAAAGCAACTCTTTGTTCCCTGTTATCGGCTTGATTTCAGTCATTCAGATGGACTGAAACAAGTTGGTGATTTAGGGTGTTAACCGGCTACAACGAATAGTGCAAGTAGGGCTAAAACAAGAGAATATTGTACAAGGCAGGCAGAATATAAGGGTAGTTGAATGTATTATATGAGGTACAACGCTGGATGCATCTATGTTGTCGACGCTGCAGCTATGGCGGAAGGTACGGGTGGATCTGAAATCATGGCTGAAAATGTTGTATGGTAGGCATACAGGCTGATAGTATGTCACTAATATGAAAACTCAGATATATGTATAATATCAAGAGATATAATGCTATGCAATAATGGACAGGCAAATACGCAAACTGTGAGTGAATATATGAATGAAGGTAGGATGAACATTATACACAGGTAATAAGATGTAATGGAAAGATGATTACATAGATGTACACATGAACTATTGACTAAAGCATTCAATAAGCATTGCAGAGCATATAGTATAGCTATAACTATAACATATTCGCATTATGGCATTTTCAACTCAATGTAATCCAAACTCTCTCATACTCATTATGCTCTCAAATTATCATTCATATCATACTCACATCACACGCTAGTTACAATGTTCATACCACAGGGGCTACTGTAATCCCAATTTGCACAGTGAACTTATGCTGCCAATTGTGAATGCTGATAAAGGTAGTTACCCACAACAGTAACTATAAGTGACAGCTTGTCGATCAGACTGACTTCAGAGGAACCTTATTGTAAGAGATATACAAAAGTGGGCAGCAAATGGAATATACAATGAAACAAAGATGTGTGCAATGAGTATCTGAACAAATCTGGACCTCATCTGATATATTCAGTTAAGCGGTAAGCTTGACCTTGAATGCTCAAATAGAATCTGTCTCTAAGCTAAGCATAAAAGAATATTAGGTATGAAACAAAAATACAAATTGAACCTGATTCATTTGACCAATAGTTATAAGTTTATAACTTAGAAGCAGGTTTGTTCCCACAGAGTCTTATACTTGGGTTCCATAGGCAACCATCCATTAACATGGCTATCATTGGATCAGAAAAGTATATATATGGAAGATTCTGAGACTTGAAGCACCTTTGTATAGCCAACTAAGTTGTACGATGCAACTAATGCAATATGTCATAAAAAAATGATCTCTCTCTCTCTCTGAACAATAACAACTACTGGGCAGTAGAAATGAAGATGCCAAAGGGGAGTTTGGAAAACAAAGGAAATTGGAAATGAAATCTGGTATGAACACGATCTGAAATATAAATGCCTAAATTCTTGAACAGTTGATTATATAGACATGAACATCAATCTTACAACAGATATATCAAACCAAAATTTTGTCTCAAATCATATCTCATCCAAGATTTTATTAAGGCAATACACATAAAAAAAAATTGATACAAAATACATAGAATACATAGAAGTTGGATGATTGTATTGGCTAATATACATATAGGGCGGTTTTGAGCAAAGCATACTCGAGTTTTCCTATATAATGCGACACAGGATAACGAAGAGGATTTAACAAAACAAAAGGATATAACACAAAACTGAAATAAAATTAATGCTAAGAAAAGCATAACTAATGAAATTAGTATTTGAAGCAAACACATAAGGTGTTTACACGACAGTAGGTTGAGCAAACAGACCTCAGAGGGAATATGTTACATAAAATATACAGAGGATGTACTTCTGGCCTTTATTACTCTGAGTCTGTGAAGATACTATGGACATGCCCATGCCATGTATGATGAAAGTGATATGATGGGATATAAAACATGATAAGGTAAAGGTGGGAAATCAGCAGAAAGTGAGATATAAAGGAATGAGGTTCAAAACGATTGAAAACGGGGTTAACAAACTGTTGTAAAGAAGGAAATTGTATGGATGACTAAGATGTTGTGCCTAGGTTAATGGCACCCTTCACTGTACGATGAGTCCTTCGGGACCTCGTTTGATGCAATGACATGCAGATGTCTAACCAAAAACAAAAGAATCATGTGGATATACCGAAAATAGTGAGATGCAGAAAAGTTGGGCAATGTTACTGTTAAATAGAGAAAAGTGTATGAAAACAAAGGAAGACTTGTGAATATAGTAAGACGACAGATGATGCCATATGAGATCTCATTCTCTGCATGTACAGAGATTGAATAAAACCAATATTTCTTGTAATAAAAAAAAATTCAATTTAATGATGGTATGCAATGAAGGATGGCATGGATATGAAAAAAAAAACTTTGAATTGAAAAGAAAATATTGTCTCAAGAGGCTTATAATACTGAAACCAGTCAAGGCAAAATGTTATGGGAAAGTAATGATTCAGCTAAAACCTACTCTTCAGAGGGATCGATGATGCCATTGCGAGGCATCACTGATCCTCAACGCATGAAACAACCCGTGATATAAGTCACATCAATAAAAGTAAGGAATTTACAATGCAGATGGTATGAAGATGATGCTTAATTTACAGAGTTGCAGATATAAAATGAATCTTCACCTAATCGCTTGAACTAGATGCCTCCTTGACGATGATTCTTCGAAATTCTTTGCTTGAAAACGAGAAACTCTATATCCAGAGTTGATTTACAAGAAGGTAGTATACCTCCTGTATGCCTTTTGCAGGTTTGATTGATCTTCCTTGATTGTTCAGTTGAAGGAAGGTGAAAGCAGGAACTCATAAAGGGGGTGAAAACAAAATAGCGTGAGAGAAGAAAGATCGTTGATCTGCCTCCTCTCTGTGCGACCAAAGAGGGGTCTTTTTAAAGATTTGGGAGGATTCCCCTCAGAAAGATCAGAGCTTTTTGAGGCTCCGTAACTGGTTTTTGAAAAACTTTGAAAAAATTTAAAAATGAATTTTGAAACATTTTGAAAATGCGTTGTTTGAGAGGGAGACGACATCCTAGCCATTTTAGAAAATTTTGGTTTTATTTACCTAGAGTTTAGGTAAAGCTGAAAATGGCTTGGATGTGACGCCATCTAGGGCCACCTTTATTAAAAAAAAAAAAAGTAAAGAAAATGAAAGTAAAATGAGTAAAAACAGGCAATCTTAGGGTGGTGCCACCTCAGCCTGATTTAAAAATCTTTTTGAAATAAAGTTTTTATTTGATTTTCTCTGCAGGGAGTTCTAGTGTGGCGCCACCTATGCATGGGCCCACTGGTTATTTTGTAAAATAAAAAATGAAAATTTAGCAGAATAATTTATAAATTTGTGCCACCTTAGGGTGGACCCTGCATGGAATCAAAATTGAATAAGAAAAGGGAAATCAAGTGTGATGCCACCTCAGGGCGGGTCCCACATCATTTCTTTATAGCAAAACCACAGTAAAAATAGAAATAAATAAAACTCTTTTTGGATTTTTTTTATAAGACTAGATTAATTAGAAAATACCAATTTTTGGTTTAATTGCAAAAAAAATTAGAAGAAAGATGGCCCCTTAGGGCAAAATAGTAAAAATGTAGAGATTTTGTAAGGAAATTCAAAGTCTTTCTACAAAAGTTGAAATAAAATCTCTAAATTTAAAGCTTCGTCCCCTTCTTTTCAACTAACGACATTTTAAAAATCAATATTAAAAACTATCCAAATTGTTTTCCCGAGAAAACTTTTGTAATTCGGGGTCCTAGGGGTTAAAATGAGAGAAACTGGCAATTTTGAAAACCCAGGGATTTGAAATCGATTTTGAAAAAGTTAAAATTCGAATCTGGATTGACAGTTTTGAAAATTAAGAGTTTCGGATTTCGAAATGACGTGTTGTGCCGTGAAGTGATATAAAATATTCATGTGATACTATGCAAAGACATGTCTTAAGAAATACAATTCTGAGCCAGGAATTGGAGATTCCAGTCTCCTGTCAAGAGTACGGCTTTGAAAATTTGCGATTTGAAGATGTTTGTGAGCCTAAATAGAGAAATTTTGAGCATTGAGAATGAATTTTGGACTTTTTGCAAGGTACAATCTTAGAAAATGACCATTTTATCCTCTAGTGATCTCGGAGAACCAGTTGTAATGACTGATGGAAGTGTCGGGAAGGTGAGTGAAAATTTGGGGTGTTTACATCCTTCTAAACCCAGTTTAGCACCTGGTCCTTCTAAACCCAGCTTAGCACTGGTACTTGCAAATCCGGTTTAGCATCGGTCCTTCCCAAAGTCCAATCTTTGAATTGCTCATTCTAAACCCAGCTTAGCATTGGTCCTTCAAAATCTGATTTAGCATTGGTCCTTCCCAAAGTCCAATCTTTGAATTGGTCCTTCTAAACCCAGTTTAGCACCTAGTCCTTCAAAATCCGGTTTAGCACTGGTTGTTCCAAAACCCGGTTTAGCATCGATTCTTCCCAAAAACCAATCATCAAATTGGTCCCTCGAAATCTGGTTTAGCATCGGTCATTCCCAAAAACCAATCTTTGAATTGGTCCTTCCAAATCTGGTTTAGCACTGGTCCTTCCAAAAACCAATTTTTTAAATTGGTCCTTCCAAAACCCGATTTAACATCGGTCCTTCCCAAAAACCAATCTTCGAATTGGTCCTTCCAAAACCCGGTTTAGCATCGGTTCTTCCCAAATCCAATCTTCAAATTGGTACTTTTACAAAATCTAACCTCTCATTGGTTATTTTACCAGTTCCTGTATGTGTATTGATCATTCTTTCAAATTCAATCTTTATATTAATTTCAATTCCCAATTTTGACCTTCAGGTCACCCAATTTCTCAATTTCGACATTCGGCTAACCCAATTTCCAATTTCCAATTTCCAATTTCCAATTTCCAATTTCCAATTTCCAATTTCCAATTTCCAATTTCCAATTTCCAATTTCCAATTTCCAATTTCCAATTTCCAATTTCCAATTTCCAAGTTCCAATTTCCAATTTTCCAATTTCCAAGTTTCAATTTCCAATTTTCAATTATGACCCTCGGGCCACCCAATTTCTGATTTCCAATTTCGACCTTCGGGTCACCCAATTCTCAATTTTGACCTTCAGGTCATCCAATTTCCAATTTCCAATTTCCAATTTCCAATTTCCAATTTCCAATTTCCAATTTCCAATTTCTAATTTCCAAATTCCAATTTCCAATTTCCAATTTCCAATTTCCAATTTCCAATTTCCAATTTTGACATTTTGGTCACCCAATATCAATCTTAATCATTTTCTTTTGTGAGGGACCCTTTTTACAGGGAGAGTTCGAGGGAGCTCATTCTTTTCGCATGCTAACCTTTGTTCACTTAGCCTTTTTTCAGGGAGAGTTTGAAGGGACTCGTGTCTTTGTGAACCGTTTGCAAAATAATTTCCAATTTCACACAAGGAACCCCTATTTCAGGGAGAGCTTCGACGGAAGCTCGCTTTCTTTATGGCCCCCAATTTCTATACTAGGCCATTTCATCATGGAGGACCCTATTTTCAGGGAGAGTATGATGGACTCGCTCCTTCATGACCAATTCACTAACCTCACCATTACTGGCCCCCTTTCCATAAGAGAAGTTTAATGTTAGGAAGTTTTGATGAAAGCTTAATTTCTCTTCGAAAGTTCATTTGGCAAACATCTTCTCTTCAGAGAAGAGAGAAGTATTTTCTATTTCCCATTTTGAATCTTTTTTTTTGGGAAAGGAGAGAAGAATTTTTCCATGGATGCGTTGAATCGGACTCCAATGCTCGCTTTCACCAAGGATTTCAAGAACATTTTGCCAATTTGTCATAAAATATTTGTTGATTTCAAAATCTTTATTGCACAAAATCTTTACCTCAAAATACCTTCAGCATTACTTCTGAAAGAGCAAAGCTTTCGCGAAGAAGGATTCAAAATCTTTCTATTGGCCAACCAAAAGGATGAACAATAAATCCTCGATATGGCCAGCAAAGAAAATTCAATGTTGTTGCAAAGCCATAAGTGATCGATATTGATCGCAGTCAATGGCACATTTTTAAAGATCATTCTTGTGGAAATAAGGCAGTTGAAATATCCTGGGTGATACGGAAAAATCCACTAAATTTTCATATTTCCTCAATCATTTAAGCTACAATTAAATATCTACAAAAGGGATCTCTCAATCATCGTCAAGTTGAAGGCTGGTGGATGAGTTAGACCCCCTGGGCTAAAGAAGATTTGAATCATCTCCAAGATAAAAGAGTTTGTGACAGATCCTTCCAAAGAAAGTTTAGATCACCGCCAAGTTGAAGGCGAATGCGACGAACCTCCCGACAAACCCTAAAAGATATTTGATTTCTGCTATCATCAAGAGACTTCCAACCAAAGAGACAATATCATCAGTATAATTCCTGAGACAAAGAAGGATCGAAACATCTCCAAATTGAAGGAGTTTGTGACGTACCCTTCCAAAAAAAAGAGAAAAGTCAGGACATCTCCAAAATGAAGGATGATATAATAAAATCCCCAAAAACCCAAGAAAGCTTAATGTCTCAAAAAAAGTGCAAAAAGATCATCATGAGAAAAATCCCAGGATATCAAGTTGTCGAATCTGCCAAGAATCTTCTTTAATTTTGTGAAATTCTTTTATCAATGTCCTTTCACCAATCGCTTTCACAATATCAAGAATACTCTCCTTTCTGTTCATACCAGGGAAATTGATAGCTTCCTTGAAGAAAGTCAATCGCAAGCAATTTGAGTTTGAATCTTGATTCTACGAAGTTATCCTAATTGGAGGTAATACTTTGGGTAGAAAAGAAGAAATATTTTCATACCAATATACATTAGTATCAAGTATTTTGAATCAACAAACAAGTTTTAACATTTTGGCAATATTTTCTAGTTATCTCGATGAAGTAAAAAGCTCGATGCCCATCTTGACACATCCTGGCATCACCTTTTGCCTCCTTGAGAGAGTAACTTTTGTCGTCCTTTGCATTATTGAAAGATTAGCCTTCTCTCCAAAAGGATAGCCTTTGTCGTCTTTCACATTGTTGAAAGATTAACCTTCTCTCTGAAAGGATAGCTTTTGTCATTTTTCGCGTTGTTAAAAGATTAGCATTCTCTTCGAAAGGATAGCCTTTGGCGTCTTTCGCGTTGTTGAAACATTAGTCTTCTCTCTGAAAAGATAGTCTTTGTCGTCTTTCGCGTTGTTGAAAGATTAGCCTTCTCTCTGAAAGGATAGCCGTTGTTGACTTTCGCGTTGTTGAAAGATTAGCCTTCTCTCCAAAAGGATAGCCTTTGTCATCTTTTGCGTCGCTGAAAGATTAGTCTTTCTCTCCAAAAGGATAGCATTATTCATCTTTCACGTTTTCGAAGGAATTCATCTTCCGCGTTGTCGAAAGAATCGCCTTGCTCCTTTGGATCACCTTTGTCATCTTTTGCGTTGTCGAAGGAATTCATCTTTCACGTTGTCGAAAGAATCGCCTTGCTCCTTTGGATCACCTTTGTCATCTTTCGCGTTGTTGAAAGAATCACCTTGCTCCTTTGGATCGCCTTTGTCATCTTTTGCGTTGTCGAAAGAATCGCCTTGCTCCTTTGGATCGCCTTCGCCATCTTTTGCGTTGTCGAAGGAATCCATCTTTCGCATTGTCGAAAGAATCGCCATGCTCCTTTGGATCGCCTTTGTCATCTTTCGCATTGTTGAAAGAATTTATCTTTCGTGTTGTCGAAAGAATCGCCTTGCTCCTTTGGATCACTTTTGTCATCTTTCGCGTTGTCGAAAGAATCACCCTGCTCCTTTGGATCATCTTTCGCGTTGTCGAAAGAGTTGCCTTATTCTTCTTCAAAAAAGTTGTCTTATTCGCCATCCAACTTACCATTTTCTATCCTCCCGATCAGGTTAAGGGTTTGTTATCATTTCAAAATTTTACTTTTGCAAGTCAAACTGACCTTTGAAAAAGATTTTAAAAATAACTCGCCTCCATTTTAAAATGCAGGATAATTCCGAAGAATGGGACTCGCCTGTCGGTACGAGGTTCAACCGTTCCTGGCGCCTTTACCAGAGGTAATTGAACTAAGGATAAAAAATGTGCTTAGCTTTGCTCAACTTGTCTAAATCGTGTTTTATTTCCTAAATGCACAAAGAATCAGGCATGTGCTATGAATTTTCTGAAAATGCGAATTTGAAAACATGATGTTTGCTTCAAAGTTTGGAGAAAATTCTTGGAAAAGATGTCACTTGGAAAATCGTGAATCATGATGAAAGAATATTTCTGAGGAAAATAAAAATCGATTTCTGAAGAATTCAAGTATTTTAGGAAAATCGATTTCTGAGAAATTTCAAGTAACTTTGGAAAATTTGATTTCCCTGAATTCAAACTTTAAAATTGAAAATATAACTTGGAAAATCGAATTTTGAACTTTGAAAAATACTTGAAATACCATTTGAAAGCTTAGAGTTTTGAGAAAATCAATTTCTGAATAAGACTTAGAAAATTTTGAAAAAATTGATTTCTCTGAATTGGAATTGGAATTTGCAAATTGAATGAAATGAATGAATATGGATTTGAAAGATTTGATTTTGAGGAATTGAGAAAGACTTTTTTTTTGTATTTTTGAGAAATGCAGTGCATTTTGAAGTTAGCCTAATAGTGTAGGCTGAATGTGGCTAATATGAAGATCACAAATCTGGGTTTCATTCGTATTCTGACTATGGCCATAAATACGAATTCCACCGAGTTTGTCAACTCCATAAGAGCTAGTGCATGTGCCATTCGTGTAGATCATGGTGGATTTGTAATATGTGCATGAATGATAAACATACAGTTATATATAAAAGTTCAAATTATATGCAATGCAAATCCTAATCTAAGCATAAATTGAAATTGAAATTCTTATTCCAAATTTTACATTTAATTTACATCACTAACTGAATTTAAATATAGGAAAATAAAATCTTCAATATTCCTGCAAAACTAGAACAATGGATTAGTGAAGATATGTAGGCTTTTCTAGGTTTATCCAGCAATATTTGGAAATTGCTGGATTTTGCTAGATATAAGCCTTTTCCATGATTCCCTGATATAAACTTAATAAAATAGGAAATAAAATAGAATAAATAATGATAATAAGATTTGAAAATTTGAAAGTGGGGTCAAAATGACCAAAATACCCCTGATAGCAAGACTATGGCCTTGAAACCAGGGTTTTCAGAAAGATATTTTGTAAAAATCAGGTTTGGGGAATCTGTGGATTCAAGCTTCTGTTAATAAACCAAATATGTAGACCTCACAAGGAGATCAACGGGTCTAAATAACAGTTGATTAGCAAAGGGGTCAGCAAATTTTATAACTAATCAACAAGCGAGCGACACAAGCAGATGGATCGAGGGATTAATCAAGCAGTTATTCTCTGAAGTCACATGCCATAAGCCCCAGACTTCTCATATCTGTCAACTAACGGTGATCAAAGTAAACATGGGTACTCAAAGAGGATAAAATAAAACTAACGGTGATCAAAGTACAAAAAAAATGATAAAAAGAAAATGTTGGAATCGAGCCATTCATGTTAATGTCGCATAGGGGTAGATCGATTTGCTATAAGCAAATTGATGTTACCATGGGTGCTTCGATGGGGTAGAACAAGGAAATTTGAAAGAAATCAGAAATAAAGAGGAAAAAAAAAGAAAAAGACAGAGAAAATAAGAGAAAACCATAAAAGGATAAGTAATACTGTTAAACGACATTGTTCAGAAGGAGAATAACCAGAGGGAATGGGGGTGGTGACTTACCTAATTGCTTTGTAGGGGCAGGAAGGGACTTCCCTTCTGTCTTTTTCTTAAGCTCTTCTTTCGATCGAGAAGAAGAGGAGGGGAAGAGCATTGATCGAGAGGCAATGGATCCAGACGGGTGGAGAGGTAAAAAATTCATGCCCCCACACTCCTCTCGATGTCTGCTTATATAGAAAGAGAAGAACCATCGAGAAGGGGGAGAAGTTGGTTAGAAATTGACGGGTGAGGAGAGAGAAGATGATCGAAGGGTGGAAGGCGGGTCATGTAAGGCCCATAATTTTTCAGTATCTTTCTGAAGAAATTCACGAGGCATTTTCAAGTAAAAATAGCATCTAAACCCGAAATACGAATCAGATCGATTTGTACGAACCAGTTATACTTGAGATATTCGTCGCTTTGTGAATATATGCTCAAACACTCTGGAAGCCATAACTTTCTAACTAAACAAAATCAAAGGATTTCCTCGAGCCAACTTTCTTAGTTACGTCAATACGAAGAGAATGGCGTACTCAGAATTTTTCGGAAAAAAATCGCCGAAAACCCAAAATTTTTGCGGGACCCACGGAAATGTTGGTGGGACCCACAGAAATATTCCTCAGAAAATATCTTGTGGGACCCACAAAATATCCTATGGAAATATCTAGTGGGCCCCACCTTAAAAGGAACCTCCTGTAATTAAAATAAATCTCAGGGGCAAAAGGGGGATAAAAATTCCCAAGAGGAGGTGGGCTTGGGCTATAAATAGCCCTCCCCACTCTCTCTCTTCTCATAATTTCGACCCCCCTTCTCTCTCTTGCCTCCTCTCTCTCTCCTAAACCTCCCCTAGTGAGCCCAAGTGAGTCTGAGCCCACCTGACCTGGCCTGAACCCATCTGACCTGGTCTGAGCCGGCCTGACCTGGTCCTAGCTCACCTGACCTGGGTCTGAACCCACTTGACCTAGTCCAAACCTAGTTGACTTGACTTGAACCTAGTTGGGTTTAAAGTCAAAGTCAAAATCCTTTTTTGTCCAGATTCTGGTTTGGATTTCTGAACCCAGACATAGCCTACTTGAGCTGAGTTCGAACCTGCTGAACCCAATTGACTTGGATCGAACCCTGTTTGGTTCAAACCACTTAGGTTGAGTAGCTTGACCTGCTCTACCTCTTTCTCAACTAAGTCAGCTTCATCTGACTTACTCTGACCTCTCGAAGGAAGGCTCGAAGCCAAAGAAGCAACCTAGAGCCATTTCTTCCTCGATTTGAGGTAAGTTCGCTTCATTAAACCATTTCTCTCAAGTATTTGATTGTTTGTATATAGCATATACTTTCTGAAGTAGTATCTTGCTTTAGTTCTTGGTTGAGCCCTCTAGGACGCTTCGGTGTTCACGCGCTCGCCTCGTAATTATCGTCGGATATATATGTTCGAATACGCAGTATATGCGTTCTTCAAAATAGTATCTCACCCTAGTTCTTGGTTGAGCCCTCTAGGACACTTCGGTGTTCACTCGCTCACCTCGTAACTATCGTTGGATACAGATCTAGGTGTATATCTGTTGATTCTGCCGACGCGTCTTATATCGCACAGGCTATGTAATTTACCTTTGCTGTCGCGTCGTATGATGCCACCAAAGAGGGAAGATGCCGCTGAAATGGATAAAAGAAAACGCACGCTTTCTCCGTTAAAGAGAGGAAGTGCTGCTGAAATTCCTGAAGGAGCTAAAGAATGGCTCAGAAAGAACGTAGCAGAAGTGCTACCCAGTTATGGAACGCCTTCTACGATGTAGAAAGGTTCGTCGCACCACTGCCGATAGAGCAGAGAAGGTGTTGACAGAATGGTTGGCAGAAGAGTTGCCAGAACCAGTTAAGTGGCACAATGATGTCCTTTGTTGGAACGATGTCAGAATGACTCGTCTCCCTGGCACCTGCAAGGGCACCATACTTGTAAGGGCCGTTGCGCCAAAGTAGTGGTAGCACCTTGACGAGGTCCTGAGCTCATTGCGTAAAAATACGCCGAGTAGCCGATCCGTAGAGATCGAGTCATGTGCATGCTCATTGAGAATTATCAGACAACCAGACTCGTAAGGGCCGCTGAGCCGGAGTGTGTTGTTTCCACCGAAAGAGGTGAAGTGCTCGTCAAGGCCGAAGTGCCGAGAGCAGAGTTAAGCATGCATATGAATAAAACCTTTGTTCCACGTTGAAAACCGTGTGGTTGATTGGGGTCGGGTACATACTTCTCAAAGGCTGCCCTATAGGCATGCAATGTTCGTCAAGTAATTGTAAGACCGGCAGGCCCCTTTCAGAATTTCTCACCGAGGAAGACGGTGATGGCGCAGCCTTGAGTGACATATATTTCACCCGAACCTGATAGAGTTCATTGATAGCCTTCGTCACTCAGAGGTATGGAGGTCGTGGTTATCCTTAAATATCTAAGGATTGAACCCAACTACTGCAGTAGCAGAATGCATTCGGATACCTAGTAAGGATCTCTTCCGGTATGTTGTACCGTCCTACTAGGGGGATGGGGTCATCAGGCCTCTGGGGTATCTAAAATACATAGAATAATCAACCGCCAGATCGTCGCGTTGTCGCCCAGATATGAGTCCCCTAAGCCCAGGGGGAGGTGCAATTATCGAAACAAAGCATTAGCTTAGGTACAGAGCTACTTTGAATGTATGAGTGGATGACGTTGTTGAGTCAGTCCTGCATAACCTTTGTGAAGGTGTCATGGTCGTTATACTACTGTACCGATTGGGAAAGAACCCCATTGATATTCGTACGACTAAGTGAAGCTCGGAGAGCTGTCCTTAGATTCGTAGGATACGGATGTGCCAAGCATAAAGGCTTGAGCTAGACATCCATTCGTGACTCTGAGGAAGTCAAGGCTAAGTCGTAGAGACTTAAGAGGTTATTCTAACTCACAGCCCTGAAGAGGCTTATGCAAAGTCATGAAGACTTGCGTGGATGTTCAACTCATAGCCCTGATGAGGCTTTTGCGATATACGCTAAGTCATGGAGGCTTGAGTGTCATATTACGAACTGCGACCCTGAGTGGTCTATGCATTTACTTGAGTTGAATAGATAGGTGTTTGCCTACTTACCAGACCATCAGTGGTTCTGACCCCGTTTAATGGGGATTTCAGGTGTTGAACCTGCGTGGCGATATGTGGAGCAAGGCGGCATCGAGTTCCAGGGTTTCTCTAGACAGAGTTGTACTGCTTCCTTTTATTGAACCTATACTGCTTTTCTAAGCAGTGATGTTGTAATAAACAAGTGGTTTTCGATAAAATGGAACACTTTGGTGGTCAATGAGTTGCTTGGCCACATATCTGCAACGTGCTCGGGGTTTTCTAAAACTGACGACTCATTATCGTCTTATTCCGCTGCTAAAAGCTTTTCTAAGTTCCGCTGCAATGAAAAAAAAAAGAAATTCATGAAAATTTTAACTTAGCTTTGTTTTGGAAATCCGGGGCGTTACAGGTCATCTTCAGCTATCCCTTCCCTACAGCTTCCTCTCACGGTTGAAGCTCGTCTTCCCCTCTTTTGAAAAATTTCAAAGCTCGTCTTCCCCTCTTTTGAAAATTTTCAAAAACACGGTTGTTTTCAAAGAGTTTTTTTCTAAAAGGCGGTTCTCACTAAAAACGATTTTCAAAAAGGGTCTTTAAATCGACTTTTTTTATATTTTCTTCTCCAAATTTTTGTTTCCTCATATTTTCTATATTTTTTGTGTTTTTGAAATAAAAACTCTGAAAACTAAAGGATTTTAAACTAATTTTGCAAAATTTAAAAATATTACGAAAGAAGGTTTTTCTGAGAATTCAAGTTTGAATTTTGAAAATTTGTTCAGAAAATGGGTTTGGATCTGAGTTTTTGAGAAAATATTCAAGTTTTTTACCTCGATTCAAGAAATACAGGACAGTGGATCCAAATAGATACCAGATGGACTGTCCGAGCCATTTAGGAAGTATTTTTGGTATTTTTGTAAATTAGGTTTTAAAAATTGGATAACGAGGCTTAGATTTGGGTTTTGACACTGGATCCGGATCCAATATCGAGTCAGATATAGAAAATGAATTTTGGTTCGAGTGAATCTGAGAAATAACTAAAATTTTAGCTCAAAATTGACTCAATTACTCAAAAAAGCGGGGCCAGGGTCAAAAGGAGATTTTTTACAAAATTTTGGAAATTTTGGGGTGTTCACAGATCCAAACCATTAACATTGATAAAAAATTGTTGCTCCAATAGATCTCCAGGCTGACCGGCTGGCTCGGGCAATCCCATAATCTCTGAAAACTCATCCATCAACAGGGTCATCTCTCCCCATGGGAACCAGAAAGTACAAGTGCGCGGGTTCCACTGTTCTATCAGGGCATGGATTAAATTGTTGTTGACTATCAACTTTTCCACTACGAATGTTAGTTCCAATCCACAATAGCATAAATGGTCCGAAAACATACGGGAGAAATTCTTGTGCCATGAATAGTACCATCGGGGAATGAAGGATCCAGTGTTGAGAGTTCAATGCTCGGGAAGACTTTGCTGCACCTCGTAGGAGATGTGACCCTTAGAAAAGACAGAATCGAGCTGATCAGATGCCATCGGACTGGAAAACAGGGAAAATTGGAATGAGACTTGCGAAAATACTGGAATTTTTTAAAAAATTGCAGGCAAGATATAAATGAAGCTGGAAATCCAAGATCCAGAAGAACGAAATGATGGAAAATCACCTGGAGTCTTGAAGAAAAAGTGGATAATTTGGGGAAATTGTCCAGGGTTTTGAGAAAATAGCAAGAAATGCTTTATAAATTGGAAGATGAGGTATTTTGGAAAATCATCCAACATTTTGGAAAAATTGGAAAAATATGAGAAAGAGAAGATGATTATAATACATTCAATCACATCCTGCATAAACAATTATGCGCATACAACATTCTCTAAGAAGCTGACTTTTAATGCATCAATTTTAAAAGAGTTGTAGGTCTCTAATCCTGACTTTAGGCTCAGATCAGTTGTGTTCAATCATGCTATGCCGATATACTCGAGTCAAAACCCGAAGTATGTGACATAAAAATTCATCTCCGGTTCTAGGCTTGTGTTTTCCCATCATCCTTGAGCGACTGTCGATATACATTGGACTATGGCCCTTGGTATGTGGCAGGAGGGCGTCAGCCCAAATAAATGGCCCAGTTGTGAGGCTTTATCCCGAACAATGGTTCTGGAAGAAAGTCCATCAACGTGAAGACCGGGTAGAGATAGGTGGGGTGGTTTTTGAAAAATGATCACATGCAAGCAAACAGAGGGCTCTAAATCCTAAAAAAATAGAGATTCTGAAAATTTTGAAGAAGCAAACATTGTTTTCATATAAATTCTAGATTGTTGAGGGTTATATTAGACCTAGGTCTATGTGAGCATGAAAATTTCTAACTCAATATGGTCCTACCAAACCATGCCTAGTCTACATGCAATCCATGTCAGCTGGGTTCAAGTCTACGCTCCTAGGTTCACATGATATCAGAAAGTAAAAGTTGGCATTCCATAGAACATGATTTTAATAATTAAGCTAAGTCAAAGCACATCGTTGATCAGACGAAGATAGGTCCCATCTCGGTCGCCAAACCTGTTATCATCGTAAAAAAAATTTCATCCCTCTGCGTGAGAGAGAAACGATTCTGAAAGTCAAACTCGACCAAAGTTTTGAAAATTAATTTTGAAAATTACTCGCCTCCGTTTTGAAAATTTGCCGGAAAATTCTGTGGAATGGGATCCGCCTGTCGGTACGAGGTTCAACCGTTCCTAACGCCTTTACCAGGGGGTAATCAAACCACGGATCAAATGTGTGCTTTGACTAAGTTTAATTTTCTAATTATGCTATTTTTCCTAATATGCACAAAGAATCAGGCATGTGTTATGAAATTTTGAAAAGATGCAAGTTTGAGAAATATGATGTTTGCTTTGGAAAATTGAGATGTACTTGGAAAATGCTTGCGAAATACTTGGAAAAATCATTGAATTTCATTGAAAATCAAGAATTGCATTGGAAAACGAAACTTGAATGAAAAATGGATTCTCAGGAAAACTTGAACTTTGAGAAAATTGATTTTGAGATTTTGATTGCTTTTCTGAGGAAATTGATTTCTAAAATGGATTTGAAAATTTTAGAAAAATCAAGAAGTTCATTGGAAAATGACTTTTGAAATGGAAAATGAATTCTCAGGAAAATCAGATCTTTGAGAAAATCGATTTTTGAACTTTGAAAATAATATTGAGAATGTTAAAACATTGGAAAATCATGATTGGAAAATGACTTTTGAAATGGAAAATGGATTCTCAGAAAAATCAGATCTTTGAGAAAATCAAATTTTGAACTTTGAAAATAATATTGAGAATGTTAAAACATTGGAAAATCATGATTTGAACTTGGGAAATACTTTGAAATGTCATTTGAAAACTCAGAGTTCTGAGAAAATCAAATCCTCAAAAAGACTTAGAAAGTTCTGAGAAAATCGATTTCTAAGAAATGGAATTGGGAAATGAGTTTAAAAATGATACAAATTGAATGAATGAATATGAATTTGAAAGAGAATTCTTTGAGGAATCTGGAAAATCCTTTTGAAATTTTGAGAGATGTAGTGCATTTTTGAAGTTAGCCTAAGAATGTAGGTTGAATGTGGCTAATACGAAGATCACAAATCTGAGTTTCCTTTGTATTTTGACTATGGCCATAAATACGAATTTCACCGAGTTTGTCAACTCCCTAAGAGCTTGTGCACGTGTCATTTGTGTCAACCATAGTGGATTTGGAAAAATATGCATGAATGATACATCAGATATTGAAATTCGCAGAATTAAACTATATGCAATGCAGTCCTATTCTAAGTAGAAAATGTAAATCTTATTCCAAATATTACAATTTGATATTAAATTAAATTGAATAAAAAAATAAATAAAAATCTTCTTCTTGAATGTTTCTGCAAAACTAGAAAACATGTTAGCACAGAAATGTAGGTTTATCTGGATTTATCCAAAAATATTAAAAATTATCGGGTATTATCCAAATGTAAACCCAATTCATACCTCCCTGATATAAATATAAATGACAAAATTGGATTCAAAATATGAAAATGAGCTTTAAAAATTTAAAATTGGGGTCAAAATGACCAAAATGCCCATGATAGCAAGACTATGGCCTTGAAATCAGGGTTTTTCAAAAAGATATTTTGTAAAAATGGGATTTTGAAATACAAATAAAAATAAATCAAAAATAATATGATAAGATATGGTTGAAAATATAAAAATCAAAGTTTGAAAATTCAAAATTGAGGTAAAATGACCAAAATGCCCATTATAACAAGACTATGGCCTTGAAATCAGGGTTTTCTGAAATAAATTTTATAAAAATGTAAACTTTGAAATTCAAATGAATGAAAATGATATGAAAATCAACTATAATATGATATGAAATGATGATATGCATATTTAAAACATTAACATTGCAAAAATATCACAAAACACTGAATTTCGCTTGTTTTTCACTTGAGTTTTTCCTTTGATTTTAAAAATGAACTAACCCAAAAGGAAAATGAACTTGGAATTGGCTCAAATTTGGCATGGACACCTAGACTAACCCTAAAAACAGAATGCAACTCGAAAATCTATTTTTTGACATTTTTTAATATAGAAATTAATTAAAAACCCTAAAAATCAATTTTTTTGCCTAAAATTCTAAACCTAACCTAATGAAAATCAAATTTGGGGTACTAACCTACCATAGAAGTTCACCAAATTTTATGGGGTGATAGAGTACAGTTAGGCAAAGATTTTTTTTTACAGCTTTTAAATTTGACCCATGGTCGGAGTTTGACAGCTCCGGCAAGTCGGATCAGAATGCGACGACTCTGGAATTTACGGCAGACTGACAGGTTTTCACAAAAAATACAGGAAATGGTAAAATGAGGCCAAAACCTCTTAAAGTTTAGGAGAATGACTCTGACACACAGAGGAACAGTTCCTATTTTGACAGTTTCTACATTGGACCTACGGATTGGACGGACACAGAGGTTTATCAGACCTCTAATTCTGATAAAATCTAACTAATAGGGAATTCAACAGTGAATTTGTAAAATCTGAAAAAATAAGAATCCGAACTCTAAAAATCCTGAAATTCTAGGAAATGGTAGAGGAGTTCATGAGAAACAACTCCAATTTTAATGGTTTTGGAATTAGTGAAAGTGTTATAGGATCGAGGCAACGAGCACTAGAGAAGGGGTGAATAGTGCTTTTAAATAGCGTCTTTGGAGTTTTGACGAATTTTGAGATTCACAAAGCAATCACTCAAAGAACACAAGAATTTATCCTGGTTCGGTCTTTCCTGTCCTACATCCAGTCCCCAAGCAAAACCCACTTGAGATTTCCACTATCAACCTTGTGTAACTACAAGATCATACACAGACCAAATTTGGTTCCACTTTCAGTAACAAACCTACTGAAAGCAAACAACTCCTTTAAACCAAGGAGTCCTTTCCTTTTACAGAAAAAAATGAAATAAGTAACAACTTACAAACAACCTACGAGCCCTTCTTATAAATGCAAATGAGATGCAATTGGCTTTTGAGGTTGTTGAAATACTCAACTCACGAATTCACTATCTCTCGAAGGAATTTGAGTGAAAAACTGAAGTAAAAAATATCAAGTGAGTGAGAAAATGAATATGAGTGAAAAGCAAATAGTAATTCAATGTAATTCGATTGAATTGCATTGCTTTTGAGTGTAGAATGCACTCATATTTATAGTTGAAAGATTTCATACGTTGAGGGTATGAAAGGGTGTCAAAACAGTCCATTTTGAACGATCAAAATGTTTGAAAAATGAAAAGACACGCCTTTTAAAAGTTTCAGGAAAAAAGGTAAAATTAGTCGACTGGAACAGTAGTTAGTCGACTGATAATTAATTATTAGTAGACTGACAGTTATCGTCGGTCGACTAATGTGTTTATCAAGCCGTTTGAAAATCTGAAGTTACGAAACTTAGTTGACTAAAGAAAAAAATTAGTCGACTGATAATATCATCAGTAGACTGAAAAAAATTTCAGTCGACTGCTGCTAAATTTTTCTGAAAACACATGTTCTGTCCGGTCGACTGATAAAATCATTAGTCGACTGCTGCTAAATTTTTCAGAAAACAAACATTCTGTCTGGTCGACTGATAAAACCTTCGGTCAACTAATTTGACAAAAATGACATTTTGCTTAGAAAATTTGGTGCGAAAGGATTAGTCGGATGGTGAGTCTATTGGTCGACTAGTAAACATGAAAAATTAAATAAAGAGTTTTCTAAAAAGATTTTCATGAAGGGTTCTTTTAGAAAAGTTTTTCTAAAGACTTTTTAGGTGAAATGCAACCAAAATATGCACTCTAAGTAAGGCTCTTACAAGAATCTAAGTCTTTTAATGAATTTTACATTTGCACACTAGTCTTCAAAGATTCTTCATTGAATTCTTCAATTCTTGTCATCTTTCTTCATTGCCTTAGCTGAAATGCAGTTGATTCACTTGTTCATCATCAAAACCTTGTACTTGAAGTATCATGTACAACTTCATTATCGTAACAGTCTTCCCCTTTTTTATGGTGACAAACTTAGTCAGAGATGGAGCATTTAGATGCATAGATGGAGATTTCACTCCCCCTATCAATATGTTGCAAAACATTAGAAGTTAGTACAATCAAAGCACATATATCACATATTGATTGTTTTGCATTTCCATCATTACTTCATGCATTTCTAAAAAAAATCATGAATGCAATTTTCAATTTTTTTATATGATGCAATTTTTAATGTTTTCACATGATGCAATTTCCATGTCATGATATAATATGCAATTTCCATGTGGCATGTTCTTTTTCTCTAATAATTTCCATCCTTGTGTTTCCATCCATGTGTCTTTTTCTCATAATTTCTCATGCAAGTTCTATCTTTTTCTCTTTCTTTGTCATAATAAAAAAGAGTAAGTGCAGATATAGTAAAAAATTTGCAAATTCAAGTTCAAAATATTACAACCCATAAAGTATCAAAGTTCAGTAATGATAGTAAACAAAGTTCAAGAGAAATGTTGCTTGATCATCTCCTTGAGTTCAGCATTATCTTTCTGAATTGCAGAAAGTTGTTGAGTCACATCTTCACGAAAAGTGTATTGATGCAGCTCCAAAGCTTCCATTCTCTATAAAATTTCATCATTGTCTTGACTAGTAGAGAATTTCTTTTGTTTTGCTTGAGATGAAGGTGTCACAGGAGATGGTGAGGGTTCAGAGGGTGATGGTTCAGATGGTTCAGTTTGATTAAAGTTTAAAGGAGGCAGATATTTGATTTTCATTCGTTTAAAAATAGTTTAATCAAAGAACTCCTTTTGTTTAATATATTTTTCATTGGTTAGGGGTACTTTGAAATATCTGAAAATACGAGTAAGAAAACATCCATACGAAAGAAAAGGTTTTTGTTTTCACAAAGTAGTAAAATACACATTGACCCAATTTACTGAAATATTTCTAAATAAGATGTAAAGAGCCATAGAGAGATCTGTGGAATAGTAAGCAAAAGATCCAGTTTTAGGTAGAACATTGTGGGCAAGAATTCGTCCAGCAATGCGAGCGCGAGTTTGAAGATTGGTATTCTTGAAGTGAGGACAATGAGGTGCACCGGGAAGAAGAATTTATTCAAAAATTCTTTCATCATTAAGTTCAATAGTATTGAAAAGAGTTTCTGAAGGTGGAATATCTAAGATTTGTCCAAGAAATTTAGAATCAAACTCAATTTCAACATCGCGAACAAGAAAGGAAAGAAATTCAGTTTCATGATCAATTTGTAAATTTGTGTAAAACAAATGAATCAGCAAAGGATAATGAAGAGGGTCTGCACCGGCGTCAAAAAGGTGTGAAATGCCTGTGAATAATTCTCTGATTTTGTAGCTAGAAAATAGGTGAAACAAGACATTTTGGCCTGGTAAAATAAGAAGTGCAGAAATTGATCCAAAAGTATCATATAAAAGATGATTTCTGAGTAGTCTGAGAGAAAATCCATGATGTGCTTGTGGTGTAGATGGAAGGGTACCTTGTGCAGAGGCTGTTTTCTGACGAGGCATGGTTGTTAAGAATGAAACGAATTAACCTGTCAAAGAGAATCGCTTTAAACTCGACTTTCTAATGACGACCGATGGGAGTGGTTGATCAACAAGATCTTTGAGAAGAATGGGTGGAGACGCTGTTGATGTTGGCTTCTGACGACAAGGGTTTTAAGAAAGACGTTGTAGAGGATGTTAGCTACTACAAAAAATGACGAGTCTCAAAGAAGAGCAGGCTGAGACACAATAGATGTCGTCTAGCTTTTCAACGCTGCCATGGATGTCGTTTGACATTGCAGACGAGAGCTGCTGTAGAAACTCCTTAGTCACGGCAAGAGGGTTTCAGCGAACAGGAGGTGACGCGGTGGATGTTGGCAGGTAAGAAGAGGTTGTCGCAAGCGTCGTTGGCTAAAGAGGCACCCTGTCATGACAAGAGGATTCCGGCGAGGAGGAGGAGTTCGACATTCTGAGGGGTTTTCGGAAGAGACAAAGGAGAGAGAGAGAAAGAGGGTTTCGTTTATGAAAAGGGGAAAACATACAGGCATAAAAAAATGAAACGGTGCGTTAAAAAAAACACGGGTAAAAAAAATGAAAAAAAAAATCCAAGGGGTATCGAGTCCCTTCAGTTGAAATTTAAAAACATTAGTCGACTAGAATTTTATCGGTCGACTAATAAGGTGCAATTTTGAGATTTTGTTCAAAAATAGCATTTTCAAAAAGCCAATTTATAAATCTAAAAATGAGCAAATGCCTAGTTCTCTCCTAATTCTCATAAAATCTTCATTTTTAAGTGGTTAGTGAAGATATCGGCATGTTGTTCATTAGAGGATATAAAATTTAACAAAATGTCTCCTTTTAACACATGATCTAGTAAGAAATGATGTCTAACTTCAATATGCTTAGTTCTTGAGTGCTGAACAGGATTTTTTGAAAGATTTATAGCACTAGTGTTATCACAATAAATAATTGTTGTGGAGTAATTCAAACCAAAATCTTTTAAGGTATGTTTCATCCATAGCACTTGTGAACATGCTAAACTAGCCGCTATATATTTTGCTTCAGTTGTTGAGAGTGACACTGAATTTTGCTTTTTACTAAACCAAGAGACTAAGGAATTTCCTAAGAAATGACAAGTTCCGCTAGTACTCATGCGATCAGATTTACTTCCTGTAAAATCTGCATCACTATATGAAACTAAATCAAAGGAAGATGATTTTGGGTAAAACAAACCAAAATCTAAAGTATCTTTCAAGTAACAAAGAATTTGTTTTACTGCAGTTAAATGAGATTCCTTTGGATTAGCTTAAAATCTAGCACACATATAAACACTAAACATTATATCAGGTCGACTAGCAGTTAAGTATAATAGAGATCTGATCATACCTCTGTAGAGCTTAGTATCTACATTTTTACCATTTTCATCTTTATCAAGAGAAGTAGTTGTGCTCATAAGATTTCTTCTTGATTTCGATGAGTCCATCCCAAATCTCTTGAGAAGTTCTTTTGTATACTTAGCCTGGTTGATGAAGATTCCTTCTTCAGTTTGCTTTATTTGAAGTCCAAGGAAGTAGTTTAATTCGCCCATCAAGCTCATTTCAAACTCTTCCTGCATAGCTTTAGCGAATTCTTTACAAAGAGAATCATTAGTAGAACCAAATATTATGTCATCAACATAAATTTGCACAATAAGAATATCTGAATTAAGATTTTTAATAAATAAAGTGGAGTCTAGCCGACCAATGGAAAAACCAGATTGCTCTAAAAAATTTCATAGTCTTTCATACCACGCTCTTGGTGCTTGTTTAAGTCCGTACAAAGCTCTTTTTAATTTATAGACTTTTTCTGGATATTTCTCATTTTCAAAGCCAGGAGGTTGTTCTACATAAACTTCTTCATTGATGTGTTCATTTAAGAATGCACTCTTAACATCAATTTGATATAACTTAAAATTCATGTAACTAGCAAAAGCAAGCATCATTCGAATTTACTCCAATCGAGCCACTGGTGCATAGGTTTCATCAAAATCTATGCCTTCTTCTTGATTATAGCTTTGTGCTACTAGTCTTGCTTTGTTTCGAATGACTTCGCCATTTTCGTCCAGCTTATTTCGGAAGACTCATCTTGTTCCAATTACTGGATGATCCTGTGGTCTATCAACTAGATCTCATACATCATTCCTAGTAAATTGATTAAGTTCTTCAAACATGGCCAAAAGCCAAAATTTATCATCACAAGCCTTATTGATATTCTTTGGTTCTATTTTAGATATGAAGGCAATATTTGCAATATATTGCAATTGCCTTCTAGTTTGGACACCACTTTTTATTTCTCCAATAACTTGTTCATGTGGATGATTGGGAACTTCTTTCCAAACCGGTTGAAGAGGAACATTTTCTTGAGAAGTACTCTCTATCAAAGGTTCTTCTTGAAGTATGACTTCTTCTCCTTCGCTTAGAGGTATAACCTGCTCACAATTCTCATCAAATGCAACATGTAAAGATTCTTCAATGCAAGATGTTCTTTTATTAAAAACACGATAAGCTTTACTTCTAGAAGAATATCCAAGAAATATTGATTCATCTGATTTTGAATCAAACTTATCAAGATTATCTTTGGTATTTAACAAGAAACATTTACTACCAAAAAATTTGAAATATGAGATCTTTGGTATACAATCATAATACAATTCAAAACATGTTTTATGTAAGATTGGTCGAATAAGAACATGGTTTAAAACATAACATGTTGTATTTATTGCTTCAGCCCAAAAGTATTTTGGTAAATTTTTATCTTGAAGCATGGTTCTAGCACATTCTTGCAAAGTTTTATTCTTTCTTTCAACAACTTCATTTTATAGAGCCGCTCTAGGAAAAACAAAGTTGTAAGATATACTATGTAAATCACAATACTTTAGAAAAGATTCATTTTCAAATTCACCACCATGATCACTACGAATTTTAATAATAGATATAGATTTTTCATTTGTAATTCTTCTACAAAGTTTGGAAAATTCAGAAAAAACATCATTTTTGCTTTTTAGAAAAATCACCCATGTAAATCGAGAATAACCATCTACTATAACAAAAGCATACTTGCTACCATTCAAACTTTGAATTCTAGATGGTCCAAATAGATCTAAATGTAAAAGTTCAAGAGGACGTTTTGTTGAAACTATATCTTTTGCTTTAAAAGAACTCTTGATTTGTTTACCCATTTGGCAAGCATCACATAAGTGATCCTTCTTATATGGTATTCTAGGTAGGCCTCTAACAAGATCATTCTTGGATAACTTGGAAATAATTTTAAAGTTAACATGTCCAAGTCCCTTGTGTCATAACCATTGAATTTCATTTGAAACAATAAGACATTTTTCATTAAAAGTGGGTAACTCATCTAAATAAAGTTCATACACATTGTTTTTTCTTTTACCTTTAAAAATGATCTTTTTAGATTGAAAATCAGAAATTAAGCATAAATCATGTTCAAAAGAAACAAGAAAACCTTTATCACATAATTGACTAATGGATAATAAATTATGCATTAAATCATCTACTAAAAGAACATTTTCTATCAAGGAAAATTTTGGATTACCCATTTTACCGATACCAATTACTTTTCCCTTGTTATTGTCACCAAAGGTGACGGTTCCTCCATCCTTACTTTGAAGGGTGGAAAATAACTATGGCCTTCCAGTCATATGTTTGGAACAACCGCTATCTAATATTCATTTGCTCCTTATTTTGTGTACCTACAACAAAATTAGAAGACAACACATTTGACCCCTTTCTATTTTTTGGTCTATGAGAGTTAGACTTAGGAACCCATATCTATTTAGATTTTGGTTTCCTTTGATAATAAATATTCTTTGTATAAAAAGATTTAGTATTTCTAGAGTAATCATGTCTAGGCTTATAAGCATTATAAGTTCCATGATTAGATGCATTTCTATTATAACTAGAAAAATTAGTTCTTTGAACAAATGATTGAGAATATTGTCTTTGATTCTTCACCACATAGTTTGGTCTATTTTGAGTATCAAAGAAGCTATATCCCAATCCGGTTTTATTAACCGAGCATCTTTGAGAACCAAGAAATCTTTCTAGATTCTCTTGTCCATTTGTGAATTTGGTCACTATAGAAAGAAGATTATTTGATTTTTCTTTTAGACTAGTTATTTCTTTTTGTAAGAGATTGATTCTAATTCCAATTTCTTTTATCTCAAATGCTTGACAAGAGTTTTCTTTCTTGAGATCTTTTATCTCTTGAAGTAACACTTTGTTGTGAGAGTCAAGAGTTGAATTTACAGTTTTTAATCCTTTATTTTTAGAACTTAGACTCTTAAATTTAGCATATAAATCATTAAATGCTTCTAATAAATCATCATACTCAAATTGACTTACCGAGTCTTCTTATGCTACAAAGCACATGTTGGCGACTTCTTCATTTGATTCTTCATCGAAAGAGGAGTCACTATCATCCCAACATGCTTGAAATGCCTTTTTCTTCTTGAATTGGTCCTTGATATTGATTTTGAGAAGAGGACAATCTTTCTTGATGTGTCCTGCATTTTTGCAGTTAAAGCACTTGACTTCATTTGGATTTGAAGAATCTGCTTTCTTTATCTTTCTTTGAAATTTTCCCTTTTTTATGAATCTTTCGAATTGCCTTGTAATGAGGGCAATATCTCCATCTTCTTCAGAATTTTCAGAGTCAGAAGTAGCCTTAAAAGCAAGAGATTTCTTCTTGGGTTTTTCTTCTTGTTTGTCTTGAAGTTGGACTTCATATGCCATTAAGTTACCAACCAAATCTTCAGGAGTGAGAGTGTTTAAATCATTTGCTTCCTCTATAGCTGTGGTTTTTCTCTCCCATTCAGGAGTTAAACACCTTAGAATTTTTTTGACTAAATCCACTTGTGAATATTCTTTTCCAAGGGATTTTAGAGTATTAGTAATATCGGTCATTCTAGTTACCATGTCTGATATAGATTCATTTTGTTTCATTTTAAACAATTCAAATTTATGAACTAAAGAAGCAATTTTAGATTCTTTTACCTTTGACATAACTTCGTGAGTCACGAGAAAAGTATGTCAGATTTTATTTGTTGTAGAGCATTGAGAGATACGATTTAACTCTACTTTGTCAACAACACAATACAATGCATTCATAGCTTTGGCATTAAGTGAAGCACTCTTCTTTTCTTCATCGGTCCATTGACTGAAATCAGTTGATGGCATTTGGTACTTTTCTAAAACAACTCTCCAAATTTTGAGATCCATGGATTGTAAGAATATTGTCATTCTCACTTTCCAGTATCCATAGTTTGTTCTGTCGAAGAGAGGAGGATGAACAGATGAGCATCCTTTTTTGTGCTGAGATGATGTTGTTGTCATGCTAGATGATGGTAAGATCAAAATATAACTTACTTGCTCTGATACCAAATGAAAGTGTTATAGGATCGAGACAACGAGCACTAGAGGAGGGTGAATAGTGCTTTTAAATAGCGTCTTTGGAATTTTGACGGATTTTGAGATTCACAAAGCAAACACTCAAAGAACACAAGAATTTATTCTGGTCCGGTCTTTCCCGACCTACATCCAGTCTCCAAGCAAAACCCGCTTGAGATTTCCACTATCAACCTTGTGTAACAACAAGATCATACACAGACCAAATCTGGTCCCACTTTCAGTAACAAACCTACCGAAAGCAAACAACTCCTTTAAACCAAGGAGTCATTTCCTTTTACAGAAAAAAATGAAATAAGTAACAACTTACAAACAACCTACGAGCCCTTCTTATAAATGCAAATGAGATGCAATTGGATTTTGAGGTTGTTGAAATACTCAACTCCTGAATTCACTATCTCTCAAAGGAATTTGAGTGAAAAACTGAAGTGAAAAATATCAAGTGAGTGAGAAAATGAATATGAGTGAAAAGCAAATAGTAATTCAATGTAATTCGATTGGATTGCATTGCTTTTGAGTGTGAAATGCACTCATATTTATAGTTGAAAGATTTTATATGTTGAGGGTATGAAAGGGTATCAAAACAGTCCATTTTGAACGATCAAAACATTTCAAAAATGAAAAGACACGCCTTTTAAAAGTTTCAGGAAAAAAGGTAAAATTAGTCGACTGGAACAGTAGTTAGTCGACTGATAATTAACTATTAGTAGACTGACAGTTATCGTCGGTCGACTAATGTGTTTATCAAGCAATTTGAAAATCTGAAGTTTTGAAACTTATTCGACTAGAGAAAAAAATTAGTCGACTGATAATATATTAAGTAGAATAAATTTTTTTTCAGTCGACTGCTGCTAAATTTTTCTGAAAACACATGTTCTGTCCGGTCGACTGATAAAATCTTCGGTCGACTAATTTGACAAAAATGACATTTTGCTTAAAAAATTTGGCGTGAAAGGATTAGTCTGTTGGTGAGTCTATTGGTTGACTAATAAACATGAAAAATTAAATAAAGAGTTTTCTAAAAAGATTTTCATGAAGGGTTCTTTTAGAAAAAAAATTCTAAAGACTTTTTAGGTGAAATGCAACCGAAATATGCACTCTAAGTAAGGTGCTTACAAGAATATAAGTCTTTTAATGAATTTTACATTTGCACACTAGTCTTCAAAGATTTTTCATTGAATTCTTCAATTCTTGTCATCTTTTTTCATTGCCTTAGCTGAAATGCAGTTGATTCACTTGTTCAGCATCAAAACCTTGTACTTGAAGTATCATGTACGACTTCATTGTCGTAACAATTGGACCTAAGGATTGGGGTACCACAGAGGATTAGGGTCAGTCTAGACCCTGACAGACATAAAATAAAATTTTCATAGGAGGGTGAAAGATCCGATTTTTGAAAAGGGATGAATCTTGTCATAAAAATCCAAAAAAAATACTGGAAAATACTAGGGTCTAAAAGGGATCTACAATATCTTTTAGAGGAGGATTCAGATCTTCCATGGGGGAGATCTTGGCTCCTCAAATCTGCTAAAATAAAATCTGAAACTTTCAGAGGGTTCAAAACCCGATTTAGGATTTGATTTATTTAATGGGGTTCAGAATCCCAAATTAATCCTAAATTTCTGAAGGAAAACAAAGACAAATGACTAAGGCTATCATGAATCTTTTTTGGGGATTTTTGAATGAAAATATGTACATGAAATGATAACTGAATTTTGCATAAAACTGAAATTCTATAGATTCTAAATCAACTATTAGTAAAACTATAGAAAATGAACAACATGCATAATGAAATTAAACTAAATACAATGTTTAAGCATGTAAACTACATGAAATTTGAAAATAACACAAGAAACCATCAAAGAGATATGATCCATTTTTTTATATTAGCCATTGAATCGAGGGGGGGTCTGATCCAATCGTTGGATGGATCCCTTCCTCCACGTAGCCTTAACATGAATAATCAATGTTTCATATTTTCATAGATTCATAAATGGAATTTTCAATCATATAAATCCAGTTTTTGATCTGGTTCGAAACCATATCCATGAAAATGTCCCATGAAAAACCTTGTTATATCATAACCATCTTTTGAATTTTGCAAAATCAAGGTTGGCGACAAGGGCTTTACCTTGGATGGTGTTGGCTTCTAATGGAGAAGGCTTGGATCGGCTGCACTAGAGAGTCATTGTTGCTTAGTAGAGGAATCAACTGTGGTGAGGATGCTGGAGGTAGGTAGCTGCAGGCTGGATCGTTCGAAGGAGGCAGCTGCTGAAAGAAGAGGTAGCAAGGTGGTGCACCGGCTGGTGATGATGGCTGGATTGTTGGGCGTGAAGGTCTGCTAGGGATGGTGGGGATGATGATCCTAGTTGGTGAAGAGGGAATCATGATCCCTTTGCTGCCTTGGTGAAAACAAGAGACCAAGGAAGGACCTTGGTCGGTGGATCCAAAGAGGAACCGATGGTTGAGAGAGAGAGAGGCTAATGCTTAGTTGTGTGATGCCTTCCTTGGAGAATGGAAAGGTGTGAGGGTCTTAAGGTGTGGGCTAGACCAAGGAGGGAAAGAGAGGAAGGAGGGAAAGAAGAAGGGAAAAAGAAAAGAAAAGAAAGGAAGGGGGAAGAAGAAGGGAAGAGAAGAAGAAAAGGGAGAAGGTTGGTCGACCAAGGTGAGGGAGAAAGGAAAAAGGAAGGAAAGAAGAAAAGAAAAGAAAGAAAGGAAAGAAAGAAGAAGAAGAAAAGGAAGAAAGAAGAAGAAAAGAAGAAAGGAAAGAGAAAGGGGAGGGAAAAAGGAAAGGAAATGGAAAAAGAAAATGGAAAGTGGGGAGAGGGCTGGTCGATCCCTCTTGTGGGTCACACATTTCATAAAAATAAAAATAATAAAGAAAAAAAAGAAAAGCAAACAATATGAAAAGATCTTTTTTTATATATAAAAAGGAAATGCAAATGGTGAAGCCATCTCGAAGTGAGCTTTAATTTTGAAATTCATTTTAAAAGTCCGAGGGGTAAACTGATCTCTCAAAAAAATTCTGGACAAAATGGAATATTTTTGGCAGTTTTTGAAATGAGCTCAGAATTCAAAGTTTCGTACCCCGTTGCGAAGCAAATCCAGTTTAGAATTTGAAAAACCAAGTTTGAAAAGAATCCGGATTGTTTTCTCAGAAAAATATTTCCAAATTTAGAATCCTGAGGGTAAAAATGTTAATTTTAGAAACTCAGGGTTTGAAATTGATTTTTGAAAGCTTTAAAACACGAATCTGGATTGAAATTTTTGAAACTGAAGTTCTAGATCTCGAAAATGAAATGAAATGTGATGAAATGTTATGAAATGTTGAAAAATGATGAGAAATGATATGAAATGCCATGCGAAATGCTAACCCTGAATGAAGAAATTTGGATACTAAATCTCAATTGACAGTTGTACCAGTTCAAAAAGTGATATTTTTGACAGAAATGGGCAAAATGGTTCAAGAAATGATTTTTGTCTCTATCGGGCCAGAGTGACACTGAAAATTAGGGTTTGAACTCAAACAAACTGGATTGAGTTGGGTTTTAAGGTTTTAGAACTCAAATGGACTGACAAGACAATGACTCAACTAACTCCCTGATTGAATTGTTAAGAAAAGTTGTTATTTTTAGAGAAATGGCGAGAAATTGTCACTCGAGTGAAGTGAATTACAGACCAGAGCTGAGTTTGAGCTAGAACTGAGATTAGTAATATTGAGATAAACTAAAATTGAAGCTCAATCACTAGCTCAACTGGCTGGACTCAGCTCAATTTCAGCTGAAAGAGCTGAAATGGGCTCCTAGACACTTAGAAGTGGTTTTGAACTGAAATTGGAGCACTTGAACTTCTGGTAAGCTCAAGCTAGACTCTAGGGAATAGGATTGACCGGGAATGACTGACTTAGAGACAAATAGCTTGGATTTGAGTGAGAAATGAGCTCATTTCTGAATAAATGATCCCATTTTGGCAGGAATGGTCAAAAATGAAAATGGTATATTCATTGTGAGCTCAGATGAGCTTGAAATGACTGATATTCTAACTGTTTTGAGCTTGAGAATTAGCTTGGTTGACTCCAACTAACTGGGGTCTTAGGATGACCTAGGTGTAAAATGGTAAATTTCCTAATGAAAGTGGGTAAAATGGTAATTTTCTGACACAAACTTGGGGTTGGACTCCTACACTGACCTACCAGGGTTGGTACTAAATGAGGAGGGTTGTCTAGAAATGGATGAGGAAAATTTGGGGTGTTTACACTCGATCAAGCCATCGTAAAAGTAATGCATCAGTTGCCAACGGGGCACCTACTGCTGGGGCCATTTCTGAAGAAGATCTTTCATCCTGTCCCAAGTCTTATGAAATTGTTCTCCCTCAATCTAAGAGAAACTAGTAATGGCTTTACGAAACTAGTTTGTCTTATCAATTGAGAAATACTTATTGAGAAACTCTTACTGCATGCATTCCCAAGTGGTAATTTGAACAGTATCGAGGGCCTTCAGTCAGTGCTTGATTTTGTCCTTGAGAGAGAACGCGAACAACGTCAACCTCGATGCATCATCCCTAAAATTATTGATCCGCATAGTGGAGCAGATTTTGAGGAACTGATCGAGATGATGGTAGGGGTCTTTGTTGTTGAGGCCATAAAAAGATGAAAGCATTTGGATTATGCTGGCTTTGATTTCAAAATGTGGTGCTCCTACAGCGGGTCTAGCGATGCAGAAGGCGGGAGTATATTCATTGGGAATGAAATACTCCCTTAGGGGATGGGTCAACTACTGATCCTAAGTCATGGGGCCGGATCGATGGGCTTTCCTAATAAGGGACTCAGGGTCCTCGACAATCTCAGCAATCTCGGGGTCAAGCGAGCATCGCTCTTGCATGCACCTCAGGGTAGACCGGTGTAGCAACCGTCCTAAGTAAAGGCTTTCTACCTACCTAACGTGCAGTGCGGCCAAACTACGGTAAACCACAAAGCAGGTAAAAAGAAAAATAACTGGAAAGCAGGAAATAAACAAGCTCCACACAATTACACTCAACAAATATCCTACGAAAAATAAGTTATGAGCATGGTACCAATCGTATGCAGTCACCTCTAAGGGTATCCTAATAGGTGGGTTGTGCAAGAAAGATAAGTTGGTATCTAAGGTGTGCAAACACGTGGTTCTAAACCTAAATGCAGAAAAGAAACTAAACAATCCTAAATAATTAGCAGTAAATGAAACTAAGCAGTCTTAAACAAATAACAGAAAGTAAACTAGCAACCTAAATGAACGTGAACACTTAGTGGCAATAAAGTGAATACTCATACTTAATCATCGTTCTCTGACAACGATGCCAAAAATTTGATGCAACTTTTTCAATAAAGCATTTTAAAAATATATTGTCACTAAAAATGTTTATGCAAACCGTGCATCAAATCATAAAAACTAGTTCACACTAGCTGTGAAGTTCGGGTTGAACTTAGGGAATGGAAAATACTTTGTATTCAAACACACAACTAACTACTCTTTATTACCAAAAAGAAAAATCAATTAATTGAGTAAATAAGGAAGAGAGTATGGCCCTCTACAAAGAACTTTAAACAATAAAATAACGGCCTTATTACAAACCCAATTAAATAAAATAAAATAAAACCTAATCTAAAAAGAAGAGAAAAGTCTTCAGTGCTTTGAGTCTTCTGGTCTCTTTGTTTATTCACTTTTGTATGTGTTTGATTAAGGGCTTGAAGAGCCATTTTAAAAGGCTCTTTTCAAGACCTTAGAGGGTATTTTTGAGGGCTCAAAAGAGGGCTCACTGCACGTTTGATTGCTTCTTTGCAAGAATAAAAAACAAACCGCATCAACAACAAATAGAACTAAACAAAATCTAATAGTTAATGAACTAAAAATTCAGCGAAACAAAGATTTAAACTAACTACAAATTCACTACGAGACAAAATAGCATACCAAACTAACTACTTAAGATCAAGCTATGTAACCAAATATAAAGAGATCTAAACTGCTATGGAAATAACTAGCAGAAAATAGTCGAGCCTAACAACAACAAAATATATAATGAAGTTGCGATCTACGATGCACATGAACGATTCTAAATATGCAAAGCATGAAACACATAAAAAAATTTAGATTACAATGTATGCTATGAAGATGCAAAAAAAAAAAAGAAATCAAATATAATGTAATGATATGATCCTAAACTGCAAACATTGGGACGAAGAAGATGGTTTATACCTACTTCACCCAAACAGACTTCAGATCTCTCTCTGATAGAGGTGATGCGAGGAACCGGCAACGACGAGGTTTAGAAGATAGATTGAGAAGCATAAGAAGCAATAAAGGAAGAAGGTAGGTAACCGGTCAATCGAAAAAGGGGAAGAAAGGAAGAAGGGGAGGCAAAGAAGAGAGAGAGAGGGGCAGGATCCAGCCAATAAAAAATGTCTTTAAATATTGAACAATCCTATTTATACTACGCGAATTAGGTTAAAACTGAATTTTTCAAAAAGAGTCCAAAGATTTTTCAATAATTTCCAAAAAGGGTCTCTTCTTAAAACGTGTTTTTTTAAAATCAAAATTCCTAAACTAACTAAAATCAATTAATTTCAGCCTAATCTATCTAAACTATAATTAAGAAAATTCTAAAACTAATAAAAACACTAGAAACACATAACTGGATCAGAAAATGTGATATTTTGCCAACAATTTTAATTTAAAATAAAATCTAAAAAACAACGATAAAGATGTGGTTTAAATGCAATTTTATCATGGATCATGCATAAATAGAGATGAATAAAATATAAATATTATGCATGATAAAATACCATCAAATTCAATGGTTTTTTGCCCATAGTTTTGAGGGGGAAGGGATAAGTTTTCCCTCTCCCTTTCTCTTTAGTTGACACCCAGGGGGTGTGGGACCCATAGGGGGCACCACCTTTTATAGGAGATATAAATAGCCCTCCATCCCCTTCTCTCTCTAAACCAAATTTCTTCCTCTCTTTCTCTCTCTAGCTCCCTCTCTCTCCTAAATTCCCTCTTTCTCCCTCTAACCCTAGTTCCTTTTCTCTAAATTTCTAACCCAAATCTTCATCAATTTTTTTTTATTTCTTTTGCCAAAATTCTTTGTATCTCTTACCTCTATAGTTTGATAGTTTTGATTTGTTTGGGAGAGTACTACCGAAACAAATTGGCCCCTTAAGCATCACCAGCAAGAATTCTGCCCAATTTAGCAGTAGATTCGAGTTAGAATTGTGGAAGCGCTGCTAAAATCCCCCTAGAATGAGGTAAGAACCTATAAACCCTAATTTATATTTTAGAACCACCTAATTCTCTCTTAAACCCTTAAGATTTCTTTTTGGACTTAAATTATAGCAATTTTTGACAAAATTTAATTCAATTTTGCCTCCACACAGGGAAGATTCTGTCAAAAATTTTGTAAATATTTTAGAAAAAAATGAATTTTTATAAAGAAAATTTTATCAAAATTTTCAAAACCCTTTTCAGACAATCGAGCCATTTTTCAGAAAAATCTTTTATTAAAAATTTTATGATGAAAAGTCATGTCAAAATTTTTATAGCCTGAAATCAAGTTCAGGACCCTTTTCGAATATTTGAGTCATTATAAAGGAAAACTCTGTAAAAAAATGTATAACAATAAGGTTATTTTGAAATAGCTTTTAGATTTTTTGTATAAATATAGTAGAGGTTCTTAAAATAATTTTTTTCAAATTTATATAGGGCAAGTGCTGCCCAAAAATTTATAGAAAAACATAATCTAATATAATGAAAATTCCTACCATAATAAATTGAAGTACTACCAAGAGTGGTCATTTTGCCCTACCTCGATATACTAGTTATCACATAAAAATCAAAGTAAGTTATTATACCAAAAACTTGTAATTTAAAATGTTAAATATATGTTGGATACTTGCATCAGAATTATAGATATGGATTTATGTTAGAATGAACAGTTGCATACCCTAATCCATGTTCGCAAACTTTGAATCATATTTACATACATTAAATTTTGTTTGCATATATCCATTCATGTTAGTATGCTTGAATGTTTGTTATAAAGATTATTTGCTCAATAATGAGATTAGGGTTTAATGAAACCCTACAGGCTTTAAATTAAAATGTCTCAAATTTGTTGTTTATGAAATGAATTATTATGGTCAGGCTATGGCCAAGGTTCAAGCAACCTTTGTTGTCATGAAGCATATTGATGAATGTGTAGCATATGACTATTATTGAAAAATATCATTGTACTGAAATTTTTTTTATATACCAGTTGCTAAATATATCATGCTTATACATAAAAGTGTTTTTCTGCCTTCACAAATGAAGTGCTTGTATATATAAAGTAATATTGAATGGGTTGAGCACGTATAACTATAATTGTTACCTCATAAAGACACATGCAATGATTAATTTTATTAAAGAAACAACCCTTATACCCATTCGCAGTTAGCCTACCTTGGAGAAGGTAGGTGGTACAAGCCTCGAGTGACATATGAATATTTTTTGGAGCAAGGCGTTCCATGGGTCTCCAGTCACTTGCAGGTTTTGGAGACCAATGTGAGAAATCTCCCCAACTTCTACAGTAAGTTCAAGATGCATCCAAATTAGTGGTTAGTGACTTTTGGAGATTTTTCTCTTGATTATAAACCATTTTCTTTGAGATCCTTTCAGCTAGTCATTTGGGGTAATTAAAATATACATTGCATAATAAACCCCCAAATGGTCTCGACTGTACGATGACTAATGGTCTGTGAGTACCTGTAGGAAAAATAAAAATCGAAACAAAAGCTCTTATATTTGAATAAATACTTGCAAAAAGGTAGATAATGGTATTGCTATTAAATGCATGAGTTATTTGTATTAAATGCACTGTATCATACTGAATACATAAGTTGTTATTTGCTAAAATTATATTAGTAGATCTTTGTGCTTATTTTTGCAGTGTGATACTTAGCATCAAATGATAAGCTTGATATAGTCTGAATCTGAATTGCACAAGTAGAGTTAAATTATGATTCCTGAATATGTTTTGATATTTTAAGTTACCTAGAATTGATATTTACTTACCAGGCTGTCACAAGTCTGACCTAGTGTTATGAGAAAATATAGGTTCAGGTACGAAGAACTCTATACTTTAGTGGATACTGGATGGGAGTGGCATCGAAGAATCAAGATTTCCAAGATCCTGGGAAAATTTTAGGATTTTTATTTTTCAATCCTTAATGTTTAACGATCTAAACTTTTGTAACGAACTCTATATATAATGCATGTTTGAATTAAATTATGCCTTGATTTATACAGTGGTTCCTAGAATGTAACCTGCCCAATATTTTAAACCCCAGTTTTAAAAATGTTTTCACTATTTATTTAAAAAGAAAAGAAAAGTTTTAAATTTTCATATTGTTTTCAAGGGCTAAAAATCTCCGGGCGTTAGAGTTGGTATCAGAGCAAAGTTTTAAAATTTTTGGTTCAAGATTCATCCTGCTTCCAGCATTTCACTATAAGTACTTGCTTAAATTATATTATGTCTTTGCTTATATAAAATGTAATTAAAAAATAAGAAAAAACATTCATACTTAAGGTAAGTCAGAACATTCATGTAGTATGGGATGCGTGAGGGTTTATGACTTTTCTTTTTCATGCATAAGATAAGTCCTGACATTCATGTAGTATGTGATGCATGAATGGTGGTGACTTTCTTATCCTCTTGGAATAAATAACTGATGTTCATATACCTAAAGTCATTCACTCAATTATGACTTTAGAGTAGTCATTCTCTAACTATAGTGGCACAGGGTAGTGTTGCTTAATGTTTCAAATGAGGGTAATGACACTTGAGGTCGGCCAAGAAATATCTAAGCCAGTTCTTTAAAGGACTAAAGAAAGAACATAAGGGTTTGATTGGTTTTAGAAATCTGAAGAATAAATACCTATTTAATAGATGTTGATGTATATATTATCTTTTTATATATTTATTTTAATTATAAATTTATGAATATAGGATGACCCCTCGAGTATGAAGGAATCTACCTCAAGAACAGAACTAACAACAAGACTTTGTTATTGAAACTCTTAACAATTTAGCCACTGATATAAGGGATCAAGTACAAAACAGACAAGACCCAGTTATACCAATAGAGCATTACAACCCGAGTAAAATTTCTTATGAAAAAATTCTAAAGTTAGATCACCCTACATTTACGAAAAAACAGACCTTGAAGTCGTAGAAACTTGGGTACGTGAGATTGAGAAAATCTTTCGTGTGTTTTTCATCTCTGAAGACAGAAAAGTAGACTTTAGGACATGCCGTATGAGAGAAGATACAAAACGCTGGTGGGCGACCACCTTGGAAATAAAATTTAATAATGATTCAGTGTTATGAAAACAATTTGTGGAGGTCTTCTAAATTGCTTATTTTTTGAAACATGAAAGGAGCTGAAAGATGCAGAAATTTCTCGATCTACAACAAGGAGGACTCACATTGCCTGAGCACATTACTAAATTTGGAAATTTGAAAAAATATTTCCCACATGTATATGACACATAAAGAAGAATGAGTGATGATATTTGCTAGAGGATTGAGACCAGCACTCTGGACCAAAATATTTACCAGTATAGTAGAGACACTAGATAAGCCCATTGAAGTGATCATATTACTTCAAGAGAACTGGTAAGAATTACAAAAGTATCAGTCGACCAAAGTACCACAAACCAGAGGCCAAAAGAGTTGGCTTTAGTGAAAGTTTGAAGGAGAGAAGCTTGACCCCCGGGCCAAGAAGCAAAAGAAACTGGAAGAAGCCCCGCCCCAACAACCAAATGTTAGATGTTTGGGATGTAACCATTTCTACAATGGTCAATCATGCCCCCACAATACTAGAGGATGTTTATATTGCGGTAAAATTGGCCACTATGCCAAAGATTATAGCAAGAAGACGACATACTGATAGTGACAAAATACTGAAAGATCTCAGCAGCAGAAATAACTACTCGAGGAGGTTTTAGGCTATATTAATACTAAATTTTTGGACTCGATGTAAATTATCTTGATCATAAATATGAGCTCATGTTGTCAAATTTAAACTATATGTGTATGATCTGTGTTAATATCACTATAATAGAACCAATAGACGATAGCAAGTGAGTACGAGATACCTAGCTAGTCTTAGGTAAGTTTTTTAAATAGACGATAGCAAGTGAGTACGAGATACCTAGCTAGTCTTAGGTAAGTTTTTTAAAGATTGCGTTATTTTTGTCTTATAAATAAATGAATTAATAACTCTACCTGTGTATAACTGTTTAGTTATACACTGCCGGTCCCAAGCCCGGATAAAGGAGGAGGGTTGCGGTAGGCTTGTGACAGCCAGCATAAAAACTTTGTCATACCCTATGAAAATGAACCAATATGAGAATTTCGTTGGGGCGTTCCCTACTGAGCGACGCGATGTACTCTCTAGGCCCAGAGGCAGTGATAAATGGGCAAGGGTTGCTAGGTCGTCGCCCAGAAGCGACGCGTCACACCGGCGCCCGGGTGTGGTGTCAAATAGGCAAGGGTTCCCTCACTTTGTTGGACGGGTGGGGGTAAAGAAGTTAGTCCAAGACCATAAAATTAGGTTAGCCACTTGGAACATAGGGTCTTTAACTGGTAAGTTGGTAGAGTTAGTAGATGTTATGTGTAGGAGAAAGATTGATATTTTATGTCTTCAAGAGACCAAATGGGTAGGTGAGAAAGCAAAAGTGATAGAACCTTGGGGATATAAGATTTGGTATACAGGAATAAATAGGAATAGGAATGGAGTAGGGATTGTTATGAGTCGTTAGTTTATAGATAATGTAGTTGAGGTCCGTAGGAAGGGTGATAGAATTTTACTTATTAAATTAGTATTAGGTACGGATATTATTAATATTATTAGTGTTTATGCACCTCAAGTAGGTTTAGATGATTCCATTAAGCATCAATTTTGGGAAGATTTAGATGGAGTAGTACAAGGGATATCTTATGGAGAAAAGCTTTTCATCGGCGGTGACCTTAATGGACATGTAGGCATTAGTAGGGATGGATTTGAGAGTATCCATGGAGGCTATGGTATAGGAGAAAGAAATGAAAGTGGAGAAAGGATTTTAGATTTTTGTTTGTCCTATGATATGATCTTAACAAACACTTGGTTTAGGAAGAGGGAGTCTCACCTAGTAACATTTAAAAGTGGGGTTAATACGAGTCAGATAGATTTTTTCCTACTTAGAAAGAGAGATAGGGGTTGTTGCATCGATTGTAAGGTTATACCGGGAGAAAGTGTAACTACACAACATAGAGTCTTAATTTTAGATCTTAGAATTAGACAATGCCGCAAAAGGGATAGACATAGGATAGATCCTAGAATTAAGTGGTGGGCACTGAAAGGAGCTAAACAAGGAATGTTTGTAGAGCAGGTAGTTAAGGAAGCTGATTGGTGTCTCGAGGAGAATTCAGAAACAATGTGGAATAAGATAGCAGGTGGCATGAGAAAAGTGGCTAAGGAGGTATTGGGTGAGTCTAAAGGCGGTGCACCACTAGGTAAGGATACATCATGGTGGAACGAGGATGTCAAATTAGCTATTAAGGTTAAAAGAGAGTGTTATAGAAATCTAAGTAAGAGTCTTGATAATGAGAATTTGGAGAAGTGTATGATAGCAAAGAAGGAAGCTAAAAAAGTTGTTCGAAACGCGAGGGCTAAGGTATATAAGGAGGTTTATGACAAGTTGGATACCAAAGAAGGCGAGAAGGATATTTATAGGCTGGCAAAGATGAGAGATAGGAAATCGAAGGATTTGGGTATGGTTAGATGTATCAAAGATGAAACGCAAAGGGTTTTAGTCAAAGATGAGGAGATTAAGGAGAGATGGAAAGATTATTTTGATAAGCTATTTAATGATAGTCATGCTCAATATCTTGGAGACTTCTCCATTCCTTTTCATGAGATAAATCGTGACTTCATGCGCAAGATTCAAAAGAAAGAAATTGCAGAGGCTTTGAAGAAAATGAAATCAAGATGGGCAGTTGGCCCAGATGGTATACCTATCGAGGCTTGGAAATGCTTGGGAGAGAAAGGTTTAGAATGGTTGACAAATCTTTTTAACTTGATTTGGCGAACAAATAAGATGCCTAATGAGTGGAGGAAGAGTACTTTGGTGCCTTTATATAAGAATAAGGGTGATATACAAGATTGCACAAACTATCGTGGTATAAAACTCATGAGTCATACTATGAAACTTTGGGAGAGGGTGATTGAGTCTAGGTTGAGGAAGGTTGTCATGATATCGGAGAATCAATTTGGTTTTATGCCTGAAAGATCAACTATGGAAGCTATACATCTTCTTAAACAACTTATTGAAAGATATAGAGAGAGGAACAAAGATTTGCATATGGTTTTTATTGATTTAGAGAAGGCATACGATAGAGTACCTAGGGAGGTTCTCTAGTGGACAATGATGAAGAAAGGTGTTTCTCTCAAGTACATTAGTATAATTAAAGATATGTATGAAGGAGTAGTAACCAATGCCCGCACTTGTGGAGAGGTGACAACCAATTTTCCGATAACGGTTGGGTTACATCAAAGATCTGCTTTAAGCCCTTTCCTATTTGCGATAGTGATGGATGAGCTTACGAGATCAATTCAAGAAAATGTACCGTGGTGTATGTTGTTTGCTGATGATATTGTTTTGATTGATGAGTCTAGAGCTGAGGTTAATGCTAAGTTAGAATTATGGAGACATACATTGGAAGCTAGAGGTTTTAAGTTGAGTAAGAGTAAGACTGAATATATGGAATGTCGGTTTAATAAGCAACGAAGTAGTGATGGGAGTGTAGTGAAGCTTGGTGAGCAAGAAATATCGATGAATGATTATTTCAAATATTTGGGATCCATCATTCAAAAGTATGGAGAAATTGATGGAGATGTAAATCATAGGATAAAGGTTGGGTGGATGAAATGAAAAAGTGCAATTGGAGTGTTGTGCGATCGTAGAATGCCATTGCGGCTGAAGGGAAAGTTTTATAGGACGACTATTAGACCTGCTTTACTATATGGTACAGAATGTTGGGCTGCCAAGAGACATCATATTCAAAAAATGAGTGTAGTTGAGATGCAGATGCTTAGATGGATGTGTGGAAATACAATAAAAGATAAGATTCAGAACGAGGAGATACGTAAGAAGGTAGGTGTTGCGCCCATTGAAAATAAGATGCGAGAGAATCGTTTACGGTGGTTTGGACATATTCGGCGAAGGCCTAATGATGCTCCAGTTAGAAGGTTGGAGAAATGGGAAAATATATTAGTTAAAAGAGGTCGGGGTAGGCCTAGGAAGACTTGGATGGAGATGATAGGAAAGGATACGAATGCTTTGAACCTCACCGAGGACATGGCATTGGATAGAAATGATTGGAGGAAAAGGATTCGTGTGGAAGACCCAAAAGGATTTTCTTTTTTGGTTCATATCGCTGACCCCAATTGTTTTGGGATGAAGGCGTAGTTGTTGTTGTTGTTGTTGTAAATAAATGAATCAATGAAACTGATTTGAGATATGTTGAAACAAGATAGAATTGATTTATATAATAGAGCATTATTTGTGTATGATATATGAAAGATTATTAATATTGATGAGCATGATCTATGGTACCAGACAAGTATCTTTGAGTTGACCTTTGTGTTGACTATCATTGTGTGTATCGTATTTTAGCTCAGACCCAAATATCGGTATGATACTTAGTTGCCTGTACTTGTGAGTATATGGATATGATGTGATTTTGGCTCATACATGAGGGGTATTGGAGTTTTGGCTGTGAGAGCTAGTACCGAGAGGGTAAAATGTATGATGGTTGTATACCATGTGTTAGTGGCAGTAGTTGTGTCTTGGCCAAGATACTAGTATCATGATGGTATGATACATGAAATGTTAGCTCGAGGTACCTTTAACCATGAGAATATAATGCAATGATGCATGTTATGCTATAGTTGTAAGTCTCTGTTAATTGATTGACATCATTAGATAAAATGAACTTTTGTTGGTTTATCTTTCCCTGAATTGAGATGAATTGCACTCACCTTTGTGACCTGAGTTAGAAATTCAAGTTGAGGCTACCTTGGAGTTAGCAGAATCAAAGTGACACAGTGAAAGCTTGATTATTACTCTAAAAAATTTTGGCGTCATTGCCTTTATGGTGAGAAATTTGAGGTTACCTAACTAACAGTGGACAATTTACTTGTGTACTGTAACATGCTACTATATCTATACATGTATGGTATCAATAAGTTGAAACTCATAGGTGCAAAATATTTTTACCGAATGTGACATCATAGATGTGATCTACATGTTGGACCCCTAGGTCACCAGATTCTTCTGACCTATGATAGGTTTTTTGGCAAATAAAATTTTTAATAACTATAATTTTTTTAGCTAAAAATATATATTTTGTCAAAAAACATGATTTAAGGGTTGACCTTTACAAAATTAAACATGTAGATCACATCTTTAGTGTTAGATTAAGTTAAAACAATCCACACCAATGAGTTTCAACTCATTGATACCATATGGGTACTGTTATAATGATCCAAAATAAGAAAATATCCAAACTAGATAAATATGGATCTCAAATGATCTAAAGAAGCATGTGGATCTGAATATGTGATGCGCCACTCATGCATCATTCTCTCTAGTTGGAGAAGACTTTTCTTCAAGTTTGAATCCTTCTTGCATTTCTTCCAATACCAGTCAACTTCTAAGAACGATGAAGGTGATGCAATTTTCAACAAGAGCGGGTCTATTAAGCATTGATTCACATAAGCTAATAGTGGTAGGAGCCATTTTGCTAACGATCTAAATAAATGAAATATATGCACCCTGCTACTCCTTGGTAGTTGATGTAAAGCAACCCTAAATGGATCTGCCTATAGTATATGGGCCAAGATAGAAAGATCCAATTGTAAGCACTCTTGGATCCAATTATGACATATCGAGTCCATATTGGTGCCTCCAGGGCCAAATGGGTACTTCAAGGGTTGTTCAATTAATGGGTAGGTACTGGTGAGTTGTAGATAAAATTTGGTTGGTATAGGCCCATTTAGGGTTGTTTTATGTTTGGGTCAACATATTGGGTCCAAAAAAACTTGTTGGATTCAACCCGGTGGTTCTCAATTTGAATTGGGGTCCACCCGGGTTAGAACTAATGAATTCTGGATCAAAATTGGATTAAGAACTGTTGAAATCTGGTTCTAAGCCATCGTACCAGTCTGGAACCTAGTATCACATATGAAGCAGTTCAATGAACTGGTTTGGCTGGTTCCCCCATCATGGTAGAGCCCACAACCACTAGCAACGAGGGGTGTCAATGGGTCTGGTTTACCCGAACCTGACTTGGACCAAATCCTATAGGGTTTGGGTATGGTGACAAATAAGAAGACCCAATTAAGACCTAGGTCCAGACCCGAAGGTCCAATTAATACATGAATCTAGGTATAGTTTATGAAATTTTATACCAGACCCGGGCACAATTTTATACCAGACCCGGGCACGAACCAAGTTCCAATTAAGATCCACAACTTTTTAATGTAAAAGTGATAAAAATATTATTTTCCAGGTATGGTTTGGGTCTGGTTCATGTAGTTCTTATCAGATCTGAGTATGATCTTTCTTATAGTAGATCCGATTAGACTCAGATCCGAACCTGATACCATATCCAAAAATTTGGTCTAAGTCTGGTTTTACTTGGGTCTGAACCAAACCCAACCCGTTACCACCCCTATTGGCAACCATCCATGAGGGTTACGTGGGAGCCCTCCCCCTTTAGGTCAGTGGCGGAGCCAGAAGTTTTTCGTTGGGTGGGCAGACTTCAGGTCTCGGGGACAATGCTATGGTCTTGAAGGACAATTCATTTATTTGGACCAGTGGCGGAGTTAGAATTTTTTCGCCCACCCATCGTCAGAAGAAATTTTGGTTGTGTTAGATCTGACATACTCTTCTAGAAGCTGCCTCCCTGGCCGGAGAAGGAGATGGCCATCAAGTTGATGGTACCATCTGGTTTCATCATTCTGAGGGCCTTCATGGCATCCGCCTGCCTGTGGCCAGGCTATAACAACACACCTTCAATCCCTCTTTTCCTCCATTTAGTGAAGCAAACATAGTGTTTTGCATGGCACCCATAACCACATTTAGGTTCCAGTCATCCATATCACCATTCCTGTCATTAGGACCTCACTGATGCAAGTTGTTTTCATCACATTGGACCCTGTGTATGTGATCTACATCATCCATTTAGTGAAGATATGCATTTGAATAGACAGAATCTGACTTATGTACATGACTTTTCGCTGATTCAAAAATCAATAACCATTAATAAAAACATGGTTTTTTTTTGTTAAATAACACTGTCAAAATAAATTGAAAATCATATTTTTTTTTGTTAAAGAACGCTACCAAAAGATTAATTTCTATTAAATCAACCGTGCTGAACCCATCGATAGGGTCAGATTGATCAAAACAACTTAGTACCAATGAGATCCCAGAGAGAGTTATGATGACAGAGGATCATATAGGGATGAGTGGAGCTAGGTTCCCCATAAACGTAGGTTACACGGTTTCACAAAGAACAAATGACAAAAGAAGATGGGGAAAAACACACAGATCTTCGTTGAATATTCACAAGAGAGAACTCAAACTAATAACCCGTCTCTTTTGCGGTTTTTACACAATTCAATAAGGTGAAAAAAATTAAGGGAAAAGATTAGCACTACTATCGGGAGAAGAAAACACACATGGACGCATATTCTTTCTTTAACATCGTCAGAAGAATTTTTTTTTCCGGTTTCTAATTCTGGGGTGGGCGACCGCCCACCCCTGGCTCCGCCAGTGCTTTAGGTAAAGGAGGGAGGCTACCACCCGTGGGCGTGGGTATCCGGCCGCCAATGGTTGGGCCCTGGCCTGCCGGAAAAAGAAGGGAAGAAGAAGGGCAACTATCATCCGTTTATGCCCTTCTCAGCCTGCTGAATTCCAACTTAACTCCAATCTTCATTGTCTGCTCCTCTCATCCATAAATAAATGAGATATTACAATCCCAGATGACTCAAGCTTCAGGTGGAAAACAAATCTTAATCCTACTAATTTTGTAAAAAATCAGATATATATATATATATATATATATATATATATATATATATATATATATATATATATATATATATATATATATCAATTATTTGAATTAAATATCTTTTACAATGATCCAAAATAAAAGAATATCCAAGATCTCAAATTATCAAATGAACTATATAAATTCGAATATGTGACCCTTTGCTCTTGCATCATGTTTAAACGAGAGAGATTTGTGAAATATGGAACAATTTCATCAAAGGCCAAGACAAGTGGTTGCTTCCGTAAGGAAGTGGTCATTCTGATTGTGGGGAGCGTTACCGTGGTGAGCTTTGGTACGATTGTGCGTTACACCAAACCACAAGTAGAGCTCAAAGTCTGGAGACCAAATAATGAAAGATAAGAAAAGTATTCCTCGTTTACTTCCTAGGCGGCTGCTGTTGGCAGCACCAGACTAAGACAAACGTGTGGAATGACTACTATTATCTTTTCACTTCCCTCTTCCTTTTCCACTTCATACGGCGTGGGACGCGTCTTTGATCGAGCGCATCGTACGAACCCGCAGGTGAGGAATATAAACGGCCAAGATGCATTTGGTTGGACGGCTAAGATAGAGTCATAGGGCACGATCCTTGTTCGGACGGAATCTTGAAAGTATGAATGGGAAAAAAAAAAAGTAAAAATGAGGATGGTGAGTCAATCGGTACAATTATTTGGGTAGCACCAATAGAGGACGGGTGGGAATGATCCGAGCCCCCAAGGTAAGGTAAGAGCACGTTTGATGGACAAAATGAACAAAAAAGACAATCCAATCCTGGCTTTGTTAGTCTCGTAACAAACGTTTGTTTGAACCCTGCTACTAGGATGCAGTGTTCCAAATGTCTGTTGTTTGATAATGTACAGAAAACTTCATTCATTGATCACGAGTACGGAATACTCCAGAACATTCACCAAAATAACACAAATAACCCTCCCTTCCGCATGAGTGCCAACGATCTACCATCCATATGAACCAATCTAAAGGAAAATCTCGCCATTCATCGAAAACAAACGGATGCATGCATCTTTTTGTTCAAATTTCTTCTCAATCTGTTCGCAGCACTCAAAAACCACTGGGTTGTCTCATCGAAAAATACTGCCATCGTCGGAATATGGCTTCTGACGATGCTTCTCTGCTGTGCTCCTAAAGCTGCTCCTCCTCCTCCTCTCGGTTTCAACGTGACCACATTCCTCTCATCCTTAACGATGCAGCTCGTCATCCTCAACTGCCTCTCGCCTTAGGAACACCCCCCGCCTCCCAAATTATCGACATCCTTAGCTACAACATCCTCCTCTGGTACCTTAACTGGTCGGCGCTCTGCCAGATCCCGGCCGCCGAGCTGAAGCTCGTCACCGTGCTTTTTCAGACCACATTGGCCACGCCAAGAAAGAGGGTCGGGCGTGCTAGTCGATGCATTTTTTTTTTTGCTTTTTGTTAACAGGAGGTGAAACAAAAATAATACACTTTTTATGGACGTGACAAGCCGGGTTCGGCACGTCCGCAGCGTCATACACAGGTTTGTTCAAAATGAATTTCTTTTTGTGATTTTAGTTTCGTGCGAAGCCCGGCATGCACCATCAAACATGAGGTAACAAAGGGGGGGTGTGACTAGGGTTGACCATAAAGTGTAAACGCGTTGACCCCAGTATCTTAACCAAAAATTCCACAAAGGGCCCACAGGAAATGACCATCTTTGTTTCATTGATTACCCTTGTTTCGTTCGCCTTTACCACCAAGAGTGCCGGACTTGCTTATCCTATTTTAGGGGAGGGAGCCATATGGGGAAGGTTCAACGCACCTGCCAAACACCACCTCTCCTCCGGACCCCAATATCTATTTTAAGCGCCTCTCAACTTCAAATTGTCTCACAACCACCTCTCGCTTCCCCTCCCCTCTCCCATCTGGCCTGTGCGGATTGCTTTCTCTCTTGATTGATTGATTGGTCGATCAGGGGGAGAGGGCGGCGGAGGGAGACGGAAGAGAGCACGAGGAAGGATGGCAGGCGGGAAGACTTATGATCTGGAATACACTCCCACATGGATCGTTGCAGCTGTTTGTTTTGTCATCATTTTCATCTCTCTCTGCCTCGAAAGGGCACTTCACCGCATTGGAAAGGCAAGTTTCTTTGCCGTCTCTCTCATTTCCTTCACGCGTGGAGAATTGCGATATTCTTCTTGGAGTTGATCCACAGTCGAACGGTCCGCATGAAACATGGACGGTAGGCCGGTCCCCCGCAACTTCACATAATACGTACGCGTTCGTTCACTTCCAGAACACGGATCCCATCGTTTAAAATAGGATGGGTTCCATCATACATTCAATCCTAGCCATCCAATCAACAGCTAGATGGTTCTGCTCGATGGCTAGGATTGAATGTATAATGAACCCATCCTATTTCAAATGATAGGATCCTGTTCCACCGCTTTCTAGGTCGGGGGCCTCGGCCCCGCAGCATGCACTAGTCAGTATAACTTTGCCATGATATTGATAGGGCTGGGTTACCCACTGTTCTTGTTTGTAACCTAAGGCCCATCCATCTCTCTTGTTGACTATGGGAGGGTCAAGCTGAGGCCCATTGCTGCACCTTGAGGGTACGTGGAGCCTATGCATGCCTGGTACGGCCCCTCCGGTGGCCGGTGACTGCCCCAACTTTGCCTTTTCATTCCATTCGTTCGTTCGTTCGTTCTTTCGTTCACTGACCACCACCAATTCATCTTAATTAGCAGCTTGGATTTAGGTGCGCGCGATTAAATTTTTTTTTTCTTTTCGTATAATACGGTCAAGCTGGTGGTGAATAGTGAATAGCACCCAAACCCTCAATTATGACTTATGACGATTGCGGTTGTAGCCGTCCAGCCCAGACATCCCATTTGGGTTCGGACGTTCACCGGTGAAAAAACTCAAAAGGCCCCAGTGTCGCCTTCCCCACAATCATGATAACATGGGTTTAACCGCATCCTCGTTTCTCATTTGATCTTTTTTTTTTTTCCTTCTCCCACTAATTAACTGATCTGTTTGCTATCCGATCGGTTGCAGTCTATGCAGAGGAGGAGTCAGAAGGCGCTGTTCGAAGCCGTGCTGAAGGTCAAAGAAGGTGGCTCCTTTGATTCTTCCTACTACTCTTTTTAATGTATTTTTTTAGTAGCGGTCAAAATTAAATTAAGCTCGACTTTTTGTTTTTGTCAACTTGATTTGATCCACGAATGACTGCTGCTGGCGAAAATGAAAATCAATTTCTGATGCCTCCGTAAATGTTTTTTTTTTTGTGGGTGTCAGAACTGATGCTGCTGGGGTTCATTTCCTTCTTGTTGACGGTCTTTCAAGGGCCAATCAGTCGCATATGCATCCCAGATCATGCCAACTATTACATGCTTCCGTGCAGGAGGAAGGACTACCTCTCAGAGTTGAACCACTACCAACGTTTGGGCGTTTCCCATTTCGGAGCCGGCGGTTGGAGGCACCTTCTTGAGGAGCAGGAATCTGCAAACCATTGTGAGAAGAAGGTAACTAATCCCTGCTCATCTCCCGTACGTATATGGTGCTCTTCCCATCCAATACTATCGTTGCCCCAGCATTACATCTGATGTCACTTGCATATTCTTTTCCTTGTCACCTGATTCAAGCCGTACTTATGGAAAGCGTTCAATAGAAAGATGTTTAGTTGTTTCCATGATAAAGCCTCTTTGTTTTTTTTTTAAAGGTAAGCTGGGGTTAGGCAGACCCCTACCAATTATACAACTATACCATTGTGTTTTGAACCTGCAACGTCCCAACACAAGTTGACGTGCACTAGGTGCTCCTACCAGACAAGCGGACCCACCCACCCACTGGTTGGCGATAAAGCCTTCTTTGTTGATAGTACCGTCGTTACAAATATAGTTTTCGGGATTTTCTTGTCCATAGAAAACCTCCATATATTTTCAAAAATTCTTGAATTATTAAAATATTAAAATTATGATTCTATTAAATTATATAGCATTTTTAATATTAAGTGAAATAATTCAAGACAAGGCCAAGAAAATAAACTATAAGTGTGTGTTGTAAAATGCAAGGGACAATTGAAAAACGATCTTATTTAACAAAGCAAATTTAGGCCCTATTGGGAGTTCTATGTGTGCTTTCCCCAAGTAGTCTTCTATCAAAAGAGGAGGGGATCAGGAAGCATTTGACCATATTGAAGCCAGGTTTCAATCATAGATCCAGTGATCGAGCCAATCGCCTCTCTTAATTGTCAAGCCTCTGGGCTTTTGGAGAAAAGATGATCGTGTTTGTTTCAAAATTTTGTACGACAAGTTTTATTATGGTGACATTAATTATATTGCATTTTTGCATTTAGTTTATGTTTTATATTTTATCTCAATAAAAACCGATAGGTTAAAAAAATGGCGATATATGTTCCTATGGTTGACACTTGTTTCAACTAGAATAATGCTAAACCGGGCTTGCTTTGACGGACGGAAACAATGTCGACCCCAGTTAAATGCAACAGAATGTTGTCCATCATGCATTCTATCACAATTTTGGTGGCACATGGCATTCTTACCTCAAGTATCAATGACAATTCATCACACCTATCATTGGCTAATGATATCCAATAATCGGAGCTAGGCACTCAGACCCTACATGCATCCCACGTAGAAAGGTAAACGGTTTGGATTAGGGTAGGATGTAGCCAATAGGCCCCATACCACATTGAATGTTTCCTAAACGGATTAGACTTTGGATTCAGATTTGAATGGTCAAAAGCTCATACCAAATCCTGTTTTTACATATAATAAATTCGGATATCTGTTAAATCTAGATATCCTCAGATTTTGTAGCAAAAATTCAAAACCATATCCGCATCCGACAATGATCGGATACTGTTTTGGCTTACTAAATCCCACCAAACAGAGTAAGATATAGGATAAAGTCTGATCCACTGAAATCCCTAATCCCATTACTATCCTCACTAACCACCATACCCATTAATGGCATCTATGCAGTCACCACTTTTTCAAATTCCTCTCTCTCTCTCTCTCTCTCTCTCTCTCTCTCTATATATATATATATATATATATATATATATATATATATATATAAGAAAATGAAGACCTACCCACTAAAAAACATTCTAAACCTACCCAATGGAAAAAATTTGGTGTTTTTTTTTAAATCCTGACTAGAAGGGACACTTGGATCATGAATGTTGGATAGAAAAAATGGTATTTAGAGGAACATTGTACGCCATTGATTTTTGAAACTTATAAAAACCTATCTATGCATCAAAATCAAATGCTCCAAGAACTTATTCCTATAAAAACAAGCATGTACATCACATATATGCGGTTGGAATTTTGAAAAAACATAAAAAATCCAATAAAACCTGTGGTGGGTATATATATGAGGAATGAAAACCTACCCACTAAAAAATGTCAAATCTACCCACCACTCATTTTATTGGAATTTTGGTGTTTTTTTTCAAACTTCTGACCGTACATATGTGATCTACATGCTTGTTTTTGTAGGAATCAGTTCTTGGAGCATTTGATTCCGATGCATGGATAGGTTTTTATAAGTTTCAAAAATCAACGACGTACAATGCTCATAAATTTTCGAGCCTCCAAATACCATTTTTTCTATCCAACATTTATGATCCAAGTGTTGATTTTTAGTAAATCAATCATGCTGGCACGGTTGAAATTTTGAAAAAACCACTAAAAATTTTCCATTGGGTAGGTTTGGCATGTTCTTTAGTGGGTAGGTTTTCATTTTCCCTATATATATAGTGAGTGGTAGCTGCCTGACGGCCTTTGTGCCTGACTGAAATGGATGTGTGTTGATAGGGGCTCAGCGTGCATCCATGTTATAAAGACCCTTTAGTGATGCTTCAAAAGCGCCACTAAAGGCCCTTTACACACAGTATTGTATCCATCACGCTCGTGTGATGGATGCTCAGCATGTGTCCATTTCCATCAGACACAAAAGTGGTTAGGCAGCTACCGCATTATATATATATATATATGAAATTAGTCCATATATGACACTATTAATATGAACTTGGTATAAGTTGGCATTTTTGGTGGTTGTTTCACAAATCCGACCCTGAAGATATGTTTGACACAATCTATTTACTAGGAGTCAACATTTGGATCATGTTTTTGATGAATAAATATGGTTTTTTAAAGCTTAAATATTTATTAAAAATTCTAAACCAGTGATTTTTATGCCCTAAAAATTTATGGTTTTTTAAAGCTTAAATATTTATTAAAAATTCCACACCATTGATTTTCATGCCTTAGAAAATTATGGTTTTTTAAAGCTTAAATATTTGTTAAAAATTATAAACCATTGCTTTTCATGCCCTTGAAAATTCTGGTCATGTATCGTAATTGCATGATCTAAAAAGCTAATTTTTATAAAATTTAAAATGCTAGTTTATACAGATATATTTTGTACCAATGTGTTGCTCTCTCTCTCTCTCTATATATATATAGGGAGAGAGGGGGGATGGTCCACCCTTCGTCCTCTCATCCAAAATGTGCATGTTAAATATGTTTTTTTGGCAAATGTGACCATATGGATGTGACCCCCATGGTTGAAAACATATGAATAGACTCTTGATCCAAGCATCCAAAAATCAACGGTTTTGAAACTTGTAAAAATTTTTAAATCATAAAATCTTACCTGCATGTTGTTTGATGATGATATTGTTTTGATTGATGAGTCTAGAGCTGGGGTTAATGCTAAGTTAGAATTATGGAGACAGACTTTGGAAGCAAGAGGTTTTACGTTGAGTAAGAGTAAGACAAAATATATGGAATGTCGGTTTAGTAAGCAACGAAGTAGTGATGAGAGTGTAGTGAGGCTTGGTGAGCAACAAATAGCGGTGGATGACTGTTTCAAATATTTGAGATCTATCATTCAAAAGAATAGAGAAATTGATGGAGATGTAAATCATAGGATTAAGGTTGGGTGGATGAAATGAAAAAGTGCAACTGGAGTGTTGTACGATCGTAGAATGTCATTGCGGTTGAAGGTGAAGTTTTATAGGACGACAATTATACCCACTTTACTGTATGGTACGGAATGTTGGGCTGCCAAGAGACATCATTTTCAAAAAATGAGTGTAACTGAGATGCATATGCTTCGATGGATGTGTGGAAATACACTAATAGATAAGATTCGGAATGAGGAAATACGTAAGAAGGTAGGCGTTGCATCCATTGAAAATAAGATGAGTGAGAATCGTTTACGATGGTTTGGGCATATTCGGCGAAGGCCTAATGATGCTCCAGTTAGAAGGATGGAGAAATGGGAAAATCTATTAGCTAAAAGAGGTCGGGGTAGGCCTAAGAAGACTTGGATGGAGATGATAAGGATATGAATGCTTTGAACCTCACCGAGGACATGACATTGGATAGAAATGATTGGAGGAGAAGGATTCATGTGGAGGACCCAAAATGATTTTCTTTTTGGTTCATATCGCTGACCCCAATTGTTTGGGATGAAGGCGTTGTTGTTGATAAAATCTTACCTGCAAATTAAATAACTTTGATCCAAGAGTCCAATCATATGTTTTCAACCATTGGAGATCACATCTATATGGCCAAATTTGCAAAAAAAAACAAACATATCTAACATACAGATTTTGAAGGAGAGGACAAGGGGTAAACCATTTAGGAGGTGGACCTTCCCCTTGCTCCTGCCACCCACCTACTAAAGTCTAAAAACCATAAAGTTTCATTTTATTTTAGTTTTTTTATCGAACCTTGCATATGTGATCTACATATGTTTCTTAGTAGAACCCTGATTTATATGTTTGGTTTAGTAGAAACCAGCCCTTCAATCATGTTTTTCCTACACGTATGTCAGATTTTCTGAGCTTTGAAAAATCAATACACTGAATTTTCAACTCTAAAAAAATTGTATTCTGCCTTAGGGCATGTGGACTTGCAATTTTCTGTCAACTATCTGCCAAAGCAGCCCATGCTATATGGCATTCAAATACCATTTTGGGTTTGTAAAACTAGGTGGAGAGTTCAACATTTTTTGTTACGGATTAGCCTACCTTCAGATAGTTCTCTACCTTCAAAAATATCTCTTCATTATTTAATGATTTATAGCAGAAAATTAAATCATTGATATGTCAAGCATTATTGTTAATCTCTTTCCTATTCAACATTTTGTTCAGGTGATTTTTAAAAGAAAATCGCTATTACATTCTGTACTATAACTATTGCTCTTTGTTTTAGTGATTTTTGTTAAAACAGAACACTCTCTTTGGATAAAGTTGATAACTGAGAATTTCAGTATTCTTGGGTCATTTAGGCTATGTTTGGGAGCCTTGAATAAGAGGTTGTGTTGTTGTTTCCGCCATGCTCTCGTACCCTCTTGCTATTTAGGAGCAGTGGCGTTTCTAAAACAATGCATTGGGAATGATGTTGGCAGCCCCAACACCACATTTCAACACCTTTCACAATAGGATGTTTTTGGCAACTCCATCTCTCAACACCACACATTGGCAAAACAATATTTTGTCAACACACTGATACCTTGTTTCCATCCCATTGCAAGGCTCCCAGACATAGGCTTAGTGTTTTTTAATGTTTTAGAGAAAGCAGAGTGAGAGGAGCATGTCGGTTTTTGAGTGGTCAAATATGTTGCAAGATACTCAGCCCAATTATTGGATGTGGTCTCATAAGTGAATAGTTTCCTGCTTGCAATTCTAATTATTCTTTTTTCTCCTCATGGATGCGCTTAGTTTCTTATAATTTGAAATTTTTGTTATTATCAGGGGAAGGTTCAACTCTTATCTCTTGAAGCAATACATCAGCTACACATTTTTATCTTTGTCTTAGCCATTACGAATGTTGGTCTTAGTGTTGTTACCATATGTTTGGGTGGTTTGAAGGTAACTCTAAGGAGCTTAGTCTTGTTCATATTTCACGTGTACTAAATATCAAGTTCAAAATTTTATTCATTTACATTCTTTCTTATTTTACAATAGATTCGTCAATGGAAAAGATGGGAGGACTCAATTACAAAGAATAACTACAATGTTGAGGATGGTAGTTTGACATGCTTTGTTTTATTCTCATAGTACATATTGTGTTATTTATTTATTGCTAGCACAAATGTATTTCCAATATAAAAGAGTGTCTCAGATTATAGTCACCAAAATGTGCCTTTTATTTTAATTGTTTTGTATGTTTAGAATCCAAAGTCACACATGTTCAACTACACGACTTCATCAAGGAGCGTTCAATAGGTATGCGGAGCCATTCAAGCATCCTAGGTTGGCTGGTGAGTTACTGCATCATTCTTAACAATCTCTCTCTATATATATATACATATATACATGGAGTGCTCTTATGTGGGTACACGATCACCAATTTTTGTTTCCCTTCATAATTTTTTTCGGAATGTCATGGTAACTGCATTAATTGCTACCAACCACGGTACTGCTACTAATATTTGAAATTTAAGTTTTACTTTGTCAAAATACAATTGATATGGAAACTAATGTCGAGCACACAATGCCTTTTCAAAGTTTGTTAAAGGCAACAAAGAATGGTAAACTTGTTAACCTCCAACAGATGTGGTGGACAATAAACCTCCAACAGATGTGGACAATAAGAATGAATTGTAGGTTATAATACCAAATTTTATACAAGAATAACTTGCATATATGTGTAAACATGGGCCATTTAGTGGAAAGAAAAGGTTATTTTTTATCTAAGGTCTTTTCTTAAACTTATAGAATAATTCAAATGAATTATATGTTATTCAAGTGCTTAAAGCCTTAAATATGATTTTTGAACATCTAAAAATGCATGTATTTTAAGGTTGAAGAACCTTGACTAATAATTAATTGGAAACAAACTAATCATTAAAAATGCTAAAAAAATTATTTTCTATATACCCTAAATGTACTATGATGTAATGAAAAGACTGTTGACCCTCCTTATGTTGTTCTTTCTCTCCTATCCATTAAGGTTCAATCAATTAGAATTATTTGTTCTAATTTCCTTGGTTATAAGCATTGCATAATATTAAACTATTTACATGCTAAATTTATATGAAATCTACGATTTACTATTAACCTTGAATGAGCTGAATGATCAGTGTAATTGTCTTAGTTTTCTGGTTAATCGATTGATTCTCAATTCATTTTTTTTTATTGAAGCATTCTTTCGTAAAACAATTCCATGCATCAGTAACCAAGTCCGATTACATCACACTACGCTTGGGATTCATTATGGTAAGCCATTTATATAAAATTTCAAATATTTATTAATTAAATTTTTTATCTTTCATATAACTATAAGTGCTTGCTTGCATGACATTGCTTTCTCCAAAGACACATTGTAAAGGGAACCGAGACTTCAATTTTCACAAGTATATGGTGCGAGCATTTGAGGGTGATTTTAAGAAGGTTGTTGGTGTAAGGTAAGATCATGTAGAAATTCTTATGTTTAGTATCTTTTTAAGTGATTAACTATTATTATTATTAATGTTTCTTGATAATCTAAGTATTGTTGTTAACATTAATTTTATCTCCTTTGCAGTTGGTATCAGTGGATATTTGTTGTTGTCTTCTTACTATTGAATGTTGGTGGTAAGTCACTAGGATATTGTTTCAACCAATTAAATGTGAACCAGAAACATTTTTAATTTATAAGTTTTATTTGATTCAGTATTTTATATTACAATTTTGACAATTAGGAAGCACAAATACTTTATTTTCAAGGAACTGTTTAAGAGTAACAGGCCATACTGTTTTATATTAGGGACACAGGTAAGTTGAAACCTTCTAGTTTTACCCAACTCTAGTCTCTAAGACATTCTTAAATATGACAACCAATCCTCTAAATATGATTTAAATCAAATACATATATGGATGGATATGGTTGGAACTAAATTAAGAATGAGTAACCTGTGTAAACTAGTATGTCAACATTTATTTGTTCTGCTACCCTACAAGAGCACTTAATATGTCATATTTATTTATGTTAGAGTGATTTTGCAAAAATTTTGCTGCTAAGTATAGTATTGAGTCTATTGACCCTAATTCTTATGTATATGTTATGAGATCCAAGCCGAATCTAAATTGCTAAATCTATTTAACAAAAATGAATGTAGTTTCAAGATAGTTCGATTTGTTTTGATTTCTATGCTTTGATCATTTGAATAACAACAAATTCTTTGAACCTTTGATAAATCAATGTTCTTCAATTGTTAGTATGTCACAGAGACACGTCACTTAGCATGTGTATTACATGCCAACACGACATAACACTTAGATGTAATGAAGAGGGGCGGAAGCACCAATAAAGTAAAACACTCTTTAAGACTGATCACAAGAGCCGAGAACACAAACACTAAAAGTGTATACAAAAAACCCACAAAAGGAGAAATGACTTAAAGTCATAAGTTGGATATTATTGAAGAAAGAAAGAAGAGGGTGAAAACCCCATACTATTACAAGGGAAAGCCTCCTCTATTTATAGAGGAGGAAGCCAAGAAGAAGGGACCACAAGGGGGCTCCCATCTAGTCGTTGGGAGCCCCAACGGTCATAAATATGACCATTGGGGCCCCAACGACAAGAAGGGTGGGGCCCCTTGTGGTCTTACAAAAAGTAAAAGAAAAAAGAAAAAAAGAAAAAGAAAAAATAAAAAGAGAGAAAAAAAGGAGAGGAGAGAGTTTACATGGGGATTTACCAAAATACCCCTGAGAATAATAAAACAAAAAAAGAAATATGTATATATATACTTATATATATACGTATGTATATATATAAGTATATGTATATATATATATATATTTATATATACATAATTTAACATGCCCCCTCAAACTTTACGGGGAGAAGACTGAAAGTTTGCTAAGAAGAAACATAAATCGTGGAGTTGGGAGCGCTTTGGTGAAGAAGTCAGCCAATTGATATTCTGAAGTAACATATGGTAATGTGATAGTTCCTCTGAGATATTCGTCTTGAATATAATGTCAATCCATTTTGATATGCTTGGTCCGCTCGTGAAAAGTATGATTGCTTGCAATGTATATCGCACTTTTGTTATCACAGTAGAGCTTGGTGGGAAAGGAAATGAGGACGCCCATGTCACCAAGGAGACTTCTAAGCCATACGATTTTCATAGTTGTCATTGCCATGGCCCGATATTCAGCTTCAGTGGATGATAGTGAGACCTTCTGTTGCTTCTTGCATCTCCACGAAATGAGAGATTCACCTAAAAAAATGCAAAGACCAGTAGTTGAGATACGATCATTGGGATTTCCTCCCCAGTCAGCATCAGTAAAAGCAGTTAATTCAAGAGATGAGGAAGAGGATAAGAAGAGTCCCTTGGAGATGGTATTTTTGATGTATCGCACAATTCTCATTACGGCCGCCATATGAACCGAAGTAGGTGCATGCTGAAACTAGCTTGCTGCATGAACCGCATGTGCTATACCTGGACGGGTGATGGATAAATAGGTGAGAGATCCAATTAATTGACGGTAGGGGGTTGGATCCTCAAGAAGAACACCATCCTCAAGTCTCAGTTTTGCATTGATAACCTCGGGAGTCTCAACTTTCTTTTCATCAGATATTCCTGACTTGGTACAAATGTATGCTGCTAATTTCATTTGAGATAGGATGTATCCTCGCGAGGAGTAAGCTACTTCAATTCCTAAAAAATATCTCAAGTATCCAAGGTCAAACATATCAAAAGTTTCTTTTAACATAGACTTCACATCATTTACCCCCTTTTTGTCACTCTCAGTGATGATCATGTCATCAACATACAACAGAAGAATAATAATAAAATCACCTGTCTTCTTAACAAAAAGAGCAGTGTCAGTATAGCAGGAAGTAAATCCTAAATTGATGAATACATTACTAAACATGTCATACCAAGCTTTAGGAGCTTGCTTAAGTCCGTATAAGGCCTTTTTTAATTTTAAAATTTTTCCATTTAAATTCATACCCGGAGGTGGTTCCATATAAACTTCTTCATTTAAATTTCCATTTAAAAAGGCATTTTTGACATCAAGTTGAAAAATTGGTCATTTTTTAATAGAGGCTATTGCAATAAAAGCTCGAACACTAGTCATTCGAGCAACTGGGGCAAAAGTTTCATCATAATCTACCTCATACTCTTGGGCATATCCTTTGGCCACTAACCTAACCTTATATCTTTCTAATGAGCCATCACTCTTAGTTTTTACTTTAAAAACCCATCTACATCCAATGGGTTTCTTGCCATTGGGTGAATCAATGATTTTCCAAGTTTGTGCCCTTTTAAGTGCATTAAGTTCTAGTTCCATTGCTTCATTCCAATGAGCATATTGTTTAGCATCATTATAATGAGATGGTTCATGAAATGAGTGAAGAGCTAACAGACATGCTCGAAAATTTGGAGAAAAAGAATCATAAGATACAAATCTATTTGGTATTTTAGAAATACGATTTGATCTTCTTTGAGAGGATTCTTCAATCGACTCATTTTGAGAGAATTTTTCAAGGGCACAAGGTGGATTACTTTCATTCCTTCTAGAGTAGACTTGTGTTTGTCTTGGTACATTTTCTTCTAAACTTTGGTCATCATTTGGAGGTTCAAAATGATCTTCTATGAGAGATTCACTAGACTCAACATGACCATCTATGATGTTTTCTTGAGGTAACAAGTCAAATAAAAAAGAATAATCAATATTTTCATTTGGTTTATGCGAAAAATCATTTTCTTCTTTTAGGAATGTGACATCTTTTGAGATATAAAGTTTGTTTTTTAGTATAGCAAAACATCGATAACTTTTTTGTTTTTCGTCATATCCTAAGAAAATACATTCAATTGCCCTAGGAGAAAGTTTATCATTTTTGTGAGTTAGAACAAAGCGTTTACATCCGAAAATTCTTAAGTCTTTTATAATCGGGAGATATATTGTAAAGTTTTTCAAATGGAGAAAGATTTTTCAAAGAAGATTAAGGGGTTCTATTGATAAGATATGTTGAGGTTAGAACCGCTTCGGCCCAAAAGGATTTTGGAATATTTTTTGAAATTAATAAAGTTCTTGTGGTTTCTATTATGTGTCTATGCTTTCTTTCCGCAAGACCATTTTGTTGCGGAGTGTTGGGACAAGAACATTGATGGCAAATTCCATTTTCTTTCAAATAAATTTGAAATTCATTGGACATGTATTTGCCTCCCGAATCGGATTTCAGAATTGATAGATTTCTTAAAAATTGATTTTTAACCATTGCATGGAAATCTTTAAAGAAGGAGAAAACTTCAGATTTGCGACTTAAGAAGTAAATCCATGTAAATCGAGTGAAGTCATCAATAAAGACTACATAATACGAAAATCATCCTTTGGATAAAATAGGAGAAGGTCCCCATACATCAGTATGAACAAGTTCAAAAGGTCGAGTGGTGAAATAATTTCTTTGAGGGAATGGAATAGCTTTAGATTTCCCAAAAATGCAATCTTTACAAGTCATGTGTTTGACTTTACAAGTATTGTTCAAAAAAGGAAAAAGATACATCTTTACAAAATTTGGATGACCAAGTCTCTCATGCCAAATTCCAATACTTTTGTCCTTTATAAGATTGCAAAATGACTTTGGTGGTAGAGTAAAAAAGTCCATAAAATAAAGATCACCCCTTCCATGCCATTGCTCAATCAGCTTCCCTGACTGGAGATCCTGCACGGTGCAATCTTTAGGTGAGAAAGAGACTTGGCATCCATGATCAGTGATTTGGGAAACGGAAAAAAGATTTAGATTGATTTTTGGAACGATTCTTACTTTAGGAACGAAAAAGTTTTGAGAAGTTTTAAAATCAAGTGTTCTAATACTTTCAATTTTTAAAGATATCCCATCGGCCGTTGAAACATAAGAAGATATGGGTTCGGAAAAAATATTAGAAAAAGAGTTTTTATGAGATGTCATATGAAAAGAAGCACCGAAGTCTAGTATCCACATACCTGGAGGTGATGAAGAATAGGCGATGGCGGCTCCGGATGTTGAAGATGAAGAAGTCTTGAGAAGATGTTGGAGAACTTCGGAGATATGATTAAGAGTTTCTTTGATATCTCCTTCTTTGGCACTTTCTTCTTTCTTCTTTGGAGAATTTTCTCCAACCGCGGCCACTTTTTCTTTAAGCTTTGGGCAAACCGGTCTAATGTATCCCGTTTCATTACAATAGTGACAAATCACTCCCTTTCTAGATCCATTATTTTTGTTAAAGTGGGGCGGTCTATATGCTTTTACATTTGATTCGGGCCTAGTAACGGCCAAAACTTCATCACTCTTAATACTTAGGCCAAGTCGAGTTTCTTCTTGGCATACTTCAGCAAGGGCGTCTTCAATGGGTAAGGCTTTGCTTCTATGGAGAAGGGATGTCCTAACTTGTTCAAATTTCAGTCGAAGACCATGGAGAAATTGGAAAAAATGCTTCTTTTCAATTTGTTCCCTTCTCAACTCAATATCTTCCGGAGCCACCCATTTAGGCTCAAGAAGAACAAGCTCATCCCAAAGAGGGGTTAAAGAGCTAAAGTAGTCACGGACACTTATATCTGCTTGTCTAGTGGAACGGATTTTTTCTTGACAAAAAAATTGTCTAGCAAGATCCTTTTGGGTATACATACATTTAAGAAAGAACCATGCCTCATTGGCTCTTCTAAATTTAGCAATGTTGGCACAATTTTTGAGGTCCACATTGTTCATAAACCATGCCAAAATTTTGGCATGGTTACTTTCCCAATCCTCAATTCTGGATTGATGGTCATTGATAGCTTTGATGCGCTCATCGCCATCTAAAGCTTTTTCAACCTCATTTTCAATTTTAGTGAGAACAAGAGAGGGTTCGGGAGTAGTTCCCATAACAAAACTCCAAAGTTTCTTACCTCTTAGATGCTTTTCTATAGCGGAGGCCCACATAAGATAATTGGATCCATTGAGCTTAAAAGAAAGCTCAACTTTAGAATCGCGTTCCATAGGTACCGAATAGTCTTCCTTTCTTCAAAAGCTTGAGAGGCACATGTTCCAAGATAAAAAAGAGAAGCCCGATCACCAACCTTGCTCTGATACCATGTAATGAAGAGGGGCGGAATCACCAATAAAGTAAAACACTCTTTAAGAGTGATCACAAGAGCCAAGAACACAAACACTAAAAGTGTATACAAAAAACCCACAAAAGGAGAAATGACTTAAAGTCATAAGTTGGATATTATTGAAGAAAGAAAGAAGAGGGTGAAAACCCCATACTATTACAAGGGAAAGCCTCCTCTATTTATAGAGGAGGAAGCCAAGAAGAAGGGACCACAAGGGGGCTCCCATCTAGTAGTTGGGAGCCCCAACGGTCATAAATATGACTGTTGGGGCCCCAACGACAAGAAGGGTGGGGCCCCTTGTGGTCTTACAAAAAGTAAAAGAAAAAAGAAAAAAAGAAAAAGAAAAAATAAAAAGAGAGAAAAAAAAGGAGAGGGGAGAGTTTACATGGGGATTTACCAAAATACCCCTATTGGGTATTTGAAGAATAATAAAACAAAAAAAGAAATATGTATATATATACTTTGGGAGAGGGTGATTGAGTCTAGGTTGAGGAAGGTTGTCATGATATCGGAGAATCAATTTGGTTTTATGCCTGGAAGATCAACTATGGAAGTTATACATCTTCTTAGACAACTTATTGAGAAAAATGGAGAGAAGAACAAAGATTTGCATATGGTTTTTATTGATTTGGAGAAGGCATACGATAGAGTACCTAGGGACGTTCTCTGGTGGACAATGATGAAGAAAGGTATTTCTCTCAAGTACATTAGTATAATTAAGGATATGTATGAAAGAGTAGTAACCAATGTCCGCACTTGTGGAGGGGTGACAACCAATTTTCCTATAACGGTTGGGTTACATCAAGGATCTGCTTTAAGCCCTTTCCTATTTGCTATAGTGATGGATGAGCTTACGAGATCAATTCAAGAAAATGTGTCGTGGTGTATGTTATTTGCTGATGATATTGTTTTGATTGATGAGTCTAGAGCTGGGGTTAATGCTAAGTTAGAATTATGGAGACAGACATTGGAAGCAAGAGGTTTTAGGTTGAGTAAGAGTAAGACAGAATACATGAAATGTCGGTTTAGTAAGCAACAAAGTAGTGATGGGAGTGTAGTGAAGCTTGGTGAGCAAGAAATACTGGTGGATGATTGTTTCAAATATTTGGGATCTATCATTCAAAAGTATGGAGAAATTGATGGAGATGTAAATCATAGGATAAAGGTTGGGTGGATGAAATGGAAAAGTGCAACTGGAGTGTTGTGCGATCGTAGAATGTCACTGCGGTTGAAGGTGAAGTTTTATAGGACGACAATTATACCCGCTTTACTATATGGTACGGAATGTTGGGCTGCCAAGAGACATCATATTCAAAAAATGAGTGTAGCTGAGATGCGTATGCTGAGATGGATGTGTGGAAATACAATAAAAGATAAGATTCAGAACGAGGAGATACGTAAGAAGGTTGGCGTTGCACCCATTGAAAATAAGATGAGAGAGAATCGTTTATGGTGGTTTGGACATATTCGGCGAAGGCCTAATGATGCTCCAGTTAGAAGGATGGAGAAATGGGAAAATATATTAGTTAAAAGAGGTCGGGGTAGGCCTAGGAAGACATGGATGGAGGTGATAGGAAAGGATATGAATGCTTTGAACCTCACCGAGGACATGGCATTGGATAGAAATGATTGGAGAAGGATTCATGTGGAAAACCCAAAATGATTTTCTTTTTTGGTTCATAAAGCCGACCCCAATTGTTTTGGGATGAAGGCGTAGTTGTTGTTGTTGTTGTTGTTGTATACATATATGTATATATATACTTATATATATATATATATATATACGTATGTATATATATATATAAGTATATGTATATATATATTTATATATACATAATTTAACATTAGAAACTTCAGGACACTCCATGGACTGTTAAAATCTCACCCCTGTGTTGAGGGTTCAGATATGTGCATGGCTTATATTTTAGTAGAGTGATGGATCAGATAGTTATAGGTCTGGATCCATCACCCTACTAAACTACAAGCCATGTACATATCCAAACCCTCAACATAGGGGTGAGGTTGTAACAATTTCCGAACTCTTGACGAAGGGGTGAGGTTGTAACATGGACACAATCAAACCAGTTTTCACACAGTCAACATTGTGGCATTAACTTTATCTATTTCCTGTTATGTTCTTATTTACTTATTTCGTATTCACTTGAGTTCTTTTTCTTTTAAAATTTACATTTCAATTTAAACTTAGTTCAATATTTTATGTTCTTAATTATAGTGATGTAAAATTGTTGTTTTATACATAAACATACATACATCTATGTGTATGCACAGCTTTGTTTTCATGTCCTAATATTTGAGAATTATCGTATCATACTGAGCATATTCACATTGTGTCTCATTCTGGCATCTGTATCCACGTGACATAAGTATCAATGTGTTTTGTAAAGTAAAATCAGTTGATAGTTGATAAAATCAGTTATGGTCACCAACATATTGTGCTTATTATCTTAAAATTTTATTTTAGTGACCCAATTTTAGTATATTTTCTACATACATATTTTCTTCTCACATTTTTTTGTTACTTTGTATTGCAGGATGGCAAACATTTTTTTGGATAACATTTATTCCTTTATTTGTAAGCACAATACTCCCTATTACAACTAATCATCTACATGCATGAATACAACAAAATCTGACCAATTATACATGTTCATTCAATATTTTTCCCATTATCTCTTTGTAGTTGATTATGAAAGACTACATTTTCATCTCAAGTTAGTTTGGCTACTGAATCATCAATTTTTTTGAGCTTGCATATATACTTTGATATTTAAACTATATTCACTCTATGTTTTTTCATGATATGTTCCAATTTTCTACTATTATGATAGCTAGCATCTTAAAATTTATTTTATTGAATGTTGAAGTTTACATTTATGCGAGATTTTTTTTTAAGGCCCATTTAGTTACTGATATATTGACTTTACAATTAACATCAATGTCTATAAAAGCAATCCAATCTAGAAGGTTGTCTTTCCATCAAAGATGCTCTTCCCAATTGCTAACAAGATCTAACATACAACAAATGAAAAGACTAGGACATCAAAAAGCCTCAATACTGATCAAATGGATGACAGTGGCAGGTGTTAGTGTGCTTTTGTTCTACTCTCAAACACAACTCTAATCTATGAATACCAACTTCCATTATTGGAGCAGATGAGAATAGGCTCTTGATGATCTTTTCTCAAATAAGAGTTCTTCCATCACAACATGCAGCTTGCCTAAATCATCATGGGCTTCTATTCCATCTCTAATTGCATAGGGTATAACTTTGGTAGAATCCTTTTTACTCGAAGCTAAATGAGTATCTAAAAGATGGAGCCCGTGTTGGAGACTCCACTCAACAGGCATGTTCTATTTTAAAGCCAATTCTTGCTCTAACTTGACTATGGAGTATGACTGACCCTCATGGTATACCTTGTTTTATATGCTCATTTCCAAATTATTCCAACATTTTTAAGCCATTCCCGGAGATGTATGGTGTTGAACCACCAATTTGAGCTCGTCTATGGTTGAAGACCAGCATGCTGATTCTTCTTTTGTCAAAGTTGTTGTAATGTCTTCCCAAATATTAGCTGCTATCTTGCAGGAAAATACATTATTCCAACATTTTTGAGCCATTCCTGAAGATGTATGGTGTTGAACCACCAATTTGAGCTCGCCTATGGTTGATAATCAGCATGCTGATTCTTCTTTTGTCAAAGTTGTTGTAATGTCTTCCCAAATATTAGCTGCTATGTTGCAGGAAAATACATTATGTAGACCCGACTCTTTTTTGGCCTTCAGCATAAGAGACACCAACCATTCCTAGGTTGTCTTGAATTAACAGCTTTTGTCACATGCAAAATAGAGAGCCATGCAGCTCTATTAAAATGATTCCTGCACCAGATGAATGTCCATGTTCCAATCATTCTTTTGTTTGTGATCTCTTTCCCTAACCTTTTCCTAGCCATATGTTGGACTGTCGTCTCTTCCACATTTTGCCTCATCTTGAGGGCTTAGGTGCAAACTGTCTATTTCTTCCCGCTTCTAGTGTCAGTCTCATTAATGCTGGTATTGATTGAAACTTTCAACTGTAATGCTTGTATGACTTTGCAGATGCAAAGCCTCTGATACATCTAATTCCTTGGAAATGATTTCAGAACATAGTCACATATATCGATCTTGGCTATATCTCAGCTAGGTATGGCAGTGGGGCGGGGCGGGGCCCAGACAAGGTCTCCACCCCGCCTCAAGATTAGAACCTCCATCCCCGGCGGGGATGGATTTTAACCTCCACCCCCGCCTTCATCCCCGTTTCATGTCCTCCATCCCCGATTCAAACGGGGATGAGGCGGGGCGGGGCGGGGATGAGGCGGGGAAAAGTGGCAGGGACGGGACGGGATGGGACGGGACGGGGAAAAGGGTACGTCCATCCCCGCCTCCATCCCCGAACGGGGATGGATTTTAACCTTCGTCCCCGCCTCCATCCCCGTTTCATACCCTTCATCCCCGGTCCAAACAGGGCGAGGCGGGGCGGGGCCCCGCTTTCCCGCGGTCCACTGCCATCCCAGCAAGGAAATTTCTTACAATAATATAGGTTTAGTTGGTAAATCTCAGGAAAATTTTGGCACTTAAAATTTTTTAAAATATAAAAAGAACAGAAATACATAAGAAAGTAACATGCTTAGATAATAAAATACACATATAATAAAAGAAAACAAGTAAAAATTATAAAGAAAAAAGAAGAAAACATATTTAAGATATAGAAAAGAAGTAAAAAAGTAAAAGTAACTAATAATATCATGATAATATCACAGTATATATAAATTTCTGAACTTTTCAAAATATCATGAGATTATGCCTTTAATATCATTTATGAATTTGTAAATATATTATTGCGATATTTTCAAAATATTGCCATTATCTGTGACTAACTATGTTAGGGAAGCCATTTGTCTATCCAAAACCTTGTTGTACAACCATCTCCAACTCTCCAAGATTGTTTCTATTCCCAAATTATTTCTTTTCATGCACTTGAATCCTTTGAGGTTAGTCTAAGCAACCTGAGACTCTTAGTTTATAAGTACTTGCATTCCATAATTCTAGTCCATGAAAATTTTATAGTGAGTATATCCCAAGCCAGTGTGTGAGGCAAAAACTTTTAATGTCCACATCTCCTTATACCTACACCTCTTTCAAGCTTAGGTTTTTATAAAATATCCCATTTGACCAGCATCATATGGTTCACCTTTTCCTCCCCATTACAAAGAGAAAAAGAGAAATTCTATGCGATTCTCTGAGGAAACCATGATCAATTTAGTCAGCTTGAAGGTGAGAATCCAGTGCATAGGAACAACACTACCTACCAATATAGGATAAGAAATTTTCATTAGTCTCCTAATATGTGACTAATCTTAATTGAGATCTCTAGGCAATGTGATACCCTCCATCTACCACAGAACAAGGAGGCATTTGAAGGTAATGATCTAGCTAACCATCTCATAGGAGTGCATAGCTGAGAATCCTCATGATGAGGTAAAGTTTTTTGAAGTGTTCACTGCACTTGCACATAGCTCAAATTTTACGATGATATCTTCTGAGCTTTAAAATATACAACTTATCAGCCACATAAGAGAAGAAGGCATCATATATATATATATATATATATATATATATATATATATATATATATATATATATATATGACTGTTGACTAGCTTGCTTAAAAACGCTGTAAAAAGTCATGTGACTGTTGAAGGCAACTACTTCAAAAGAAGGTGGCACTTTAAATTATGCCAAAGAAATACCATATTCTTTTACTATATACTTCATTGAATCAAACCAATTCTATAAGATTGTTTAAGAAATCCTATCTTACGCTGCGCTTCCACTAAATCCATCATGTGACATACAAGGGAAATTTTATAGTGTATTAATGAGTCAAATGTTCATGGGTCAATAATATGCTGTCTTCGATGTTCTTGCCTTTCAAAGATGCACTTTAGTTGGAAGCAATGACTCAAATAAGAATCTATTTCATCATGTTCACCATAAATCTTGGAAATGATCTTGTACAAGAAATTGCAAGCAAATATAAGGTGAAACTCAGTTACAGATGCAACTCCTACCACTCTAACAATCATGATTATGGCTATAGTATAATCTTTTAACACCCTTGATACATAACACTTTCATAGCTTTTGTTAGGTGGTGTTCCACCTTTCAGTACATCTAATAGAAGGAAGCTGAAAATCCTTATGGGCCTAGTGCTTTAAAGACGAGAAAAATGACCTTTAGCTTGAAAGACAACCCCTTTAACTTCTTCATCCATAGCTAGGGATGATAGAATTTCGTAGACTTACATGTTAACTTTAGGCCCAATCACCATGTTGCTAAACATTCCTCCACATGCCGGGCGGGTCATTGGTTAAGAGCTTTTGAAAGAATTCTAGGCACTTATCCTAGATTCGATTGAAAACTTGTTGAAAGTCTTCCTCTGTTTCAATCCCTCAAATGGTATTAACTTTTCTTCTTGAACCATGGAAAAGAAAAGGTGTTCTTATCCCCATTTTTTGAGCCATTGAACTCTTGTTTTTTGTTTTAAAAATAGTTCTCTTAATGCTTCAAAAAGAACTTGCCTGCTCTCATTATCGAACAAGTGCTTGCCCCAGATCTGCCAAGGCCTGCCACCTTTTGGGTTGCCATTAGCACATCTTCATCTTGGCATTATCAAAAGAATCCCTGTTTCAAAAATAAATGTGATGCTTGACTTTTGCCAATTTAGCAAGAGCACTTTCCATAGGTTAACATCCAAATTTTCAATACTATTCAGTGATCCTTCTGCATTCATCCTTGACATCCACCTTTCATAGAATATGAATTGCGAAATGCTGTCAAAGTCGGTTCCCCCGTGGGAGGGGATGGATTGGCAGGTGGGGTGATTTTGACGGCATTTGTGCATCTGCCCATTTAAATGGGTGGCCCCCATGCTACTTTCCGCTTGAGGTGTTCGTTCCTTTCATCCTTCCATTCAGAGTGAAACAAATGGGCCCTAAAACTCAAAGAAGGATCATTTTTCTAACTCCAAGTTTATAGGGTTGTTAAAATGTCGTATAAGAATATGAGGAGAATTAAGCAAGCGAACTGTTGATCATTGAGGAGTAGGAATCCAGTATGATATATCTTTTTAACCATGTGGAATTTTGCTAGTTAATTTTCATATGATGCATAATGATATGGACTTGTAAATAATTTCTTTTATGTTTTTATCTCTTATATTCTTTATAGAAATGTAATGGTAGTGCATAAGCCTGTGAAGGCCTCTTGACTAAATAAAGGTAGCATGTCATGTGGAACTAGTTTTTTTTCCTAACCAAAAACTGAAGTACGTTATCATTTTATAAGTTGGAACCGTGTAGCCTTAACTTTGGTGTAATTTTTTTAATGCAATCGTATAATATGAGAACAATTTTGTAACCATATAAATGTCAATTTAAATAAACGTGTTAGGCTATTAAAGGAACTAGAGTTTCTATTCTAACACAAATTAACACCAATGGCCACTCAATTTCATTTTCTCCCTCCCTCTTTACCTTTGTGGTGTTTGCGCATGCACGTGCTTGCAGACACCCCCTCCGCAACACCTATTCTCTGGAACCAATTGATATTCGACTTTGCTGGAAATTTATGGGGAATTTCACCATCCATACATGGTTGCTGATAGCCTCCATTAGTTTGCATAACATCCGCTGTCAGCAGTACCCTTCGACAATATCAAAGTGATACTGGTCAACAAGGGGGCATTTAGCATAAGATTTGAGCCCAAAATTAACCTGTCTATATTGGAGGCATCCATGAAAATTATATGCTTTTGGTGGTTTTTGTGATCGCTACGTTGAGTATCGATTGTTGGGCTGCCTACTACTGGAGGGTCACATCTAATTTCTAGTTTTGTGGTGGTGGTCGAAATAGTATACAAGGGCTCCCCTTATCTGGTAGGGCCGACTTGTTAACGCCACAAGTTTGAAACCCACTGATGGCACCCCTCGTCACAAGGTCGAAGCTGAGTGTACTCCTCGGCGGGCAGGGGGACTTCAAGGTTTTACTAACTGGAAGCCAGTCAATATGCAGTTAGTGATTTTAGGGGGAGTGTTTCTCTTTGAACTATCCTCTCTCTCTCTCTCTCTCTCTCTCTCTCTCTCTATATATATATATATATATATATATATATATATATATATATATATATATATATATATATTCACACACACGGAACTATTGAGCTGAAAATCATAGGTTCAAGCCTTATTGACTCAAGTCTCAATCTGACCACATAGATAAGTTTGACATTGTTTATTTGCTAAGGATCAACCATAGATCATGTGATTTCGATCTAATAATTTATTTTTTAAGGCGTAAAATTTTAATACATCATGAGCCGTTGATTTTTGAAGCCCTTAAAAAACCTGCTTACTTGTCACATTGATATAATGCATAACTCGTTTTCTACTAAAAGGACCTTGTAGATTACATCCATAAGGTCTGATTTACCAAAGAAGTTAAAAAATTATGAAAAGGTGATTTGTACTCAATAATTTTGTACCTTCAGTAGCACCAAATATTATATATATATATATGACAGGCTAGTTTTGGAGGTTTGTGGATCATTCAGCATATCCATTTCGTTATTGGTGCATGCTTATAACGTTGTGTGTTTTGAATGATATTTCATTTACATTCTGGCAATCACTGGTATGGTGAATATTTGGAATACATTTACAGAATATTTATTTGCTCATATCAACATCATGGTCATTTGGGAATTTTGTCCAACAGCTTCTACTTGCCGTGGGTGCAAAACTTGAACATGTAATTACTCAATTGGCGACGGATGTTGCTGAAAAACACACTGCAATAGAAGGTGACTTGATTGTTCAACCATCAGATGATCACTTTTGGTTTCACAAACCCCGACTTATCCTCCATTTGATTCACTTCATCCTCTTCCAAAATTCCTTCGAGATTGCATTCTTCTTTTGGCTATGGGTAAATGGATCTGAAAACTTTTAGAAGCTACACTGTCTCATGATTCCGATTGTCAGTCTTGTTTTAAATTAAGTTAGCTTGTTCACACAATTTTAGCCTCTAATAGTCTTTGGCATGGACAGGTCACTTATGGCTTTCATTCTTGTATCATGGGAAACACCCTCTATATTATTCCAAGATTAGTTTTCGGGTAAATCTCTCTCTCTCTCTCTCTCTCTCTCTCTCTCTCTCTCTCTCTCTCTCTCTCTCTCTCTCATACAAGTTTGCATTGTATTATTGACAGGGTGTTTATCCAAGTACTTTGCAGCTTTAGCACCCTCCCACTCTATGCTATCGTCACCCAGGTGCTGATCCCTTGACTCTCTTTTAAGCTGAACCTTCTTTTCTTCCTAATTGGATATTGAAGATTTTTCTTCTCTCTTCTTTTCGATCTTTGTACGGTTATTTCTAATTAATTTATCACATCAACTTGTAGATGGGGAGCTCATTTAAGAAGTCAATCTTTGATGAGCACGTACAAGAGAGTCTGGCTGGCTGGGTCCAAAAGGCTAAGAGAAGGAAAGCCGCCCGGCCAACGAATCCCGATCCTACTAGTGATGATGAAATTCAGCTGCAAGAAGCACCTCTGGTAACATCCCAATCTAGGCGCATTGATGCTATGCATGCACTTGAGATGAAAACAGTGAAACAAGGCTAGCCCTCCCTCCTCCCAAGGAAGAAAAAGTAAAAACCGATGGAGCAGCGCAACTGGCATGCAGGTGCCGAGCGCTCTCCAGCGAACTGGGGCAGGTCACAGATGCAATTGGTTAATGTCACCCTATTTAGTCACTGCAGCTATTCATAGGCCTCAAAGCAATTTCTTCTTTCATTTTTCACTTGTAATAAAAGGATTTCTGGAACGTGAGTGGATGCCCATTTCCGATGTAAAACTATATAAGAAAAGATTTTGCAAGCCAAGCAAACTTTTTGTGAGGTCCAAAAGGTTGTTGCGTTTCTCTTGGTTTCGATCACACATTCTTTGTGCATATCTATTGCTTTCAACTGGGTGGAAGATGCTGGAGTAGGAGTACCAATTGATGCTGCTAAGAGTGCGGATCAGGCAAACATTCTTATGTAAAATGTTAGTACAAAACTGACACTTGTCCTACATTGTCCACAGCCAAGTTGCTTCCAATACGTAGAAAATGTGCTCGATCTCCCGAATCCAACTCTCGGCCGCTTCTGGATTCATCTTTCTGAAGAAAGCAGGAGGGTCCATGTCCATGAATTTCTTATAGGACATAGCCCCGCCATTCGTGTTCTTCTCCTGGGATACGCGCTGCAGATTGGCACCCATCTACTCATAGTTGAGGCCTGTTGGCCAACCACCTCGGCCAGACCATGCAGTGTTTGCATGATATCGTTACAGTGGTTCGACCATGTCATCTATGTGGATAACCAAATGAATCAAAACGAAATCGTAATCAACCTGTATACAGTTTTCCATGGAAATAGAGTACATTACGATACTAATCTACTTTGGAGTGACTAAAATTACATTATACCATACTTACAGAGTCATCGTGGTCACTGGAATAGCCAAGATCTCCATTCATTCAGTATGGCTCTGATACGAAAGTTGTAACGCCCCAACTTTTATATGGTAAAAATTTTGGAATTTTTTTTAAACAGTAGAAATGAGAAAGACAAAGAGTTGGGTGAATTACAGATAAGACATAGAGAAATGCAGAATTAAATCCATTCATCCATTTAAAATATCCATTACATCAAAATAACAGTAACTACACTAATCAGAGCCTAACATAACCAAAACACTAAATAAAGGAGATCTCTTGACCCATTCCAGAAGGATGCCTCGATGCTCTAATTTACTCGTTACCTGTAAAATATTTAAAGTAGAAGGGTCAGTCTCCCCGGTCTGCTTAAGAAGCATTATATTCATATGTTGTGCTCAGTGTCGTGTGTACCAATATGTGCAACATTTTAATGTTATAACTAGCATGTAATTTGCACTATTCTAATAAAAGTGAACATGTTTTCTACTTCATGACACAGTACAGAGGTAACTGGACTATAGCTGAATCTGTTCATATTAGTATGAATTTTAGTTCTACAAGTATTTCAAATTTCATATCAGTAATTTATCAACACCTCAGGAATAAGTTTCCAACCAATTTAATTATTTTGACGTTTATCTTACTCTTACCATGTGGGTACGCACAGGCATAGACCTCGTAGCGGATCGAAACTATACGGGGATCTATTATTTAATAACCTGTATGACTAGCCGTACGGATATCCAAAGGGGACGGTCCATGATCGAGAGAGAACTCTCTAGAGGCTAGAACAACAATTGGGATGCACCCCTTGACAATTCTGCAGAAGACTTGGATCTACCACCTAGGATACATTGGTAGTCCTGGCCCCCTAACTTCGTGGACTAGGGACCCGGTGAGACACATAGCTCTCATGAAAACCAGAACGCCCACGAAGCTTGTACCACCTACCCTCTGCAAGGTAGATCGTGGGTCCAGTAACATATACCGTCTTTCAGGTATACCCAGAGCCCAAAGAATCTGGTAACATATATCATCTTTCAAGTATACCCGAAATCTCAAAGGTTTTATATTTATGATTTATTATTCATTTCTTTATAATCACGTGTGAACTATCGAACCACTAGGGGTCCAGTAACATACACCATCTTTCAGGTGTACTCATATCCAAGGAAATTCGAATATTGTATTTTAATATATCCAAAATTTCTGAATTTGGAGTGTTGCTTTCATAGATTGATATATTATTCTATTTGACATTACGGTACCTCATAGAGGCACCAGACTTTCATCTCACACTCGGGTGGTAACAATTATAAGCAAGTCTATGACGGTGCAAGTAAGCACTCAGACAACCATCCACCAATCACATGCTCACATTTGCCTAACACTCCCTTTTTTTTTCAACTCACTTAGCACTTGTATGCACATGCCATGTGCTTATCAATTCTTTTTTCTAGTCTGGTTTCATGCCATACTTCAATCCATCACCGAACCGAACCTGAATGGGTATCAACTCAATCGATGAATCCAAAAATTACTATCATACTTTGTCATTATCACTATTATTATATATATATATATATATATATATATATATATATATATATATATATATATATATATATATATTTCTATGATACATTAGCAAGGTGGTGTACCCTGCTAGTCACCCAAGATCAATGCGGCGATTCGGTTTGGCATACCCAGTGGGATGCACCACTGTGTGAAGCCACAACTACCAGTGCCCATCACACCCAGACAGCAATACCATGTTGCTGATCACTTTCAGCTGGCCAGGCATAGTGCACTCACAGGGTGGCATACCCAGCTGGTCACCCGGGCGCTAGAAGGCGAGCTAGGTTGACGGCTAACCCTAGCCCGTAGTTGTTGTTTTTTTTCACCATTAGCTCGAATGACAATTATTAAACCATGAATGAAATAACTAAGGGTCTCTCTTTTTTTTATAACAAATCCAAAAATTTAAAACTACCAATAATGCATTGACTAACTTTTTTATAACAGTCTATCAATTCCAACTCACGCTAACACACGTATTCAAGTTCTCCTTGTTTATTTTGGCATACCTCAACACGTGAATGATAAAAATTACCACATGTTGGAAACACAGTTGATACCCTTTACCCATTTGCATTGAAATGTAAATAGATGATAAAATTTGCAATGTGCCATGATAACAATATCTAACCAACGTTGAACAATGTGTGATATCATTGTATGTATTTTTTTTTTAAAACCACCATGACAATCGAGGACTAAACGATAAGATATAAGTTAATTAAATTTTGGAAATCGGATACTATCCACCATACTCGAATTAATTTTTTTTTTATAGTTTGGGAAAATCGAAAGTTGGCAATAATACTTAATCTAAACTATCCATACTACACGGACTTGATCCTTGATAACCATTTGAAACTCAAACTTTCTATAGTCCAAGGATTCAAACAATTTATTTTTTTTTGAAAAATAACAGACTAAGGATAATACATAAATAAAATTTATGACAGTCTGGAATTTTAAAAAAAATAAATGCCAATATTTGATGTATATATATATATATATATATATATATATATATATATATATTACTTGTTATTGCAGACTTATATCTGGTTCTAGTTTATGAGTTAAAAATCAAAACATACTAGCTGATTATGATGTGTTGCTGCAGATTTAAACTTAGTTCTGATTTTACAGAAAAAAATCAGACATGCCAACCACTTCTCACGTAATACTACAAATTTAATTTCTTTAGTGTATCAGCCAAACAATACACGGCAACCCAAAGGTCACAAATAAAAATTTGTGTTTTTGTATGGCATGTTTCTAGTCTAGCATATATATCTAATGTCATACATATCCGAACCATACATGACTACGTGTACCACATGACTCTAGGCAACTACACAGGTACGGGATGCACCTACATTATGCATTGAACAACAATAAAAAAAAAAGTTCATCTTCTTTCTAGATTGTATGTGAAGTTACAAATATTGGAACCACGCCGACGTGGTGATGGATGGTGTCCCTCTCTAATGGAGTCGGACAACCCACACCCATCATGCCACATGACGCCGACCACTCCCCATGTCGACGGTGCCGTCCAAATTCAAACGACGACACTAGATCAGATTGGTACCACAGAGCATCTAACACGTACATAAAAATAAAAATGCTCCTTACCTTTTTTTTGAAGCTTTTACCGGCATTAATGGCGTCTCTTGTGTTTCTTTTTCTCACTTTGCAGCACACTTGGTCACGAAGAAGAAAACCTTCACCATCCAACAATGGTGGTTGTGCACAAGAGAGAGAGAGAGAGAGAGTATATGGCGTATAGAGTGGCTGCAAGCTTTTCCTTACCCCTAATTTAACTCCTCTTAATTAGGGGAGTTATTAAATTTCACAACTTCAAATCTCCACCCCCATCCCATGTTTTTGGTGGGTGCATTGATTTTCCAAAATCGCCCTCCTTGTCCCATGTCTAGGATTTCTCAAACCTCCTCCAACAAGTTGCTTTATGGGTACCCCTCATCCATTTGGTGGGATCCCCCATGTTCTTTGAAAAAGGAGAAACTAACAGGCCAACTCCCACACGTTTATTGTGGGAGATGGTTTAGGAGATGAGGGTTTAACTAGCCCACGATTTTACCCTTTTTCCACTAGAGTAAAAATTATCACTTTTTGTGCAAAAAGGAAAAATCCATACAAAAGGGGTTTCGAATCAGGGTCTTCCACCAAAGGGGCAACAAACCCCACCACTTGTGCTATTACTCATTTCATTGCAAAGTATGTGAATAAAATTATATTTAACCCCTTTTGTTTAGTTTCGGGTTTTATGCAAAACGGCAACATTTTACCTTTCCACGCGAGCTTGGGTTTTGAACTTGGGTTGTGGCTCCACACAACCGTGTGTCCTGCCACTACACCATACCACTGGTTGTTGTTTACTTTGCAAAGAAATTCTCTTTATGTCTTATTAAGATGTTTTCCCCCGTTGGTGGATCTCGCCTGTTTCCACATGGATTTTCTCCTGTTGGTTCTAACCTTGAACTCTCTCACCTTAAATGTACTTCAGATCTCACACTATCATCTTGAAACTATTGGATTTTCCCATTTGGCCTCGTGAATCGGGTCGTATCATCGGATCTTGCTAAGGTCCAGATCCAAATACCCCTTACTAGCGTTTGTTACTGGGTTCATTCTAGTAACCCTCAAGTCATCAAAATTGTATTACATAGTACCAAATCCTATTATTTCACATAAATGCTTCACTTTTATTCATTGAAAATTCCTTAAATTTCATGGGTTTTACATTATTTATGTATTTTTTTATTATTTTATGCTTGAAAATAACCATATTTGGTTTCTTGGGTTTTAATTTACGCATGCTTGATTTTGGTGGTCTGATAGAGTATTTTTTATTATTATTTTCCTAGATCAGTATAGTCCGAAATTTTAATGGATGAATCATGTATGTTCTATCTATTTCAAATAAAAAAACTGGATTATTTTAGATTTTGTAGTGCTGACAAAAAAATAAGAAACTGAAACCTATCTGTGAAATCTGGAAAACATCTGAGAAATCTGACAATGACTTTCTGAGGTCATATCTCCCTTACCAGAGATTAGATTCTTGATCTGTAAAAAGTCTCGGGCTCTTCTGCATATCCTTTGTCTTTGATAAAAACTTCAGAGCTTTCCGCAGTTATTTTCTATTTCATTTAAATATAACATCAGATTTGATTTGTGTCAAGCCGACAGACCTGATCAAACCCTCAACCAGATTGCTAGAGCGATATCTCCCTAACCAAAGAAGATCTCTCTGATCCATAAAAAGGCTTATAATCATGCATGTTTCTCATTTTTTAGATGATTTTACTGTGAATTTCTATGGTTATTTAGTATTTGTTTTTTATTTAAAACTCAGACTTGTATTTCTGAGACTGTAAGTCGGTGTTTATACATCAAGCCATCTTGCCGGAATCATATCTCCCTAACCAGAGATCGGATTCCAGATCTGTAAAATAGAGAGTCTTTATATTATTTTCTATGTTCACTGCTAAAAGTTTGTGATTTTATGATCTAATTTACTATTTTTCTCTGAGCTTAAAAGCAAACTTGTCTGTTTCATTTCGTTTGTCAAAAACCAGAATCAGGTACGTATTGCTGGAATCATATCTCCCTAACCGGAGATCGGATTCCAGATCTGTAAAAAGGGTTATCTTTATTAATCTATCTAGTTTTTCTGTATATATTTTTACATTTTTTAGTTACTGTTTGATACCTGATTCGGGTTGGACACTATGACAGGTAAGTGACCACTGGTAAAATTGAGTATTTTTCTATTTTTATTTAATATTTATGTCTAAAAACAATCCAAAAAAGATATTTTGTCAATTGCAATTTAATTTTACGGTTATCAACATTGTTAATGATGGTTTTTGATAATTTTGGAATTAATTTGATGGGTTGTTTATTTAAATCACAAAAACAGGATGCCCGCGAGTTTTGGTTTAACTAAAACACTTATATCCGGATAAATCCCTCAATTTCAGATATTGTTGGATAAATCCAGAAAAGCCAACATTTTTCCACTAACAAGTTTGCTAATTTTGCAGAGATATCCAAGATTGTATTTTCTCTTTATTTTATTTTATTCAATTATGCAAATTGTAAAATATAAATATTGAAATAAGCGTTTATTTTTCTGCTTAGTTAGGTTCCATTGCATATAGTTTACTTTTCAGCTATTAACTGCTATGCTTGTCATGCAATTATGCATATTCAAATCCACCATGGTCTACACGAATGGCACGTGCACTAGCTTTTAAGGAGTTAATAAACTTGGTGTGTGACGCCCCAAACCCCAACCTTATAAAACCTTTAGTTTATGAGCAAAAATTTTTTTTTTATACATGTTTGAATCAACCAGCGGAAGTATAAAAGGGAAAAAGAGGTAAAACAAAGGCTGCAAGTCTGGGCGGGCCACAGTAGGTGATACAAACTACAAGTCAAATCTAAATGTATACAATACCATAATGTTTACAAAATTACAAAATGAGACTTAATACATCAATACAACCAGGCTCTCAAAACGAGAGGAAAATCCCCTCAAACCCCAAAACTAGAAGGAGCCAAGATTTGCTACTAAGTGTGGGTCTCAAGTCTCTTGCAGTGCGCCGTCGCACCGCCACTACGTCTACTCATCATATGTTTCCCCATAAAATGGAGTCAGTACTCTTGCGAGTTGGTGAGATAAATCATCCATATATTATCATTTTAAAGGAAAAGTATACAACATGAAGCATGATATATATATAACAGACTATCTCTAATATGATGGAATAGTTAGAAACATTTAAATTAAAGTACAAGTGCGTGTGTCAGTATAAACACCCCAATTTTTTACCCTCATTCAGTGTTTGCATCTCATGTGCCATTGCATATCACTGCATGCCTTTGGCATATGACTTCATTGCATTGCATTGCATCTCATTATCGAGATTCAGCACTCCTGTTTGCAAAATCTTTCAATTCAGATTCGATTTTAAAACTTTTCTTTCAAAATCAATTTCAAAACCTAGGTTTTGAGTCGACATTTTTCATTTGTTAGCCCCCAATATCTTATATTTCAGACTATTTTCTCAGAAAATGATCTGGATTCATTTTAAACTTAATTTCAATTGATTTTAATTCTCAGAGGAGATCCATCTAGGTGGTGTCAATTCTGGATTTCTTCATTTATCAAAATTTCTCAAAAATCTTAGAGTCCTAGTTGGATCAGGACTCTATTTTTTCATCTTTTTGAACCTTTTTAAAACTCCATTTTGATTTTAAATCAGAGGTGATCTCATCCCTTGTTTGTTTCTGACATTTCTGTCAAAATCTCAGAGTCCTAGTTGGATCAGGACTCTTTTTCCGGAATCCTAGTTGAATCAGAACTCCACCTTTTACTACCATTTTATCTATTTTTGAGAAAATCTTTCAAAATCTTTCATTTTGGCCAAAATTCTAGAGTCCCAGTCGAATTAGGACTCTTTCTCGGAGTCCTAATCTAATTAGGACTCTATCTTTCGTTACTATTTTACTTATTTTCAACCAAATCTTTCAAAAATCTTTCAAAAATCTTTCAAAAGGAGTCAAAAACTCAGAGTTTTAGTTGAACCAGGACTCTGTTCGAAGAGTACTAGTTGGATCAGGACTCTGACCATGATTTCAATTTTGAGATAATCTTTCCAAAATCTCTTCATTTATCTTTCCAAATTTCAAAATTGTTACACTTCTATCACAAGGTTCCAAAATTTTGGGATTCTATTCCAGAGTCCTGATCGAATCAGGACTCTATCCCAGAGTCCTGATCAAATCGGGACTCTATCCCGGGTTCATTTTCTCACTTTATTTTCACTGGTTTTCAAAAGTTTTTTTTTAAATCTCATCATTTGCTTTCTCAAAAACCAAAAAATTCTCAGAGTTTTAGTCGGATTAGGACTCTTCCTCAGAGTCCTAATCAGATCAGGACTCTTAACTGGACTTCAATTTCTGCTTTATTTTCATCTGTTTTTCACAATCCTCTCATTTGTTTTCTCAAAAATCCAAAATTCTTAGAGTCCTAGTTCAATTAGGACTCTGTCCCCAGAGTCCCAGTTGGATCAGAACTCTGTTTTGATTTCAATACTTGTTGCTATTTTCATAAGTTCTTTCATCTGTATTTCAGAAAATACCAAAATCTAGAGTTTCAGTCCAATCAAGACTCTGTCCCAGAGTCCTCATTCAGTCAGGACTCTATTCTGAAACTTGTTTTCACTTCTATTTTCATTTTCTCTATTTGTTTTTTGAAAATTAGTCCATTTTACAGAGTCTCAATTAATTTCGGACTCTATTTCAGAGTTTCGGTTGAGTGAGGACTCTAACCTTGACTGTATTTTTTAACTTATTTTACCAATTTTGATAAAAACCTTAAAAAACTTCTTCATTTGGCTTTCAAAATCTAAAATCTCAGAAGCCTAATTGGTTCAGGACTCTGGTCTAGAGTTTAAGTTCGCTTAGGACTCTGTTTTCAAAATCTTTGAATTCTATCTGTTGATTTTAACTCCTTTTCAAAGCCATTTTCAGTCTTTATTTCAAATTTTTTAAAACCTTGATGTGGAGCCCACTCAGTTGATGCCATATATAGAGGAGTTCTGACCCAGTTAGGACTTTGTGTCATTTCAAAACTTTCAATTTCAAGTCTACTTTGAATATCTTTTGAAAAACCTCTCATTTTCAAGTTTTAAAATTATTTTTGAAAATTCAAGTGGGGCCCACTCGAGGTGGCGCCACATTTGCAAAAGTCAGGGTTAGACTAGGGTTAGTCAGTGTCCTACTTAGGTTAGATGTCTAGGTAAGTCAAAGTTTGCTTTTAAAACTTCCATTTTTACTTTTCGGTTTTAACTTTGATTTTAAAGCTTTAGAAATTAGGGTTTTCAAAAAACCCAAATGAAACACACAAGGGGTGGCGCCATATTTGGGGGTCTTTTAAGCTAATTAGGAGTTTAATTAGATGATAATTAGATTAGTTATGGCTAGGGGTAGGATGAAAGTCTTCCATGAAAATCACCCCCCCCCCCCTTTAAGAAATCCATTTTTTTAGGACTCTTTAGTTAAACCTAAAAAAAATTATTTAAGAAAGCCATAGGGGGGATCGACCCCTATTCTTCCCTCTTGAGATTCTTGGAGCTTCTCTCTTCTCTCTACAACCCTCTCCTTCCTTTTTGCAGCTGCATCTATCCAAGGTATAGTTTTTATAAATTTTTTATGCTTTTATTATATTTTTTTCATGTTTTACCATGGATTCTACCATGGGCGCCTCTTATTTCATGAGTTTGAGCATTGTTCATCAGCAAGAACCCTAAAATCAAACCAAGAAGATTATCTAACTCAGTTTGAGGAGGATTTCCATGATTCTAATATGTTAGAATCATTTAGAGGTACGTTTTCTACATTCTTAACCAATGAAATATGAGATTTACCCGTTAAATGAGCTAAATCCATATTTTCAAAGGTAAAATTGATTTTAACCACGGATCCTCTATATTAGTTTCGACCTTTTGGTCACCCAATATCAATCTCAATCATTTATCTTGCAAGAGACCCTTTTTACAGGGAGAGATCGAGGGAGCTCGTTCTTTTCGCATGCTATCCTTTGTTCACTTAGACCCTTTTCAGGGCGAGTTTGAAGGGACTCGTGTCTTTGTGAACTGTTTGCAAAATAATTTCCAATTTCACACAAGAAACTCATATTTCAAGGAGAGCTTTGACGGAGACTGGCTTTCCTTGTGGCCCTCCAATTTTCATACTAGGTCATTTTATCATGGAGGACCCTCTTTCCAGGGAGAGTGTGATGGACTTGTTCCTTCATGACCAATTCGTCAACCTCACCATTACCACCCCCCTTTTCATAAGAGAACCCTAAATGTTAGGAAGTTTTGATGAACGCTTAATTTCTCTTTGAAAGTTCATTTTGCAAACACCTCCTCTTCAGGGAAGAGATGAGTATTTTCTATTTTCCATTATGAATCTTCTCCTTTGAGGAAAGGAGGAGAGAAGTTTGTCACGGATGCGTTAAGTCAAACTCCAAATGCTCGCTTTCACACAGAGTTTTAAGAACATTTTGACAATTTGTCGTCAAATACTTGTTGATTTCAAAATCTTTATTGCATAAAATCTTTACCTCAGAATACCTTCAGCATTACTTCTGAAAAAGCAAAGCTTTTGCGAAGAACGATTCAAAATTCAAAAATCTTTCTCTTGGTCGACCTAAAGGATAAAGAATAAATTCTCGATATGGCCAGCAAAGAAAATTCAATGTTGTCACAAAGCCATAAGTGACTGATATTGATCAAAGTTGTGGCACATGTTTAAAGATCATTCTTGTAAAGACAAGGCAGTCGAAATATCCTGGGTGAGAAAGAAAAATTCACTCAATTTCATATCTCCTTAATCATTTAAGCTGCAATCAAATATCTGCAAAAGGGATATCTCAATCATCGTTAAGTTGAAGATTGGTGGATGAGTTAGACCCCCGGGGCCAAAGAAGAATTGGATAATCTCCGAGATGAAGAAGTTTGTGACAGATCCTTTCAGGAAGAGTTCAGATCACCGCCAAGTTGAAGGCAAATGCGATGAACGTCCCAACAAACCCTAAAAGATATTTGATTTATGCTATCATCAAGAGATTTTCAACCAAAGAGACAATGTCATTAGTATAATTCCTAAGATAAGAAGAAGAATCAAAACATCTCCAAGTTGAAAGAGTTTGTGACATACCCTTCCAAAAATGAAGAAAAGTCAGAACATCTTCAAAATGAAGGATGATGTAATAAACTTCTCCCTAAAAACCCAAAAAAGCTCCAATTTTGTCTCAAAAAAAGTGCAAAAAAAAGATCATCATGAGAAAAGAATCCCAGGATATCAAACTGCCAAATCTGCCAAGAATCTTCTTTAATTTTGTAAAATTCTTTTATCAATATACTTTCACTAATTACTTTCACAATGTCAATCTTTTCTTTTTTGTTCATATGAGGGAAATTAATAACTTCCTTGAAAGAAAGCCAATTGCAAGCAATTTGAATTCGAATCTTGATTTTACGGAGTTAAGCCCGATTGGAGGTAATACTTTAGGTAGAAAAGAGAGAATATTTTCACACTAATGTGCATCATTTTCAATTACTTTGAATCAACAATAATTTTCAACATTTTGACAATATTTTCTAGCTATCCTGACATGAAGTGAGAACTTGATGTCCTCTTTGATATATCCTGATGCCATTTGCCACCCCTCTTTAGGACTTGATAACGGGAGTTTTCAAGATTCCTTACCTTCTTCAGTATAATTCGAATGTCTGGGCTCTCAGATTCACACACTTTCCTGTGTCCCCACTGTCCCACCATAGACAGTCTAATTTTGTCTCGATGTTAAGCCACCAATCATTTTCTCGCAAAAGGCCATCAATTTCAAAAGTTATTTAGCCTCACCAATGAGGTGCCCAAAATCAACCCCTTTTCAAGCTTTAAGGACCTCCAATTTCATCCTTTTGCAAAACCCTTATCGGATTCATTTTGCGGAAGTCTGAAGGCTCTATCATGGTCTCTTCTTTCAAGGATTTCATCATTTCCTGATCAGGTTAAGGGTTAAACATGAGCCTTATTTTAATGAGGTATTTCGTTTCCCAATCAGGTTAAGAGTTAAACCTGAGCCTCATTCTGATGAGGTATTTCATATCCTCTTTAGGATAAGGGCTAAACCTGAATCATTCTTCATAAAAGGTCATTTTTCAAAATCTATTCAGTCTCAGTCATAGGACGCCCAAATCACTCCTTTTTCCAAAGCTTTTAGGGAAAACCATTTCCATTGCCTTCTTTGCAACCCCTCGTTTCTACACGAGACATTTTGCATCCCATCCAGGTTAAGGGCTAAGCCTGAACATCATCTTGATGAGGTGAATTTTCTTTTTTATCCTACATCTCATATCTACCATTATCAGCAGAGCTAATTCTTTCATACCCAGTTAGATTTTCTTAACTGAGGCATTTTATAGTCCAAATTTGGTGTGTGTATTTTACCACTTGAAATTCCACTAGAGGGGGGTGAATAGTGAAATTTGTTGCAGATCGATAAAATAAAAAATATGACAATAAGGCACAACACAATAAACACAGGATTTATACTGGTTCGGCCGAGTTACTGACCTGCATCCAGTCCCCAAGTAAAACACTTGAGCCTTTCACTATAACATCCGAGTTACCGGATAAATAGTACAACACCCTCTTCCTCAGAGGTCTTCTTCTCTCAACAGAGAAGGAACACACCCTCTTTCACAGAGGTCTTCTTCTTTCAACAAAGAAGGACAACACCCTCTTTCACAGAGGTCTTCTTCTCTCAACAGAGAAGGACAACACCATCTTTCATAGAGGTCTTCTTCTTTCAACAAAGAAGAGATACAGTGAATAACAGAAAGTTACAATACTTCCTATAGAACCTTCAGAATGATATGAATGCACGAATGAATGATTCTCAGAATGTTCTGTTCTTTTCACTCAGATAATACTCTTTGTCAAAGAGCTATTCTTGACTTTTTCTCTTTTTTTCTCTTTTTTTTCTCTTTTTTTTCTCTTTTTTTTTCTAGACTCTCTTTCAAAAATATCGAATAGGAATTTTTCTCATTGTATGCTCACATGTCCTTGTGAAATATTATTTTGTTAGTGTATATATATCTTTAGAAAAATAGTCGTTGCTTTCTGGAATGATTGTTTTTTTGAGATGTCAAGTCATTTCAAAAACACCTTTGTGTACTATATTGCTTTTTCGAAAAGGTCTTCTTTCCATAAGTGTAATACTTTGGAGTAGACTATTCGTTGTAGTATTTTAGGTGTGATATATTTTGTAAAAAAGTCTATTCTTATAATAAATGATTTGTAGTACATTGATCGTTGGTTTGTAAATCATCATGCAATTTTGTCTTTATTCAATTTAATGATTTATAGTACATTAGTATTTTTATTAGAAATCGTCACTTCTTGACTTAAATGTATGTAAGTACAATAAATGCTTTGTTGAGTTCTTAATTTGTAAATGGTCATATCTCAAAATATTTCATGATGTATTATTTAATGTCTACAGAAAGAATGAAGACTTTAAGCAAGTCGACATTCTTGAGTGGGGTTTAAATAGTCATTTCTAAAATGCTTTTGAGGTGGTATTTAATGTTTTACATAAAGAATGATGACTTTAAATAAGTCGACATTCTTGAGTTGTATAAAGTAACTAAAGTCTTTTCTAAACATATTATAGTAATATTAGTTTTCTTTGTTAGTTCAACTAGACGATTTTTTTATGTTTGTTTTTTCCTTACATACTTGAAATCATTACTTTTTATTTCTTTTCAAGTTGTCTTATTCATAAATGCATGTTAGAAGGTACAATCAATGCTTTTGAAATCATGAGCTATTATATCTTGTCAAAATACATTTTTCATAAAAGTTTGTAAGAAGGTACAATGATTAGTTTTTAAAAAGGTGCTTTTTGAAATATCGTATGCTTTTATGAAACATAGCTTTTGTGAATGAGTGGCTTGTATGATAAAGCATGTAATATGCAATATGCATGCTTTTGAAGGTTCTGTTACATATGACTCTAAAGAAGAAAAAAATCTTCATCTTGAAGTAGCCGATCTTTTTAGATGATCTTTAAGAATGAATGGCCCATCAAGATTTTTCTTCAGAGAGAATGATTGCACCAAAGGTTGTGCTTGATCAGGAGGTCTCCATCCTTTTTGGGTGAAATATCCTTGCATCAAATACTCGATAAATACATGATAAATCATATTCAGTCATAATATAACATTATTCATGAAGGCATATTATCATATCATATTAAATCATATATGACAGTGTATCATATTGTGTGTCATCAAAATATAGTTTCTCAACATTCTCCCCCTTTTTGATGATGACAAAATATGCTCCCCCTATCAAAAAGCCATTATGCATAGTAATAATAATATCATAAAAATGCATAAAAAATATAGAAAGTGTCAGAGTATTTTTCTCTAATATTGGAGACAGGTTTTTCTCCCCCTTTGTCATGGACAAAAAGGAGGGGATCATAGTATAAAAAGTTATTATAGACCAATGAATAAAAAAGTTTATTCCGAGTCAGATGGTTGAAACTTCCGAAGCAAAGCATCTTGGCCGATTTTCAAGGATTCAAAGGCTTGATGCAGAGAGGCTTGACTCTTCAGAAGAAGATCCTGGGTGTTCTGGACATCGACAATTGCTGAGAAGATGTCTAGTTCAGAAGTTGTTGCAGGAGTTGCTTCTTCATGGCCTTCGTCGTCAGAGTTGAGTTGAGGGGACTCTTCCTCAGGGAGGGAGTAGTCATCAAAAGTGTGGTTTGAGTAGTAGACGACATTGGTTTGAAGAGGTATTTGAAAGTATTGAAGAATAAGGGTGATGAAGTACCTGAAAGGAAGAGAGCGAAAAGAACAAAAGTTAATCATGTTGTTAAAGATGACACTGGACCAGTTTATGGGAAAGGCACAAAAAATTGCATAGAGAAGAAGAGAGATTTCATTAGCAATGAATCACTTGGATGATGATTTAGGGACTACGTTGGATGAGAGGATCTGTGACAATAACAGAGCATGAGGCTTCAAGTTGCTTGTATGCCACGGGAAATGAGTTGAACGTGTGGAGATGAGCATCTTCTTAAACACAAACTGATCTATAGGAACTATGTTGGGGAGCTCAATGTCGTAAGAAGAGATATTGAGAATGCGACCTAACTCAGAAATGTTGAAAGAGATGATTTTTCCATGAACCATGGAATTGATAGTGGACTGACTGGTCATGTTCGACTGAAAGATTTGTGTAGAAAATTTTGATAAGATGTGGATAAATGGTCATAGAGTGGGGTGATGCTAGAACATGAATAAAATCTGAAAGGGAAGTTTGTAGGTCGAATGATGGAAGAGCTTCAAGGTGTACTAACTTACCGGTTTGAATTGGCATGGAGTTAATGGAATGAAAAAGGTGAATGAGATCTGGATATCTCAAATCTGATGCTTCAATCATGTTGATATCGGATGATCGTGAAGAGGATGCCATTTCCAAAGGTCTTGAGATAGTGGAAACTTTGAAAAAAAAGGTGAGTACTTGGAGAGAGTAAAGGCTTGAAGAATGATCGAGATTTTTGAATGAATTGGTGAGGGATGAATCAATTCATTAAATAGAGAGAAGAAAATTATTATGATAAGAAGTGAGTAACACTTGAATTTTAGATTTTAGTTGAAAGGAGAATGTGTGAGTTGTAACTTAAGAGCTCTTGTGAATTATAGATCAAATCATTCTTTGGAGGATAGTGTTGATGAGAGTATATGACAAGAACATAGTTAAAAGAAATTTTCTATATAAGGAGATTTTTGATAGAGGAGAATCCATCGAATTGTGAAGTGTGATAAAGAATAGAAAAATAGAGTCAAAGAAGTGTGTTTTACGATGTGAATTATGATCCATGGTTTTTAAAGATTTTTATGTAAAGATGTGATGAGATGTGAGGAGTAAAAGTGATCCATGAAAGGAAGGTGTAAGAGTGTCATAGACCCATATCATGTGAGATGAACAATGGCCTAATAAAACAAGCAACTTTAAATAATCTTTTTACTTTATGAGAATGTATTCTAAATTCGTGAAAGATGAATTTGGAAAAAGACAAAAGAAATACATGAGTGAGGAGTAATGATTTCTTATATAAGAAGTATTTTTATGGATATGCGTGGAAGGAGTAAGAGTAGACATAGAGAAAGGGTGATGCCATATACGAATTTAGAGTGAGATAAGAGTGGACAAAAAGGACAAAAAACAATTGATGCTTGATATGAGATGAATGACATAAAGCAATGTCATGATTGACATGAATTGATGTTTGTTTAAAGGACATGGTTTTTAGAGAAACTCGATTGGAGGGAGTTCATAGTTTTTGAAAAAGATTAATTATTTCAAAACATGTAAAGGAGTCAAAGTCACAGATGGAGGCTCAATTCGTATGAGAGAGAGAGAAAAAAAAGGATGGTACTAATGGTACTAATGAGAAGAACATATAATAGTTAAAAAATGAAAGACAAGTTGTCGAGAAGGAGTCTTTTTATGGAAATAATTTCTTATAGAAAAGTGTGAAAGATGATAGGACAAAAAGTAGATTATACTTTGACATAAAGTCTTTGATTTCAAGGCAACTTGTGATGTACGAGACTCTTAGAGAAGACTTCTTTGAGAAAGGTGGTATAAGGGATGAATAAAAAATAATAAGAAATACAAACACTTGATTATGATAAAAAATCATTTATAAAAGAAGACAAGATTTCACATAAAGTATTTTTACTATTCTTACTTGTTAATCTTTGGTTAAGATGAATTTTGTTAAGTGAGGATTATATTTTAATATTGTGAATTCGAGTGGACTAATTTTTCTATATTTTAATTTTATAAATCACTTAATTTACATATTCCTAATTCTCTTCTAATTCTTATAAAGTCTTCATTTTTTAAAGGTTTAGTAAAAATGTTTGTTAGTTGTTTATTAGTGGTTATAAATTCCAGTTTGATTATATTATTTAGGACTTGTTCTCTTAGAAAGTGGTGTCTAATTTGAATGTGTTTAGTACGAGAGTGTAAAATAGGATTTTTAGATAAATTTATAGCATTTGTGTTATCACATAAAATAGTTGTATTTTTGAATTTTAAACCAAAGTCTTTTAAAGTTTGTTTCATCCAGATGACCTGTGTACATGCTAGGCTAACAGCTATGTATTCAGCTTCTGTAGTTGATAATGATACACAGTTTTGTTTCTTACTGAACCATGAAACTAGTGAGTGCCCTAGCATATGACATGTTCCACTTGTGCTTTTTCTGTCAGATTTACTTCCAGCAAAGTCAGCATCACTGTATGAGATTAAATCAAATCTAGATGATTTTGAATAAAATAACCCAAAATCAACTTTGTCTTTTAGATATCTCATTATTCTTTTTACAGCTTTAAGATGTGATTCTTTTGGATTTGACTGAAATCTAGCACACAAGCAAACACTGAACATGATATTCGGATGGCTAGCAGTTAAATAAAGTAGTGATCCTATCATACCTCTGTATAACTTTGTATCCACAGTCTTACCATCTTCATCTCTGTCCAATACAGTGGTTGTGCTCATAAGAGTAGTTTTTGAAGCAGTTGAGTTCATGTTGAATCTCTTCAGAAGTTCATGAGCATATTTAGATTGGTTGATGAAGACTCCATCCTTGGTTTGCTTAATATGCAGTCCAAGAAAGTAGGTGAGTTCTCCCATCATACTCATTTTGAATTCTTTCTGCATGGACTTAAAAAAATCTTCACAGAGAGTGTTGTTAGTTGATCCAAAGATGATATCGTCCACATAAATTTGAACAATTAAGGTATGATTATTCACTATTTTTACAAATAGAGTAGAATCTGCTTTGCCTACAAAAAATCAGTTTTTAATAAAAAAGTTTTAAGTCTGTCATACCAAGCATGAGGTGCTTGTTTTAATCCATATAAAGCACGTTTTAGTTTGAAAACATGATCTGGAAATTGTTCATTTTCAAAGCCTGAAGGTTGTTTTACATATACTTCTTCATTTATAAATCCATTTAAAAATGCACTTTTAACATCTATTTGATATAGTTTAGAATCCATATAGCTTGCATATGCTAAAAACATTCTAATAGATTCAAGTCTAACAACAGGAGCAAATGTTTCATCAAAATCAATACCTTCCTCCTGGTTGTATCCTTGAGCTACTAGTCTTGTCTTGTTTCTTATAACATTACCTGTTTCATCTAGCTTGTTTCTGAAGATCCATCTTGTCACAATGATCTGATGATCTTTTGGTCTAGGTACAAGATCTCAAACATTATTTCTTTGGAATTGATTCAGTTCTTCAGTCATGGCTAGCATCCAGAACTCATCGATGATGGCTTCATCAATCTTCTTTGGTTCAAGTTGAGATATGAATGTCATGTTTGCAATCCATTCCAGCTGAGCTCTAGTTTGAACCCCCTTGGTCAGGTCTCCCAAAATCTGTTTTTGAGGATGATCTCTGATTTTGGCAAATGTTCTTTGAAGATCATCTTCATTGGGTTTAGCTGTGTTATCTAAGAATAAATTTGTACTTTCAACATCATCATCATTAGTATGCTTATGAACAGACTGATCAGTAGATTCACAAAAACTGACATGCATAGATTCTTCAATAGTATTTGAACTCTTATTAAATACTTTGTGTGCTTTACTATGACTTGAATATCCTAAGAATATGCCTTCAACAGATTTAGCATCAAATTTATCAATGTTATCTTTTGTGTTAAGGATATAGCATTTACACCCAAAGACTTTAAAGTAGTCTATCCTTAGAGTTCTGTCATAGAATAATTCATAAGGAGTTTTATTTAATAAGGGCCTAATAAGAACTCTATTTGATATATAGCATGCAGTATTAACAGCTTCTGCCCAAAAATATTTAGCAAGGTTATTATGTTGGAGCATAGTTCTAGCAGATTCCTGAAGGGTCCTATTCTTTCTTTCTACTACACCATTTTGAGGTGCAGCTCTAAGAAAGGCAAAGTTATGAGAAATACCATGCAAGTTACAAAAATTTACAAAAAGATCATTATCAAATTCTCCTCCATGGTCACTACGAATTTTTATAATAGAACAAGATTTTTCATTTTGTAATTTTTTACCACATATCAGATAATGTCTACAGACAAGTTCATGATGTTCTCTTATGCCTCAATATTCATAGCATAGCACAAAATATAAATTTTAGTTTAATTGTTTGATGCATATCAATGTATTTTTACAACATGCTATGTACTTCATTCATGTATGGGCCTCATAGCCAATTTGTGAGGCATTAGAAAATACATTACATGATAATTCATGTCATTAACATGGAACATCATTATCACATGTTTTTCTTATGCATCATATGTCATTTATGTAAGCTATGCAATTTTTGAAGAGAACATAACCTTTCATTTCATATATATCTTATCACATTGCATTTTGGCAAAAATATACTCGCATAAACATTTCATAAGCATCTTATCATATTGCATTTTGGGAAAAATATACTCACGTAGACATTTCATATGCATCTTATCATATTGCATTATGGCATAGCATGCTCACATAGACATTTCATAAGCATCTTATTATATTACATTTTGGTAAAAATATGCTCACGTAGACATTTCATATGCATCTTGTCATATTGCATTATGGCATAACATGCTAACATAGACATTCCATATGCATCTTATCTCATTGTATTTTGGCATAAACATAGACATTTCATATGCATTAGCATTCATTCACATAGGCATTTTATTCATCGCATGAGTCATTTCATCATACAATTCATTTCCCTTTGATCACATGCCCGATACATGAATGTATTTATGCATAAACATATTTGTATGTGGTTCACGTAGATCAGACTCAATTGAACACATATGCATATCACGTATGCACCTATGCATCAGTTTATAAGTATATACATAAATCAAATTCATTTGAACTCATATGCATATCATGTATGCACATATGCATTATATACATAGACCATTGAACACATGCATACCATGTATGCACTTACGTATTAGTTCATGTTGAGAAACTCTGTTTTGATGTCACATAATATGATACACTGTCTGATTTGATTTCATATGATATGATAATATGTCTTCTTGAAAAATGTTATATTATGACTGGATATGTTTTGCCATATATCTAACGAGTATTTGATGCAAGGATATCTCACTCAAAAAGGATGGAGACCTCCTGTTCAAGTACAACTATGGTGCAATCATACTCCTTGAAGAAAAAGCTTGTTGAGCCATTCATTTCTAAAGACCATCTAAAGAGATCGGCTACGTCAAGTTGAAGATTTTTTTTCTTCTTTAGAGTCATATGTAACAGAACCTTCAGAAGCATGCATATTGCATACTCATTCATAAAAGCTATTTCATAAAAGTATACGATAGTTTCAAAAAGCTTTTTTTTTTAAAACCAATAATTGTACCTTCTTACAAACCTTTATGGAAAAGGTATTTTGACATGATATAATTCATGATTTCAAAAAGCAATAATTGTACCTTCTATTATATACAAGACAACTTGAAAAGTAATGATTTCAAAAGTAGGAAAAAGATAAAACATGAAAATCGGCTACACAAAGAAAAACAAATATAATACTTGTTGAAAAGACTCTAGTTACCTTTTTAAAGAAATGATTTCAAATGTGTAGGAAGAAGACAAAACATGAAAATCAGCTACACAAAGAAAAACAAATATAATACTTGTTGAAAAGACTCTAGTTACCTTTTTAAAGAAATGATTTCAAATGTGTAGGAAAAAGACAAAACATGAAAATCGGCTACACAAAGAAAAACAAATATAATACTTGTTGAAAAGACTCTAGTTACCTTTTTACAAACTCATAGAATGTCGACTTACTTGAAGTCATCATTCTCTTTGTATAGCATTAAATACCTCCTGTAAGAAATCCTTGTTAATATCCTTCTCAAAGAATGTCGACTTGTTTAAAGTCTTCATTCTCTCTGTAGACATTGAAAAACACATCATAAAGAAAACTCTTGATATGACTATGTACAAATAAATATCTCAAAGCATTTATTGTACTTACACTCATTTAAAGTAAAGAAGTACTTATGTACCACAAATCATTAATTAGGATAAAGACAAAACTACATGACAGCCTACAATCCAACGTTCAATGTACTATTGTAAGAAATAGACTTTTTACATAAAATATATATTACCTAAAATATTACAACGACTATTGTACCCTATATTTTACTTTTATGGAAAGAAGACTTTCTCGAATTTCTCTAAAGATGTTTTTTGAAATGACATGACATTTCACATCTCAAAAAGGTTACGATTTCAAAAAAGTAATGACTACTTTTTAAGCTATATAAACACACTCAAATAAACTATTCAGACAAGAAATGGATTTGTGAGCTTACAACGAGAAAAATTCCTATTCAATATCTGAAAGAGAGCCTAGAAAAAGAAAGAGAAAAAGTCAAGAATAGCTCTTTGACAAAGAGTATCCTCTGAGTGAAAAGAACAGAACATTCTGAGAATCCTTCATTCGTGCATTCATATCATTCTGAAGGTTCTATAGGAAGTATTGCAACTTTCTGTTATTCACTGTATTCCTTCTTTGTTGAAAGAAGTAGACCTCTGAGAAAGAGGGTGTTGCCCTTCTCTGTTGAGAGAAGAAGACCTCTGTGAAAGAGGGTGTTGTCCTTCTCTGTTGAGAGAAGAAGACCTCTGAGGAAGAGGGTGTTGTACTATTTATCCGGTGACTCGGATGTTATAGTGGAAAGCTCAAGTAGTTTGCTTGGGGACTGGATGTAGGTCAGGGTTTTGACCGAACCAGTATAAATTCTGTGTTTATGTGTTGTGCCTTTATTGTATTATATTTTTAATTTATCGATCTATATACAATTTCACAATTCACCCCCTCACCCCCCCCCCCCTCTAGTGGAATTTCAGTTCATAGGTACAGTTTTTCATGGTTCACATAGAACAAACTCACTTGAAGGTAAATGTGCATACTAAATAGACACTTATAAATTTTCATAGGTGTTTTCCCTTCATGGTTCACATATACTAAAAACCATTGATGTTTCAAGTAGTTTTCTTTATTTTCTAATTGTTTCTTTTTTTATTCTCTTTTTTTTCCTTTTTTCTTTTTTCTAGGTCATAGGTTGATCAGTTGGTATGCCCCAACCAGCACAGATCTGGTATGGGACAGACCGGTCTGTTTGGTTTGGGTTCAGACCTGGGCTCAGTTCAGTCGGTTTGATCCTGTTAGGCACAGACTGAGCCTGAACCAAGTGAGTTGGTTCAGGCCGGTCTGGTCGACCTATACCTGGCTAGGTCTGAATCGTGTCCTGGTTCTGACTTATCAGGTCTTGCTTGATACAGACCTGGTCTTAACCGTGGACATTGTTTAGGTCGGACTGGCCAACAAGAGCTAAGTCTCTGGATATATATATATATATATTCAAAAAAAAATTCAAGTATGACTTTGCAACTTTTTTTTTATATACCTTTTTATAGTTTTATCACTACATACCATATTTATGTTTTAAGAGTTAAATGATATCATGAATTTTGAAAGAAATGTCAAGACATGATAGAATTTGAATAAACCAAGTTTTGTCTATGGTTGTGTTTGGAAAGTAAATAATTCTTTTATAAATCACATAAACATCAACTCTCTAACTATGAGTGAATTTCAAAAATACTAGCTTATGTATGAATCACATTTTTAACCATGATTGAGTTTTGAAAATCACATCTCTTTCCATGAATAAATCTCGAAATTGCAATCTTATGTAAAAACCACATTCTAATCATGATTGAGTTTTGAAAATGCTAACACTTAGGGCAAAGTGCATACCCAATGATTTTCAACCTTTGATGTATCTCAAAAATGAGAACACACACAACATTTTGCATAAACAAGTTTCTCAAACATGATTAACTTTACAAATACACAATCCTTGTCCATACTCGCATTACAAGAATGTATGTCTGTATGGTTTTGAAGGAGGAAGAGCTTTAAATAAAAATCAAAATGCAAAGAATGAAAGATTAACTTACTCTTTTGAAGTTGAAGTGGTGCTTTAAATCAAACCTTGCTTTTAAACCATAATGTGTATAGAGTAGAGTCTCTTTAAGGTATCCTACACTACAATTGAGTGGAAAGGAGAGAGATAACCCAAAAATGTTGGGTGAGGGAGAGAGAAAGAGATGGAGAGAAAAAGAGAGCTCAAGAATGCCTCTCTTCTACTTTTTGAGGGGTATTTATAGGCAAAAATCTATGAGTATGTAAAATATGTGGTTTAGCTTACATGTAGGGAGATAGAGGATTGAGATGGGTCTAACCCTATTCTCAAAAAAAGTTCTCAAGATTGACCCTTGATTTTTTCTAGTCATGTAAAGCCTTTCACAAATTTGGTAAGCTACAAAAAGCTATCAATTCTAGTCTTTTCCAATTTTGTTTTTCCTAAGAATTGTAGAGATCCTATATTGAGATCCATGTAGAATCTCCATTGGATCTCACTCTTTATTTTTTTTTCCTATGAAATCCATCTAAATTATGGAAGAATTGAATTATATTTATTTATTTATTTATTATAGTATCGATGCCTTATCACATTGCCCTTTCTGAGATGATTCATAGACCATACATATTGGAATAATATATCATTGATCTTCCCCTTCTCCTTTTCTCTCATCCTTCCATTCATCCACATCCCTCTATTTTGGCTTCACAACTTACACAATCAATTAAGATTATTTACTTTATTGAAAAAGGATTTTTGTTGTTGCAACTATATGATTATTATCTCATATAATGACTGGTTCCTTGGATCTCGAGAATACGAAGCAATGAGCTAGTTATTAATTTATATTAGGTTAGGTAGGGTCCAATTCTTTCTTTTAGTTCCAATGAGTCACACACTAAGCATAGAAATTATGTCATACCAAAGTGGTAAATCGAATTGTTATTCAAATATATATAATTGATCATTTTTTACTAAATGGAAAAAGACCTAACTAAATGGAAAAAAACCTAAACTAAATTGAGTTTTTTGCCCTGCCCATGGATAGAATCGCAAGAAAAGGAGACATTACTCTTCATCCAAAAATATCCAAATTTTGATCCCTAATACTCCATAGATAGTTTGAACTGGATAGGAACAATGATCAATTTTAACTTGAATGGTCTATAGGGGAACCCTACCCTTTGTAATCCAATCAACATGGGCAATTTCGTTTCCGTTGAGATGTCCTGCAATTTATACTTAAATTCCCTTTACATCTGCTTGTTCAGCTAATTCAATAATTTTTTCATTCCCTTTCGAAAGGAAACTCTATTCTTTAATTGCAGAGCGATATATTCTGCAAGAATATTAGGTTGCTCGTAAGGTCGTGGAACTCTTGCGATAGCAATGTTGAGTCTCTTGTTCACAAAATGAAAGCTTTTTTGTACATTAGTCTGTAATTCTTTGATTTCTTGGGCTCTACCCTCTATTAACATATTGGTGAATCCAATATGAATTATGACTTGGATCAAATCAATTCTTTTTTTAATATCTATACATGCAATTCCCTCAAGCCCTAAGGATATTCTCATATATTTATGTATATAATTCTTGATACAATCATGTATTTTTTCATCTTCCTGGAGACCTTTAGAATAATTTTTTTGTTGTACGAACCAAAAGGAATGATGACTTTGGGTTGTACCAAGTCTGAAACCAAGTGGATTTATTTTTTGTCCCATATCTGCCTACCAATATTATCTTTCTAAACTAAAATAAAAAAAGTAATGTTTTGAAAATCAAATATTTTTCAAAGTGAAGTTAGGTCTTTCACTCAATATAATAGTTATAGGACAGGTGGGTCTTTTTATTGGGTAACTATGTCCCCAAGCTTGTAGTTTCAACCTTTTGACAATAACACCTTTCTTGACTTCGGCTTTACTAATAAATAAATAAGCTTCTTTCAAACCCCTATTGTGACTAGCATTTACTACTGCAAAATAAACTAATTTGAAAATGGAGTAACATGCTCGATAAGGCATGAGTTCTAGTATCATAAGTGTTTGCTTATAGGAGCAACCACGAATTTGATCAATTACCCTTCATGCTTTTTTAGCAGACATACCTATATGTCGAGCCAATTTTATTATTGAATGTTCCAATTCGCATGCATCCAGCAGGATTTGAACCTACGAATTTGTCAATTATGAGTTGGGCGCTTTAACCATTCAACCATGGATGCTTCACAGAGACACGTCATCAACGGGGGCTATCTTTGTGTAAGTGGATTTCAATTGAAATATAATCTTTTGCTTAGGAGAAATCAATGAAACGGCATCAATTCAAATCCTGTATTTTTGAATTGAGAGAGATCAAGAATTCTCGTTATTTCTTAGATTCATGGACCAAATTTGATTCAGCGATGTCTTTCACTCACAATTTTTTCCACCAAGAACATTTTGTGAAACTCCTTGGCCCCCAAACTTGGAGTGTCCTGCTTTCACGAGATTCACAAGGTTCAACAAGTGGTTGGACCTTTTTAACAATGATTTTAAAAAGATAATTTTCAATAAATGTTTTGGAAAATCAGCCACCAAATATAAAAAAAAACTGAACTTTCGCAGTCGTGGTGAGTACGAGTCGAATCCACAAGGAAGAGATTATATCCAATATTCAAATCTAAATAATTTAATTCATTAATATTTCAAAATGTTTATAATAACAAATAAGAGCTAATGCAATCATTAACATACACAAAAATTAACTATGAGCATAAAAATCTAAAGTTTGTTGCTTAAGCACTCCTCCAAGTCCTAAAAGGGTATTTTTGTCATTTTGCAAGTATTACATTCAATCCCTTGGCGTAAAAATGCCTTTTGACCTGCAGTATGCTTATAAACCTATAAAAAGAAAATAAAAAGTTAAAACATGAGATTACTACAACTAATTCAAAAATATAACTATAGTTAATTCTAAAAATAACTTTGGCAACTAATATATATTTTAAATAAAAGTTACACTACTATGCAAACTTCTATGCCAGCAATTAATTTGTTCTTAACACTAACTACACTAAACTATATAATTAAATTTTGTATGCTGAAGAAAAATGTGAAAAATTACAAAAATCTAATTAATTACTGAATTGCCTGTTTTGCCGTCACCATAATGCAGAATTGACTTTTCTGACAAACTTCAGAAAACAGGGAATTTGAAGGATCAAATGGAATCCAAATTTGACAAAATTTGTTTTGTTGGATTCCTGACACGTGCAAGAATCAGACCCTTTTTACAGAACTTAACTTTTTTTCCTGAATCTTCAGATATTATTATTTTAAGAACACCTAAAATCTGGAAATTGGTATGTCCCGGAATTTGAGTTTTTGACAGACTAGTTTTTGAAAAACACTTAAAAGTCTGACCAAATCAACTCCAAATGAGTTGAAATTTGGTCTGCACTCAACGAACACATGAAGGAAGAGAATAGAAAAAAATAAAATTCAGAACTCCAAAAATTTTAACATAAAATGACAAGTGCAACAGACTGCAATTTTTTGTTCTAAAATTCAATTCAAGAGTAGTCCAAAGTAAATCAATTCATGCACTAATGACATTATGCAAATTCAATAAACATACATAACAGACCTACAACTAAGCTAAACTACAGCAAACAAAGAAAGAATTATGCTAAAGTTAAGATTAAAATAAACTAACGAAATTACCTTGTTAAAAGTTAACTAACTCTAAACTAAAACACGTCAATATCTAATCAAAATAATGGAAAGACTAACTAATGTAAGTTGTCCCCTAGGTGGGACCTAATTAAGATTTAACTAAAAATAAAAGATAAAAAAAATGTAATTAAGAAAGAATGTAATAACTAAAGACTATGCACTAATAATTCCTAATTGATAACTTGCCTAAACAAATGATGAGATATGAAAAAAAACTGTCTAATCATAAATGTATTCTAGCTAAGAAAAAGGCAATGAATAAATGGTTAGGCTAATTTAGAATTAGGTGGGGCCCATGTAGGATCTTACCTTAGAAGAAAATTGACCTTTCAAAGTAAAAAACGTCAACCCTAGTGGGCCCACACATTTGTGACTAAAATCCTCTAATTTAGAGGTGATCGCTTTCTCAAATCAAGAAATTCAAAATTAAGTAAGGTGATTCAATTTTTGAATCACTTTATTTAATTGGATAAGGAAAAGATCCCTCTAGGCTGGTGTCTTCAAAGAAGACCCAGACTTTCCAAAAATTGATCCCACGAAAATTGGTAACCACCTAAAATGCCAAAATTGCATATTGCTTTGAAATTCCCATAATGCCCTTCATAAAACTCAAAAATTTTAAATTATAATAAACTAAAGTAGCTACAATCTAACCTATATACTATCTAAAATAACTAATGCATGGACAAAATATGGAATGATAAAAAAATCATGAATGGCTACTTTGACTACACAAGAATGACTATGCTAATTTGACTAATTAGTAATTAATAAAGAATCATGCTATAAATGAATTAAATACATGATTAAGAAAATACTAAACTTGATTAGACTTACTAAAAATGTAGATTACTCTATGTTCAACAATGGTTGTCATCCTCTTTGGAGAAGACAACTCCTAAAAAAAAATAAGACAACAAAACTCGATTTTTAACTAAAATGCAAAACTAAGTAAAAACAGAATTTTATATACTCAAAACCACTACAAGACTTGATCTTAGAGTATTAAAAACTTGGATTTAAGCTTTTCAAATTGTTGTAAAAAAATCAGAACAAAAACACATTGAAACATCAAAACAGGCTAGACATGGTCTAGCCAATTTTCACAAAATAACAAAAAAAAATAAAAAGACAAAGAAGTGAGGATCATACCGGACGATCCATGCTCGGTCCAAAGTTTGAGGTCTCCCACATCTTATTCTCAACTTCTGTAATTGTATGTACAGCCAGCTGCTTCTTACAAGAGATCCGGTAGTCGGAGGTTCGAAGGATGGTAGATGGGAAGGAAGAACGGGCCCGGAAAACTCTTCGGCTCGTTTGAAGGCCCGAAAAACTCCTCGGTTTGACAACACCCAAAAAACTCCTTGGTGCGAAGAAGAAGATCCTTCAATGCTACTGATCTGCTGCAAACAAAAATCAGAGAGTTAAAAAGATGATGGACACAAAAAGAATGTGAAAAGGAAGAAGATGGAAGACGCCCAAAAAACTCCTTGGCGGCGCAACACCCGAAAAGCTCCTCGATGTGAAGAAACGGCAATGGAGGAAGGAGAAGATGGAGATGGTTGTTGTAGTGGAGAACTCTAAAAAAAATCTTGGACAAAAATTCAGCAAGAGGGGTGTCCCCCTTTTTGTTTGTTTCTTTTCATAATTTCAAAAACACTCTTATGACAAATTATTTTCAGAAGCACTCAAATATTCTCATAAATTATTGGGTGCCCCTTTTAGAAAAAACGGTAATGGGTCTAAAGATTGGGATATTATGATCCAATCTGATCCATAATCCAAAATGTTTCTTGCTTTATATGGGTCTGGATCTAGATACCGACTAGATTTGCTCCATTACACGAAAATACTCATAACTTTGCCAATTTAACTAAGAATTGGATAAAATTTAAAATGTAGCTCCATATCACTTGGACTAACATAAACATGGGTTTTAACTATGAAAATATGGATAATTACATGCATATGATGCTTAATTTATAATGCATTTCATGCATTATCAACAAGCAATCGATATTTCATGATCAAAGGTGTAGTACTGCTTGTAGTAGTGGTCCTTATATATCGTATTAACAATCGAAATATGGTCGAAAGAAAAAATCGCTATTTGATGGGGCTTCTTCCTATACCTATGAATTCCATTGGACCCAGAAATGATACATTGAAAGAATCTTTTTGGTCTCCCAATATCAATAGGTTGATTGTTTCACTCATGTATCTTCCAAAAGGGAAAAAGATCTCTAAGAGTTGTTTCATGGATCCGAAAGAGAGTACTTGGGTCCTCCCAATATCTAAAAAGTGTATCATGCCCAAATCTAACTGGGGTTCATGGTGGTGGAGGAACTGAATCAGAAAAAAGAGGGATTCTAGTTGTAAGATATCTAATGAAACTGGAATTGAGATTTCATTTAAAGAGAAAGATATCAAATATTTGGAGTTTCTTTTTTTATCCTATATGGATGATCTGATCCGTAAGGACCATGGTTGGGAATTGTTTGATCGTGTTTCTTCGAGGAAGAAGCGAAACATAATCAATTTGAATTAGGGATAGCTATTCAAAATCTTAGCGAAAAACTTGAATTGTTATCTCATGTTTGCTTTTCGTGAAAAAAGACCAATTGAAGTGGAGGGTTTCTTCAAACAACAAGGAGTTAAGGCAACTATTCAATCAAATGATATTGAGCATGTTTCCCATCTCTTCTCGAGAAACAAGTAGGATATTTCTTTGCAAAATTGTGCTCAATTTCATGTGTAGCAATTCCACCAAGATCTCTTCGTTAGTTAGGGGAAGAATCATCATGAATCGGATTTTTTGAGGAACGTATCGAGAGAGAATTTGATTTGGTTAGACAATATATGGTTCGTAAACAAGGATCGGTTTTTTAGCAAGGTACGGAATGTAGAGACTAAGCCAAAATTGCCCCCACCCCCTTAGTTGGGTTCTAATTGGTTTCATTCCAACTAGTTCTAACTTTCAGTTACCTTTTTGATATATTATATTATTTGCAAGTTTTAATTTTTCTTGATATTACTTTTAGAAACTCCAAATTATGAAATTTTCATATTGGTTCTTATATTATTTTTAGAAACTCTAAATTATAAAATTTCTACTTTAGATCTTCTAGTTGGATCTGACCCCAATTAGATCCGGTTCAAATACAAGCAAGATCCAAACTTTAAAAAGAATATCAATTCCTTTTTAATACTTTAATGATTTCTTCTTATTTTAAATTCATAATTTAATGAATAATTCAAGTGTAATTATTTTCTTAATATTAATTAGGCATAGTTTATAATTAATTGTTGATTAATTATCAAATAAATACTAATTAAATATTCTTAATAATTAATGCTTAATATTTAATTCAACAAATGCTAATAAATCTTAATTAGCCAGGATAAATATTAAGTCACCTAATTGATTAATATTTTCATAAATAGAATTTGCCACACAAAAATTCTCTTTATTTTGATTAAAATTTCAAGAAATTTGTAGATCTTACAGTTAGGGCTCACTATGATGCTTCGTGGCCAAACTCCTGTTTGAATCTGGGTTGAAACATTTTTTACTGCCATGTGGCTCATAAAATTGATTTCCCACACCTAATCTAACGATGAAATCTCCCTTTGAGGTCATGTTTGGTAATAAACCAGATTATTCATAGTGTTTGGATGTAGGTGTTTTTCGTAACTCGGGATTATGCCAACAACAAGTTTGATCCCAAAACTCTACCGTGTTTTTGGGTTATAATGCTCAACATAAGGTATAAGGTGCATGTTTCTTCCCACCGGGCACGTGTACACATCTAGACAAGTGGTGTTTGATGAAAGTGTCTTCCCATACCTTAAACCAGGTATTTTTTTCTTCAAGTGAGCAGTAAATGAAAATAGAACACACTATACGCAGACTTTAATGTGGTTCGGTGAAAATCGTTACCTACGTCCACGAATCAAACGATTATTCCACTCAATGGGGATGTTGGGTTGACACTTTGATGATACATGCTGTTAGGTCATGGATCCATGATCGACATAAGAGCAAGTTATAGGAAGTTAGCCAGATTCGGTAAATCAAACGGGATCTGATTAATAATCGGAATCCAGATTTGTGTCTGAACATGAGTTCAAACCTAATATGAATCCAACAGATTGACGGAGCTGATAACATGTGATTAGCTAATGGGATCCGGATTTGCCATTACTTTTTCTCCCATTTCCTAACCCTGCCTAGAAGAGTCAATGTCCCCATCCCAAGGCTGGTAAACGAGACAAACAAGCTGAGCTGAGGATGTCGAGCTAAGTTAATGAAAAGTGAACCCATACTTGTGCTCGCCTGCTCATATGAGCCAAGATCATGAGCCGAGCCCAAGCTCTATGAGCTGATCATCCGATGATTTGTTTGTTTCTCAAAATTAGATAATAGACAAAGGGAGAAAAAGCTCAAAAAAAGTGTGGAGGCTAGCTAGAGAGAGAGAGAGAGAGAGAGATGAAGCTAGGGTCAATGGCAGATCCACCAAACATCCCTTAAGAATGAAGGAGGGATTGCAGGAACCTTTTAGAAGTATGAGGCATTCTCTCTATCGAGCAAGCACAAGATTAACTCAACTAGATAAACAACGCTAGGGGTTGAAGTAGGGTGCAAATGGTTCTAATTCTGGTTGAATGTAGCCAATACCAGATCCGATTGATGGGATATTGGTTAAACGGATTCAGACTCAGATTGTGAAAATCTCGTACCAAATCTGGTATATTTACCCGTAAGCAGATTCAGATATCCATCAAATTCACATATCTGCCAGATTCGGCAGCAAAAATCAAAACCATATCAGCATCACATTATCATCAGATATGGTTTTTGACTTACCAAATCTAACTAAAGAGAGTAGGATTCAGTCAGAAATCAGATAAAAATCCAATCCATTTACCTGTTGAAGAAGGCTCAGTGTCGAGGGGTTGAAGAAAGTGCATTTTTGCAAACTTGATTCCACTACAGTAAACAGTTCACTCGCCAGTGATGACAGGTTGACTAATATTAATAAATCTCATTGAGCAAAATATCTCACATTTGAAAAATCTATCTTTTGAGAAAATCACAGGAAAATAATATGCATAAAAATATGAATACTATATAAATTTCACTGAGTGTTTTTATCGCACTGATGCCACAATAACATGATATTTTCAAAATAAGAGATATTTTGAAAACGTTAACCTTTTTTAATGTAATATCACCCTTTGAAAGTTTTACGATAAAATCAAGATATTCCAGAACAGCGCCCATATTTGTGACTGTGGTTTAAAATGTAAACCCAAGGTAAATTAGATATTCTGCACGAGCATAAAATGATGAGCAGAAAGGTCAATCATGCTCATCAAAGGACTGTTCCATCATCTTCCTTCACCACATGCCATTGTTAGTCCAAGGATTCAGATGGTCACCAACAGCACTTTCAACCGAACATATAAAAATCCACTTCATCTTTTATTTTTTGAAAGGCAAGCTGGGGTTAGGCAGACCCCACCAGTTACACAACATACCATTGTGTTTTGAACTTGCAACGTCCCAACACATGGTGACGTGCACTAACAGCTCCTACCAAACAAGGGGAGCCCCCCGTTGGTGTCATCCACTTCATCTTAGGCATGCTTGACATCGTTCAAAAGGCTGCGTTCAAACGAACATGTTTCACTGAGCAAAATTCAATTTTATCTAAATTCTTTTTAATTCTCAATTCCTGGCCACAATTCATAATACGGGGAACATCTAAAAATTGAAGTATATATCACTTTTGGTTACACATCTAAAAATTGAAGCATATATTACTTTTGGTTACCTATTTTTGAACTGGAAAGGAATAAACCCAGTAATGAACTAAAACTTAATGACATGACAAATTGGCAAAAATGGTCTAGATGTTGCACAAATACAAGAAATGGAAATAATCAGAAAACACACACACACACTTGAAACATAACCAATTCCCTAAAGCTCATGGCAGCATTGCATGAGATGGGAGTGTGCACTAAGTAAAACTCAGCAGGTGTCTATTATTTTTGGTGCGTCTGAAAAGTTAAAATATATCCAAGACCCACCATAATCCAAAAATCAATAACGCACCAAAGATGGTGCAGAGCAATTGCGGCATGCAAAGGGAATTATAAATAAATTTTTTAAAAGAAAACTACATTTGAAATAGAACAGCGACGTTCTAACCATAACAGATTGTTTATCTTGCCGAATCTTATTCAGAAAGATGAATTGTTTGGGTGCAAATCAATGATCATCATCATCATGGCCATCCGGAGGACCTCCTTCACCGATCACCTCAAGCTGAAAAGATCATGTAAGAGAAATCAGACCAAGGATGCTCTCCCTTGGATGCATCATAAATACCAGTACACTACTCCAGCACTTACAGCAAATATACTAGCATCTTCAGCCTTATTTAAATAACATCAACATTAAAAGTTAAAACCCATAATGTGAGAACTCAGATGAGAAACAGCCTATGATTTTCTGGTTCCAAATACCAAGTTATCTCGCTGGACTATTATCATCATATCAGTGTGCATCAGAAGCAACTTAAGTGACCAACCTACAGGGGTCAAGCTCCTCTCTCACCAAATCATGCTTGCCCAGTCCCCTGTAGCTCTTAACCCAGACTTAGCCAAGACATGCTACCAAGCAGGGTAACGAGTATACCACTCTCAACACTGTTCCCACAAAGGCAAAAGTGGAAGTGTTGATGTGGCTACAAGGATCTTCAATCAGATACTACGTCAATAAAATAAATTTCTGTCTATACAACTCACCATTAAAATAATTTTGACAGCATTTTTCTAGGAATTCATTTTCCAAACAATATGGATCAAATTTACAATGATTAGCATCTGAAGCCCAGCAGTTTTATGAGTGAGAAAAAAACAAAAGGAATATCAATACCTTGTGATCATGAATGAAGTATAAGTGTGTATTTCAATATAACATATTGCAAACTTTGTATAATTGCGTAATATTGAACATAAACAGAAACAATTATGAATGAAGTAAATATAACATAAAAACAAACAACTATGAATGAAGCAAATATGACATAAAAACAAACAATTATGAATGAAGCAAATATAACATAAAAATAGACAATTATGAATGAAGCAATATAACATAAAATCAAAACAATTATGAATGGAGCAAATATAATATAAAACAACAGCCAATTATGAATGAAGCAAATATATTATAAAAAACACAATTATGAATGAAGAAACTATCACATAAAAACAGACAATTATGAATAAAATAGTGTGTAACTGTGTGTGTTAATATCAATGTCACCGATATCGGAGATATTTTGAAAATATCACAAGAAATACCGATATTTTAAGGTAGCCGATATTGAAGATAATATCTCACAATATTTTCAAAATATCACTAGAAGACAAAATATCGCAATATTATCATGATAATATTATGATATTTTTGGGAAAAAAATCTTTTTTTATTTTAAGTTTGCATTTCCTATTTTTTTGTTTCTTTTATATTTTAAAACCTTTAAAACATGTTTCTTTATATTTTAGAAAGAAAAATAATGCAAAACTTATTATTTTCTTAGTTTTTTTGTTGTTATTTATATTTTTCAATTTTTTAAACTCTCGAGATTTATCAACTTTTGAAAATCTCTCCAAAAAATACCCTCGCCGAGAAATTGAAAGTGCAGTAGGATCGAGGCAACGAGCACTAGAGGGGGGGTGAATAGTGCTTTTAAAAATTGTCTGCGGAATATAAACGTATTTTGCAATTTGAAAAGCAATCACACAAAGGAACACAAGATTTTATCCTGGTTCGGTCTTTCCCGACCTACATCCAGTCCCCAAGCAAAACCCGCTTGAGATCTCCACTATCAACCTTGTGTAACTACAAGATCATACAGACAAAATCCGGTCTCACTTCCAGTAACACTCCTACTGAAAGCAAATAAATCATTTAAACCAAGGAGTCCTTCCTTTTACAGAAAATAAGTAACTTACAATACAACTTATGAGTCCTTTTGAATGCAAATAAGATGCAATTGGCTTTTGAGGTTGTTGAAATACTCTACTCACGAATTCGCTATCTCTCAAAGGAATTTGAGTGAAAAAACTGAAGTGAAAATATCACGTGAGTGAGAAAATGAATATGAGTGAAAAGCAGAGTAATTGTTTCAATTTGATTGAATTAAAATGTTTTTTAGTGTAAAATGCACTCATATTTATAGTTGAAAGTTTTCATACGTTGAGGGTATGAAAGGGTGTCAAAACAGTCCATTTTGAACGATCAAAACGTTTGAAAAATGAAAAGACACGCCTTTTTTGAAGTTTCAGGAAAAACGGCAAAATTAGTCGACTGAAACAGTAGTTAGTCGACTAATAGTTAGTTATTAGTAAACTGAAAGTTATCGTCGGTCGACTGATTTGTTAATCGAGCCGTTTGAAAATCTGAACTTTTGAAACTTAGTCGACTAGAGATAAAATTAGTCGACTGATAATATCATCAGTAGACTGAAAAACCTTTCAGTCGACTGCTGCTAAAATTTTCTGAAAAACATACATTCTGTCCGGTCGACTGATAAAAGCATCAGTCGACTGCTGCTAATTTTTCAGAAAACACATGTTTTGTTCAGTCGACTGATAAAACCATTAGTCGACTGCTGCTAATTTTCCAGAAAACAGATATTCTGTCCAGTCAACTGATAAAAACTTCGGTCGACTAACTTGACAAAAATGACTTTTTAGAAAATATGGCGCAAAAGAATTAGTCGACTGGTAAGTCTATTGGTCGACTAATAAACACGAAAATTTAAGAAAAGAGTTTTCTAAAAAGATTTTCAAGAGGGGTTCTTTTAGAAAAGTTTTTCTAAAGACTTTTTAGGTAAAATGCAACCTAAATATGCACTCTAAGTAAGGCTCTTATAAGAATCTAAGACTTTTAATGAATTTAACATTTGCACACTAGTCTTCAAAGATTCTTCATCGAATTCTTCAATATCTTTATTGCCTTAGCTGAAATGCAGTTGATTTCACTTGCTCATCATCAAAACCTTGTACTTGAAGTATCATGTATGGTTTCATTGTCGTAACAAAAATTACCTTCAACAATGCCGGTGATCTATATATATATATATATATATATATATATATATAAACCATAATATATATATATATATTACAGATGCATGTAACATGTTTATATTTTTAATTTTATCTGTGCAAAATACATATAATAAATAATATAAATAAACATATATTACATACATGTGAAAAGATACAGAGAAACAGATTATATATAACGTATTATAATACTGAAAAACATATATAATATAACTCAAAACACTGATTATATACCTGTGAAAACACAAAATATATATATATATATATATATATATATATATATATATATATGTGTGTGTGTGTGTGTGTGTGTGGAAAAATATTTGCTACTAATGAAGGCAAGAAACTAATGAGCTAAAAATCATAGGTGCAAGTTGTATCGACCCAATCTAACCACATAGATGTGTTCAGCAAGGTTTGTTTGCTAAGGATCAAACCTTGGATCATGCTTCTCTGATGTAAAAATGTGATCTTTGAGTTATGAAATTTTGGCACATTGTAGGCTATTGATTTTTTTACCCCTTTAAAAACCTAATTACTTGTCAGAATCACATGATTCAAAACAAGTTTCCTACTAAACAAACCATGTACATCACATCCGTACCATTTGATCTACAAAAAATTGAAAATTGAAGAAAAAAGTGATTTCTACTCATTAGTTCCTTACCTTCATTAGTAGACAATATTTACCTTATATATATATGAGTAATGCTAGGTTCTCCCGGAGTACCTACTCCCACATACTAGAAATCATGATTGTAGGTTGTATCTTATCAATTAAACCTTATGGATGTACTCAACATAGTTTATTTGATAGGAATCATGTTTTTTGGACATAAAAGTAATATTTTTTAAGTCATGAAATTTTGATACATTGTGAGTCGTTGATTTTTAAAGGTCTTAAAAAACATACATATATGCTATAATCACACGATCCAAAACCTGTTTTCTACTAAATAATGTTTATAGATCATATCTATAGGGCCTGATCAACTAAAAAAGTTTAAGAAATTTGACAATCTAAAGTTTCTATTAGGTGGGAGTAGCTACGCTGGGAGCACCCTATCATTACCCTATATATATATATATATATATATATATATATATATATATATATAATGATACAGTGCTCCCGAAGCACCTAATCCATAGAATCTTTTGAGATTCAACGGCTGTGATGCATGCAGAAATATGACTGCTCCCACTTTAAATATGCATGCAGCTACCTTAAATGGTACCTGTATGCTTTGGAAATTCTCAGTAGTTACCTTAAATGGCTCTCTCTCTCTCACAAACAGATGCATATGTGGTTCTCTCTCTCGTCCTTTTCCATGTGGCTACCTTAAATTATATTCTCTCTCTCACAATTAGATGCATTAGTGGATCTTCGACATGGATGATGGCATGTGAGCACATGCATCCATGTCCAACAACTTCTATTGGTTTTCTAAAACACTCTCTCTCTCTCTCTCTCTCTCTCTCTCTCTCTCTCTCTCTCTCTCTCTCTCTCCCCGCAAATCCGGTACCGGATTTGCACCACATAATAACTTACTAAGACCTAACAATCCCCTGTCCAGCATGAAAATAGTGAAATGAGCAGCTGGAGATTCATACTGAATGCCTGTCAACAGATCTGCCCAACACATTATAGAAAAGATGCAACAAATCGAGGTAGAGTCTGTTGATTAGATGAATGTTTCAAAAGTTACTGTGAGAAATTGGCTGCGATCCACCACCTATGACAAAAATCAAGTATACTGAGGCCATACCATATAGATAACTGGTCTATCAAGAGGAGATGACCTAGTTGAAAATGAAGTTAGTGTCTACCATCAAGCACATGTTGCAAATCAGGAGCAAGATACCTTGCAAACAATGAGATCCGTTGGGATCCAATTTACAGTTTGAAGTTTTTTTTTTACTTTATTTGAATTTTGGCACTAATTGTGAATTGTTTTTAAATTAAAGGGTCTTTAGGATTTCTTATTCCACATGTAAGTGTTAGAATAGCTATAAAAGGGGGAATAATTGATCAAGTTTATTTACTTGTTTCTTTGCTTTGTTATTTGCTTTCATAGAATTTTGGCACTCATAGATTAAAGTACTATAGATTATAATTTAGTTTTTGCTTTCTTTCAATTACATCAAGATAATATGGCTATATATGACTTAATGATAAAAGCATTCATATTTGCAGCATGCCAAGATGGCTGCATGGTTTCATGTAATGAAATGAAGAGAAACCATGACAGCACAATAACCTTTTGGAAACCATGCACCCAATGTTCATAGCACAAACATGGAAATGGTAATATAATGCAAGAGCATTGCTCACCCTGATTGATTCGGATGGGGGAAGTCCTCCAGATATATATATATATATATATATATATATATATATATATATATATATATATATATATATATATATAGAGAGAGAGAGAGAGAGAGAGAGAGATTGTTGGAAACAGAATTTTTTTCTTTAGAAAACCAATAGAAGTCGTTGGACGTGGATGCATGTGCTCACATGCCATCATCCATGTCCAAGATTCACATATGCATTTATTTGCGAGAGAGAATCATTTAAGGTAGCTGCATGGGAAAGGTTGACAGAGAGAGATCCACGTATGCATCTATTTGTGAGAGAGAGAGCCATTTAAGGTAAAAGCATGCAGGTACCATTTAAGGTAGCTGCATACATATTTAAAGTGGGAGCAGCCATATTTCTGCATGCATCACAACCGTTGGATCTCAAAAGATCCAACGGCTAATAAAAGGGAGTAGGTGCTCCAGTATCATTACTATATATATACAAAGAGTAGTGCGTAGGTGCTGCATGACCACTTCCGAACATGACCAAAACGAACTTGTGCTGAGCGTCCATCGCGCGGGCAATGGACGCTCAGCAGCGCTGTTTCTGCAAAAAGACTTAGCAGCAACAAAAATCACCGCTAAAGGTGTTATTTGAAGCAAACTTGTGCTGGCCGTCCAGCACGAGCGCAATGAACGCTCTGCGCGAGTTCATTCTGGTCATGTTCGAAAGTGATCATAAACCTACACATTTTCGTATATATATATATATATATATATATATATATATATATATATATATATATATATATATATATATATATATATATATATATATATATATATATATATATATATATATAAGGTAGCTGCATGCATATTTAAAGTGGGAGCAGCCATGTTTCTACATGCATCACAGCCATTGGATCGCAAAAGATCCAATGGCTAATAAAAGGGAGTAAGTGCTCCAGGAGCATCCTATCATTTACTATATATATTCTGATTTCACTTATATAATATGTTTTGCAGATATATGGTATAGAATTTATACTATATACATATACATATATATAAGACTACTGTAACAGTGGACGGTCTTAATGCTGAACGTGCTACGAGCATTGAATTAAGCCTATTAGCGGGGGTCATGACCGCTGCTAATGTGCTGGGCAGAAAAACGTGAATTAGTGGTGGTTGCGACCACAACTAATTCCCGTTTTAACTTAAAAAAAAATTATCGCCGCTGATCCACGTGCGATCAGCAGCAGAAAAGTGTCTGATAACAGTGGACGATTTGCTCGTCCACTGTTACAGAACTCTCTCTCTCTCTCTCTCTCTCTCTCTCTCTCTATATATATATATATATATATATATATATATATATATATATATAAAACCGAGCAAAAGGGTGAGAGGACAAAGAAGAAAAAAGGTGAAAGAAAGAAAAAAGAAAGTGGAAAAAAAGAAAAGGGAAGAAGTGAAAAAAAAGAAAGGGGGGGGGGGGGGGGGGAAGAAAAAGAAAAAGGGGAGGAAGGGAAAAAAAAGAAAAATAAGAGGGTGGAAGGTGTGAGGTCAAAGGAGGAAGAAAAGGAAGAGGATAAAAAAAACAAGAAAAAAAGAAATGGGAAGAAGGAAAAAGAAAGAAAAAAGGAAAAATAAGAAGAGGGTGGAGGGCGAGAGGGCAGAGGAAAAGAAAAAAAAAGAAAGAAAAGGGAAGAAGAAGGAAAAAAAAAGGGGGGAAATGTATCTGGTAGTCTCTGTTAGAATACAGTTTGCATATGTGTATGGATCTGGATCCAGATCCATACACATATTATATGAAACACATGTTAAATAGGATCTCATTAATGGCATACTTGTAATATGTATACTTCTTTACTATTATAAGGTTTAGGGTTTTTGGAGGTCGAGCATTGTATGATGCCCCAGCCTTTGCATCTCTCTCTCTCTCTCTCTCTCTCTCTCTCTCTCTCTCCCTGTTTCCTGTGAAGGTTGTACCAGATATCAAATCTGATATGGTATCAGAGCAAAGGTTAATTGCGTGAAGAAGTTCTGAACAGCAACCCCAGATCGTGATTCTCCAGCGTGAACAACTCCCAGCGTAAACAGTCCTTCAGCGTCGACTGTGATTCTTCAGCGTGAATAGCAAACCCAGATCGTGATTCTTCAGCGTGAACAACTCCCAGCGTAAACAGTTCTTCAGCGTGAACAACTCCCAGCGTAAACAGGTCTTCAGCGTGATTCTTCAGCGTGATCCGTTTCTCTTTATCTCAAATTTCATTCTTCTGAAATCTGAAATCTCATCTCTATTCTGAAAGGTGGTACCTTTTTCTTCTCTTTTCTTTCAGCGTGCTCATTTTTTTTCCTGTTACTCATTTTTTATTATTCTTGTTCATTGGTATTAGTTTATCCTCTTCATTCCATCGTCTGTGTTGATTTCATCTTCTCTTCAACACCAACGACTGGCTTTCAGACCTGTGTTGGTTCCATCTGCACTCAACACAAACCGACTGCAGTTCCCTTTTTATTACAAACCAGTTTTCTCTTATTCCACAAGTTTTCTTTCCTTTATTGATGTTTCAGTGTTCTTTGTGCAACACTTTGGTAGTACAGAACTTATTCACTGTTTCACTGCTATGAATTTCTCTTCGTCATCTGGTCCCTCTGCCAATTTCTTGAGTCAGCTCGTTACAGAAAAACTTACTCATTCTAATTTTTTGACCTGGAAGAGGCAAATCCTTCCTTTTATACGGAGTCAGGATCTCGATGAACATTTGGATAGTTTAGTTTCTATACCACCGCGGCTTATTTTGCAGGAAACCAAGGATGAGAAGGGTGACACAATTACCATTTCCATTAAGAATCCAGAGTATACAGCTTGGAGGAAGCGAGATCAGTCTTTGGTTGCTTATATTACGTCAACACTCTCTCAAAAAGTGTTGGTTACTCTTTCAGATGATTGCACTGCGGCAGATCTGTGGAGTAAGCTGTCTCAGACATACTCTCAGATATCAGAAACCTGAGTTATGTACTTAAAAAATGAATTTCAAAGTTTAAAGAAAGGCTCCATGACCGTCATGGAATACATAGGTCGCTTGAAGAGTATTACTGATCAATTGGCTGTTGTTGGAAGTGCTATTGCAGATAAAGATAAAGTTCAGCAACTTCACAATGGATTGGGTCCTGATTTTGACATGTTTACCATAGCTTTATCATGCCTTCCTCACTTGCCCACTTTTGACGATCTCCAAGCGAAATTTCTCCAGCATGAGATGATTATGAAGCAAAGGGCAGAATGAAATGAGTCAGCTCGTCCTCATTCAGTTTTGGCCATGGACACTTCTGTAGGATTTGGACGAGGGAATGGAGGGTATCAAGGAGGCAGAGGCCGCGGACGTTTCGGGCAGGGAGGACGTGGTATCTTACCTACACCTAATATTTCAGGGGCTTTTAATACAGGGAATCAGAGGAGAGTGCTCACTTGTTTCTTATGTAACAAAAGAGGACATGTGAAAGTTGATTGTTGGTTCAATCCACAGAATAGAGGAAAACTAAACAAAATTGAAAATAAATCAACTACTTTTGTGGACACAAAAGTGCCATCCACAGATGTGCAACAACTTTTGTTATCAGCATTGTCACAGATGACGATCAAGCAAAATGAACAAGGCGAATGGTATGTTGATTCAGGTGCCGCCACACATGTTACGGGTAATGCGGGTAAGTTATCTCACTTATTGCCTTATTTTGAAAAAGGTAGTATAGTTACCGGAGATGGAACTTATCACTCCATTAGTCATACTGGCAATGCACATATCCCTATGCCAAAGTCCTCACTTCATTTGTCAAATGTCCTTCTTGCTCCTAATATTAAAAAGAACATTGTTTTTGTAGCTAAACTTGTTGACGATATGAATTCTTTCGTCGAATTTACTCCCTCTTTTGTTTATGTTAAGGATCTACGAACGAAGGAGACGTTCGCTAAGGGGGAGCGACAAGGAAACATGTACGTCTTCAAGGAGATTCCTCCAGTGTCTTCGCCCTCAGTCCCAGTCCTTCAGTTGAAGTCGTCCAAGCATTCTTCAGTGTCTTCGCCTTCAGAGTCTTTGTTTTTTCCTTCATTGGAAGTTTTTAATTCATCTCATTGTAATAAGTCAGATATTTGGCATAGTCGTTTGGGACATTGTAGTCGAGGTTTCGTTGAAAATCTTGTATCTGATGGTCTCCTTCCAAAGTCTAGTTTAAGTTCATTTTTTGATAATAATAATAAATGTTCTTCATGCGAACTCTGCAAAAGCCATGTTCTTCGTTTTCATATTATCAATAAAAGAGCTTCAAAGCCATTTGAGATTATTTGTTCCGATGTTTGGGGACCCGCACCTATTCCTTCTCTTTCTGGCAGTCGTTACTATGTTGTCTTTATTGATTCTTATTCCCGTTATACTTGGATATATTTCTTAAAACACAAGCATGAAGTTTTTCAAATATTTCGGGAATTCCATTCGATGGTCAAAACAAAGTTTGCTTGTGATATTGTGCATTTACAATGTGATGATGGAGGAGAGTATTCATCGAACGAGTTTATTGCCTTTCTTCGAGATAAAGGAATAAGCCGACAGGTTTCTTGCCCTAATACTCCTCAACAAAATGGGGTTGCGAAGAGGAAACACAGGCATATTGTCGAGAGCGCGATGAGCATGTTACATGATAGCAATGTGCCCGTTAGTCTCTAGACAGAAGTTTTTCACACATCTGTTCATATCATCAATCGTCTTCCTATGGCACTCTTGGATCGGAAATCTCCCTATTATACTTTATTTGGGCAACGTCCCTCTTACGATGAACTGCGTGTTTTTGGTTGTGTATGTTATGTACATATTGATTCATCTCTGCGAAATAAGTTTCAGGACAGGGCTGTCAAGTGCAGATTTGTTGGGTATGCAGATGAATACAAAGGTTATCGATGCTATGACCCTACTACAAAACGTATTAGGACCTCCAGAAATGTTGTTTTTGATGAACAAAATTTTCAGGTCAATGACTCTGCAGTGTTGCCACCTCGAGAATTAGAAGTATATGATCCATGGATGAGCGCAGATCTTTTTGCTAATGCAGGAGAAACATGTCACACAAATTGTCCTTCCTTCGGCTTGAGTAGGGAGTTGAATGACTCACAAATGCATGGTGAATTATCTCCAGTTGAGCCCCCCCCAGTAGAACGTTTCTCTGGACAGATATACACTAGACGGGACAAAAATACAGCGCCGAGGAATGTGGAGGAAAGCATCGCCAATGATTCGGCTCAAAGGCCGTCACGCATTAAGCATCCTATTCAACGATGGGTGAGTTATGAGACCTTCTCCCTTGATTTCCAGTTGTTTATGTCTCAACTCACAAAACAGGATGAACCCACTTGTTTTAATCAAGTTCTTCAATCCCGTCATTGGACTGAAGCTATGAATGAAGAAATGAAAGCTCTTCATGAATGCCAAACTTGGGAAATAGTCCCTCGACCAAAATGAAAGAATGTAGTTGGCTCAAAATGGGTTTATAAAATAAAATATAAGCATGAAGGAAGTATTGACAGATATAAGGCGCGACTTGTTGCTCGCGGATTCACACAACAATATGGTGAAGACTACGACAAAACTTTTAGTCCCGTAGTCAAAATGGGTACTATTCGTATAATCATATCCCTAGCAGTCGGTCAAGGTTGGAGCCTTAGCTAGATGGATGTTAAAAATGCATTCTTGCATGGAACTTTAAAGGAAGAAGTGTATATGGAGCAACCACCTGGTTATGCCGAGAAGGATCCTATTGCCTGGGTGTGCAAACTAAGGAAATCTCTGTATAGGTTGAAACAGGCGTCATGTTCCTGGTTTGAAAGTTTCTCTATGCAGATTCAGAGTTATGGTTTTAGAAGATGCTCTCTGGATCACTCACTCTTTATTTACCAAAAGGCGGACATTGTTATACTTCTTATATATGTTGATGACATTGTGATCACTGGGAGCTCAGATAGTCATGTGCAAGACGTGAAACAGTTTTTAATGAAAACTTTCAAGATGAAAGATTTAGGGGAGTTGCGGTACTTTCTTGGTGTGGAAGTTGACAGACAACAAGACACATTGACACTAATGCAACAAAAATACACTCTTGACCTTCTGGAAAAAACCGGGATGACGAATTGCAAACCAGTCAGCACTCCTAGTGTATTGCATCAAAGGCTGAGCTCTGAAGATGGTCATCTTTGTGTCAACCCTACAACGTATAGAAGTTTCGTGGGGATGTTACAGTACTTGACCTTTACCAGACCTGATATAGTTTATGCTGTCATCAGGTATCCCAGTTTATGCATGCTCCAACAGAGGGTCATATGGAAGTTGTGAAGCGCATTCTACGCTATTTAAAAGGAACTATAGGAGACGGACTTGTTTATCGCAAGAACGATAATCTGCATAGAGGCCATGCACTCATTACTTATACAGACGCGGATTGGGCAGGGGATCCAGATAAAAGACGATCTGTCTCTGGATATTGTGTTTATATTGGGCACAATTTAGTGTCCTGGAGCAGCAGAAAACAAAAGGCAGTGGCACGATCGAGTACAGAGGCTGAATACAGATCGATGGCTACAGGCACGGCAGAAGCCACATGGATTAGACACTTATTGAGTGATCTTGGGGAGACAATTATTCGATCATTTCTTTTATGTGACAATCAAAGCGCAATAAACATTGCATGTAATCCTATCCAGCATAGCAGAACGAAGCACATTGAGATTGATCAACATTTCATATGGCAGAAAGTCGAGATGAAGGAGACAGAACTACGTCATGTTCGTACAGAAGATCAAGTGGCAGACCTGTTTACCAAGGGATTGACAGGACGTCAATTTTGGCTATTAAAGAGCAAGTTGTACATGCTCCAAAATCACGTACAACTTGAGGGAGGGTGTTAGAATACAGTTTGCATATGAGTATGGATCTGGATCCAGATCCATACGCATATTATATGAAACACATGTTAAATAGGATCTCATTAATGGCATACTTGTAATATGTATACTTCTTTACTATTATAAGGTTTAGGGTTTTTGGAGGTCGAGCATTGTGTGCCGCCCCAGCCTTTGCATATCTCTCTCTCTCTCTCTCTCTCTCTCTCTCTCTCTCTCTCTCTCTGTTTCCTGTGAAGGCTGTACCAGATATCAAATCTGATAGTCTCCTCCTCCTTTTTCTTCTCGCTATTGCCGAGACAGAGAGCACAAAGGGGAAGGACATAGCCCTTTCCCTTTTATAGTTGCCCTAATAGGCAGTTAACCAGGTTTGGACTATTCCAAACCTAGTCAACATAGTTAATAAAACAAAAAAGGCAAGACATGATCATCCCAACCGCCTCGGCAGGGAACAGCCTAGGTGGCACCTAGGCGGTGCCTAATTGGCACCTAGGCGGTGCCTAATTGGAAAAATACGGCCCGACTGCCTATGACCAATAGCCCAAGTGGTAGGGCTGCGCCTAGGCGCCGCTTTTAACAACTAAGATCAATACACCAACCAAAATGGTTCAAATAAATAATACATTTTAATTTTTCATATATTAGAATTTAGAACATATATTCCTGCAAAAACCAGTTAAGACAGATTTCCAGTGATACTGAAAATCCAAATTCCACAAAAGAATGATTTTTATTGTCCAGTTTTAACACCTAGCAGATCTCAAAAACCAAAAGCCTTCTCATTTACTCCTCTAGTTCATATTCACCACATGACAGTGCAGATCATATCATAATCAATTGCAAGTTAGTTTTACCTTGAAATATTGAAAACACACAGGGCATTCAACTGGCTTGTCTTTTTCAAGGCAAAACCAGACGACATCATGTTCATCCTCTGCAAAAGAACAAGTGCATGGCATTCAGCAAAATAAACAGAGAAATATAGTGTGGATGGCCCAAAGAAACTTCCAGCAAATAAATTTGAGGTTCAATCTAATATGAGATTACCGCCTTCTCCTCCTGGACATCCAACTATTCTTTTGTTGTAGTAGGATTGCACAATAGCTGGCGCATCCTATAAGACAAAAATAATAAAAGGGGAACAAAAATCAAAAGAACCAAAAACACTCTCTGAATTATCTGTCACACTCGGCATTAGATCATCATATCTACTGTTTGAGTGGCAAATTCCCTTCCCAGTGTATTACATTACTTCAAACAAACATCGAACACACTTTGAAATTGAGAGACAGAATTGAAATATAGGTACATGAAACTTTTTCCTTTCTTCATTGATCCCTCTGAGCATGAAAACTGATGTCTCAGAATAAAAATTTGCAGCGAGATGGGGGCCAATATATCCTGGCATATTGAGGTAAAGGTGGGGCAAATGAGATCCCAAGGGAACATCCCAATGACCGGATGCAAGGAGAACAAACAGGAGCTCAATTTTCCAACCAACTGAGAAAGCAACCACAGTAATCACCCTAAGACATCAAATGCTAGAAGTAAGGACCTTAAGCATTCCATAGCTATAGTGTTCCATCCTCCAAATTTTATCTTTCCATTGTTTAAACAAAATGCAAGATTTTCCTAGGAAAATTCAACTTTATTACATTGTTACTGATGATTCATTTATATTGTTGACAGATAGTAGAACAATGTCATAAGTATTGTAGCCTATGGTACAATATGTTACACAACATAGAACTTTATCGGTCAAACACACTCACACACACACACACACACACTATATATATATATATATATATATATATATATATATATATATATATATATATATATATATATATATATATATATATATATATATATATATGTATATATATACATATATATATATATATATATATTGTGTGTGTGTGTATGTCTGTGTCGATGGTGAAAAAAAGGAACAAGTCTGCCCCTGCCTAGGCGGGGACTACACGGTACCTAGTCGGCCTGCGCAATGACTAATCGGCATTTGGGGCCCTACTAGGTCTGTGGCACTGAAACGCCCAGACTAGGTGTTTAGCCTGCACCTAAGGTGACTACGCACCTAGTGGCCAACTTTGACTACATAGCTTAAGGACCTCATCAACCTTTACACAAAGCTACTGTCATAGGTGGAATATTGGTTTCCAATCATTAGAGGTTCATATTTCTCTAGCCTCTTGCTATCTATCCTATTAGGTCATTGAGACCTACCAGCAGATTTTTTTTCAGTCTTACATTTTTGACGCCCTTTCATGTCTGATTAAACACGATATTCAAAAATGCATGCAGATCATGTATCATAGGATGAGATTTGGTTTGTATTGAACCTCATTGTCCATGGCTATTGAGGTGACCTAGGCAAGCTTTCCCTTTTCTTATTGGGGTGCATGAGGAAGGATTGCTTCACAATCATTGAAGGCTATTACTTTTCATTATGAAGAGTAAATCATTATCAATTTTACCAGTGTATGGAGCAGGAACACTCACCTTCGTACCAAATGGACCAGTAGGAGCATCCAAGTCGAATCTTTTCTTGCCCTGGAAGAATGAGAAAATAACCAATTATCTAGTTGGCAAAACAGCAAGCTGCATTGCTTTGAGAAAAATAAATACAATTACCTCCAGTTCAGCCTCTAGCTCCTCTCTCTCATGTCCAGTTGCAATAGGCATTACATCCTCCTCCAGCTTCTTCCCCTTAGAGAGGATATTTTCTACATCAAAATGCATGCTCAGAACTTACCTATTCTCTTCGTTATAATAAATATCAAACATGCACAATCAACTTTATATCCTCTTAATTAAATTTGGACGCAAGGGTACACCAAGTCATTCAAGTCCATGAAATCAATTTGGCGACAGCATGTTTAATAGTAGTAGACTGCTAACATCACATAAGTCATAATGTTGACAAAGGACAAATCACATTCATCCACATGAAAAGCATTGAGTTATCTAGCTAAATTTCCCTGAGAGAACATGACATGAAAGCACAAATAAAATTGGTATTTCTTAAAAAAAAACATTCTATACACAAGATTGTCACGAAGTTTGCAGAAGAAGAAAAACAACGTGCATAAGCACAATTACACATCCAAGAATGGATAAACACAAAAGCACTAAGGCACTACACAAGCACAAAGTGCATACAAGGTTACTGTTAATATATATATATATATATATATATATATATATATATATATATATATATATATATATATATATATATATATATATATATATATATATTGCACCATAATACCCGGTAGGGGTATTATGGTCATTTCACACAGTACCCGATAGGGTTACTTGTTTTTTTTCTTTTTTAATTTTTTGTATTTATTTTACTTTTTGTTTTTCTTTATTTTAATTTTTTAAGCCACATAAAGGGGCCCACCATAGAATCGTTGGGGTCCCCAACGGTCACAATTGTGACTGTTGGGGGCTCCCAACGATTCTATGGGAGCCCCCTTTTGGTGCACCTTTTGAGGCCCTTGTGGCCTCCCTTCCTCTCCTTTCCTCTTGTGAACCCCTTTGTATGATGTATGCTTGAGAGCTCTCTCTCTCTCTCTTTTCAATAAAGAGACTTCTATATTGTTGCCTATCTCAAGGCTTGTGTATGTGTTGTCCCTTTGTGGACTTGGCTATTGTCTATTTTGTTTGTCCATTTTACAAGTGTTTATAGCACTCTTTGTATTTCCACATATCTCATTACATGGTATCAGAGTCACTCGGTTCTTAGAGGTAGAAGCGTGGTACGTATACTTTTCATCTATTGTCTCCCCTCTTCTCACTTCTTGGTGGCATTATGGAAGCAAAAATCGATCTATCATTCAAACTCAATGGAAAGAATTACATGATATGGGCATCGGCAATGGAGAACACCCTCAAAGGCAAGAAACTTTGGGGGTATGTTATGGGTTCCATTCCGGAACCTAAATTGGAGCTCACAAAGATCGAAGGTGGACAAGAAAAGGCTCTTGAGAGAGATGCTCGCCTCAAAGCCATTGAAAATCATCAAAATGAAGTGGAAGATTGGGAAAGCAATCACGCAAAAATCCTTGTTTGGTTCATGAACAACCTCGAACTCAAGGTATGTGCTAATATAGCTAAATTTTGTCAGGCCAATGAGGCTTGGTTTTTTATGAAGGGTATGTATACCCAAAAGGATCTTGCAATAGCTTATTTTTTGCAAGCAAAAATTATAACCACCAAACAAGGTGACTCAAGTATTCAAGGCTAGTATAGTGCTTTAAACCCACTATGGGATGAGTTGGCTCTTTTAGAGCCAAAATGGGTTGCTATGGAAGATGTTGAACTAAAACAAAAGCAAATGGAACAAGATCGATTGTTCCAATTCTTATTTGTGCTACGTCCCGAATTTGAGCAAGTGAGGTCATCACTTCTCCATAGATCCATCTTTCCTCCTATAGAGGATGCTATTGCCGAAATCACCTAAGAAGAAACAAAGCTTGGGATGAGTAAGAATGTTGATGAAGTGCTTGCCGTTTCCAAACCCGGCAATAATGTAAAAACCTACAAGCCCCCCCCCCCCACACTTTGGTAAACAAGAAAACTACAATGGAGGAAGAAAAATGATTGTATGTCATCATTGTTATGAGTCGGGTCACATTAAACCTGCTTGACCAAAGCTCAATGAAACTTTCAAGCCTAAGGTGGCCTCTCTAATCTACCACCAAAGAAGATGAAGGCAAGAATGGTGATCTCAAAAAGACCCTTGGTCAAATATCCATGGCTCTTCAACAAATCCTTAAAGCTACTTCCTCCACATCGGGTGCGGCCATTGCATCTACATCATCACCTGGTACGTACTCTTGGATCTTAGAATCTTGATCATCTTTTCATATGACCCCTTATGAAAATGCTTTAATCGATGTTTGCACCAATTCAAAAGGCCCTTGTGTCTCCACGGCCGATGAAACTTTTTTGAAAATTTCTAGTATTGGAATTCTAAACTCCAAAAATTCTAAAAAAAATTTGTTCTAAAAGTTAGAGTTGTTCCAAAATTAAATTTAAATCTTTTTTCGGTCTCCCAAATTGCCGACCATGGATGTGAAATATCTTTCCCATCTAATGGCTGCTTTGTGCAGGATCTCCGACCCGGGAAGCGGATTGGGCAAGGCCATAGGAAGGGGGACCTTTACTATATGGATCATCTAAACCTTCCTACTCATCATTTTTGTTCTTATGTCCAAGAGAAAAGTATTGAAACTTGGCATAAAAGGCTTGGTCATCCAAGCTATTCAAAAATGTATCTTTTTCTATTTGGAAACAGATTTTGTAAGGAGAAAGACATTAATTGCAAAAATTGTATTTTTGAAAAAATGAAGGTTATTGCTTTTCCAACTAGAACATTTCTTTCTTCAAGACCATTTAAATTGGTGCACTCGGATGTTTGGGGTACATCTCCGGTCATGTCTAAAGGGGGGTACTCTTACTATGTCACTTTCATCGATGACTTTACTCGATATGTTTGGATCTATTTCCTTAGTCATAAATCGGAAGTGTTTTCCTTCTTCAAAGAATTTCATATAAAAATTCAAAACCAATTTCAAAGTTATATATCTACTTTGAGAACCGATTCCGGTGGTGAATACTTGTCTAATGAATTCCAAAACTACTTAACACAAAATGGTATTTGTCATCAAAAATCATGCCTTAGGACTCCACAACAAAACGGACTAGCAGAAAGAAAGCATAGGCATATTATAGAAACTGCTGGAATATTACTTGTCTCTAAAAATATTCCGAATTTTTTTTGGGACGAAGTCATCATAACCTCAACATACTTAATCAATAGAATGCCTTCCTTAAAATTAAAGAATGCCTCTCCTTATGAAAAACTTTTTAAATTCTCACCCGATTTCAATCACCTTCGCATCTTTGGTTGTAAATGCTTTGTTCTCTTGCATAAGAAAGATAAGTTATCTCTAAAGGCAATTGAATGTGTTTTTCTAGGTTATGGGAAAATTCAAAAAGGCTATAGGTGTTTTGATTTCAAAAATGGCAAGCTTTATGTTTCAAAAGATGTAACTTTCTTAGAAGATGAGAATGGTTTTGAAAAAATGGAATCATTACATGACATTGATTATATGTTTTTGCATGATCTTATTGATGACATAAATGATGATTCTAATATAGAGGACACTGAAGTGTCCAATTTTGATATATCACCACCAAGTGATGATACTAATAATGAAATTATTAATGTTTACACCCGAAGAAATCAAGAAAGGCCTATTAGTGCCCTAGAAAAATTCTCTCAAATTTCTGAATCTACAGAAGAGCCCCCCATTACACGCTCTTCTAGAGAATCAATCACACCCAATAGGTTTGTATCATATGATTCTTTAGCACCCAACTATCGGGCATGTTTAATAACTTTACATTCATATTATGAATCCTCTCATTATAATCAAGCTAAGACTCTACCACATTGGGTTGAAGCAATGAAAATAGAATTAGATGTGCTAAAAAAAGGCTAATACTTGGGAAATAGTCAAACTCCCTCGCATAAAAAACCTATTGGATGTCGCTAGGTCTTTAAAGTTAAAACTAAAAGCGATGGTTCTTTAGAAAGATATAAAGTCAGGTTAGTAGCAAAGGGATATTCACAAGAATATGGAATTGACTATAAGGAAACATTCGCTCTTGTAGCCCGTATGACTAGTGTCTGAACTCTAATAGCTGTCGCATCAACCAAAAAATGGCCTATATATCTACTCGATGTGAAAAATGTATTTCTAAATGAGAATTTAAATGAAGAAGTATATATGAATTCACCACCTAGAATTAATATTGGACAAGATCAAACCCTTAAGCTTTTAAAAGCCTTGTATGGTCTTAAACAAGCCCCCAAGGCTTGGTATGACCACTTTAGTGATATCATGGTTAAATAAGGATTTCATTCCTATTATACTGACACTGCTCTCTTTGTTAAAAGTGCAGATACTAGTATTGTTATCTTATTACTTTATGTTGATGACATGATTATCACTGGAAATGATCAAAATAGTATTGTTGATGTTAAAACCATGTTAAAAAATAATTTTGACATGTCTGATTTAGGCTTTCTTAGATATTTTCTTGGCATTGAAGTAGCATATTCTCCTCGAGGATATATTTTGTCACAGATGAAGCTTGTTGCAGATATATGTACTAAGTCTGGTATTTTAGATGATAAAAAGGTAGAGACTCTAGAGGTCATTAATGCCAAATTAAGGTTGGAGAACAGGGTTCTTCTAGAAGATCCCACACCCTACAGACAACTCATTGGATCTCTCACTTACCTAACCATCACCAGACCAGTCATCACTCATGCGGTTCACTCTGCAAGCCAATTTCAGCATGCTCCTATAACTGTGCATATGAGCGTTGTGCTCCGGATCATCCGATACATCAAAAACACCATAAATAAAGGGTTATTTCTATCCCCATCTTCTTCCTTAAATCTTCTTGCTTATACTGAAGCAGATTGGGAAGGTAACCCTAATGATAGAATCTCAACTACTGGTTTTTGTGTTTTTTTTAGGAGATTTCTTAATTGCCTGGAGATGCAAGAAGCAACAAAAAGTTTTGTTCTCTTCTACTGAAACTGAATATCGGGCTATGGCAACCACAACAATGAAATTAGTTTGGCTTTGCAGTCTTCTCAAAGACATGGGGGTTGATTTTGTCGAAGCTTCAAAGTTATGTTGTGACAACAAGAGTGCCATATATATTGCAAGCAACCACACTTTCCATAAGTGTACCAAACATATCGAGATGGGCTGTCATTAAGTTCGGGATGAATATTTACGAGGAACAATTACTCTTCCATATGTCACTTCAGAATATCAGTTGGCGGACTTCTTCACTAAAGCCGATAGGGGTATTATGGTCATTTCACACAGTACCCGATAGGGGTACTTGTTTTTTTTTCTTTTTAATTTTTTGTATTTATTTTATTTGTTTTCTTTATTTTATTTTTTAAGCCACATAAAGGGGCCCACCATAGAATCATTGGGGGCTCCCAATGACTCTATGGGAGCCCCCTTTTGGTGCACCATTTGAGGCCCTTGTGGCTATGGGAGCCCCCTTTTGGTGCACCATTTGAGGCCCTTGTGGCATCCCTTCCTCTCCTTTCCTCTTGTATAAATAGGGGTGAACCACTTTGTATTGATGTATGCTTGAGAGCGCTCTCTCTCTTTTCAATAAAGAGACTTCTATATTGTTGCCTATCTCAAGGCTTGTGTATGTGTTGTCCTTTTGTGGACTTGGCTATTGCCTCTTTTGTTTGTCCATTGTAGGACATTGCAAGTGCTTATAGCACTCTTTGTATTTCCGCATATCTCATTACAATTACAAAGACCCAAATGAACAACAAAAAACATAGACTTTATTGATCACAAATGCTTAAGCAAAGCCTTATTTTACAAAGAGGAGATGGGCATTTAAGAGAGGCTTTCATTGTTCTTACTGTTGGAAGGGTCCCATAGGCAGTCACTGTTCCAACAGTCATATTTATGATTGTTGGAACAGTCCAACAGTCATATAGACCCCATACACTATACAATAAAGGCAAAAATACAATACTGTCCCTAATGGACAATCACTATTTACATGAAAATAACAAAACCAAAATGCCCCTAGAGAGCATTATCTATTACATAACATACAATCTGTCACAGGGACTCGGCAAAACAGATGTCGTACCCGCGTCGACGCGACGCGGGATCGCGTGCGGGTGCGGCACCGGGTGCGGTCAACACGACCCTGGGTGCGGTCAACGCACCCAGGGTCATTTTTGTCCACATTTTTGGGCGAAAAAAAATTTTCCCCCCGATGAAAAGGAGGAGGATTAGGGCAAAACAAATTTTTTGCCCTAATCTCTCCTCTCTCTCCCCCTGAGCTCGAGCTCTCCCATCGCCGCCCCAGCGCCGCCGCCCCCAGCTCCGCCTCCCAAACTCCTCCTCTCGGCTCCTCCTCTCGGCTCGCAGGTATGTCTCTCACTTTCTTGGGTCGGCTGGGGAGGGGCCGAGCACCCCCCCCCCCCTCTCTCGGTCTCTTGTTGGGTCGGCAGGGTAGGGGCTGAGCCTCCCCTGCTCCCTCGTTTTTCGGCACAGGAGGGGCCGAGCCCCTCCCCCATGTACCTCTTTTTTTTGGGTCGATTGGGTCGACAGGGGGAGCGGCCGAGCCCCTCCCCCATCTTTTTTTTTTTCTTTGGGTCGACAGGGGAGGGGCCGAGCCCCTCCCCCATATGTTTTTTTCTTTGGGTCGACAGGGGAGGGGCCGAGCCCCTCCCCCATCTGTTTTTTTTTTGGGTCGATGGGGGAGGGGCCGAGCCCCTCCCCCATATGTTTTTTTCTTTGGGTCGACAGGGGAGGGGTCGAGCCCCTCCCCCATCTGTTTTTTTTTGGGGGGGGTCGACAGGGGAGGGGCCGAGCCCCTCCCCCATCTATTTTTTTTTGGGGGGGGGGGGCGATAGGGGAGGGGCCGAGCCCCTCCCCCATATGTTTTTTTCTTTGGGTCGACAGGGGAGGGGCCGAGCCCCTCCCACATCTGTTTTTTTCTTTGGGTCGACAGGGGAGGGGCCGAGCCCCTCCCCCATCTGTTTGTTTTTTTATTTGGGTCGACAGGGGAGGGGCCGAGCCCCATCTGTTTTTTTTCTTTGGGTCGACAGGGGGCCCCTCCCCCATCTGTTTTTTTTTTGGGTCGACAGGGGAGGGGCCGAGCCCCCCTCGCTCTCGCTCTCTTTTTGGGTTGGCAAGGGAGGGGCTGAGCCCCCCCTTCTCCCTGTGTTTTCGAATTGATTTGAAAATTGTAATGTATTTTTTTTTGTGTTTTCAGGATAAAAATGACGGATAAAGGGAAAGGACTTGCGTCATCCTCATCCCAACATGTGAGTTCTGCTGCTAGTTTTGCTGATAGTTGCAGTGGGATTGATGATGTGGGGCCACTATGGATACATGTAGATAAACTTGCAAAAACTGGAGAAGGAGGTGGTGGAAACAAAAGATTTCGATGCAAGCTCTGCGAAAAAGATTTTGTTGGGTCTTACACAAGAGTGAAGGCTCATTTGTTGAAGATACCATGCATTTCAGCTTGCAGAAAAGTTGATGAGGCAATGCGAAGGCAATACAAGAAAATACAAGAAGAATATGAGAAGAGAAAGGCAATGGCCGATTCTTCTGCAGTCAGTGTGCCATTTGCAAGCCACCAAGAAGATGCTTAAAAAAAAAAGAAAAGTCAATCTAGGAGGTAAGGGAACGATACAAGCAGCATTCAATACATATGAAAGAGAAGAATTGGATAGAAAAGTTGGGAGGTATTTTTATTCTGGTTCACTCCCATTTAATGCGGCTAGAAATCCTTATTGGAAGGATTTAGTAACATCCTTGGCAAATTGTAATTTGAGTGGTTATGTGCCTCCAAGTTCAGAAAAAATACGAACCACACTTCTTGCAGAAGAGAGGGCAAACGTGGAGAGGTTGTTAGAAATTAAAAAATATTCATGGGAGCAAAATGGAGTTTCCATTGTGTCTGATGGATGGACAGATATTCAAAGGCGTCCATTAATCAATTTCATTGCTTGTTCGCTTAGTGGCCCAATATTCTTGAAAGCAGTTGATGCATCTGGAGAATATAAAAATGCAGAGTATTTGAAGGGATTGTTTATAGAAGTGATAAAAGAAGTGGGTGATCAGAAAGTGGTACAAATCATTACAGACAACGCTCCAGTTTGTAAAAGTGCAGCGTTGAGTTTGGAGAGTGAGTACCCTCATATTTTTTGGACTCCCTGTGTAGCACACAGCTTAAATCTAGCCCTAAAGAGCATATGCAACCCCAAAGAAGAAGAAAATTCACAAGCATATGTTTTATGTTCATGGATTGAAGATTTAGAAAGAAATGTCAAAAGCATTAGGAATTTTGTTATTAACCACTATCGTGCTAATGCTATATTTAATAGACATTCTGATTTGAAATTGTTGAAGGTCGCTGAAACACGTTTTGCGTCCATCATTGTGATGATGAAGAGGATTAAAAGAATGAAGAATGCTTTGATTAACATGGTGACTGATGAAAATTGGACATTCTATCATGTTGTATCATGTTGATGATGATATGAAGGCTCAAGAAATTAAGAAATTCATTCTTGATGATGAGTTTTGGGACAGAGTGGTATACTTCCTTCAATTTACGCAACCTATTTGGGAAATGTTAAGAGAAGTTGATAAGGATGAGCCCATGCTTCACAGAGTTTATGAAATGTGGGATAATATGATTGAAAAAATACAAGCTATAGTTTTCATGCATGAAGAAAAAAATCCTGCATTGGATGATTCAGATTTTTTTAATCATATTCATTCAATTTTAGTCAGAAGATGGGATAAGAGCAACACTCATTTGCATTGCATGGCACATTCTCTTAATCCAAAATATTATGCAAATAAGTGGCGGGCTGGTGGTATTGGTCGTGTCCCTCCAAATTTAGATCCAGAGCTATCAAGACATAGAAATATGTGTATGACAAGACTTTTTCCAGAAACACATCTTCTACATCAAGTCACATAAGAGTTTGAAAAATTTTCATCTTCGAGATTATATGCACCGGCATTATTCGCGAGAGAAGAAGATAATTATAGATCCTATCACATGGTGGTCAACATTTGGATCGGAAACACCTCTTCTGCAACGTCTTGCATTAAGATTGCTATCGCAGCCTGCTAGTTCATCTTGTTGTGAAAGAAATTGGAGCACATATTCTCAAATCCACAACATGAAGAGAAATAAACTCACCAACAAGCGTGCAGAGGATTTAGTATATGTTCATTCAAATCTTCGATTACTTTCGCGAAGCAATGATGAATACAGGTACTAATTTGCTCTCTTAATTATTTGATTATTTCTTAGTTTTCATTTAAATATACTTGTATTGTATTTATCATTTTCAAATTGGGTTTATAATGCAGACAAGGAACATCCAAATTTTGGGAGAACATGAATTCAACGTAACAAACATGGATTTAGCTGAGCCCAGTATTCCTTCTAATGATGCATTTGATGATGAAGAAGAAAATTATTAGCATCCATTACTTCATCAGGATATACTTTGGTATGTAATTTAGTTCTTTTATGCAATACTTATTTGATTGATATTTAGGTCGATTTATGTAATTGCTTTACTTATTTGATTGATAATTTGATATTTAGGTTGATATACTGCATGCATGATGAATCATATTATGAGTTTATGACAATGTTTACTGTTAAATGTTAAACTGTTAAAACTTCAAAATTATATATATATATATATAATTTTTTTTTACATTTTTGCCCCTGCCGCACCCCCGCACCCGGGTTTTTTGGAAGTGCCGAATCCCCACACCTGCACCCGCTCCCGCACCCGCACCCATGTGACATAGCATACAATATATATATATATATATATATATATATATAAAACACACACACCCCTTCAAACTTAAAGTGAGATAACCGAAAGTTTGTTAAGGAGAAAAATAAATCGCGGTATAGAAAGAGTTTTAGTGAAAAAAATCGCAAGCTAGTACTCGTATATAACATATGGCAATTCAATGGTTCTTAAAAGTTTTTCACACACGTAATAGCAATCTATCTCAATATGCTTTGTATGCTCATCGAAGGTGTATTTGCTAGTTATGTCAATAGCACTTTTATTATCCCAACACATCTTTGAAGTTGTGCGATGATTACACCCATGTCCTTGAGAAGACTCCTTAGTCATACTAGTTTCATTGTAGTTGTAGCTATTGTCCATTATTCGGCTTAAGTGAAGGATAAGAAAACCTTATGTTGTTTCTTGCACCTCTAAGAGATTAGAGAATCAATTAAAAACACACAAAAACCAGTGGTTGAGATCCTATCATTAGGATTTTCCCCCAATCAGCATCTATAAAGGCAAGTAAGTGTAGAGAAGAGGATGAGGATAGAAAAAGTAATTTGCTTATTGTATTTTTAATATATTTAACAATCCTTAAGGCAGCACTCATGTGTGCAGTTGTTGGAGCATGTTGAAATTGGCTAACAGTATATCATGAGCTATGTCAAGTCTGGTAATAGAGAGGTTGATGAGAAACCCAATCAGTTGATAATAAGGCGTAAGATCTTCAAGAAGAGACTCGTCTTCAAGTCGTAATTTGGCATTCTCAACCTCAGGAGTCTCCACCTTCTTGTCATCGAAAATCCCTAACTTTGTACAAATATTTACTACTAACTTCATTTGAGACAAAATGTAACGTCTGAGAGAATAAGCTACTTCAATACCCAAGAAGTATCTTATAAATCCCAAGTCAATAATATCAAAATTTTCTTTTAAAATTTTTTAACTTCATTGACTTTCTTTGAATCACTTCCGATGATTATCATATCATCTGCATATAGCAACAATACAGCAATATTGGTACATGTATTCTTAAAAAAGAAAGCAGTGTCAGTATAACAAGATTGAAATCACAATTTGATCATAATAACACTAAATCTATCATACCAAGCTTTAGGAGCTTGCTTAAAACCATATAAGGTTTTTCTCATATTTAAAGTATTACCATTTTTAATATTATATCCCGAAGGGGGGGATCCATATAAATTTTCTCATTAAGATCAACATTGAGGAAAGCATTCTTAACATCTAATTAGTAGATAGGTCATTTTTTAATGGATGCAATGGCTATTAGAGTTCTAACACTAGTCATTCTAGTTGCAAGAGCGAATGTTTCTTCATAATCAATTTCATATTCTTGTGAGTATCTCTTAGCCACAAGTCTAGCTTTGTATTGTTCAAGAAATTCATCACTTTTAGTTTTAATTTTGAAAACCCACCAACATCCAATAGGTTTCTTTCTTAAAGGCAAATCAACATTCTCCCACGTATAAGTATTATGATGGGCATTTAATTCTAAATTTATGACTTCAACCCATTGAGGACAATCTTTGACTTTATGATAGTGAGAGGGTTCATAATGTGAATGAATTGCAAGAAGACATGCTTTATAATTTGGAGAGAATGAGACATAAGACACAAATTTGCTTGGTGGAATAGATGCTTTATTCGATCTCCTAAGATTGTAGACTCTTGACTATTACTTATAGGAATATCTTGGGAAAATTTATCAAAGGCACATGTTTGAGTATCATTTCTACACCAGGTATAGACTTGAATATTTTGAGATCAATTCTCATTCGATTCATTAACATCATGAGACAAATCATTGTCATCATCTAAAGAATTTTCACAATCGAAAAACTTTTCACAATCATCATGATTTAATTCACAATCATTTGACTCACATGAGTCAACCTTTTGTCTTGGCAAGAGATCAAACAAGAATGCATAGTCTCATCTTTGTTACTTTCTTTATCAAATCCACTTTCATTTTTAAAAAAGGTTACATCTTTAGAAACATAAAGCTTGTTTTCTTTATAATCGAAGCAACGATATCCTTTTTGTTTTCACCATAACCCATAAAAACACATTCAATAGCTTTTGGTGAAAGTTTATCTCTTTTATGAGTAAGAACAAAGCATTTACAATCAAATATATGAAATCTTTTGAAATTGAGTGCAATCTTCAACAATTTTTCAAAAGGAGACATATTGTTTAAAGACGAAGAAGGCATTCTATTTATCAAAAAGATAGAAGTCAAAACGGCTTTGGCCCAAAATTTCTTAAGAATATTTTTCAAAATAAGTAAGGTTCTAGCGGTTTTCATTATATGTCTGTTTTTTTTTTTTTTGCTAGTCCATTTTGTTGAGGTGTCTGAAGACAAGATCTTTGATGACAAATTTCATTTCCTTTTAAAAAGTTTTGAAATTCATTTGAGATATATTCTCCACCCGAGTTAGATCTAAGAATGGAGATGTTACTTTGAAATTGATTTTTGACCATCATATGAAATTCCTAAAACAAGAAAATACATTAAATTTTATATTAAAGAAGTAGATCTAAGCATATCTTGTGAAGTCATCAATAAAAATAACATAATAAGATATCTGCCTTTTGATATGACCGATGAGGGTCTCCATACATCCGAATGCACCAACTCAAAAGGTCTTTTGAAAACTAAAGTTCTTTGAGGAAAGGGAATGGATTTCATTTTTTCAAAAATATAATCCTTACAAATAATATCTTTTTCATTCCAATAAGTCTTCGCAAATGAGAAAAGATACATCTTTGAAATATTAGGATGTCCAAGTCTCTTAAACCCCATATTTCAATATCTTTTACTTGGACATAATTACAAAATGACTTAGAGGGAATAGACAAAAAATCCATACAGTAAAGATCTCTTCTATGGCCTTGCCCAATCTGCTTGTCGGACCAGAGATCTTGCGCGACACACTCTTTTGATGAGAAAATAATTTCACTCGTGATCGGTAATTTGAGAAACCAAAAAAAAGGTTAAGATTGAGTTTTAGAACTACTACTATTTTGGAAATTAAAAAGGTTTGAGATTCTTTTAAATCCAAAGTTCCAATACTTTTAATTTTTAAAGAAATTTCATCGGTGGTTCAAACATAAGGTAGATTTGTATTGGTGCATCCATCGAAAAGGGGATTCTCAAAAGGGGTCGTATGAAAGGAGGCACCCGAATCAAGGATCCAAGAATACATATCAGGAAGAGAAGAGAAAGCAATAGCAGCACCAAATGTAGATGATACTTTGAATATTTTTTGAAGCACCTCCGTTAGTTGAGAGAGAGAGAGAGAAAGAATCTTTAGAATCGCCACCTCCTCTTTTGCTCAACTCTTCTATCTTTGGAGTAGAATCCTTAACCGAAGTCACCTTGTTGTTGAGCTTTGGACAAGCCAGTCTAATATGACCCGGCTCATTACAATAATAGCATACAATTCTTCTACCTCCACCATAGTTATTTTTTCTTTCAAAGTGTAGAGGCCTATAAGTTTTTACATGGTTACCGAGCCTAGATAGGACTAACACTTCATCTCTTCTTCTTGTCATTCCAAGAGGAGTCTCCTCTTGACATACTTTGGCAACGGGATCTTCACGAGGTAAAGAAGAGGTTCTATGAAGAAGAGAGGATCTCACTTGCTCGAATTTGAGATGGAGACCATATAGAAATTGGAAGAGTGTTTTCTTTTCAATTGCTCTTGTCTCATTTGAATATCTTGAATGTGAACCCATTTGGGTTCAAGAAAGCTAATTCATCCCACATAGGAGATAATGTGCTATAACATTCATGTCTCCTTGCTTGGTGGTTCGGACCTTTTCTTCCAAATAATATTGTCTTGCAAAATCCTTTTGAGTGTGCATTCTCTTCGAGAATACACAAGTTTCATTAGCTTTTCAAAACTTGAAAATGTTGAAACATATTTTGATGTCAACGTTATTCATGAACCATGCAAGAATTTTTGCATAATTACTCTCCCAATTAGTGTTATTAAAAACGCGCCTCAAGACGCAAAAAGCGCGTCTCGCCTCAACGTGAGGGCCTTTGTGCCTTGAGGCGCAGGCATGAAACGTAAAAGCATCGAGGCGTATGCCTCATACGCCTTGAGGCGTACGCCTCAAGGCGAGGTGCGCCTCACGGTGAGGCATGCACGCCTCATGTTGTTGGTCAAATGAGGGTCAAAGCCCTCATTTGACCAAAATTAAAATGTTACCCCAACCCTAATAAGGGTCGGGGGCCCTAATTTATCTCTCGCAATCCCCCTCTCTCTCATCTCTCATAGTCTCTCACTCTCTCTCTCGTCTCTCCCTCTCTCTCTCGCCTCTCGCAGCCCCTCTCATCTTGGTCTCTCCCACCTCTCTCTCTCATCTCTCACAATCCCTCTCTCTTTCATCTCTCGCAGTCCTTCTCTCTCGTCTCTCAAGAGACTCTCCCTTCTCGGCCTCCTCCTTCTCGCCGAAAGTAGTCGCGATGCCGGCAGCCCTTGTCAGACCCCAGGTAACCCCGACCCCTTTCATTCTTGTTCTTTCGTGTCTGCTTCCCTCTCTTCAATCTCTCCATCAGGTAGGGGCATGACCCCTGTCGTGCGATTTATTCCGGCAGGCACGGCCCTTGGCCCCTGTCGATTGTGGTCCTTATCAAGCAGTGGCCAAGCCTACCATTTATTGTTTTATTGTTTTAAGCAGGCAGGGGTCAATCCCCTGCCATATATTATTTCTGTGAGGCAGGGGCCAAGCCCCTGCCATGGCCCCTGCCATTCGATGATTCAGTCAGGCAGGTGTCGAGGCCCCTACCATCTGTTGTTTTAAGCAAGCAGGGGTTGAGGCCTGAGCCGTTCGAAGTTCTGTTAGGCAGGGGTCGAGGCCCCTGCCATTCGATATTAAGTCAAGCAGGGACCTGCCATTCGATATTAAGTCAGGCAGGGACCTCGACCCCTGCCATTCGAAGGAATCCAGTCCGTAGTTTTTCCTGTTTTCTCTTTACGTGACATAGGATGCAAATATTGTTAATACATTATGTTGTTATTTGCAGGGGTTTAACTCCCTGCGACACTCTGCTTTTCTCCACATTAAGTCAGGTATGGTTTCTTTACTTTCTCACTTGACTCACTTAAAAAAAGAATGAAAGAAAACTAAGATGCATTTTTTAATTATGATATGTTTTTAATGCATCATTATAGGTTATTGTGAGGGTGAAGACACGTACCTTCTCACTAACTTCATGTGTTTGTGTTTTTAGTTTTTAATTTATATATTGATTCTTATTGAATATGAATCTAATTTTTTGTGTTAATATATATTTTGTTATATGTATTTTTGGAGTTGAACAATGGGAAAAGATGTAGGATGAGATCATGGAGTTAAAGTTTCAAATCCCACTAAAGATCCCAAACTCGTAGGACATGTAATTTGCAATTACTATCATAAACAGAATACAGGAGGCATCTATAGGTTAAAACATCACTTAGCTGACATAAAACATGGTGTAAGCATGTGTGAAGCAGTTCCACTTAATGTGAAAAGATTTTTTCATAATCATCTAAAGGATCAAAAGCAAAAGAAATAAGAGAAAGAACAAAAGAAGTTGGATATCGGGAGGAGTGTTTATTTTGGATCATCAACAGGCGATAATGTGAATAAAGAAACCAGTAGATCATGTAGTGATGCAAAAACAAACAAAGGTAGTCCTATGGACCTCTTTATGAACAAAGAAGCACGACAAACCACAATAAACACTGCTTTCAAAAGGGATGAAAGAAAAAATGTATGTCGTGCCATTGGTAGACTTTTTTATGCAAATGCGTTATCATTTAATCTTTGCAACAGTCCATATTTTGGTGCAATGGTAGAAGTTATTGCAAATTATGGGCGAGGGTTCAAACCGCCTTCTTATCACGAGATCAGAATGTGGATTTTGAAGGACGAGGTAGATTGTACTCACGAAAATTTAAAAGAGTTTAAAAAGGAATGGCCAAAGGTTGGTTGCATCATCATAACAGATGGTTGGACATATGGAAAAGGATGAAACTTAATTAATTTTCTTGTGAACAGCTCATCTGGGACAGTATTTTTTAAGTTCGTTGACATCAGCAACATGAAAAAAACTGGAAAAAATTGTGTAAGTTGTTTAAAGATGTTAAAGAAATTGGTGAAAGTAACGTGGTGCAGTTCATTATAGATAATGCACCAAATTATGTGGCAGCTGAGAATATGTTAACAGTAGGAAAAACATGTTTTTGGACACCATGTGCAGCGCATTGTTTGGATCTTATGTTAGAAGATATTAGAAAGATATTAATTTTTAAAGATACAGTGGAAAAGGCAAAAAAAATTACAAGATACATTTATAGTCATGCATGAGTATTAAATTTAATGAGAAAGTTCACAAAGAAGAAAGAACTTCTACGTCCAACCGTCATTCGTTTTGCCACAACATATCTCACACTTCATAATATTGGATGTTATAAGAAAGAGTTAAAGTCGATGTTCTTATCTTCAAATTTTAGATCATCTAATTACTATAACAAATCTGATGCTAAAAACATTTCTTATATTGTTCTTAATGATCATAAGTTTTTTATTGTCATATCATATGTAATTAAAGTTACACTGCCTCTTGTGAAAGTGTTACGATTAGTTGATGCAGATGAACCGGGTATGGGATTTTTGTATGAGGCAATGGATAGAGCAAATGAGAAAATTGCTTCAAACCTTGACAAGGTTGAAAGAAAATATAAATTTATTTGGGATATCATTGATAGACGATGGGACTTGCAACTTCATAAGCCTTTGCATGCAGCTGCCTATTATTTAAATCCACATTTTCATTATGCTGACAACTTCAACCCGGATGGAGAAGTTATGAGTGGCTTTTATGATTGTGTTGAAAAATTGGTTGTTGATGCAAATATTCGGTTGAAAATTACAACACAAATCGATGCATTTAAAAAGGCAAAGGGGTTGTTTGGTAGAGAGGTTGTTGTTACAACAAGAAAATTAAAAAGTCTAGGTAAGTTTGCAATTATGTTGTTATTTGTCAATATTTTTTTATGTTTTTGTTAATTATGACATTCTTAATGTTTTTATCAAATTGTTATTGTTTTATTTGAATGCAGCTGACTGGCGGAGTTCATTTGGGCACGAAAATCCTGAGTTGATAAATTTTGCAATTTGAATTCTAAGTTTGAGGTGCAGTGCATCGGGCTATGAGAGGAACTGGAGTACTTTCTCATTGGTTTGTAACTTTGTATTTTACTTTTGAAATACATTTTTATAAGTTTAATTATTTTATAATTGATTATCAATGATTTGAAATTATAGGTGCATACAAAACGAAGGAATAGACTTGAACAAGAGAAGATGAATGCATTGATTTTTTTAATGTACAATATGAAATTAAGAGAGAAATATGAAGAGGACGGCTACCAAAGACCCTATATATCTAGATCATATAGACTCATACGATGAGTGGATTGTGGAGAAGGAAGATCCAGTGTTGCCTAGTGATCCCAATTGATTGGAGGATTCATGGTTGGATCTGAACTTCGACATAAATGTCATTGAGTATGTGAATATTGAAAAAGTCACTTCACCTCATGATTCAGAAAGTGGTTCTAGGCAAGCCAGGTCTTCAAGAGATCGAGGTAAAGCTATATTCTTTTTACCTTGCTATAAATATAAATGTATTTTTTTAATTATATAACATAAGTATTTAATACATGATTTTTTATTGAAGGAAAAAGAAAAGCAAAAGAAGTTACCGAGGACGTGGAGGAAGAAAGTGCAGATGATGAAGAGTCAGAGAATGAAGATGAAGGAGAACCTATTTATATGGATTTCTCAAATGATAACATTGAAGACTTAGATATTGATGATGACGAGACACAAGAAGAGCCTAGGCCCTAATTTATATCATAGAGCTATGGCCATTTATATGTTAGTGCTAATATGCATTTTGTTGTTAATGTTAATTTTTTATTAAATGAATGCTCATATTTTATTTCTTAGATATTTACATAGATCAAGTTGTTGTATTAATGTTACTTTTACATGTTAATCTCATATTTTTTCCGTATTTATTTGAGATTTTTTATTTCTTATTGGTTATTGCTTCATCAATAAAGCATTTCTTATTTATTTATAATTTTAGATAATTTTTATAATTTTTTTAAGTTTTAAAAAAAATTGAGGCTTACGCTTTGCCCCTCGAGGCTTACGCGTCGCCTCAGATTTTGGTGGACCGCCTCGCTATGCCTCAACGCTTTTCACAACACTGCTCTTTGATAGTTTTGAAATGCCTTGATACGATCATCTCCTTCAAGGGATTTATCTAGATCTTCTTTCTTTGTGAGCACAAGTTGGGGTTCGGGAATGGTTCCCATGACGAAACCCCAAAGCTTCTTGCCCTTTAGATTGTTTTCCATTGTGGAGGCCCACATCATATAATTTGTCTCATTAAGCTTGAAGGAGAGGTCGATCTTAGTATCCTGGTCCACCATGGATGATTGTAAAGAGAGAGAAAGAGTAGTCTTTTGAGAACCACGTGCACAACACTAACTTCAAGCACCACGAACAAGATGATTTTGCACAAGCTTGAGCACCACAAACACCAATAGAGAATTCACCACAAGATCAAGAGCCTATGCTCTGATACCATGTCACGAAGTATACAAAAGTATAAAACAACGTGCATAAGCACAATTACAAATCCAAGAATGGATAAACATAAAAGCACTAAGGCACTACACAAGCACAAAGTGCATACAAGGTTGTAAAGACCCAAATGAACAGCATAAAAAAATATACACTTTATTGAGCACAAATGCTTAAGCAAAACCTTATCTTACAAAGAGGAGAAAGGCACTATATATAGAGCCAAGATGAACATTTAAGAGAGGCGTTCAGTCCCATAGGCAGTCACTGTTCCAACAGTCATATAGACCCTTACATTATACAATAAAGACAAAAATAAAATAAAAAACAAAAAATACAATACTGTCCTAAGTGAGCAGTCACTATTTACATGAAAATAACAAGACCAAAATGCCCCTAGAGAGCATTACCTATTACATAACATACAATATATAATATATATAAACAAAGATATGGCCAGTGAAAGTGTTTCTTGCATGCCAAACATTATTTGGAAAAAAGGGCAGAGAAGGGTTCTGAGGTTGTCAATGGGGTCGCAAGCAAAGCAGGATGTAATTTTACTCCAAAATAGAAAATCACTCAAACTAAAGAGTTTTTGTAAATCTTAGATCACCATATGCAACAAGAAACCAGTATTCTAATGCAAAAGAATTTATACAATGAACTAAGGAACATTTAAAAAAATGCCCACTGAAACTTCAAAACCAGAACTTCAAGATCTTTTTGCATTATAAAGTCCAGCAAATTTTTCAATTTTAAACATAAATGAAGTTCAATTTTAGATGGTTAAACTTAGATCTAATTGCACCAGATACCAAAACAAAGTCAGAGATGGTTTCTGAAACACAGGTTCCTCAAATTAAACAAATCCATCAAGTTATCATCATATGTGTTGAAGCCAACACTTCTAAACTTCTTCTGCTTATTGATTTGGAAAGTTAAATTGCTACATATTTTTTCTTCTACTATATTACTTCCAAACGGCTATAAACAACCCAAGGATAAGCTATGTCACATGGATGCGGGTACAGAATACGATGCAGATTCGCTTGGTACAATATGACATTTTTCAAAAATTAGGATTCACTATTTAGGGACACGATCGTACATATATTATATATATTTATATAATTATATATAATAATAATATATATTATCCATTAAAATTTCAAAATATATATATATATATATATATATTTTTTTTTTTATAAGCATATTTTTTAGCGGGTCGAACACTGTGCCACGCATGTCGGATGGTGTGCCATATGTGTCGGACACTGTGTCACGTGTCAGATATGTGCTATAGATTGTTTTAGTGTGTCGGACAGGGTCGATATCGTGTACGACACGAATCGCACTGAAACCCGCATCTGGATCAGTGTCCTGTCGTACCGACACGTGATTCGCCCCTTGAGGGGTGTGTCCCTACAACATAGAAGATAAGAAAGGAGATAATAGCATCAGTAGGTTTAGAAATTTGACTTCAAAAATTGCCTCAACAAATATAACGACAAAACAACTACTGAAAAGATTAATGCAATTAAATATGAGCTAAAAATACAATTGTTTCATAGCTGGGGGATTGATGCTCTTCTTACTATACATATGTGTGACAAGATAAGAGTTACATTGCATTTAAAGTTATATATGGTCTACGCAGGGTGTTTATTTTGTAGTTGTAACATTGCCTAGTATCATACTTAACACTAAAAAAAGTAGAGAGACAGACTAGGACACCACTTTACATGTGGACTGATAGACCATGTACACCTTGTAATTTGTATAAGCGTTGATCCTATATGCCCTTCCAGCATGGATTTTAGAGATATGCACCATCTTCAGCTGTTAGGATTTAGAAAAGTTGCTTCATGGTTTTCATCAGTTCTAGAATTTCTTCTAGGATGAGGGACTTGAATGAGATGAGGTCATTTGCACCTTGTGCAACTCCAGAATTTCCAATCCATCTGAAACTGCAAAAGCTACTTTGCTTGCAAGGTCCCCATCATATGTTGCAAAAATGAATGCCCAGAGCATTCTTGCAAGGTGGTTTCCCTAGTTCAGAAATGGTTACTGTCACCCCTGGTTCAAGCACAAGGCAACAGTCGTCGGCACCAAGGGGCAGCCACTGCCGGCTATGCCCGCACGCACCAAATGGGAAGTATGGTGAGCGTGCGCAATGGAAGCATCACAAGGCTTGACCTCCCCTTCTGTCCACAGGTCGGCTGTCCCGAGCTCTCGAATGGTGAGGGAGGGACTTGTCCCATTCTCCGAGGTGGGGAGCCTTTTCACGCAAAAGAAAACAGGGGGGGGGGGGAGATTGGGGATAGAGGAGGGCGAGAATTAGAGGAAAGAGAGTGTGTTTTCCTCTTCGAAGGGAAACCACATTTGATAAAACCAAATTTCACTTGCCTCGTTAAGTGGAGGCTTAAAAGCTAATATTGGGTTGAGCCCTACACTAAATCCCTACTTTTCCCTTTTCTCCCATAATTACAAAATTGAGGTCAAGACAAACCTTACAATGTTGTAGTGTTGACTGTCCCAAACTCCCTTATTATGCCACAAGGTAACAGTTCCACTTTTAAACTAGCAACTGATTGGTCTTCTTGTGTTCTAAGTTCCAGCTGGTTTTGAGAAAATTTTATCGACAACAAACACATACCTGTGTTTTGATTTCTTTTATATTCAGAGGGAACTTTCTTGGTTAATCTTCTTCCTTATTCCATACTTATTACAATGAGGAAAGCCATATCCAGCATAACCAAGGCCAGCAGTGTTTTATGCTAAACCACCACCTATGTTGGCACACTGTGGAGGACCACAGACTTGTTTCTTAACTAAAGTTGTGTATAATTTCTTTCCTGAAATTCGAAGCCGGTGGACAAATGAAGAATAGGTGATCACTAGTTTGGACTTCCGTCTTTAGATTTATGTAGGTGTCACCTCTTTGCCATGGAAATTCCAAATTTTGTCACCCTATCTTGTGTAAGTAATCTATTATCACAAGTTAAATAAAGTGTCTAACTAGGACTGGAGATACCCTCCTAAGGGTCTAGGACAAAGTTACCAAAAGCACCATATAACTGTGGGAAGCACACTTCCAAGGAAGCTCGCTACAGAAACACGAGAAACGATGAGACTTGGACCTACAACTCCGCAATGGTTCCCTCACACTCCCCCCTTGCTTGCTTGGTGCTTCCTGCTAGCTTCATCTTGTGTTTTTCTTGCACTTCCTCTCACACTTGTTGCACAACCCCCCAGTTTCCCTAAATTGGTAACCATGGTTTTCAGGTTTTAAAATATTAATTCTTACATAAAAATTCTTGATTTTCAAGAATAAACCTTGTTATTTTTTGCTTTAATAGAAAATGCAATTAATGAGACTATGTTTTTATTATTTTTATTTGTCAGATTTTGTACAAATCTGCCCATTACATGAAAGTTTAGCAAACCAAATGTTGCTAATTATTACATGATGTATTAGTTTCTTGTAAATAAAATGTTTCTTGTTAACTGATTGCATATATGATTCAGTCTTAACTTTTAAGATTGCAACCTTTTTCTATTTTTATGCTTTAATTTCTTAATGATAACATAAACTACAGAATTTTATTAGTCAAAAAGCAAAACATGAATACATATTCACTTCCCATTCGATTTTATCCTGCTTCTCATTCACTCCTGTTTGGTTCTCATCTAGTTTCCCATTCATTTCCTTTTCGCTTCTGATTTGTTTCCCAATTCCCTTCTAGGTCGTTCCACACTTCCTACTTTCTAAATTCTTTGCTTTTAGCTTTGGTCTTCTCCTATTGTTTCTCACTTCCGCTTCCTAGTCTAACAACTTTGTCCAGACTAAGTGAAGTGGTCTTAATCATTGCTAAGTTGGAGAACCATCTGATTTAATCTATGTAACATGTTCTCATTCACTCCTGTTTGGTTCTCATCTAGTTTCCCATTCATTTCCTTTTCGCTTCTGGTTTGGTTCCCAATTCCCTTCTAGGTCGTTCCACACTTCCTACTTTCTAAAATTTTTAAATTCTTTGTTTTTTGCTTTGGTCTTCTCCTGTTGTTTCTCACTTCCGCTTCCTAGTCTAACAACTTTGTCCAGACTAAGTGAAGTGGTCTTAGTCATTGCTAAGTTGGAGAACCATCTGATTTAATCTATGTAACATGGTTACTTCAAGAAGGCTGTCATACCCATGTCAACATGGGTACTGGTATTGGTACTTCATTATGGATCAGACCAGTTTTGTATCTGACGCAATCCATTACCTATTCTCATCCATTTTAAGGTGCATAAAGGGTTTTTCTTTTTCCCATTACCCATAACAATAACTATGTGACAAAGGATTCCATCCAAACCCCAAAACAATGTAACCAACCGGGATTGACCGCATCCAAGTTTTGCCAATTTGACCAATTGATATATTGGATACAGCAGCACGAACAAGCAATACACATACTAACTAACTGATCCTGCTAATCATTTCCTTAATCTGCTAGATAAAGTCCTTTCGCCTTTTTATTACTTTATTATATTTATCAGAAAGCATCCTGAATTTTAATACAGATAGACAAATTAGAAATCAACAGTTAGATGTTTAACACAAAGAGACAATGTAGAAATCAACAGCTCCATGAGTTTGTTTGATTTGTTCTATGCAACAGATAATGAAGGTTCAGAAGTGCAGATTATTCACGTAGACACATCATTATTGTATTACAATGAGGACAATATCAATGGATTATTTGTTTAGGATCACTTTTGCAAGCACCAAGTCTCTCAATGCCATTAATGAGTTATGATATGCAATCACCTCAAAGGGAATCGCCGAACTTTCTAAGGCAGTTCCCAAATAGGTTTCCACTTAGTACAGAAGAAACCATATTTTTCACCGATGCAAACAAAAACACAAAACAAAGTCCAAATGGAATCCTGAATGCCTTCTCATCATAATTGGAAAAACTAAATGAAATTAACAGACAATGGATCCACCCTACTCAGATGAGCATAGCATGCTTATCTCAAGTCCATTGAAAGAAACGAGTCAAATGTCAACCCCAATCCCTACAATTATTAAACTGAATAAAAAAAGCACAGCTACAATGATGTTGACAATGTACAAGCTCATCCCAATTATTCTCGTACTTTAATAGCTTCTTTCCTCATCTATCCATCAAACTTTCATACGAACTTATTGCTTAAAAGCAACAGGCGTGATGCTAAAGGAGATAGTGCTTCTGAAGATCACAACACATTATACTTCTGCTTTCTAAGTGAATGTATCAATAGACTACCATCAGCAAGGCAACGATGGTTTATATACAACACCAAAGGAATCCGAGCAGCCTCTGACCTTAGGATTATGAATCTCGAATTAAACCAGTGTTCAACAATATGTATTAATCATACAAATGCATGTTAATCATTCTCATGCTAATTTGATTGGAGCATGATTATCCCAATCAATCAGCATGATAGTTAATTACATGCTAACTAATATAGTTAATTCTGATGATAAGTACAGAGGCACAGTGAAAATATCAAACATGAAGTTTCCTTAGTAAAATCATCCATTTAAAACATCAGAAACAGTCAAAGTCCAGTCAAAAACTGAAAAAAGACAAAGGAAAGCAAGAAGGAAAGAAATTGAAAAAATAAGAAGGAAAAAAAAACAATAGGATAGAGGATTATGCGACGCTAAAAATGGAGCAACGGTCACTAATTTTGCTTAGCATTTGCTTCTTTAACACCTCCAAACGAAGAAGATGAAGGATTTCGCAAATGTTCTTTGCTACTCATTTATCATTGGAGAAAAGCAAAGTAAATAAACGGAGATAAAGGGAGGGAAACTACAAAATGTAGACAGGCAAAACAACAAACGAAAGAAAAAGAAATGAAATCCGCAGAAACACATCATCCGTTCCTCCGCAGCTTAACCAAACAAGAAAAACACGTTCTCTCGCGAGAAAGGCCAGCAAAATCTAGCAATTTCCGCGATCCCGATCATAAATCCAACAATTTTCCACGATTCCCAACAGGATCAAGATCAAGGAAACCAAAAGGAAAAATAAACGCACGTGCACGAATCAGCAAAACGAAGCAAAAGAAAAAGAAAAGGAGACGGACGGGAAATGGAAGCACTAACGAAGAGGGTCAGGGTCGGGCGGAATTACCGGCGTCGGAGATGGCCTGGTGGGCGAAGAGGGGCGCGGTGCTCTGGAACGTCGGCGACGAAGACGACAAGCGGAGGGGCGGGAACGACGACGCCACGACTCTGCGGAGGAGGTGGCCATCGGCGAGGGAAGAAGACGGAATAATCAGGGGGGGTCGCGATCGCTTAGAGGAGGCAACCGCTAGGGCTTGCAGAGACGACGAGATCCTACGCCACATTGTGTCCCAGGTCGCCCTGATCCAACGGCCCTCTCTCTCTCTCAGAGAAAACCAGTCAACCAGAGGGCGGCAGCGTACAGCAAAAGAGATGGAAGAGAGAGTGGCAGAACGGTTATTTGAGGGGGCGGAAGCTCTCGGGTTCTATCTGGTCAACGGACGGAAACCGACCTAGGGATGTGCGAGTTTGGATTAGTTCGAGCCAGAAAATAACTATCTTGCGCTTTTGAACTTTGGATATATCGGACTCGCCCCTTGTCGCATAGGAATTAGGTTTGCACCGACTGTAAACGATTTTTAAAGAATATGACCCATCTAGGAAAAGTAGACGACATAAAAGACAATTTTATTTAAAAATCCTTAAAATAACCATTTTGTCGCAAATGATGACAGGAACTTTGTAAATCCACGAGGTAATCGGTAAGAAATGTGTTCAAAACTTCTGTGATCCTAAAGGATTGTTTGATGGCTTGTCCAAGATCGGATGAAATGAACAGACGGAACACAACATTGGTTCTCTCGTTGCAAAAAAAAAAAAACCTAATAAAGAAGAGAACCCCAATCAATAAAATCAAACAAAAATCTAATCTATGAAAATCAAACAAAAAACCCTAATCTAAGAAAACCCTTACTTATGAAAACCTAAAAATGCCTTAAAAAAAAATTTGATTCAAACCAAACTAAAAAGAAGAAAGAAGAGAAAAGAAAAAAGAGAACCTTGCTGACGGCCTTATCCCCAACGGCCTCACATTACCTCACCGACCTCGCATTGCCTCAACGATGGCCTTACGTCTCCTCCATCCCAAGCATCGGTGACCCCTGGCTACCAAGGAGAGAGAGAGTCAGGTGACCCTACTCTCAATATTTTTTTTTTAATGTGTTACTCATGTCTTGTTCTTTTTGTAACTAGGGGAGGGGTGTTATAAAAAGGACACCTTTTTAAAGATGCTGTGGACACCGTTCCCAGCATTCACCACATCCAATGTTTGTTGAAATCACCGTCCATCGCATTCATTTCGAGTGGGGAATTCAAACATACCCTAATATCCCTCTCTCTGGGTAGACTTTCTAGTGGGATTTTATCTATGTTAGCTGCAAGAACAAGTTATAACCTATAAAATACATCAAAATTCATATAAAAATACATGAAAAAAAATATATCAAACATAACAAAAAATATGGAGTATGATGACAAGATAGGACCTGGTCCAACGACAATTCATCATGGGTCTGACAACAATTGGCCCAAATGGGATGACAATTAACATGTCATCAGATCTGGAATCCGCAAGTGCCATTTATTTTTAAAAAAATCGTTTTCTTGTAGAATGACAAGTATGTGAATATTGTCTATTTATCGTCTTGGGACTATGTGTCTCCTTTCCATGCTTGTGAGGGTCCAGATATTAACTTGGACTAACTTGATTGGTGAGAGAAAGTTCATACCCTTTTTCAATTTTCTTTATTCCCCTTGGGGGCCTCTTCAGTTGGTGCCAATGAAAGAATAAATGGATAATTTTTTTTCTTTTTTTAATGAATAAATAGGATTTTTCTTATAAATTTATGCACATTTTTTACCTTTTTCTTGTGATTTATGAATAAGTGAGTAAATTTTTTAAAGAAATTCGATGCAAATATATGAAAAACTAACCTTTCAGAGCCTTTTAGGGTTCCTAGAGGTCACAAAAAATAAAACATTAACGACAATTCATGAACTGCTAACAACAATCTGTGTCGTTAGCAGGAGATCATGAATTGCTAACGACAATCGGATTGTCCTTTGCAAGATACTACAAGACCCGAGTTTCATGACTCGAACTCCTGACGACACATAGGGCAAAAGTCTTAATGACATTCTAAAACTACTAACGATATTTGGGAAAATGCTATCGACACTCAAACTATCTTGAATTGTCGTTAACACTTGGGAAAGTAAAAACCCTCTCGGGGCCTATTTCTTCCACTTTTCAAGAATTTTCCAAAATTTTCTTAGATTCTTGGGCGATTTGAGTAAACAATGCCATCAACAAGAGGGTGTGCCTCCTATTCGACTGCGAGAACGAATTCTTTGAGCAAGAATTGGTCAAAGACAAGGTATGCACTTTTAAAAAAAATATATCTTTTTTTATGAAATCTCAATTTTGTGCAAAAATGCGACTGATTAAATCGATCCAAAAGGTTCTACTGTGAAAAACGACCACCCGAAGACTGTTTTCCTGGTGAGAAACATGTCAGAACTCACAGGATTGAAAGATGGCCCTTCGATTCTCGAAAAAAAAGCCCCATAACATCTTTAGGCAAAAATCCATACAAAAACTTGATGATTTGGACTTAAAACATGGTAAAATAGTTTAAAACTAGTTTAGGAGAACTTAAAAACCAAAAAAGTAAGGATCATTGTTGAAAATCTACGAAAAAAGTGCCTAAACAGTCGTCAAAAATCCTTGACTGCTGATGACAATCAGTCTCCAACATCGTGTTTCCTGACGACAAATCCAAATACGTTGATGACAATTTACGAGAACCGATGTGTCATCAGCACTTACAACAATCATTGGTACTGTTGACGACACTCACTTGTGTTGTTAGCAATTTGCTAATGACACATGGATTGTCGTTGGCACTTTGCTAACAACAAATGCTTATGTCATTAAAAAATGCACATAAATAATTAGAGATACTTACCTAAGCCATTCATTTGCATTGTAGAGAGGAGGATGTTGATCGCTATGCCCTAGTTTTTGCTGGTTTAACTAGCAAGGAATCAGTTTCACCTACAAGGGAGGTTCTAGAGGAGAGCAGGGGTTTTGAGGATCCAGAGATTCTTCCCCGTCGATCCGTCATGAGAGTGGACCAAGGGCAATTCATGCAGGAGTCAATAGTGGTCTCTCAGGGAGTAGACATGGTTCCTATCATGAAGGCGACGACGACAATACCAGAAGGGTGGCGACAAGGATAATAGTTCAACTCAAACATCACTTTCCTTTGGCGATGTAGGACTTTCTACCTGACTAGAGTCATCATATTTCTGGTTTGGCACTAGTGGGAGTAGTGAGTTCTTGAACTCTGGCCATTTTTTTACTACTTAGGATATTCCTAACAATTTTGCTAACTTTTCTTCTATTCTGAATGCATAAAATCTTAAAGAAGGGATATAGGGCACACCTCGAGCTTCTATGGACTTGGCAACTACACAAGGATGATGAGTTGATGACTCCATGGATGAGACTTTGTTCGGTTGCTTAGCCCAATGTGGGATTGTTGAGGCCAACAAGAAGTTGATCTTGGATTGGTTGAGCGGTGGAGGTATAAACACCCAATTTCGGACCAAGATATTTGTCATATAAAAAATCTTCATTTTACCACTCAAATTTTTTTCAATTTGGTTTTTGACCTTCAAAACTATCTCTTCAAGGTTTTTAACCAAAAGAAAAGTTGAAGAAGAGGTTCTAAGCTTTTCAACAAGCCAAAAATCAAGTCAAACCAACATTGAAATCAAAAGTTGTGGCCAAAACCCATTTTAGAGTTCTAACGACAAATTCATTTGTCGTTACATCTTTTGAATTGTCATCAAACTTGTGCCATCATATCTCATTTCAAAACAACCTTTTTTGGCCATGGTGTCATGTGTTGTTATTAGATATAATGACATATTCATTTGTCATTAAATCTTTTATAATTTTTTTGTACTAACAGGGTCGAAAAAAGGTCTGTCCCACCCATTTTTGAGTGTTTCAGACAGCCAAGGACACCCTCCTCTCTTAATGACCCTCATTAAACCTACATTCTATCCCTAAATCACCTCTCTAAACTCAAATCCTTGCCCTTGGTTTGAATTCTTTTGATTTCATCTGTAGCTTCCTCTTTCATACTATATATAGATAAAACATATCTAGATCTGCTAAGAAAACTATAAATAGAGGTCACCTCCCTCTATTTCAAAAAAAAAAATGGAATTTGAAATCTGAACAACCTTACTCTATCAAATTCTCCATAAGGCCTAGCCTAGCCTATCTAGCCTAGTTGACCTAGCCTACCTAACTTGGCCTACAAACTCGAACCTAGTTGAAGTGTTATCTGTGTTTGTCAAACATAGAAAGGGCTTCCTAAGCCCGCTGTGAGATTTATTTATCTCATGCATTGTTATAGATTTTAGTTGTTCTAATGTTCATATATCATTTATGTCTTTGTGTTTATGTGAGTCATGGTGTCACCTGTCACCGAACTCGTCTTTTTTGTAGGATCCAGTCTGAGGTACATACCATTCATAACGCAACCATCACAACAATGATGATCAAAAGTCCCTAGTCTGGATTATCCTTGTTCAATGGAGGAGGAAAGATGCGATGTCTTGAAGAATGGTTCTCATAATCTTCTCAAATTCATATCTGAATTTGGGATCTACATTCTAAAACAAATTTTTTGGTGAAAATCTTCATTTTTAGCTTTTAAAAAATGAGGATCCACAAAATAGCGATCATGGTGGACCTTTCACATGAACTGAAGATCAAAATTGTCAGGATAGTGTTGAGAGGTTAGTACTCCTTTTTGGGTTTTTTTATCTGGATCTACCTCGGATCCAAATCTTGTTTTATTTTCTATTTTTTGGCATTATCATGGTGACAGAGCCACATCTCTTCGCTTATAGCTCTCTTTTTTGTGTTCTTAGATTCCTTGTAAAGCTGGTGAATGTGGCTATATTTTTTGTGTTTGGCCCATTTTTAGATTTCGTACCATTGCCTCTGAAACAAGTGTGAACAGTAAAAGTAGTCATTTTGTTGACTATTTTTACAAAAAATATATGTTGTTTTATTCGTATCTCAATGATTCAAATATAAAAACTCATGTTTTGGAATCGTTGAAAAGCTGATATCTAAGTCTGTTTGGTTTTGATATAGAGTCAAAAACTCCTTTCAAGCACTATTTTTTTTATTCAAAATATGATACCAGTATTTTTCTTGTGTTATGAAACAGTCAACTAATCAGTGTTCCTGGATGCTTATCTCCTCAACTACTTATTGAATCATTGTGATTTCAGTGGCATTGGAAAGATATCAGACTTCTCTTTTGTGTTCTTTCTATTGTTTATCCATATTTTTGGGGCAGGTGGCTAGAAACTAGGCTGGAACTGATGGAATAGGGGTAGCGATACTTGTCCAATACTTGTTTTTAGAAACTTTTCTGGGGTCATATATTGGCACTATTTTGTCAGTTTTCATCATGTCATACACCATCAAAAAGACCTTTTAATTCATCGACTTTCATTTGTTTTGGTTTTTTCTAAATTCGTGAGTTTTTTGGAGCAAAAAGCAGTAGCAACGTCTACTATTGTTTCTTGACTTGAGGGGACATGAATTTAGAGAGTTCTAGGAGACGTCTCTCCCTTTTAGAAGTCCATTAATTGCTTTTAAATTTAGAGTCTTTAATTAGTTTGATTAATTAGTGTAGAGTTCTTAGATAGGTAGGAGTCCTAGCTTAGATATGTTATTGACTTTTCCAAATTAAAGTAAGTATTGGATTATTAGGGCTCAATCCCAGTCCTCTCTATATAAGATTCATTGGGAAAGTATATTTCATTATTGAATTGAATGCATTGAAGTTCTCACAACTCTCTAACATCTTTTTCTCTCTTTTCTCTTTCTCGTTTCTCTCTCTACTCTTTCACGGCCTCTAGACCTCCCAGCATATCATACCTATAAGGGCTAAACATCCTACCTTTCTCTGGAACCCGAGCTCACCCAGTGCCTCGAACCGTGCATTTTGCTATTCCAGAGAGCTAAGTGTCATCTTCGCATTGCAGATCATGTGTTTGAATTCCATAACATGAGAAACTTTATCTCAACCAACTATAGACCTTTTAGGTATTTTTGCAACCCTTCATTAACCTTAGATTAGCTTTCATTGGTTTTTTACACACCAAAACCCAAAATTACATTTTATTGAGTACTCAAAACACCTGAATTCCCTAAACCAATAACCCTTGACCATCAACAGCCTCTCCCTGTGTTTAGATCATATCTCAGACCCCACACATCTCCTTAGGTGTCCTTAATATCCCTGGACCAGAACCTCTCATTTTTTGACTGAAATTGCACAAAAAATGCTTATCGGGTGCAAATTACTCTTATTTGATTTAGTTATTTAACCATGTTTTCACTGTTTTGCCCAATTTGTAAGCACAAGAAACCTCAGACATGTTCTTGATCATGTCCAGCAAGGTTCAGCATCCTGACACGGGTACCCAAGGTTCCACGATCTAAGAATCTCAGGTTTGGTCATCTTTAGTCCTTTGAGCCGAAATTGCAAATCTCATCCGTTGGAAATCCGGAGCTACCTTTCGGGCCTTCTTCCGAAACACATAGTTTAGAAATTCTAAATGGCCTAACACCTTAGTTCAGGTATATGGCGAAAGATCTGGTATAGAGAAAAAGTTTGTCTTATTAAAACCTATCTGGAGCATACCTCATAGATCCATGGAGCATTCTAGGGGAAATAGGAAACATGTTTCTAAAATCTTGATCTATGTGTTGTTTGACTTGTTTAGACTCTGGCTTGTATTAGATCCTAAACTATGGTACCACAAAAAGATTATGTGGATCCTCCAAGGAACCAAGTAACATTTGAGCTAGAGCAGGGTTCTGAGAACCCTAACCTGCCTGATCAAATGAAGTCTAGGATCCAAAACTGATTCAAGAATTCAGAAAAATTACCCAGAGACACACGAGAGTTAAGAGCTTTGTTAGTCGAGACTCTGCTTCAAGATTTGGAAGCACTTCTATCTGGTGGGATATCCATCAACGAACTCATTGAGGAAGAACTGAATCAGTCAGAACCAGAAGAAGAAGAAGAATAGGGCAAGGAAGACAATTAGGTCAAAGAGACATATGTGGGAAAAGGAATAACACATGAATTTTTAGATCAATCCGTCATGGAGGAAGTTACAAAATTTCAATGCAGCATTGAAAGCCATAATGTAAGGGTTATAATCGAAATTCTTGGAAAACAAAGTGATCATGCATAATTTTTGCATTTTATTTATACTATTCTATGCATGATCCATCAAAAAATTACATTGAAAACACATTCTTATCAATGTTTTTGAGAAACTACTTTGAAATTAAAAATATAGTGAAATCGCACATTTCAAGCTCTTCTCTGCGTTTTTCAATGTTTTGTTTAGTCTAGAACTCTTTTAATTATTAGTCTTATTAGTTTAGAAGTACTTAACTAGTATTTTTCTTTGTTTAGGAGCGTATTTTTGAGAAACATGTTTTTCTAGATGAGCTTATTTGAAATACTTGAAAATTTAATAGAGTTTTTTTAGAAAATCTTGTTTTGACCTAACTAACTAATATAAAAACCTTCTTTTCAGCCATAGAACACGTTTTTGCCTCTTGAGAAATCGCAAGCCTCTTCTCCCTCTTCTCTTCTCTTCCTTCTCATTCTCATTCACAATCAGTTTTCTCTCGATCTCTTCCTTTTTCCCCTGATTTCGTTTTGCTTTTAACGTTTCTCTGGCATTGATTCTTCTTACCCCCACTCGACGAAGGCAAGTGCAACTCAAAGGTAAGACCACTTTCTTCTTCCCAACCTCTTTGTCAAAAATAGATTGGAAGGTACGTTTATTCTCCTCTGTATCTCCGTAGTTTTAGTTCTGGCATACATACATCATATCACTGTATAGTTTATTTGATCATCGCATATTTAGTGCATATAGATTAGATTAGTTTAATTTTTAATATCTGAAAATATAAAAAGAAAAAAATATAAATTGTTTAGTGTAGCCATTTTTCTCGATTTATGTGCTAAGCTAGATAGTAATATTTTTTTATATAGTTAATTCATAATTCTAAATTCACGTCAGCTACTGTTTTTATCAAAATCAATTAGTACTTTCATTAGACATAAATCAGTTTAATTAAAATTTAGATTAGATTTAATCATGTTAGCCGATTTATGCTTTTATCATTTTTTTTAGGTGTTTAGTAAAGGAGTGGTTGTGTTCTTCATAAAATAATTGTAGTGTCTTACAGTTTGTTTTTATTCAATTTTGTTAGTTAGTAATAGTTTAATTCACGTGGTTTGTTTATCTTTAATCAGTAGCCACAATAGTTTTAGTTTTATTGAATACATAATAGCTGATAATTATTCTTTTTTATTTTATGTGTTTATGAGCATTGATAATCAAGTAGTTAGATATTTCCAGTCAGTTTGTTATTATTCTCACCATTCATAAGTAGTTAGGTTTAGCTTTATTTATTGATTTAAGTCAACCTTTGATTTTAATCTTGCATGTAATTCGAGTAAGTTGGTCAATTAGCTGATTCTTTGTTTTGTTTATTAATTAGTTAATTACAATAGCTGGCATAGGTTAGTTTTTAGTATTTTTATCATTTTCAGATTTTCCAAAGTTAGTTCCACAGTCTATACCGTAGCTTAGTTAGTTTCTTATTAGGTGGTTAATTAATTATTTTAGTCATTTATTGAATTAGTAGTTAGTCGGTTAGAGTGTTTCTTGGTTGGTAAATTAAATTTCTTATGATTAGTTAGTTGTTGCATGTTATCTTCTTTATTGTTTCATAATTAATTTGTTTAGTTTGTTTTCACTTAGTTACATTGATTCATAGTATTAAGTAGTTAGTTTGATTGTTAGTTTCATAATTGTTTAGTAGTTGATTAGTTTCTTGATTATTAGTTAGTTAGTTTTGTTATTTTGTCATTTAGTGATTTAGTTTGTTACATGTTAGTTCATAGTTGTTACATATTAGTTTGTTATTAGTAGTTAGATTCTTGTTTTTGTTATTTTTATTCTAGTTTGTAGGTGCTTTGTTCTCGTTTTGTGTTTGTGTTTTACGGGGAAGTGGTTGAACGTGCAGTAGGCCCTCAAAAGTACCCCATAAGAGCCCTCTGAGGTCCCCAAAAGGTTCCTTCAAAAAGCCCTTTGAGCTTCTCAAAGGATCCCTTCATGAATAGAAAAGAAAGAGCATAAATCAAAGACATCAAAGAGACTAAAAGCTCAAGCACTGAAGACCTTGTTTTTTTTTTTCTTTTAGATTAGGGTTGTTTATTTCATTAATTTGAACTTGTAATAGACCTGTAACTATTTATTATTTGTTTAAGCCCTCTGCAGAGGGACGCACTCTCATTTACTTAATTAATTATTTTTATTTTTTCAAGGCAATAAAGAGTAGATTTCTATGAAATATAAAGTTTTCTCCCGTTCCTTGAGTTCGACCGGAACTCCACCCTAGTGTGAGTCAATTTTTATTATTTGGTGTCTGACTTGCATAAATTGTTTTATTTAAAAATATCTTTTAAAAATCTATTTCAAAAACTTACACCAAATTTTTGGCGTCGTTGCCGGGGAACGGCGAAAGAAACAAGTATTCACTTTATTGCTTCTGTATGTTCTCATTTTACTTAAGATTGTTTGTTTCCTTTTTGCATAATATTTATGATTGTTAGTTTATTTTCTCTACTCATTAACTAGGACTACTAGTTTGCTTTTGTATTTAGGATTTTTAGAACCACGTTACTTGAGAACCCTAGAAATCAGTTTACTTTTTCTGCATGGCCCACCTAGTAGGTTTCTTCTTAAGAGGTGAATGTGCATGATTGGTACCATGCCCATAGTTTGTTTTTTTGTAACATATTTGTTTGGGTGCAAGTGTGTAGTGCATGTCTACTTCTTTTCTGCTTTATTTTATTTTGCTTGCTTCGTGGTTTGTTGGGGTTTGATCACATTTGTGCGTTAGGTAGGTAGAAAACCCCTCTTTAGGATAGTTGCTACACTGGTCTACCCTCAGGTGTATGCAAGGGTGACACTCGCTTGACCTCGAGCTTGTGGACACTCTAGAGGACCCCGAGCCCCTCATTAGGAAAGCCCGCAAACTCGACCCCATGGCTGAAGATCAACAATTAACCCATCCTCTCAGGGAGTACTTTATTCCCAATGCTTACACTCCTGCCTCTTGCATCACGAGATCTGGTGTAGGAGCAAGCCAATTTGAAATCAAGGCCAGTGTCATTCAAATGCTGCCCTATTTTTACGACCTTAGCAGCGATGACCTATATCGTCACCTCGATGAGTTTCTCGAGATATGCTCTACAATGTGGATCAACAATTTTAGAGATTATGCATTAAGGCTCACATTATTTTCGTTCTCCCTCTAGGATAAAGCCAAACACTGGCTTAAGGCTTTAGATACAGTTCAGATTATCACTTGGGACAGAATGCAGAAAGAGTTTCTGAAGAAGTATTTTTCAATTGGTAAGATGAACCAATTTCAAAAGGTCATAACCAGTTTCTCACAAATTGAGGGAGAACAATTTCATGAGACTTGGGAGATGATGAAAGATCTTCTCTGACAGTGCCCCCACCACTAGGTACCTCATTGACAACTAGTGCAGTACTTTTATGATGGCCTGACTGAGAAAGACATACAAATGGTTGATTCTTCATGTGGGGTCACATTCATGCTTAAAAGCGAGGACGAGGCATGAGTCATATTCAAAATGTTGAGTAAAAACTCTATGCACCATTCCATGTCCTCGAGGCTTGATAGGACCATATCTGCTTCTAGTGATCCTAAAAAGGGAGGGATTTTTGAAGTCGGCTTCAATCAGGAATTATAAATCAAAGTGGACCAATTGACTAGAAAAGTTAATCAATTACTAGCCAACCCAATTTCAATAAATCACGTGAGTAAAGTATGTGAGCTATGCGCTAGCTCTGCACACTATGTTTTGGACTATCTGGCAGCACCGCTATATTCTGAATTCGTTCAAGAGCAAGTGAATGTTGCCCAAGGTTTCACCAAATTGGTGCATGACCCTTATGCACCAATATATAATCCGAGCTAGCAAAATCACTTCAACTTTACGTGGAGAAATCCATATGACCCATCCCATCTGCCTTTCTAGACACAAGCTCGACCAGGTAACTTTCAGCAAGGTTACCCAAGACCATATTCTCACAGGTCTCTGCCCAGCTTAGCTTGCCTTCTCTCCAAGAGCCTGCAGCGAGCTAGATCTTTTAGGAGAATCTTCTTAAGGCCTTTGCTGACATCAAGGCCAACCTCAGTTCTTATACGTAGTCAATAGCGAAGCTAGAGATCTAGATGAGACAGTTGAGTAAGGCCTTGAGCAGGTGCAGCGAGGAAAGCCTTCCTAGTCAGTCTGTTGTCAACCTGAGGGTTAAGAAACCTATGCTACACGGCCTGCACCTCACAGAGTCTTATAAAGAGCAAGACAACTCTGTTATGACCCTTTGGAGTGGGAAAGAACTCCACCCTAGTCAGGAGAAAATTAAAGAGCTCAATGACAGACCTATTAACCAGTCGATATCTCCTATCATGCCCAAAGAAAGTGGGTAGGGCCCATGACCTATGCCTTCTCTTTTGTATATTCCTAGAGCCTCTTTGTCTTAGGCTTTGAAAAAATCAAATGATTTTGACAAGCCAGGGACTAGAATGCATGAAATGCTTGACATATTCAAGCATGTTCACATAAACCTTCTCCAGCTGGATGTCATCCAACAAGTGTCCTCATATGCAAAGTTTTTTAAGGAACTTTGCACGTAGAAAAGAAAGTGAAGATCATTGCCCAAGAAGATCTTCTTGATTGAGCAGGTGAGCTCTATATTTTGACATCAAGCCTCACCTAAATTGAAGGATCCTGAGGCATCAATCATCTCTTGTGTCATAAGGAAAACGACCATCGAGCGTGCATTGCTCGATCTTGGGGCGAGTGTGAATATATTGTTGGGTTTCTTTTATGACACTTTTGAGATTGGGGATTTAAAATTCACCATGACCATCTTACAGTTGGCCGACAGGTCTACCAAGTTTTCTCAAAAAATTTTGAAAGATGTGTTAGTCAAGGTTGAGGACTTTTATTTCCCTATTGATTTTCTCGTTCTAGACATGGAGGGCACTGATGTCATCACCAGACCCTCATTATTCTTGGTAGAGCATTCTTGTCCACTACCAATACTCATATTGATTGCCGTACTGGAAAGATGGATGTTTCTTTTGCCAATAAGAGGATAAACATTTTTTATGTTGCCACGAGAGCGAGAGGAAATGACTAATGCTTCCATGTGATGGATGTTAAATGAAAGCACTTTGATCCATTGTTGGATGCTTGCATTGATAGAAAATCAATTTATGGCTCACTAACATGTGAGAATAGTCTTTACGTGGAGACCAAGCTCGTTCTTAGCAGACTAGAAAGCCATTGCAGAGCCCAAAGGGGTAGAGTTGGAGGAAATGTTGTGGGCAGGGTCATAGATGAAACCATTTTCCTCAAACCTCTCAATTGAGCATAACTTCGCGTCCATTGATCTCATGAATAATGGTCACCAAAGATCTGTCTGGTTGAAGACGTAAAATTTAGTGTTCTATGGGAGGCATCCCATATTAGTGTTGTGATATTAGTAGTTTTGCTATTTTTTTTATCATTTTCTTTATTCGTGAGCATGAATGTTAGATCATGTATGCATTGCATTTAGTGCATTTTTATGAGTTGTAAACATTGAGACTGGTGGAATCTTTGCCGAGCCAGTACATGGCAGCATCATGTAAGATTTCATAGTGCGGATCAAGTGACTTCTACTACTTTCCTCTTATTTCTTATGTTTCTCATGTGCATTCATATAGTTTCATGCAAACATGGGGGAGTGTCACTGAGGACAGTGACATTCAAGCATGATGGAGGGTGTAGTTTGCACACCCAAAGTTTTTGTCTTTGTACTTGCACATTGATGAAAACTCATACAATTTAGGCTTTTAAGGAATGAGTTTGACCTTATATGAATGTTTTACATAATCTAACATTTTTAGAGAATTTTTAAGCCCCACAAATATTTAAGTGGATTTCAAAGAAATGGCGATAGATGCATATTAGAGTTTATTTTGAATCACAAGTATGAATATGCATAATTTATTTTTGAAAACTAAGCTAATGAAAAACATTGAAAATAAGAGCTCAAAAAATAAAAAAAAGCATATGTTTAGTTGGTTGATCTCTTCGTATTCTCTAGTAGCTGGGCTCAGATACAAGTTGAAGTATTTGAGTTTCATATCGAAAAAGATAATAAAGGAAGTCACTCTTTTATCAAAGTTAATATATGTGGCCTATTTTGTTCGAACAAGTAGAGTTTGAGGGGTGTTTACACCTGGTGCCCTAAAGTCATCTGGCTTAGAAGCTACCGGCTTGAAAGTCTGTTACATGAACTTTATAGAGAGACTAATAGATGTCGACATTGCACATAAAAAAAAGTAAGCTATACGTAAAACTATAAAAATGGAAGGTTAAGTGACTCGAGCAATTAAGTTTGAGGGATACTTTATATCTAGTGCCCTAAGGTCATCTAGCATGGGAGTCACTGATCTAAAGCTCATTACACGGATCACGAAAATTGAAAATTCGATATAGTGTTGAACAAAAAGAATGTAAAAGTGTGAAAAATTAAAAAATTAAAAAAGAAAAAGAAAGAAAAATCATGAGCATAGAAAATAAAGTTCACTGCTTAGAAATAAGTATTGAGAAAACCTGTGCAGAAAACTTATGAGTGAAGATAAATAAACAATGACATGTGTGTATTTGATTTTTCGAGAATAAACTATAAATGATTATGGTTTTTCTTAGAAAAGTAAAAGAAAAGACTTATTCTGTGGTGGTCTGTAAAAAACTTTAATTATATTTTGATAATGTAAGGGCATGATATATTTGTGAAAATTAACTTCTTAACTGCCTAATACTTAGTGAAGTTAGAATCTTTATGTATACATGACAAAGATGTTTGTGGGTAGCATCACTACAAACCCTCACGAGACCTTACTCGTCCACTGAGGTAACCCAAGGGTTTAAAAGGCTTGTTGTATATGCTAAATGCAACTGTGATTCCTACGAAAGTGAGTTGGGTTTTTTGCTTTGTTTAGTTTGTCTTTTATTTTTTATTCAAGGTCAGTTTGCTTGAGGACTAGCAAATGATAAACATGTGAGAATTTGATCATGCATATTTTTTGCATTTTATTCATACTATTTTATGCATGATTCATCGAAGAATCACATTAAAAACTCATTTTTACCAGTGTTTTTGAGAAACTGCTTTAAAATTGAAAATATAGTAAATTTACATATTTCAAGCACTTTCCTGCATTTTTTTAGTGTTTTGTTTAGTTTAGAACTCTTTTAATCATTAGTCTTATTAGTATAGAAGTACTTAACTAGTATTTTTTTTTTAGGAGTGAATTTTTTAGAACATATTTTTCTAGACGAGCTTATTTGAAATACTTGAAAATTTAATAGAGTTTTTTTAGAAAATCATTTTTGACCTAATTAACTAATATAAAAACCTTCTTTTCAGCCATAGAACACATTTTTGCCTCTTGAGAAATGACATGCCTCTTCTTTTCTCTTCCTCCTTCTCATTCACAATCGGTTCTCTCTTGATCTCTTCCTTTCTCCCCGGTTTCGTCTTGCTTCTAGCATTTTACTAGCATCGGTTCTTCTTACCCCGACTCAACGGAGGCAAGTGCAGCTCAAATATAAGACCACTTTCTTCTTCTCAACCCCTCCATCGGAAAAAGATTGAAAGGTACATTTTTTCTCCCCCGTCTTTTCATAGTTTCATAATTTTAGTTCCTGCATACATACATCATATCACTGCATATAGTTTATTTGATTATCACATATTTAGTGCATATATATTAGATTCATTTTATTTTTAATATCTGAAAATATAAAAAGAAAAAAATATAAAATAGTTTGGTGTACTCATTTTTCTCGATTTGCGTGTTGAGTTAGATAGTAGTATTTTTTATATAGTTAATTCATAATTCTAAATTCACATCAGTTGCTATTTTTATTATAATTAATTAGTATTTTCAATAGACATAAATCAGTTTAATTAAAATTTAGATTAGATTTAATCATGTTAGTCGATTTATGCTTTTATCGTTTTTCTTAGGTGTTTAGTAAAGGAGTAGTTATGTTCTTCATAAAATAATTGTAGTGTCTTACAGTTTGTTTTTATTCAATTCGTTAGTTAGTAATAGTTTAATTCACGTGGTTTGTTTATCTTTAATCAGTAGCCACAATAGTTTTAGTTTTATTGAATACATAATAGTTGATAATTATTCTTTTTTTTATTTTATGCATTTATGAGCATTGATAATCAAGTAGTTAGATATTTCCAGTCAGTTCATTTTTATTCTCAACATTCATAAGTAGTTAGGTTTAGCTTTATTTATTGATTTACGTCAATCTTTGATTTTAATCTTGCATGTAATTCAGGTAAGTTAGTCAATTAGCTGATTCTTTGTTTTGTTTATTAATTAGTTAATTAGAATAGCTGGCATAGGTTAGTTTTTAGTATTTTTATCATTTTCAGATTTTCTAAAGTTAGTTCCACAGTCTATATCGTAGCTTAGTTAGTTTCTAATTAGGTGGTTACTTAATTATTTTAGTCAATTATTGAATTAGTAGTTAGTCGGTTAGAGTGTTTCTTGGTTGGTAAATTAAATTTCTTATGGTTAGTTAGTTGTTGCATGTTATCTTCTTTATTGTTTTATAATTAATTAGTTGATTAATTTGTTTAGTTTGTTTTCATTTAGTTACATTGATTCTTAGTGTTAAGTAGTTAGTTTGATTGTTAGTTTCATAATTGTTTTGTAGTTGATTAGTTTCTTGATTGTTAGTTAGTTAGTTTTGCTATTTTGTCATTTAGTGATTTAGTTTGTTACATGTTAGTTCATAGTTATTACATGTTACTTTGTTATTAGTAGTTAGATTCTTGTTTTTGTAATTTTTCTTTGAATTAACATTGATTTTCTTTCTAGTTCATCTATGTTTTGTTCTTGTTTTGTGATTGTATTTCGCAAGGAAGTGGTTGAACGTGCGGTAGGCCCTCAAAAGTACCCTAGAAGAGCCCTCTAAGGTCCCCAAAAGGTTCCTCAAAAGGCCTTTTGAACCCCTCAAGAGAGCCCTTCATGAATAGGAAAGAAAAAGCATAAATCATAGACATCAAAGGGACTAAAAGCTCAAGCACTGACGACCTTGTTTTTCTTTTCTTTTAGATTAGGGTTGTTTATTTCATTAATTTGAACTTGTGAAAGGTCTGTAACTATTTATTATTTGTTTAAGCCCTCCGCAGAGGGCCGCACTCTCATTTACTTAATTAATTATTTTTATTTTTTCAAGGCAATAAAGAGTAGATTTCTGTGGAATACAAAGTTTTCTCCTGTTCCCTGAGTTTGACCCAAACTCCACCCTAGTGTGAGTCAGTTTTTATTATTTGGTGTCTCGCTTGCATAAATTATTTTATCCAAAAATATATTTTAAAAATCTATTTTAAAAACTTACACCACAAAACCAAATTACAGAGCTATAAGCAAAGTCAGAAGTGTAAGGCATAATAGGTGTCGATCAAAAAGGTCTGATCAATTCAGATCCCAAAACTGCCAGTAAATCTAGTTGCTAGGAGAACAAATCCTTAGTCAAATGAGTATGAGGAGTGGGTTCACAATTTTGAAGAAATGTTAAGAGATGTGACTTGTGAAATTGTGGATCCAAAGGAGAACAAAGACCCTACGAGATTCAAAACTTTGTCCTAAACCAAAACATAGAACCTCTGGGTCTAATCTTCTGAAAGTTTATGAAATTCAATGGGTCTGGAAATCCCCAAACCCATATTACTTTGTTTCTTGGATGCTTGCTCTTGTTGTTTCAACAATGACTTAGTGTTGATCCAATGGTTCCCAAGAAGTTTAGAAGGGGAAGCTTTGTTCTGGTTTTCTACCTGGATGTCGACCAGATCCGACAATTTCATACCCTAATAAATATCTTCATCGAAAGATTTAAATTTAAAGTGGATATTTTGCTGACGATGACCCAACTATATAATCTTAGGCAAAAGAAAGATGAGGATTCACAAGACTTCATAAATTGATGGAGATTCATATATCACCGTATGAAGGATCCAATTAGCAAGTCACATGCTATCACTCTGATAATGAAGAGTTTAAAGTGAAATCCAAATTGGACTCAAAATCACAAGTTCATGCAATTCTGACAATCTCTCACGGAAGTCATGAAGTTTTTACTGAAATCTAAACTCATTAAACACCCAAAGGTTCCAAGCCCCTCTTAAATCAAGGGAAAGGATCATTCAAAACTCTGCAAATTCTATCAGACTGCAGAACATGACACTAAATGTTGTATCACCCAAAACCATATTATCCAGAACCTATTGGATAAAGGATATCCCCAACTCACTAGAGACAATGAGTAAACCACAGGGCATGGTGACTTGGGTATCTACACCACTCTGTTTTGTCAGCATGAGTGGACCAATAATCTTGAGGTAGTAAAAATAGTACAATCAAAGGGACAATCACATCAGTCTTCGTAGTATAGGCAGTCAAATGTTATGATATTCCTGAAAGTCATTGTGAGTGAAGAAGACAAAAAACAATGCAAACCCATTCCAAAATGGACCACTGTTTCAACCGTCAAGGTGGGACAGGACAAGCAGAATTAGTTGGAAGTTCATAAAGAAGTAAATATTATGTATTTGGGTTAGTCTATAGGAAAAATTATTTAATGTCCAAAAAAAAGAGTTACAGACACTACCTCGCCTCGCTACTCCTTCAGAACAAACCTGGGCAAAAGAGGTCAGAAACCTCACCAGGTCTGGATGAATCTACCAATCCCACCACCTCTGAAAAGGTGCTCCCCTTCTTCCTTATCAGATGGATCCTCGTGCATGATAAATACCAGACCAAGAATTTTTAGCTGCTCCTGTTGGGGCAGAGTCAATAAAAAAGGACAATATGACCTTCAGAGTCACTTGTCCATGACCACTGCACCAATTTTTGTCTTGAAACTAATTAGAGTGTTTGAAGAACATCGACAATCAATAGAAGGTATTCTAAACAAAATCAAAGTACCTCCAGCAACTGAACTAGAAAGTTTGGCAGCCTTGGTGTCTCAAGTCATGACCCAAGTGCCAATCACCTTCTCAGATGATGAATCAGTAAAGCATGTCTTGCCTCACAACAAAGTGTTTCATATTACTGTCCATATCAAGGGATATTCGATCTCTAACTACTTAGTAGATGGTGGTGGAGATTTTAATATATGTCTTTATATAATTACCAGAAAGTTGAACGTGACCTGATCCGAATTCAGACATCACTGTATCCAAATCAATGGCTATGATAAAAATGTCACAACTTTGGGGATAATAATAATGGAAGTTGAAATCAAACCTATATACCAACAAACTTTGTTTCATGTGGTGGACATTCTTGTATCTTACAACCTCTTTTGGGGTAGACCATGGATCCATGAACTCAAAGCAATTCCATCTACTTATCACCAATGTGTCAAAATTTTGTAGAAAGATAAAATCCTCATGGTCTTCACTCATGATCCAACCATCAAATTGGAGCAACCCATGATTTCTCATTTTGAGCAACTAATAGATATCCCCTCCATTTGGGAAAAGGGTGGGACCTTATTTGTAGATATCAAAATAAACACTAGTAGAACTTCCAAAGTAGCAACTGTTTATTGTTAAACCCAGATTTTTCAAGCCAACTAAGAGAATTGATGACTCCAAATTTAGACAATACAAAGAATGTCCTGAATTTGCCAAGTACACCAAGATATGGCCAATGATTCTGAAAATGAGATACTTACCCTTCAAAAGATTGGGAAAGGAGAACTAAGAAATCTAAATTCCTATCCAAGTCTCAAAGACTAACTTTAGAGAAGGATTATGATACATAAAAAAAAGAGAAAAGAAAGCAATAATCAGAAAATGGTTGGAACCTCCTCATTTTGTCCGAGGAGAGACAATCTTGAAACTATCTTGTAAGAAGAATAAGATAATGAGTCAAATCTTGAAGGTCTGACATCGTTGTTACAAAACATTGATTGGCGTGATAGTATCGGGGCCACCCAAAACCATAAAAAATCAAAGCAGGGTCATAGGCAGAAAGATCCAAATCTTGAAGAGCCCAGTCCAAATCCAATGCACTATGAAATGTCTCTATTCATGAGAAAAGCCAAACTAAGAAAATAGGGCCAAGACCCAAGGCTTGATAAGAAAATTAAGTCAACATATCTTTCATGGTGCACTCTCATCTAGGAAGACTTTGTGGAAGATACATCACAGCAGTCCTGGAATCATTATCAGCAAAGAAGATTGTAGCTACTTACTCTGTCTGAACTATGTGGAAAAGCACCTTCATGCTCCATTTAAAAACAATATCCTGAAGCAGCTATGCAAATCTATGCCCGTTGGAGAAAATGTCTCAAATGGTAGAACGATCCAGATCTAAGGCAAGTGGTAGAACTTGACTACTATAACTGAGAAGAGGATCTAAACAAAGAATGTTGGTCCAAACCCACTGATAGTTGTTGAGAATTTCATGTATGAAAATTACTTTACCAATTGGATAAGAAAATTGAAAGCATTGCCCTAAAGCATGAAACAGATCATGTCATAGCTTTGAAAAAACCAATGATGGGACCTCTTGATCCAAAAGAAAATGATGAATCAGGTGATGAACCATACCTACCTGACTATATCATGTCTTTACCTACACCTACAAGGGAATCTCTCAATCTGAAAAAAGAAGATAATGAACTATACCCCATGACTTTCGTCGTGACAATCACAAAATCATTCGAGTTAATGAGTTCAGAAGGAGCAGATGAAGTTGGACCTAGCATCAAGTAATAAATCATAACTTTCGTTGCTCAACTCGGCTATAGTGGGAAGATGACCCTCAACAAGAAAAAATGATCAACCATGATTATGAAGATTGAGAATCCTAGTTGAAAATTTGTTGGGCCCTAGGTCGAAGGGATAAAGAATGGAAAGAGTTCCTAGACCAAGCTCTCGATAGACTTCACCATGAAATGCAATCGTCAAGATTGTTCCCATAAAACCTCTATAGTCAAAGATAGAAAGTTGGGCATCTTTTCTGTAATTCATCATGCTAGTTATGTTTAGACATGAAATTGGTGTCTTTCATCTCACTGAGCACAAACTCAAGCTTGATAAAAGTATAATATCCTAACCATAGGTGTTGTTTTCAAAATATCACTTTTTTATATTATTTTGTTTTATGAAAATTCATAATAAAAACAAGAGTTTTTCAAAGAGTGGCCGATATTTATGATTGTGGTATGTACTTAGTTAAACAGAGTAGGGTCCAATTTGAGGGCAAACTCAATTTGCATAGATGGACTTGCTCATGTGCATAACCTTGGCCGATAGCATGGCCATGTATGCCTATGCTCATTGAGCTAGCATTGGACTGAGCTCAACATCCAAATGCCCACAGGCATGGTTGGCAGATGAGCCAAATTAAACTAGGCTTGAGCTTGTGTTGAAACAAGCAGCGCTCAAATTTGTTATGCTTCAAGTGTGTTCTTCTCTGAATATTATTGGTGTGAGTTTTATGAAAACACTTTTTAAAACAATATTTTTAATAAAAATCAAGTGAAAGCCAAACATCAAAAATATAAAAACTGGCTCGCACAAGTGGTGGAGTATGGGTCGATCTCAGAGAACGGGAAATACTTTGTATTCAACACACAATCTAAACTACTCTTTATTGCCAAAAAGAAAATCAATTAATTGAGTAAATAAGCAATAGAGTGCAGCCCTCTGCGGAGGACTTTAAAAAAATAATTAACGACCTTATTACAAACCCAAATAATTGAAATAAAAACCTAATGCTAAAAGAAAGAGAAAATGCCTTCAGTGCTTGAGTCCTTGGTCCTTTCTTGAATTGATTTGCTTCCCTTTATCCTTCTCTCCGTGTACCCTTTGGGTAACTAGGTTGAACACTTTTGTATTGTTTCCTAAAGGGCGCTCTGAGGGCTCCCTTAGGGCACTTCTGAGGGCTTGAAGGGACCTCACTGCACGTCTGATCGCTCCCTTGCAAAACACAAAAACAAAACACAAAGCAGAAAAGGAAATCTACGAGAAAATCAAAGGTAAGTATGAAGAAAAATTATAAAAATATGAACTAACTATGAACAAATATGTAACAACCTAAAGCACTAAAAGACAAAAAAGCAAAACAACCTAACTAACAATTAACAACTAATTTCTAACAAACTATAATTAACTAAATCAATAAATTGATTACACCAAAATATCAAAAACACAATCAATTGAACATGACAACTACTTAATTAATTTAATCTAATATCACACGTTAATAACAATTAACAAGAACTAAGCACAAAAAAAAATGGCTAATAGTAAACTATGCTAATTGGCTAAGAAAACAAAGTTCTATTTATTTGATCTAAAACCATGGCGAGTAAAAAAAACTTGATGTAGACTTTCCTAAATTAAATCTAATCCTAAACTAATCTAAAACTAATCAAGAATAAGGAAAACAAAATATAAAACCTATATTAAAACTACGATCTACCTAAATCAAGATTTTTCAATGCTTAAATCAAGAAAATGGCCAAACTATCAAAAAAATATTTTTGTTCTTTTTATTTTTCAGATGCAATATATGAAATAAACTAGATTAATATGCATATAATGCAATGATCTAACAAAACTACATGTGATGCTATGCTTTATGCTATGCAAAACCTAAAACTACGGTGAAATGGGGGAGAAAGAAGATCACCTTGTGGATCGCTTCTGGTGGATTAGATGAGAAGAGAAGATGGTTATTCTCAGCTGAATACACGCCTCTCTAATAAAAAGAATGGTTGCCAACGATAAATTGGATGGGAAGAGAAGAGAAAAAGAAGAAGAAGAAGAGAGGGGGAGAAATCGACAATGATCGAAAACAAGGGAGAAAGAGAAGAGAGGGAGGGAGCAAAGGAGGGCTTGAGGCTGCTGGATAAAATGTTTTTTCATCTCTCAATGACTACTATTTATAATATAAAATTAGGTTTGCACATTTTCTATGGAAGTCCAGATAGTTTTCAAAAATTTCAAAAGAGGTCTCCTATAGAAAATATGTTTTTCAAAAAGTAGAATTCCTAAACTAATTAAAACTCCTACTTAACTCTTTTAAACTAACTAAAACACTAATTAAAAATTTTTAGATGTGTAAGCAAAAGTTATATGCCTCAAATTTTAATGTTCCCCTTAGTTTTTTTTCATTAACAAGCCAACTCAAGCTCACCATGCAGCTCCCCACCCTCTTGCCCCCTTGCTGCCTCCATCATCGTCACCGAAGCTAGTATTTAGTTAAAGGAGGTTCACATATTTTGGGGACATTCAATAAAAGGATTAATGAAATTCATACAATATTTGCAGCCAAAAGTTTTGCATAACTTATTTATGAAGTTCCTATAATATTTGTGGACATAAGTATTTAGTTCACACGTTTTGGGGCCTCGCCTCTCACCACCACTAGGCACGTTCCCACCTTCTTTGCCTTCTGACGAGTCCCCCATAGCCTGGCACTTTGATGAGTCCTCCAGTAGGCATTAGAGTTCTACCGTGGAGTGATCCACCATGGAGTCATCTCTAGCGAGTCTCCCAAAGCTTCGACGAGCAAGAAAACTCAGGCAGATGGCATCCCCACCTTCATCCAACTCTCTGGATGCATTAAGGTGTGTCAAGTCCTCTTATTCAAGTCTTCTTGTGTATTTGGGTTTTGCAATTAAGCCCTCTCCGACTTACATAATAGGGTTTTACCATTGAGCACTCTCTAGCGAATTCTCTAGAGTGCAACCACGCAACTCCCCCCTTCATTGTCCTATTGTTGTCCCCTTCTCCACTTTTACTCACTCACTGTTACCATCAAATCAGCGTAAACTAAGTCCTACCTCCCCCTGTCACCACGCCTCTCTCTCTCTCTCTTTCTCAAGAATGTCCACAACAGATGCTATATACAAGTGTAGTTCTCGTTTCCCATTTGCGTTTAGAGTTTAGTATATGCTTTTGTTGGTTTGATTCCCATTCATGAATTCTAAACATTCATTTCATCGTTTTGATTTGGTAGCTTTGCATAGATTACCATTCTTCTGATTTTATAGATCTTAATGTGTATATGTGTGTATGCACATGTGACTATTATATATGTGTGTGCGTGGGTAGGACAGGGCGATATATGGTGTACCTCTCTCACCAACCCCAAATTTTGGAAAGGCTTAATTTCTGCAACCTCAAATTGCTGCATTTTGTATTTTTAATTGGATTTTTTCATTATTTTATGATGCATGTGTTGGTTTGTATGCAACCAATATGTTAGTGACTGAATGATGGGAACATAGAATGAGTTTTTTTTTATATTTAAAGGAATTGTTTAATATTATCTTTTTTTCTAAGAGTTCGTGTTTAGCTTTTTATATAAAAAATTAGCATGAATGGCTTAGAGAGTGTAACGTCCCTAAAAAAATTCAACCTTTTAAAATTTTTCTCAAACCCTAAATTTAAAAAAAAAAAAAAATGTTTGTTATAAAGTTTTATATGATTCTCAACAATAATGTGTCAACAAGTTCATCTAGGGTAATGTTCCAATTGTTCCAATACTGGATAGGCCACCTAAGTGCAAGTGTGAGTGTATATTATCCTCCTAGTATCAGATACACTACAGAACCATTTGTAGACACAACCTAATTGAGTTTATTACTCTAGAAAAAATCATACATAAAAATGCGGAAGACAAATTTTATTTAAGGGTTAAGACATTTGAGGAGTTATGTAAAAGTTGAGATTTGCAATCACACTTTAATTTTTTCATAAAACAAAAGACAACATCATTAAGTTTATCTCATTTCAAAATATTTACAAGTAATTAAAATAGTAATGATCCATAATATAAAGTTTAATGTTTATAAGTCTTTAAAAGGGATAAAGTCTATATCCCTCAAGCATCGTAATAGGTAAAAGTGGCCCCTCTAAGTGAGCAACAACCTGTTCTTCGCTTTAATCTTCCAAGATGATATTTATAATGTTATAGGGCATTAACAACTTGCATGTAGGAAATCCAAGACCAAAATTGAATAATACAAATCAAGTTTTTAATGGTACAACCATAGTGTAATTCCCAACATTATAAAATGAGGGTCAAGAAAATCCACATCGTAACATTCATTCACATTGCATGCATTCATTTATTCATATCCATGACATGAAATCTTTGTACTGGCATATGCCCACGTACACTGCCTAAGCTAAAACAAAGGGAACACAAATGAAGAAGTCGGCCCTGATGAGGCCTTTAAAACCCAAAAAATAAAAACAAGTTTTGGCCTTTTTAAAGTGTGTCGAAGGTGTATTGTATAATACACTTTGTATTATACGATACAATATGATACAGGGCTGTATCATATGATACATACGATACAGATACGGCACACTCATACCGCATTACGAGTGTGTATCATATCACTTTTTCCCATAGTAACGATACATATACTTACAACATTGGTTTTTGTACTTTATTTTACCATTTCTTGGGCATGTTTTTAATTATCTGATTCCTGTTCTTAACCATATACAATTGTGCTTGGATTGTTGAACTACATCAGCTCTAGAGGACCTCTGAAGTTCTCTTTGTTTTGTTTTTGGGCACATGAATCTCTTAATTACCTGAGTCTGGTAACTCATGATTGTCACCTGTTGCATGGTTTTGTCTAGTTTATGTGTCTGCTAAGGATTTTTCCTTCTATTGTCCTGTAAGATTGACTTTTTGAGTTGTGCAAGTTCTCGAATATTGATTGTTGTATTTTTTTCTCTTCGGTTTAATTTGCTTCACTTGTCAATTTTATAGGGAGCTTTTTCTAGTGACCTTTATGCAAGCCCCAAAAAATTCTGAACTAATTGTGAAATCTATGGGTTCCTGCAAGTTTGGATTGTAATCTTGTTTCTTTCAACTCATTCCATTCATCTTTATTTTGAGAATTGCTATTGATGTTTCTGTTACATGTTTCTGCCATAGGTTCTTTGCTTCTCCACTATGACCAGGTTGCTTGATGTGATGGAGGAGTACCTATCATGGAAAGGTTATAGGTATCTTTGCTTAGATGGACATACTTCAGGAAATGATCGTGGAGTCCTCATTGATGAATTTAACAAGGCTGATTCTATTGCATTTATATTTTTGCTGAGGTAAATTACCTTGATATCTTTTGTATCTAGTAACTAAAATCAATTAAAGTTTTTTTGGGTTTAAAATCTGTTTGGGGAAATTTGATAGTATTAATTAATTACGTATATGTTCTATCAGCATTCATGCAAGAGGTGTTGGGGTTAATCTTCAAGCTTCTTTTACTTTATAGAGTTTTTGGTCTTACCTTGTGAATCTCTGGGTAGGCATGTCCTTGTAACATCCGTGGAGCAGAGACGAGACACACATAGTCCTCCAACATCAAAATACCCCACAAATTTTGCATTTCCTTTTCCTCTTCAAGAAAGATGTGATCGGGATGGACCCAGCCATCTCGTTGAGATACCCAACTATTTCTAAGAGCCAGGTTTCACTGACACATCATTTGTACTCATGGTCTCAGGATTAACTTTTATTAAAGTCATAAGTCACATTCTAGTCTCATCATCTCAAAGGATAACCCTATCATTCCTTATGCATGATTCATTCACACATGCTTTTCGGCATAATTTATTCAAAAGGTGTTTTCATGCATGATTTATTCAAAACATGCTTTTATGTCACATCTTATTCGTGCTCACATGCATGACACATTCATATACACGATACATTTATTATATACATGACATGCTTTAGATACATACAATATGTACAAGCATTTAATTAAGTTATGCACTCATATCTTTCATACATAAAATCATATCAAACATGCATACAAAAAATATTCATATTCCGCTATACTACAATCATGTCAAATCTCCTGAACCATAAGAAGAGCATTTCTATTCTCGTACATTTAAATAATGTTCAACATAATCACCAAACTTCAATCCATATATTGCACGATGCTTTGCATCTTTTTCACTTATCACAGATAATTACCCGATTTCCATCAACCATTGCATTTTTAATGTGCTTTGGATTTTAGCCGTTTGTGATACTTAGCATTAAGTATCATATTAATTTTGGTATTTGCACTATAATTCATATATTCGCATGTTACATCCATTTAAGCATTTATAAAATTCCAAACATAATTGACACATGTCTCTGTGCATGTTTAATTGCGAACATAAACAATGCATGTGCACAAAACTCCATCTACGATAAGCGTGTTAACATAGTTAACTACGCATATTCGTGTTAATTATAACTATGATGCAAATGTGTACAAAACCATTTTGAAACTGAGTTTTAAATACATATAATTCATATTTAAAATTTGGTTTTGAAACCCGTTTAAAATTGCTTCTATATTTAGAAATTTCTTGCTTTAAAATTTTAACGAACACTTGGTATGCGGCATAATTCTCAAGACATAAACTAAATTTTTAGAATTTTAAACATATAGAACATAATTAAATAAACTAATTTAACTATTTTAATAGCATGCTCATCACACCAATTAATTAGAATCTCACATAATCATCCAATTAGGCATGTCAAAAAACTAATTCGCAAACATGATACAACGTTACATGCTTAGACAAACATAACTCCAAAACATGCTAGATTGCGACAAAACAAGCAAGACAAGCATTCTACGAGTTTAGTTAAGAGATCCTACAATCATAGATCTGGTAAAAATAAGTGGTGAAACCCGAAAATCCAAGGGGTTTCACAAACTCCGCAACAAATCGCCTCTTTGGCAATTCACCGAACACTTGGTGTGCATGTGCAACACCAAGGAGAAAACAACAATGTAGGCCCATTTGAGGCGCTCCACTACTGACGAAGAATGCTACAACACAACATAGAATCTGAGGTGGCATCGAAAAGTGGCTCCACACGCCAAACAACTTGTATAGGAGATCAAGTAGGGCGATTTCCTCAAAATCAACCCGAACACTTCAACATGACAAAAAAATGACTGATCAGTTGTGGCTATGAGTCCTCTACAGTCTACATGCCCTCCTAGAACCCCCACATAACTGCATGATTTCCTAGGAGCTTGATTCCCAAGATAAGAATCGGTTTTCTTAGGAAAAATTGAAGGAGATGGAGACGATGCAACTCAAAGATGATGTTGTTGTAGGAAATGGCGTCAATCTGGTGGGACATAATTTCCAAGGCTGAAAATCAGCACAAATTTCAAGAAACCCCAATTTAGGGAAATGAGCTAGAAGAAATGCTCAAAAAGGAGGGAACGAGGAAGATGAAGAAGAGGAAAAAACTCACCTTGTGGCATCAATGGAGGTTAAAAAATAGGCACAAATCCCAAGGTGATGCTTACACAAATGCCAAAGTGGAGGTTGACTAGGGTGAAGCAGGAAAAAGATAGGTTTTCTTCTAAAAAACCAAAAGAAAAATAAGTTAAATGGGGGTGTTGACCTTGGCTTGAGAAGAAAAGGAAATTAAGAGGGGTCAAGTGCCCTAGTGGGCCCCACATAGACCACATTTAATTCCTTGTGCACCTGTTACAAACCGGGTCTAATTTAGATCCGACTTAGATCCATTTTGTTCCCAAAAACTTATATTGGGTTATGCTTTGAATTAAATACTAAAAAACTAAAATTAAAGGATTATATATATATATATATATATGTGTGTGTGTGTGTGTGTGTGTGTATTCAATTTTCATTTTACATAATATGATAACTATGAATCACTTATTTAAAAATCCCTAAAAATCCTAATATGAGTCGACCTATTTGGGTCCAAACCTATATGGACTTTGGGTCCATAATAAAAATCTATTTCTTATACTAAACAAATTTTTAAATTCTTTTAAAACAAAATAAACTATTCTAACTCTAAATAATCTATTGTTTTAGCACTTCCTTAATTAATAATCATATTTGATTAAAATATTCACTAAATTCTTTTTAACCAAAATACCCTTTTGATAGAATTTGTTTCATAAGCTATCAAAATACATCTAGTTAAGTTCAAAACTCTTTGAAAACTCTTTGATAAGTTAAATACACACTTAAATATATAGTTTTAATTATAAATTAAATATTTTTAATAGTTAATTATATAAAGTAATTCTGAAATTACTAATTCTACACTTATTGGCCAAAAATGAGTACATGAACATGTAATATATCAATAAATGAAGTTTAAAAGTCAGAAACACATTTTTAACTCTACCAAAATGATGCTCATTTTCTTTATTTATAATTCTAAAAAATCACAGGTTTTACAGAGGGTCTTCTATTGTAAGTAATTAATTTTGCATATAAGTAATGCATTTTATATAATATTGTAAACTTTACTCTTTTTTTCAGATTCGGATCACACAGTTTCACAATCGTCATCATGATATAATACACGATAGAAAACAGTAAGTACAACAGTGTATACAGCATGATCAACAGACAATCGAAACAATAACAGGGAGCAAACATGGCATTTTCCGCATCAGACCAAAATTCAGACGACAGCATAAGAGCAAACAGAAGCAGAGAACATAAAGAAAACAACAGAAACATGTTTTGATTATGTAACAGGCTAAGGCGTACGAAAGTACTCCCTTTAGAGAAGATTTGCCCCCACATACAGTGCAAATCAGGGTCCGGCGTCCTTCCTCCAAGATACAATAGCCATGACGAACCGAACGGTGCACTCCGACGGATCGTCCTTCGAAAACACCCTCCACGAACCAAATGTTGCAGAACACCCTTTCGGGAAAACTCAGGAAAGAGAGAGAGAGAGAGCAACAGGGGAGATGGGAAATCGCAGAGCTTCAAAAATGCGTCTGTCTCAGCCTATGCATAACCCCAGCCCTTACCATGCTTTTATAACCCACGAACGGTTATGAAACGTGGAAGGACCTGTTACGGATTCTGAGGAGACGTGATCCGTTAACGGACTTCGAAAGATTGAGATCCGTCATGAAATCCGAAGAGCCATAACGGGCATGGAATACGAGGAGTCGTGACCCGTTATCCATTCCCATAACCCGTTACCGAATCCAAATATCCAAAAAAACTTTGGGTAAAAAGGTACTTTGTCTTGATTGGATATGGCCCTAAAGTGCCAATTACCCGAACCCAAACCGGCCCAGCCCGGCTCGGCTCGGCACGGCACGACACGGCGGGCGGGCGCGCGCGCGTGTGTGTGTGGTGGTCATCCCACTCTCTTGTTCTCAAGAACAAGTGTATGAGTTCACATGTGGCTTATAAAGCCCACAGAAAACTCAAGCACAAGCAATATGGGACTATTCCACCTCATCAAGACCACTTCCTCTAAACAACCAAGTTTCTCCTTTGAATTTTCTCTCCCTTCCTTCTTACACCTAACATTCCCCCACAAATTCAAAGAATGAAACAGGAGGAAACCAAGGTGCAAAATGAGACAATCTGCAACATGACATATCATGCTTTCAGCAATGGTACCTTCCGGTTTGAACCACTACCTTAGTTGACTAACTTTACCCCCACAGGAACGAAGTGAACTGAAGTCTTGAACTTGAACTTTAGGTGTAGGAGTGTCCATTAGCAACAACACGATAAAGGTTCTGGTTGTAATCTTTAGGGGCGGCGCGTTAAAGGCCATGTGCCTGAATCCTGTTTCATGAGTGACTTCAGAAATAACCCAATTCCTTAAACTGCGGCCACACAGTCACACTCACATAGGTGGGCTTTTCTAAAGATGCACTGTTAACATCTCGTCTATAAGGCTTTGAACCAATTCAGAGTTTTAACTCTTCCTTAACTTGCAACTACAACACCTTTCTAGAGTAAACAGGGGAACGGACACGGATACAAAGTATCATATTTAATAAGGTGCTATCCAGTTCACCCTACAACTTGTTATTACCACATTGAACCTACTTTGTGGGATCTCCACTCAGATAGGTTGGGTTGCTACTGCAGATAAACTACTGATGGATTTCAGTCCCATCCCCTCTCTGGATTTCAGGACTAATGACTTATCTAGTCCTTTCGTTAATGGATCAACTGTGTTCTCTTTGGATCCAACATAGTCCACAACAACCACTAACTGAGACACCAGTTCCCTTACAGATTTTATTCTGACTTGGATGTGTCTTCTCTGCTTTTGGTTATATTTTGTGCTTTTAATCTTTGCAATAGTGGTCATATTGTCACAATGCAGAGATATCGCAGGAATTAGCTTGCACATTAAAGAAAGTTCCTCAAGAAGTCCCTTTAACCATTCAGCTTCCAATCCTGTGACATCTAAAGCACAGAGTTCAACCTCAAAAGTAGACCGAGACAAGATGGTCTGCTTTACTGATCTCCAGGTGACTGCGCCGCCACCTAAGGTAAATACATACCCTGTCACGCCATAACTGCTAGAGTTCATAGCTATCCAGCTCGCATCACTATATCCCTCAAGAACTGCAGGGAATCTCTTGTAATGCAAACTCAAGGAAATAGTTCCTTTCAGGTATCTAAGTACATTGTTCAATGCCTTCCAATGAGTGCGATTTGGACAACTTGTGTATCTACTTAATTTTGTCACAGAGAACGAAATATCTGGTCTCGTGCAATTTGCAAGATACATCAAACTTCCAATAATTTGAGAATACCTTAATTGAGACACAGGAACACCAGTCGTATTCTTATGAAGAGGGATAGAAGGGTCATATGGAGTTGCTACATATCTCTCTTGGTTACAGCCAAATTTCACAAGTACTTTCTCAACAAAGTGAGATTGAGAAATGGTTAACCCTTCAGCTGAACGAGTCAACTTTAAGCCTAAGATCACATTTGCAACACCCATATCCTTCATGTCAAACTTACTACTAAGAAACGACTTTGTCTCATTAACAATTTCCATATTGGAACCAAACAGTAGAATATCATCTACATACAGGCATAAAATAATACAACCATCACTTTTAACTTTACAATAAAACACACTTATCAGATTCATTGACAACAAAGACAAATGATAAAATAATATTATCAAACTTTTCATGCCATTGTTTAGGGGCTTGTTTAAGTCCATATAATGACTTAACAAGTCTACAAACTTTATCTTCATTACCAGGAGCCACATAACCCTAAGGTTGATCCATATAGATCTCTTCTTCAAGATCGCCATGTAAAAAAGCGGTTTTCACGTCCATTTGATGGACCGAAAGATCATAAATGGAAGCCAGTGCAATAAGCACTCTAATAGTGGTCATCCGGGTAACCGGAGAATAGGTATCAAAATAGTCTATTCCCTTCTTTTGTTTGAACCCCTTGGCAACCAGTCTCGCCTTGTACTTGTCAATGGATCCATCTGGTTTCAACTTCTTCTTAAATATCCATTTGCACCCAATTGTGGAACTACCACGAGGGAGGTCAACCAGTTCCCATGTACCATTAGAGATAATGGAGTCCATTTCACTCTTGATGGCATCTTTCCAATGCTTTGCTTCAGGTGAAGTCATTGCATCTCGGAAAGTGGGAGGATCATCCTCGATAAGGTAAGTGATAAAATCACTTCCCAAATCCTTGGTAATTCGTGGTCTCTTGCTTCTTCTAGGTTCAACCACTTCCTCAGACTCAATGGGTCTAGGATGGGAACAAGATGGTTCTACCCCCACATCTGTCATCCTTTCCACATGTTCGGGAATGGAACCACAAGTTGAAGGTATATCTAAAGAAGAAAGATTCTGAGGTACACCAACTTTCATGGGAAATACATCCTCAAAGAATGTAACTTCTTGAAGCTCAACAATAGAGTTAACATCTATGCCAGATATCTCAGACTTAATTACTAAGAACTTGTAGGCATGGCTGTTATCTACATAACCCAAAAAGACAACATCTACTGTTTTAGGACCCAGCTTCTTCCTATTGTGCTCTGGGACAAATACCTTTGCAAGGCACCCCTACACTTTAAGGTATTTCAAGCTAGCTTTCCTATTTCTCCAGAGTTCAAAAGGGCTACTATCCTTATGCTTCTGAGGTACTCTATTCAGAATATGGCAAGCCGTATTCAGAGCATCCCCCCACATATAGGTAGGTAATCCAGAACTCCCAAGTAGAGTATTTATCATGTCAGTTAGGGTTCTATTTTTTCTATCTGCAATCCCATTGGATTGAGAAGAATATGGAGCAGTAAACTCATGAACTATTCCAACAGACTTGCAATATTCATCGAGTTTATTAGAGGTATATTCTCCCCCGCTATCAGACCTCAATCTTTTAAGTTTTCTACCAGTTTGTGTTTCTGCTTCATTCTTAAAAATAAGAAACTTATCAAAAGCTTCATCTTTTGATTTTAGCAGATACACATAACAGTATTTAGTGCCATCATCTATAAAAGTGATAAAATATTTTTTATGATTTTTGGTTAATACTCCATTAAACTCACAGATATCTGTATGCACCAGATCCAATATTTCAGAATCTCTAACAATCGTATGAAATGGTTTCCTACATTATTTTGCTTGCACACAAATTTCACATTTTTTAGTTTTATCAATGGAATGCTCAGGAATCATTTTCAAGTTCATCATGCGTTTCACAGAGTTGAAATTCACATGACCTAATCTATTATGCCATAAGTCAGATGATTCTATGTCAAAAATTGAAATATGCAATGAAAAACCGAAGGGCAGTCGATTTCCAGAACCGACAACAGCTCTATCGTGGTGAACCAGATTTTCATGCGTTGCTGCCAACGCTTGAAATTCTGACCAACAAACTTTTCCGGCATATCGGACATGTCTACTTTTGGTACAAACGCGGAAGAAGATGACATGCTTAGAATCTTTTCTAAGATTGTTGGATCATATTTCGGATCACACAGTTTCACAATCGTCATCATGATATAATACACGATAGAAAACAGTAAGTACAACAGTGTATACAGCATGATCAACAGACAATCGAAACAATAACAGGGAGCAAGCATGGCATTTTCCGCATCAGACCAAAATCCAGACGACAACATAAGAGCAAACAGAAGCAGAGAACATAAAGAAAACAACAAAAACATGTTTAGATTATGTAACAGCCTAAGACGTACGAAAGTACTCCCCTTAGAGAAGATTCGCCCCCACATACAGTGCAAATCAAGGTCCAGCGTCCTTCCCCCAGGATACAATAGCCACGACGAACCGAACGGTGCACTCCGACGGATCGTCCTTCGAAAACACCCTCCACGAATCAAATGTTGCAGAACACCCTTTCGGGAAAACTCAGGAAAGAGAGAGAGAGAGCAACAGGGGAGATGGGAAATCGCAGAGCTTCAAAAATGCGTCTGTCGCAGCCTATGCGTAACCCCAGCCCTTACCATGCTTTTATAACCCATGAACGGTTATGAAAAGTGGAAGGACCCGTTACGGATTCTGAGGAGACGTGATCCGTTAATGAACTTCAAAAGATTGAGATCCGTCACGGAATCCGAAGAGCCATAACGGGCACGTACGGAATATGAGGAGTCGTGACCCGTTATCCATTCCCATAACCCGTTACCGAATCCAAATATCCAAAGAAACTTTGGGTAAAAAGATACTTTGTCTTGATTGGATATGGCCCTAAAGAGCCAATTACCCGAACCCGGCCCGGCCCGGCTCGGCACGACACGATGGGTGCGCGCGTGTGTGTGGTGGTCATCCCACTCTCTTGTTCTCAAGAACAAGTGTATGAGTTCACATGTGGCTTATAAAGCCCACAGAAAACTCAAGCACAAGCAATATTGGACTATTCCACCTCATCAAGACCACCTCCTCTAAACAACCCAGTTTCTCCTTTGAATTTTCTCTCCCTTCCTTCTTACACTTAATAGGATTGTCCTAATGCAGAAAAAGTGGCCATTGCATTGAAGGTGAGACTACTAGATCAAAAAACGATCCGTCCACAAAAAATACACTTGTAGGAAGTAATTATATTCCGGAGATTGGTATGGAGCTTGCTTCTTTTAATGTCAATGTGATTGTCCTTTATTGGTACATGCTTGCTTTCTCCAGTCAATTTTATATGTTTCACTCTGTAATGCAGGGTGTAATATCATGACATTTTCTTTCTCTCAACCAACGTACAGTTTAGAACTTCATATCTTTTCATTATTTTTAAAAAATAAAAAGAAATCTGTCTATAATCAAAAGAAAGAGCTACCTATATGGGTGCTGCTACCAATGTGCAGGAACATAAGGAATTCTGTATCCACAATGTTTATGTACAGCTTTTCTGTTGTGGCTTTCGCTATTGCAGGCTAGTTGATATAATATCTTATGTATACATTGAAAACATGAGTTCTCTTTTTCATCCTAGTGGTTCACTACTTGATAATATCTCGATATTATGAGCTCACCTTATAACTCAGACTAGTCATACAGTTGAGCCAGTAATGGGCTCAGACTTTTCTGATGTGTTCACTAGTGAATAGACTCTTCCCATTTCTCTAAAGGGGTCATGTGGCTCTCTTGTTTGGTTATTTAGTCAACAATGTTGATCTTTGTGTCTTGACACCCAATCTTTATTAGTTTTTTTTTATAGGCAAGCTGGGGTTAGTCAGACCCTCCTACCAGTTATACAACGATACCATTGGGATACCTTTAAAAAAAATGATACCATTGGGATTCCAACTTGCAACATCCCAACACAATCTGACGTGCACTAACTGCTCCTGCCCCAGTTGGTTCTATTAGCTTTTTTGCTGTCTGACCAAGAAGGGTGTTTTTTTTCACAACATTGGCCAACTTGGGCTTGAACACCCATATCTGCATGTCTTTCACTTAAGACTTGTGCTTCTACATAGAGTTGTTCAAGTTACTGAGTTGAAGTCAAGTTTTATGAAATTTAATTCTATTAATTGGTCCCATGGTTTGCAACATTTCAGCCTGACATTGATGGAACGAGGAGGGAGATCACCTGAGCAGCCTGCGGCCGGCACTTGGGCGATGTGTTCAAAGGCGAGGGTTTTTCCACCCCTACCGACGAGCGACACCGCACGAATGTGTTACATGTGTATAGCTTGATACATATTCCATCACTCCAATCTTGCATGCATGGTTGTGTTGCATGTGCACAAGTTAAAGTGTATGTCTTCAATGCCAAAACATTCTCTGTTGTCTCTTTGGATCAAGATACATTGAAAAGGGTATGAATGTGTATTCTCTTATATTAACGTGCATTTTTTTTCTTTCGAAGATGATATTGAATGCCTTGAAGTTTTTGAAATTCGTTATTTTACTGCTTTTTATGTAAGTTTCAATAAATGAAAGAGCTTCTAAAAAAAAAAGACAATAAATGAGCAAGATATTTCTCCAAAGGAGGAAGGATTTTCAGGTTAATGTAGGTTTTATACTCGATATAGTCGAATATTTCTAAACTAGCAGATTATATATTATCTCAAAGTGAGAAACTTTGCAGTTGAAAATGAAATTTATGGGATTAAATATTGATTTTAGTGAAGGTATATGTTGGAATTTAGTCCTAATAAACCTTGTGAGCTGAAACCAGTGACCACGACCATGACCCAGAATTTTAAATTTTCAAACCTTTACAATGGTGTCTGTTATTCTTTTTTATTCCAAAGGCTATCACAGTTTTGATGCTGAACAAGGATTCCTTGGTGATGTTGATGTGTGTCACTTACCTAGTTGTTGGCGCCTACATGCTCTACCCATGAACCTCAAAGCCAAGCCATGGAGCAAAGCCACACTGATCAACCTTTTTTCTTAAAGGCAAGCTGGGGTTAGGCAAACCCTACCAGTTATACAACTATACCATTGGGGTTTGTGTTAGAATAAAAAACATCATAAGGCAAATCAAATTACAATATGATATGCATATAAAACAATCGATTCAAATCATAATAGGGTTCAAGCATGCCATGTTCAATTTTAAACCAAAATTCAAACGAAGACAAGATCAAACATATGCATAAAACAGAATAAGAACAACAATAGCATCATGCTAATATTCTGTAATAAGCTAAAACGTATAAAAATATTTCTCTTATAGAAGATTTGCCTCCGCATACGGTGCAAAAAAGGGTCTGGCATTATTCTCCCAAGATATAATAGTCTCGGCAATCTGGATCGATGCACTCCGATGATAGATCATTATCGGAAGACAACCTCTGTGAACAACTGTTGCAGAAGTGCTCTTTTCGAAAAACACCCACAGAGAAGCAAGAGAGCAGTATAATCCCTGAATGAGTACTAAAACGTGAAAGTTTAGTTAATGGATATGACCCTAAAGGGCCAATTACCCAAACATGAACCCAGGGCCAATTACCTAAACCCAAACCTGACCCGAGAGGCAGGCGCGCGCACGCATGTGTGGTAACCATCCCATCCCCTTGTTTAATCTTCATGTAGGTTATAAACCCCATAACCTTTTTGAGATTCTTCAATGTGAGACTATTCCACATCATCAAAGTTTTAAAAGAGCTCCATAAAAGAGTGGTCCCCAAATTGTTTTCTCCTTTGAATTGATTCCTCATCTCTTCTTACATCCAAGAGTTTGAACCTGCAGCGTCCCAACACAAGGTGGCGTACACTAACTGTTCCAACCAGACAAGCAGAGCCCAAACCTTGCTCAGCACACATATTAGAACCTGGTGGTCACAAGAGGCGATATCCTCTCAAAAAATGGTCAAGATCTATGGCTCCTTGTACATGCCAGTTGATGTTGAACAAATTCCAACTGGCCAGATCCTCTCCGTCTTAGGCACCCTACTCCAGTTGGAACTAGAGACCTTGGAAATCAAAACGAGGTTTTCAGGGACCCGCATTTTACATTTTCAATATTCTTTGTTGTCAAGAGTGATTGTTGAAATCATGGTTTTAGTTATGACCATATGGTGGGTTCGACATGCATTCAGTTAAACAAAAGACAATTTAGGTGGTCTTAGAAATTTCCTCCGTTGCTACGTTTGAAAGCGAGAAAATTTTTCATAGAAAAAGAAAGTTTTGTCTATGAGAAGTTTTGATAAAATAACTTTTCTAAATGAAAAGTTTTATCTTGTTTGTGTAGCATGAAAAAAAAATCCCTTCTCTCTCCTGCTCCCTTTCTCATATCTCCTGATCCCTCTCTCCTTATCTGTTCCTCGTGGCAATCACCGGCGGCATAGTGGCCAGATCAAACGAAAGAGGAGGCTGATGGTATAGTGGCCGACATAGTGACAGGATCACCGACAGCGATCTCCCACACGGCAAGCTCAGCTGGGGGCAGAGGTGGTATGGATCGACTAGGAGGGAGGAGGTTTGCCTGGGGTGGGTGTTGCCAGATGAGATGAAGAGCAGGCTAGGGGTGCCACTAGATCAGGCTAGGGGTGTCAAAGGGTCTAGTTTAGCTGGACCTGATAAGGACCAAACCCAATAGGGTAAAAAACTATTGTTTTCATAAGCTCAAATACTGCTTATCTAGAATTCTTCTTTGAGATCTGAGCTTGATGTAGAACGGGAAACCAGACCCCCTGTTAAAAACAGATCCATGTCGTGTAAAGCATGACTCAAACCATATCCGACCCGTTTTTGTCCCTAGTGGTCAGCATCTATCGCCACAAGCCAGACGCTCAAGCTATGTTGTGAAAAAATGGCAAATTTGAGAATAATGTTTAAAAAGTGATATTTTGGCAAGCAAATTTTTTTAACAGCAAACGACTTTACTGTTCTTGCAAAATGGAGTGTTTCTAGAAATACCTAGCAATCCCCATATCCAAAATTTTGATTCTTGATTTTTTATAACATTTTTTTTCTTTCTCAAATATAGCACAATCATCACAAACTCTTTACTTGTGAATGTCCCCAAAATGCCTGAACCTTCATAAAAAAAGCTCATAGGCAGAAAGACATTTCACAACTCATGGTTGTAAAGATCATATTGTATTTGCGAATATTTTCTTACCTAAACCATTTTTTTTTCAAGCAAAACATTCACAAATAAAGTACGACCTTCTCAACTCATGATTGTGAATGTACCCAATGTACCCAAAATATGTGAACCTCCTTTTATTAAATACTTATACATTTGTGAACGTCCTCCTGTCTGGGACCTTTACGAGTGTATTTAGTAAAAGGAGGTCTACATTTTGGGGACTTTCATAAGTTATGGTTGAGAATGTTGTACTATATTTATGAATGTCAGGACATATCAAGTAAAGGGCCTCCTCTCTAGAGTTGGGCATTGGGCTAACCTGACCCGAGCCTATTTAGAGCTTGGTTCATTGGACTTTAAGTGCTGCCCAGCTCAAAGATAGCCCATCCCGTTTATTAATGGGCTAGGTTTTGTCCCAATTCTTAACGGCTTATGTTTGAAGAGCAGCCCAGTCTTATCCAACCCATCTCAAATTTATTTGTAAATACTAATAATTAATAAGTTCTTAACTTTTCATGTTCCCAATTAATTATCTTTCTAGTTTTCATAAAATTAATGTAACTAATTAGGTAAATAGTAATAGTTACCAACTTACTATGCACTAGTTATTTTTTAAATATTTATAAAAAATAATAATAAATAAATCAAGCCCATAGGGCTGGTCCACGTATATAACGGGTTGGGTTTTGGTCCGATACCTAACAGGTCTAAGCCTAAAACCTAGGCCCAAACCCAGCCCATGATGGGCTAGGTCGACTTGTCCCATCAGGCTCCCCTACTCCTGCTTGGTATTTGTAAAAGTGTTGCTAAAGATAAAAAATTATGTTTTTTTTATTAATGTTTCAAAAGCACAAGACCTTTTGCTTTACAGCACGCGGCGTACATTTTGGGAACATTAAAGTCATATCGTATCCTCCTACTTGAAAAAAAAAAAACATCATGGGGTAGGATGATATTTGCAAATATAGTATGACCTTTACAATCATGAATTACGAATGTCATAACGTATTTACGAATGACCTCCTGCTTGTGCCATTTTTTTTGAAGAAGTGCACACACTTTTTTAACATTCACAATTATTTTATTTGTAAAGGTTGTGCTATATTTGTGGAGTAAAAATATTTTAAAAAAAGTAAAAATCAAAATTTTGAATATGTAAAAATATTTGTTAAATTGTTAGGTATTTCAAAAAAAAATGCACCATTTGGCAAGGATAGTACTATTATTTTTTATTTTTTTAATATCATAGTTTTTATTGTTTATGTTTCTATTGGCTATTGTGCTTTGAATTTTATTTTTGGATCCATTTTAATTTTTAAATCCCTTTTTTACCAATATGTTTCTTATAAAAATGCAAGAAAATATAAAAAGTTTTAAAATGTGACATGCCCAAGTCGTTTTTTCAAATAATCTGTACGGTACACTATGTATGTGAGTATGGTTAACAATCAATATATTAAAATTTCTAATACGATGTGGACTGGCGACCAGCTTATTTCCTTGTTTTCTTCCAAGGAACGTCAGCAGTGGAGCCGATGTTTTCAGAACAGCATTTGGACTGGTGACCAACGTGGGAAAGTTGTCGACGGATCGGGTCTGAACCAGACCAAGTGTGTCCAGATCGGATCTGACTCTAAAATGTTGGTACCATGTCCAAGTTCAACTGGACCTCGCTAAGGCAAGTTTCGGGTTCGATCAAAGAAAAAGTAGGCCAAGCAAAATCTATAGTTGAAAAACATATTACTTGTTAAAATTCCAGATCTTAGTCAGATTTTGTTGGATATAACAAAAAGATTTAAGAATTTCAAAACAAGTCCAATATCTACTATTCGAGTTTTATGGGTCTGACCTATTTAGGTAATTGGATGGACCTAACTTAGTCCACAGCTTGATATTGTGGAATCCGTACAGGGTATGGTCTATACGACTGTCTGACCGAACACTAGACACATGGATAACGTGGTTCAGTCAATTACCTAGGTTCAAGCTCTCTCCACTCTCCTTTCCTCTTCATGAGACGGTGGAGGTTCCTCTCAACATAAAATGGCTGAACAAGAGACAAGCAATCCTTATTCATCTACTTGAATCAAGGAAGAGAGATAAAGGTAGGGGTGTCAACGGGTAGAGTTTGGTTTGGACCCAATTGGAACCAGACTTAGATCAGATATTCGGGTATGGTATTAGATACAAACTCGAGTCTAATCGGTTCTATTATAAGAGAAACCATACCCGGACCTAATAGAACTGCATAAACCAGACCCGGATGATTGATGGTAAAATAATATTTTTTATCATTTTGTATTAAAAAATTGTGGGTCTTAATCAGAACTCGGGTCGGGCCCAAGTCTGAAATAAAATTTCACAAGCTATACCGGTCCATGTATTAATCGGACCTTCGAGTTCGGACCCTAGTCTTAATTAGGTCTTCTTATTTGTCACCATAGCCGGACCCTATAGGGTTTGGTCAGGGTCGGGTGCGTAAACCCGATCGGTTGACAACCCTAGATAAGAGGAGATCAATTACGATCTCATTAGACATCTATACACCTGGAACCTTCTTTATTTTGACTCCATCACCTGGTGCCAAGGCGGTCTTTGTCATTTGATCTTTATCTTGAATTCGCTCTGGATGTGGATCAGTTTGACTGACTGCTTTTGAAAAGCCAAAGAAGCCTGTTATCAGGTTAGAACAAATATTAGGCTGCTCCTAAGGGTTGGAAGGGACAAGAAATGGGGCAGATGTGGTTTGACTTAATAAGTTATCTCGTATTTCTCTTTCTTTCTTAATTAAAAAAAAAATTTAAGAGTCCATCTCATCTTTCTAAATCACCTGGTGCAGACCTAGTTGAGCTCTACAATTAAGGGTGTCAACGGGTTGGGTTGGGTTCAGACTCTGTTGGAACCAAACGGAGATCTAATTTGAGATGTTAGTACCAGGTCTGAACATGGGTCCGATTGGAACCATCATAAGAGAAGCCATACCAGATCCTTTGAGGACTATATGAACCATACCCAGTAAAATAATATTTTTTATTTATCTTTTTTATATTAAAAAATTGCAGGTCTTAGTTGAAGCTCACGTTGGGCTTGGTATGAAATTTCACAAACCATACTCAGCTTTAAATATTCATTGGACCCTTTGATTCTGACCCTGAATCTTATATGACGTCCCTATTTATCATCAAACCCTGACCTTATAGGGTCAAACCCGACCCATTGACACTCCCGTCAACAATACTAAAAAGAAAAAAAAAATTTGTATGAGAAAAAGGTGAAAGGATACTGTCAAGGCTCCACTCATTTGGTAGGTGCAACTGGTGAAGGTCAGCAAGCTGAAGGGATGTAACGGGTTCGAAACTCACAAGCGAAGTTGAAATAGGGTGCATTTCTTAGCGGGCAAGGAAACCCTGCCACTTGTACAAAAATAAGCTTTGTGTTTTTGTGGTGGTTTTGTCCGGTTATCAAAAATTAAAGAAACAGGTTAAAAAAATATCAGTTTAAGCTGCAAGTTGGATCCAATTTCAAATTTTTTTTATCAAATTCAAATCCAAATCCAAATCTAAATTCGACCAACTAAATAAAAAAAATTCAGTATAAACGGTCAAAAGGCTGCACGAGTCACGATTGACAGCTACCAAAGAAACGGGGGTGTACGAAGTGACGTCTCACGTGAAGCAAGAAGTGATATTTGAGGAAAATGTGTAAATGCATAAAGCGTACAGGGCAGGGCAGGGCAGCGTAGAACGAGCACAAAATAAGATAAAAACGTAGATGTTGCGGCACGTGTTATTTATTTATTTATTTATTTAAATAGATTTTTTAAGTTTGTAAGTTTTATATAAAATTATAGTTTAAAAAATACAATTCTTTTTAACATTAAATAGATCATTCCAATACAAAGAAGAAGGTTGAAGAGATTTATTTATTTATTTATTTTTCGACGGGTAGCAAGAGATTTTTAAAGCTAGTTTGTGTGCACAAATAATTAGAGATAAGAGACTCCCCTTTGGGCTCGCTATAAACGGATCTACCTAAACTTTAGAATCGGGTTAAGAAATCTGAGATCCGATCCGTGAAGCGGAAGCCCACCAGCGTAGAAGTGGAAGTGAACAAAAACCAAAGTGATGGATGGTCCTTCCTAGATAATTCAATGTGTGATTTGTGTGACTCAGTTCAACCTGTCACGTCGTCCACACGTCTCTCTCTCTATCTCTCTCAATAGTTAGTGCATTGCCATCACTGCAGCTTCAACTCAACCCAGGATTCGGGAGAGCCAAAGGCAGAGATGGGTGGGTAATATTTGGACTGTAGATCCGCTTTTGGTGGGTTTTCGTTTCTGGGTGTGCTGAGTTATGTTTTGCTTCATCAGGTGCGGAGGAGGAATGCAGCCCATGGCTTGCTCCTACGCCCAGCAAGAGATGGGGGCAGATGTTCTTCCTTCTCTACACGCCTTTTATGGGTCTGACCTACTTAGGTAATTAATTGGATGGACCTAACTTAGTCCACTGCTTGATATTGTGGAATCCGTACTGGGTATGGTCTAAACGACTCTCTGACTAGAAATTTAAAAACACAATGATCACGTGGTTCAATCAATTAGCTAGGTTCAACCTCTCTCCACTCTCCTTCTCTCTTCATGAGACGGTGGAGGTTCCTCTCAACATAAAATATGGCTGAACAAAACAAGTGACATGAATTCCTTATTCATCACCTTGAATCAAGGAAGAGAGATAAAAGTAGGGGTGTCAACGGGTAGAGTTTGGTTGGACCCAATTGAAACCAGACTTGGATCACATATTCGGGTATGATATTAGATCCAGACTCGAGTCTAATCGGTTCTATTATAAGAGAAACCATACCCGTACCCGATAGAACTGCATGAACCTGACTCGGACCATTGATGGCAAAATAATATTTTTTATCATTTTGTATTAAAAAATTGTGAGTCTTATTCGGAACTCGGGTCGGGCCTGGGTCAGGCATAAAATTTTACAAACTATACTCAGGTCCATGTATTAATCGGACCTTCGAGCGGACCTTAGTCTTAATTAGGTCATCTTATTTGTCACCATACTCAGACGCTATAGGGTTTGGTCAAGGTCGGGTGCGGGTAAACCCGATCCGTTGACACCCCTAGATAAGAGGAGATCAATCATGATCTCATTAGACATCTATACACCTGGAACCTTCTTTATTATGACTCCATCACCTGGCGCCAAGGCGGTCTTTGTCATTTGATCTTTATCTTGAATTCACTCTCGATCTGGATCAGTTTGACTGACTGACTGCTTTTGAATCCAATTGTATCGTCATGCAAGAAGCGAAAGAAGCCGGTTATCAGGTTAGAATAACTATTAGGCTGCTCCTAAGGATTCGAACTGACAAGAAATGGGGCAGATGTGGTTTGACTTAGTATGTTATGTCGTATTTTTCTCTCTCTTTCTTAATTAAAAAGAATTTAAAGAGTCCATCTCATCTTTCTAAATAAAGACATGGTGCAGACCTAGTTTTGAGCTCTACAATTAGGAGTGTCGATGGGTAGGGTAGGGTAGGGTAGGGTTTGGTTGGGACTCAGTTGGAACCAAACGGAGATCTAATTTGTGATGTTAGTACCAGGTCTGAACATGGGTCCGATTGAAACCACCATAAGAGAAACCATACTAGATCCTATGAGGATTATATGAACCAGACTATACCCGGTAAAATAATGTTTTTATTTATCTTTTTACATTAAAAAATTGCAGATCTTAGTCGAAACTCAGGTTGGGCTTGGGTCAAACCATACTTGATTCAAATATTCATTGGACACTTTGATTCTAACCCTGATTCTTATAGGACCTTCCTGTTTATCACCAAACCCTAACCTTATAAGGTCAAACCCTATCCACTAACAATCTTATCCACAATACTAAAAAGATAAAAAAAAATGTATGAGAAAAAGGTGAAAGGATACTATCAGGGCTCCACTCATTTGGTAGGTGCAACTGCACAGAAAGTGTAACAGTCATGAAGTTGAAACAGGGTGCATTTATTAGCGAAGCAGGTTATATGTCCCCCCCCCCCCCTCGAAGACAGATGTTAGCTACAGTGCATGTTCGGGGGTCCCAATAAGCGCCACCACATATATAAGCTCGTGAGGCTTATATCCCCATGTGTGTCGGCATCACTTAGCATTGGAATTTGGTGCTGTTGCAAAGACTTAAGTACCCTTTCCCGTCATTCTTGCCATAAAATGATGTTCAAGAAAAGGACAAAAATATCTTTCATTCAAACAAGGGAAACGACGGTTCGAGATCCTCTATCTAGAAAAGTGAAATGTTGGTTCGAGAATGATGTTAACTCTTCAAAGTCCAAACATTTCATTTTTTCCCTAAGCAGAAAATGACAAAAATATCCTCCATTCAAAAAAGGAGAACGATGGTTCGAGATCTTCCATCTAAAAAAGTGAAACGCCAGTTCGAGAACGATGTTAACTCTTCAAAGTCCAAACGTTCCGTTTTTGCCCTAAGCAGTAAACTTTTGCACCATCTGCTGTAATAGGAGCTCCCTTTGACGATACACTCTTTGTCATCGTCTGCTACCACCAGACCCTCCTTTGTTGTCATTTGTTCCCGCCAGAGCATCCTTTGCCACCATCTGTGCCTGAGCACCCTTTGTCGTTGAAAGTTGCCATCGGAGCACCCTTTGCCATCGTTTGTTGCCGTCAGAGCACCCTTTGTCATTATCTACTGCCACCAAAACATCATTTGCCGTCGTCTGTGCAGTGACATCATCGTTGCCACCATCGACTGCATCTACCTTATGGGTGTTTCTCCTGCACTGTCGAATTACCAAGGTTTCATTATGAAAACAAATTGATTTGTAAATCTGAATGCTAAATCTTACAACTAGTTTTACTATTCATGCTAAATAACACCTATTTTCATACTAAAACAAATCGATTTGTACCTATCCACCTTCTGGGCGTCGAAAAACAGTTATCACGATTTGTTCTTACGAAGGCCAACCATTTCAACAATATGTACCTATGAAGGCTAAATTTCTATAACGATTTGCACGTTTGAAGCATGAACGATTTATACATTTAAATCAATAACGATTTGTATGTTCGATGTAGCAACGATTTATACATTTGAAATAGTAACGATATAATGAAACTACCATGATTTGTACTTAAGTTTAATAAATCGTATAACAATGTTTACGTATGAAGCCAAACGTTATAACGATATGTACTTATGAAGGTTGCAATTTATACAATGATTTGTAAGCTTGAAGCAACAATGATTTATACATTTAAAGCACTAGCGATAAGTATTTATGAAGTTACCTCGATTTATACTTAAGTTTGCTAAATCTTACAACGATGTTTACTTATGAAGCCAAATATTGCGACAATTTGTAATATTGGTGATTGTGTAACGAATGAGATAGTTTATATTATTATATACTTGAAGAGAAGGTTGTAACATATAATAATGGGGTTAAATTTATGTGTTGTGTAGGTTAGAAATGTCTAAAGTTCATCAGACAAGAAATCCCCCGCCATTCTATAGGATGATTATTAGAGAAGTTATATGTCAGCCCCATTTATATGAGCGTTATGAAAGGTACCAAAATATAATGAAGACTGAGAATGATAAAGACAGAGACAAAGCGTTAAAATTGTATTATGTGAATGATTATTCATTAGATATTGAAGTTGAAGAGCAAAGAAAGAATGAGGAAGAACTAAAGATGAAGAAGAAGAAGAAAGATGACGAAGAGAAAGAAAAGCAAAGGAAGAAGGATAGGGAGAATGAAAAGCAAAAGAAGAAGAGATAAATTAAGGAGGAGGAGGAGAGGGAAAGACAAGAAAAGAATAAAGAGGAGGAGGAGGAGAGGGAAAGGCAAAAAAAAAATAAGGAGAATGAGAGAGAAAGGCAACTGAAGAAGAAGAAGGAGGAGGAAGAGAAGGAAAGGCAAATGATGAAGCATAGATATTTTGAAAATCATAGGAGGATAAGGCAAATGAAGAAGGAGGCGTAGGAGAGGAAAAGGCAAAAAAAGAATAAGGAGGAGAGGGAAAGGCAATTGAAGAAGAAGGGGGAGGAAGGGAAGGAAAGACAAATGATGAAGATAGAAGAGAAAAGGCAAAGGAAGAAGCATTAAGATGAGGAAGAAAAGAAAAGGCAAAGGAAGGAGAAGGAAGACGAGGAAGAGAAGGAAAGGCAAAGGAAGGAGAAGGAGGACTAGGAAGATAAGGAAAGAGAAAGGAAGAAGCAGAAGAAAGAAGAGAAGGAAAGGTAAAGGAAGAAGCAGAAGGAAGAAGAGAAGGAAAGGGAAAGGAAAAAGCAAGAGGACGAGAAGGAAAAGGAAAGGAAGGAAGAAATTGAAAAGCAGAGAAGGAAGACGAAGGAGCAAAGAAAAGAAGAAGTAGAAAAGCAGAGGGAGGCGGTGGAGCAACAAGAAAGACAGAGGATGGAAGGAGGGGATGAAGAGGAGAAAAGTGCGACCAAGGTACGTAAATCGATCTTGTCTGTCATGATTTACTATGATAGGTACTACTGTGATAGTGATTATTATGTATAGCGATTAATGTGATAGTGATTACTGTGAACGATTTATTGTGATAGGTATTACTATGTATAACGATTATTATAATAGTGATTACTATGTATAGCGATTATTGTGATAGTGTGTGTACAATAATTATTATTTATTATGATTAATATGTACAACGAGGAGAAGTACAAATGGGACTAATTTACAATTGATATGAATACTATGTTATTTTGTGTTACATAGAGGTCAAAAAAGAAGTAGAGGACCAGGTGAAAAGCTCAGAGGGTGGTGTTAATGGTTTGTAGTTCTGTCGAGGTATAGACAGTTGAGTGAGTATTAGAAGGATCGATTACGAAATGTGTACTTTGGCGGCCTTCTGGACCAGCATTATTTATAACGTGTTTGAACACCATAACCCACCTGGTAAATAAGTGGAATCATCACACGAACACATTCCAGTTTGATTCTTTTGAGATCACCATGACCCTAGAAGATGTGGCGCGGATTACTGGTCTTAAGTGTTATAGAACTGTTGTCTTATTACGGGATTCAAATTATTACGCAAGAGAAAAGTGCATGGTTCTTCTAGGAATGTCGATGGACGACTGGAGTCAATGTATTTCTGGTGGAATCAATTCCATATTGATGAAAGTTTATTCTGAAAGAGTTGACCAAGAGTTGCAGGGCTTCCTTCTTTATTTTTTTAGACTTACTTTATTTTTCGATTATTTTAGTTCAAAAATAAGTTACTTGTGACTACAGTTCTTGGAAGACTTAGATGAAGTTGACAACTGGGCATGGGGTATTGCTATGCTCGCACACTTATACAGTCAACTTTACCATGCGAGTAAGGGTATGAAAACCGTCAAGATTTTTTGGCTATTTGTTTATTATATATTTAGTACTTGTAGACTAAGTTCATTGAAGGTTGTAGTGTTACTAATTTATTGTTTTTATAGGCCTGGGAGTGGAAGCATATTATTGTGTTTCATCCTCAGTGTGGCCCTGCGATTTATGGTTTTCCAAGATCGATCGGTGGGCTAGAATAAATATCAAGGAGGATAATGCTAAGTTCATTTTAGATGGTCTGCAATTAAATAAGGTAAATAGTTTAAAATTATTTACAATCATTTCAACATTTATTATTCATTAGTATAAATCATTGAAATGTTTATCATTCTTAAGTAATCATCGTTGCAGGATTTTATTTTCGTTAGTACAAATCGTTATCGCTTTAGCATTTATCTTTCAGTATTGTAAATCATTATAATCGTTTGCATTATTAAGTAATGATCATTGCAGAATTTTGTATTCCTTAGTACAAATCATTATCTCTTGAAAATTTAACTTTCATTAGTGTAAGTCGTAATTGTTATCATTCTTAATAACAGTTGTTGTAATATATTTAGCACTCGTTATTATAAATAATTTTAATATTTAGCATTTATTAGCATGAATAATTTTCTATACCTAAACCATAATCTCAAATGTAAGGTTGTGTGGAGACCGTATGAAGATGGGAAGGACGAGGACCAAGAGCTTGTTGCTGAGGGTGTGAGACTGTCTGATCGCGATATTTGACTATTTAGCAATTATGAAGCTAAGTTGCAGCATGATAGTCGAGTTCTTCTACAATCTAGCTTGGGACAGTCTATCCTAAAGAAGCCTATGGAAGTGAGAAGGAAAGTGAATAGTGGTGGGGCCAAGAATGTGAATTGTCATGAATGCTAGAGGGAACAATTGGATAGTTGAAACAAAGGAGGTGTTCGTGTCATAGTGTATGATTATAAAGAATGATAATAAGATCTCAACTATTCCCAAAAATATTGAGAACCCATGCGTCGAAATATGGAGATTGAGAATATTGGGAACCCATGCCTCCCTCCTGTCCCCCATCATGTCGCATCCCAGCTTAGAAAACACGTTCATTGTCTCCCTTCGGCTACAACAATGATTACCTCAATAACAATACACGATGAGGAGTGAACACAACTCACAAAAGAGAAAGTAGTCTCCGACATAAAGTTTGAGATGTTGGAGATGGAGAATAAGGACTTACGGAAGGAGGTGAAGAATTTGAAGAGACAAATGTGGTCACTGGTAGAGATGATGACCAATGTTTATAATAAGATCGAAGGAACCAAGAGGCCACCGAGGATAGAGAGTCCATCAAGAAAAAGAAAGAGACGGTTTGTATGTCGTCATAGTCCATCTGAGTCGTCAAGTACCACTGAATAAACGATAGTGATTCTTTTTATCCCGATAATTATTTATTGTAATTCTATAATTATTTGTTGTAATTCAATAATTATTTTTTGTAACGTGACATTCTTAAATTGTTTAATTTTTTTTTTAATAAGTGTAACACACAAGTGCCACTGAACAAATCATTGTAATGTTCAGCCTTCATAAATAAAAGTGATTGCATTTGTTTTTTATAAGAGATCATGATTGGCTTGCAACCAGTTGTATATAAGAGATCATGATTTGTTTTTTATAGAAGGTGTTCTATCACGATCTGTACAGCCATCCCACCTAAACCCATCAAATAATCAAACCAAATCTGTTTGAATATCTTATTATAATTTTCCTTCATGAGCTTTGTCCTAGGGAACAATACATTTCATCACGATTTACACAATGACATTTGAAAATGGCGAAAAAGAAAAAATAAATAAATCGACACGATATTTAGACTTAGTAAAGAACAAATCAAGTTAACTTCATTGATACAGACATCATTTTGTATATTGCTCTGGGACAATATCTGGTATAATGATTCAAATACAATATATGTACAACGATTGGTCATATCGCGATTTACACAGCGACTGATAAAAAGCGAAAAGTAGAAAGAAAAAAAATCGACATGATGTTTATTGGTGAAGTCCAAATCTAGGTAACTTGATAAATACAAATCGAGTTAACTTCAATGATATATTACAACCACGTTCATTTAGATGAGTAAGTTACAATACATCATGACCATTGGTTTGGCTTAGATACAATGCATGACCATTATCATCAAAGAAAACAGACATCATCATCAACATCAACCCCACGTTTTAATAGTGATGTACTTCGAAACAGACATCATCATCATCAACATCAGCACCTTCAGTTTACTGAGTGGCCTTCGCTAGTCACTGGGAATGATAGAAGGCAAATCTATCTACCAATGGAGGTCCTTATCTCTTTGCAAGTTTTTTTTTTCATGAATATTGAGAAGAGATAGAGGTATGGATCCCAACAGGCAGAGAAGATACAGCCTGCACGACAAGCATATTTGACATAAAGTATATCGAAGATTAGGCATATATTTTTTCAACTGCAAAGTATGGTTTGCGAACGATTGAGGGTCTGATAGTAGGAATAGATCAAATAGATGGTCATCAACATCCCTCTGTCAATCATGCAAAATATATGTGCTTGCTCCAATATGACGACAAAGATTAAGGATGATTATAGTCGTTATATTTTGCATAAGCCTCGATATACTTCATGACAAATATGTCACAGTCATATGTATCATGAATATATCGATGTATCCACAAAAGACAACCACTATAATCATCACCAAAGTTTATACAGATCTTTTCTCACGACATGAAACAACTACGGTATCAGCATCAAACCTCATCCATTAAGCATAGGTAGAAAGAACACAGAAGAACAAAGAAGAAAGAAAAATACAAGGAAGAAGAAGAAGGAAAAGAAGAAGAAAAAGAAGAAGAAGAAGAAAAAAGAAGAAGAAAAAGAAGTTGCTCTGCCGTAGAAAAGAAATAGGAAGAAAGGTTAAATAGATTAGTGTTTTAGACCTGGACAACAAGTCGGGTTGGGTCAGGTCACTCCCCCACCTAAACCCATCACACAAATCGAGACGTTATTCAAACTAGATAAAGTAAAAATCAAGGTAACTTCATAAATACAAATCGATTTATAAATCGCCACAATGTTTATTGGTAAACTACAAATCTAGGTAACTTAATAAATGCAAATCGACTTACAACCAAAATAATTTAAGTTTCATAATTTATCAATATTTATCCTATTGTGATTTATTGTTACAAGCTTTGTCAATGTGAATGATATGTCCTATCGCGATTTACACAATGATTGATTCATACATGGCGAAAAAGAAAAACAATAAACAAATCGAGACTGTTCAGACTAGATACAGTAAAATCAAGGTATTTTCATAAATGCAAATCATTTTACAACTTGATACCGATTTATGTAAGATTTGCGAATCAATTTATGCCATCGTGATTTGTGTTGACGAGCTTAGTCCGTGTGAACGATTTATCCTATTGCGATTTACATAATTCAGATTCATAAAATTTAGGAAAGAAAAACATCGTCTAAACAAATCGACACAATGTTTAGACTTAGTAAACTACAAATGGAGACTTAGTTGCAAATCGAATTCACTGTAATGGTAAGTGCTATTGCGATTTGCTTGATACGTCCTATCACGTTGACTAGTTTTGTAAAAGGCAGATGAAACAATGTTTTTTTATTTAATTAATGCGCAATGCAATCAATTTGCATGTGGTTTTTGAAAATGGATGGTAGGTGAAACGACATTTTCTTTATATATGAATGACATGTTGCACAAGTTCAGGAGGGTGTCACTTTGCTTTGCTTCTTGATTAAGGAACAGATGAACCAACATTTCCTTTAGAAATGACGTGTTCGTGAAATGAACATATAACCTGCTTCATCGCAAAATGGGTATCAATGTCGATGAAGGAGACAATGATAGCTACACGGCCAATAATGACGATGAAGGAGATGACCACAACTACACGACCAATGATGGCGATTCAGGCGTATATTGTCTAAACCTCGTGACTAGTTTCTTCAACATTTACCTCTTTTATGGTGTATATTCGATTTGTGTTGTGTATTGTAGAACGGAATTTCAATGTCATTTATTGAATATTCTGCTCAAGTCAGTGGAACGTCTACAAAAAAAGGTGGCCGAAAACTCTGCAATGAGCTCTAAGAGAACATCAATCGGTTGTAAGATGAATTTGTAAAAAGGAATACTATCAATAATTTTGTACGTATGAAACCACTATCAGTTATATATTTATGTATGCCATGGGTATGTATGTTAATAAGTTCATATTTATTGCAAACAGACTATATCCGATTTTATCGTGTATATTAAAAGCAACGCAACAAGCAATACTAGACGCATCGTCACCCCTCATTTTATGGTATATTAGTTCTCTTATTTATTTATTTATTTTTATTTACTCTTGTTGCTTCGTGTTTTAACCTTACTATTATCACTATTTCGTTCAACAGACTTACATTCGCCGAAAGCCATACACCATTAGATTTTAAGATACACTACCATGTTGGGGTAACGATGATCACTGCGAAGACTTCTGGTCAAGTGAAAAAGTAAGTGAAGAAACATCTTGTCCAAGGTTTAGGCCTAACAGTCCTAACACAATTTGTACTATCGATTTGTAAGATATTGTATCGATTTGTAGATATTGATTCCTACACTCTGACAAACTGTTGAGCATTGGGTCTTATACATGATGTATTTACGAGAAAAATAACTATGGTGCTACAACTCATTGGACTTTCACACTTATGTATAATGTGACATTATGTATTTGGTAAGTTTCTATCTATAAGTGTATATCGTATCTTTTACGGTGGCCTGAATTTTACTTGATTCTGCATTAACCACAAGAGGGATTCCTCAAAGACGTTTTGGGTGTCGACATTGGCGAGTGGAGCTTGCTCTGTGCAGACCATGCTCCTTTACAAAATAATGGTGTCGATTGGAGCGTATTTGTAATGAAGTATATTGAAGCAATATACAATGGACGAGAACCTAATTTTAACGTTGTATGCTCTTTATTATCCTCTATTATTAGAGACTCAATTTATATATTGGTGTCACATTACATTTTTGTTGTAGGATGATATACCTTAATTCCGCACAAAACTATGTCAAAAATTGACTGACTTTCTAATTGCGGAAGAAAAAAAAACTCAAACGACAAGAATACTTACAAGGCAACAAACGACGTGACCCCCTCCAAGAGTAATATGATGTACAGAGATTTCTAACAGATTTTGTAGACTGTGTATACCAAATTTTGTATATAATTTTTGTAAGACTGTGTATAAATTATGTAAATCTCTCTAGGTTGAAATAAAATTTTAATTTTACTAAACACGTGAATAAGTTGGACTCTTATTTGTCACCTCTATAGACGACTACTTTCTGTACATGTATCTCGACTTACGATTTGAGAAATCTGAGGTCTTTCAAGTTTTTAAGGACTTCAATAGAAAACAATAGAAACATACTAGTAAAGTTATAAAAGTAGTCAGGCCTAATAAAGGTAGAGAATACTATGGGCATTTTACTGAGATGGAAGAAAAGAAGGGTCATTACTGTGGTTTCTAAAAGAAGAAGGCATTATGCCTCAGTATACCATGCCTGGTAGTCCCTAATAGAATAGTGTATCTGATAGAATAAATCAAACTCTTAAGAAAATGGTTTGAGCGATGTTAAATTACTTAACCTTTCCTTTGACCTTATGGAGTGAAGCTCTTTGGACAACAATGTACATATCAAACCAGGTTCCTACATAGGTTGTCGATGACATAGATGTCATTTTACAATAGTATTTATCCTATCGCGATCTGTTTTGTGAACTTTGTCTATGTGAACAAATCGTTGTAATGCTCTCCCTTCGTAAATGAAAACCGGAGAAGGGATTAGCCATGTGTACGGTGAACAAATCGGTGCAATGTTCGCCCTTCATTAATAAAAATCATAAAAGCGATTAACGTTGTGTACTGTTAACAAATCGTTGTAATGTTCACCCTCTGTAAATGGAAATCGTAAAGCGATTACCGTTGTGTTCAGTGAATAAAGCCTTGTAATGTCCGTCCTTCGTAAATGAAAATCCTAAAAGCGATTAGCGTTGTGTACAATGAAAACGAGTTGTTTTCTGTAATGTGACATTCTATAAGTGTAGCACACAAATGTCACTAAACAAATCGTTGTAATGATCGGCCTTCGTAAATTAAAATCGAACAAGCATTTATATAAGTCTGAAAAAATTTGCACAAACATTCATAAATGGCTGAAATGATTTGCACAAACATTGTTTGTGCACTTTTATAGTGATTTATACTCATGCACAGTGTGATTTTCTTCCAGTTGTACCATCATGATTTACACAGTGACGTATGAAAGCAACGTCTATGTCAATGATATTTTCTAATCGCTTTTACGGGCGATTGGAAAATAGGGTTTAGGTTTACGGATTTTGGGATTTACTTCAATGATACAAAACGAGTTAACTTCTTAAATGCAAATCAATTTTGTTCATAAAAACAAAAAAAGATATATCGATCTCGCTATAACTTTGTAACTACAAATCCGCATGATTTACAACCACATTCATAAATAAAAAATATTAGTATTTAGTTACAATATCTATGGGAGGACATTTCTGTCAAATGCATATCTATCATTTAGAGACTCTCAATTTTACAGAAAAGATCACAAAAACATCCATATCGTTCATCGTCGAGTTCATTTCCTGTTGCAAAATGATTTTATGTGCAACTGAGGATACATCATCTCCAAGAGAACAAGCTCATTAATAATGGTAGACCACTGTACCATTTTTCTCGGACTGAGACTGATTCTTAGAGACTCTAGCAACGATGCACTCTTGAGAATATGCTTCACAAACTTCAGTTGAGGCACTGTACCATATTTGTCATGAAGTATATAAGAGATTAGGCAAATATTTTTTCAACAGTGAAGTATGGTTTGCGAACAATGGATGGTCCAGCAGTAGGAATAGATCAAATAGATGAACATCAACATCACCCCTATCATGCAGAATATTTGTGCTTGCTTCAGTATTACGGCAACAATTGAAGATGATTATGGTCGTTATTCAAATCTTTCCTCATGGCGTGAAACAACTACGTTATCAGCATCAAACCCCATCTATCAAGCATAGATAGAAGGAACACAAAAGAATAAAGAAGAAGAGAGGTTAAATAGATTAGGGTTTTAGACCTTGACAACAGGTCGTGTCGGGTACGGTTTTATATATAGATCTATATTAGGGTTTTATATTTTACAGGTTTTTACTCACGTGTACACAAATCGACACGATATTTACACTTAGTAAAGTACAAATCGATTTACAACTTGATACCGGTTTAAGTAACAGTTGCAAATCGATTTCACTATAACGATTTGTACAACCACAGACATAAAGCGAAAAATATTTATATCGCGAATCGATTTAGGGTTTAGGGTTTAGGTTTTTGGGTTTAGGGTTTAGAGTTTAGGGTTAGGGTTAGGGTTTAGGTTTTAGGATTTAGGGTTTAAGGTTTAGGTAGTAGAGTTTAGGTTTAGGGTTTAAGAAGCTACCACGACAATGATATATCTTTGTTTGTCTTTGTGAACGATAGGCGAATTAGGCGTATATTATCTAAACATTGTGTTGATTTTCTTCAAAATTTGTCTCTTTTATGGTGTATATTCGATTTGTGTTGTGTCATGTAGAATGGAATTTTAATATCATTTATTGAATATTCTGCTAATGTTAGTAGAACATCCACAAAAGGCGGTGCCTGAAAACTCAGCAAAGAGCTCCAAGATAACATCAAACGGATGCAAAATGAATTTGCAGAAGGGAACACTATCAGTAATTTTGTACGTATGAAACCACTATCAGTTATATATTTATGTATGCCATGGGTATGTATGTTAACAAGTTCATATTTGTTGTAAACAAACTATATCCGATTTCATCATATATATTCAAAGCAACGCAACAAGCAATACTAGATGCATAGTCATCCCTTATTTCATGGTATATAGGTCCTCTTATATGTTTATTTTCTTTTTTGATTTACTCTTGTTGCTTCGTGTTTTAACATTACTATTATCACTATTTCGTTTAACAGAGTATCGTTCGTCGATTGCCATACTCTATTGGATTTCAAGATAGACTACCATACTGAGGCAACGATGATCATTACAGAGACTTTTGGTCAAGTGAAAAGGTAAGTGAACAAACATCTTGTCTAAAGTTTAGGCCTAACAGTCGTAACACGATTTATACTATCGATTTGCAGATATTGATTCCTACACTCTGGCAAACCGATAAGCATTGGGTCTTATACGTGATGGATTTACGGGAAAAACAACTATGGTGCTACAACTCATTGGACTAACATAGTGGTGTACATAGTGACATTTTGCATTTGGAAAGTTTTCATCTATAAGGGTACGGTGGTAAAGAATTTACTTTCTTCTGCATTAACCACAGGTGGGATTCATCAAAGACGTTTTGGGTGTCGACATTGGCGAGTGAAGGTTTTGCTCAGCACATGATGCTCCTTTATAAAATAATGGCGTCGATTGTGGCGTATTTGTAATGAAGTATATTAAAATAATATATAATAGACGAGAACCTGATTTCAATGTTGTATGTTCTTTATTATCCTCTATTATTGGGGACTCAATTTATATATTGGTGTCATATTATATTTTTGTTGCAGGATGATATACCTGAATTTCGTACAGAACTATACAAAATATTGACGGAGTTTGTAATTATAGAAAAGAAAAAAATCATCTGGCAAGAATACCTAGAAGACAACGAACGACCCCCCCCCCCCCTCAGGAGTAATATGATATACATTGACTTCTAACAGATTTTATAGACTGTACAACCAAATTTTGTATACAAAATTTTTTAAGACTGTGTATACAAATTATGTAAATATCTCTTGGTTGAAATAAATAAAATTTTAATTTTACGAAACACGCCAATAAGTTGGACTTTTATATAGTAAAAGCAAATCGTTGTTATGTTCGCTCTTCGTAATTGAAAATCATAAAAGCGATTAGTGTTGTGTAAAGTGGAAACGAGTTGTTTTCTTTAACGTGACTTTTTATAAGTGTATAAATCTATTTTAATTAGTGTAGCACACAAATGTCACTCAACAAATTGTTGTAATGATCGACCTTCATAAATTAAAATCGAGCAAGCATTTATATAAGGCTGAAATGATTTGCACAAACATTCATAAACTGTGATCACGATTTGCAGAAACATTGACTGTGCACTTTTACCACGATTTGTACTCATGCATAATGCGATTTTCATCCAGTTGTGGCCGACATAGACGTTATTCTCTAAATCGTTATACCATTGTGATTAACACAATGATGTTCGTCTTTTAGATAATGAGCTTTATCTAAGCGAATGATGCATACCATCGCGATTTACACAGTGTCGTATGAAGGCTACGTGCTATTGTGATTTGCTTTTACAGGCTATGTCTATGTCAATGATATTTTTTAATCGCTTTTATGGGCGATTGGGGTTGAGGGTTTAAGGATTTTGGGTTTTACTTCAATGATACAAAATGAGTTAAATTCTTAAATACAAATCGATTTCGTTCGCAAATACAAACAAAGACTTATCGTTCTCGCCATAACTTCGTAACTACAAATCCACATGATTTACATAATTTACATGATTTATAACCATATTTATATAGAAAATAATTTAGTATTTAGTTACAATATCTATGGGAGGACATTTCCGTCAAAGACATGTCTATCTTTTAGAGACTCCCATTTTTATAGAAGAGATCACCAAAACAATTGTATCGTTTATCGTCACATCCTTCTATTATGCAAAGTGATTCTTTGTGCAGCTGAGGTTATATCCTCTCCAAGAAATTGAGCTCATTAGTAATGGCAGCCCATTGCACCATTTTTCTCAGACTGATGCTGATTCCTAGATACTCTATCATTGGTGCGCTCTTGACAATAAGCTTCACAACTTAAGCTCATGCACCATCCCCTTGAAGGAGCCAAAGGACTACATGATAAATCACTTTTACGTATTTATCATGAAGTATATCAAAGATTATAAAAATCTTTCCTCACAGTGTAAAACAACTACGTTATTAGCATCAAACCCTATCTATCAAGCACAGGTAGAAGGAACACAAAAGAACAAAGAAGAAAGAAAAATACAAGGAAGAAGAAGAAGAATAAGACAAATGCGGAAGAGAAAAAAGAAGAAGAAGCTGCGCTACCACAAAAAAGAAAGAAGAAGAGAGGTTAAATAGATTAGGGTTTAAGACCTGGACAATGGGTCGGGTTGGATACGGTTTTATATATAGATTTATATTAGGGTTTTACATTTTATAGGGTATTACATACGTGTACAACAATCGACATGATGTTTAGACTTAGTAAAGTACAAATCAATTTAAGTAACAGTTGCATAATGTTATGAGTAAATCACTATATTACATATCGATATCGTTCACATATACAAACAAAGACATATCGTTGTCCCAGTTACTTCATAAATGTAATTAGACGTCCTGTTAATTACCTACTGGTGATGATATCTTTTTTTTTTATGATGGTCATGTATTTTATTTCAGCCAAACCATTGTGGTGAGGTAAAAAAGATTATGTTTTTTCGTAAATGATTGCAGTTGTAAATCACATTGATTTGTAGTTTTAAAGCTACCGCGACAATGATATGTCTTTGTGAATTAAATCGATTTATATTTTTAAAATTACTTCGATTTGTATCGTTGAATTATTCTCGATTTGTTCTTTACTGAGTCTATACATTGTGTGGCTTTGTTTATTGATTTTCTTTTTGGCCATTTATTAATCAGTCATTTCGGCCATTGGTCATGATGTATTATAAATAGATACTAATATGTAAGAAGCTACCGCGACAATGATATATCTTTGTTTGTCTTTATGAACGATATCAATATATAATATCATGATTTACTCATCGATTTGCAATAGTTACTATAACATTGTTTCTGTATAAAATGTAAATCAGTAACATGTTGTAAATTACTTTGAATTTATCTCATTTTTTTATTGAATTTCACGTTGATTTGTAGACGAGACAACGATTTGTCTATGCACTTTTATCGCGATTTGTACTCATGCACATTGTGATTTTCATCCAGTTGTATAAATCCTTATACACATGGCAGAATATATTATAAAAATTGATACAGAAATGCAACATAGTAACTTAAAAAATGATATTAACAAACAAAATAATACCTCACAAATCGGTATTATGTTACTACAATAGTGATTTGTGATTTGCGATACATTGCATATACTGAGTGAATGGACAATACTGGATAGTGTAGAGGCCCTCCCATACAATATGAATGATACAATATATGTATAACGATTTGTATATGTGAAGGCTAGATGAGACAACGATTTTCACTAATTGTATAAGCACTAAGCAATGGAGATTTACTTACGATATCAAAATTATAGCTCTATATGCTAAATGAGACAACAATTTATACATGTGAATGATACATATTACAATGATTTATACATGTAAAATATACATTATTAAACAGAATTCACACGCAATTCTTTTATTCCATAGTTTTTTGGATGAAGTCATTTACATGAATGGTGCTCCACAAAAATATTAACAATTCTATTTTTGTGGCACACGATTCATGAAAATGGCTTCATTCCAAAAACTCTTTCTTAATAAGATCATCTAGTGTATAAGCATATTCACCTCCTATTTTGTTAAATTCTTAACAAATATGATAATGTAAAAATTGGGTCATATAAAGAGGCATGACAACTAACTTTATAGTAAGACTTAAACAGAATTCACACACGATTTGTGTGTTTCATAGCTCGCTTTTGAATTGATCTGAGTCTGTCATGAAACAGAACAATATAAGATACTATGTTAAGTTTCACTAGAAATGTAAACATCCTCCCAACATTGATTATATACCAAAAGACTTGTAAAATTGAAGCTATCATTCCGAAAAAATTGGTCAAGAGGATTGAAGGTTACAACATTGGAAATTACGTCTATAGGGTATTGCTGCATGTTGGAAATTATGCAAGTTAGATATTGATAAGCTACACGTAATGCAATTTATATGGGAAACAATATAATGTCTTACGTACCTGTTCATGCGAAGAGCTTGGTTGCTTTTGCTTAGAGGTTGGTTGTTTCTTAGACCTTTTCTTGTCAACCAATCCTAGTGCAGTCTTCGTCCTCCGACGACTGCGATCAAACACATGTTTTCTTTTGATACCCTTCGCTTGGTAAAATTTTTCATCATAATCTACAACATTCACTCCTGACTTATTGAAGATGGTGTTTATGCTTTGGCGAAACTTCTCATGAGTGTCAAGGGAATCATGATTTTTACCTCCGTTGTTCGCTCTCATTTTCTTGGACTGGTCTTCATGAGCTGCAACAAACTAATTGTGAATTAACTGCACATTTTCAAGTAACTCCCTTGACGCTTTTTTCATGCATACATAGACTTATTCACTTTTTGATGTCAAATCTGCAACATGCATAATTAACCTACACAATTGTTGGTAATGAGAGGCTATGCAACACTTCTTATCAACACCAAATTGACTCACATTATCTGTATCCAACAGTTTAATCTTTACTTGTCTCCTCCATCTTCACATTAAATATGACTCACGTATTTCTTGTATCTTCTCTTGATTAAGTGTCTTTAATGTATGACGATATAAAATACCTTTGAATTCATTCTTTTTGCACGTACATTCAACTGTTCCATTGTCAACATTGTACGTGATATGCGCTTCTTGCCTTTTCTGATGCTCTTCGGCCTCCTATACAATATGATATTTACGCATATTCTCAGTTTGCACGCGTCCTTCTATGTTGCAATTCATGACCTGTATAACCTCCTTCTTAATTCATTCAAATACAGTTAGTGTATACAGATCTGCAAGTCGTATCATTATTTTCATGCCCAAAGTTACAGGGTGTGTATTGAAACATTTCACATCTTGTTTAAGCTCATTCTGTCTAAGACCGTCTACAAATAATTCATATTGTTCCATGAAGCGATACATTGTTAAACATGAATACAAGGTTTTCTTCGGTGTGACATGCATAAATTCATCTCTTTGTGTACTTATCATACCTGCACAAAAGTATTGTCTTCCATATGCCAATGTCCACTTTTCTTTTTCTGCATATAAATTTTGTAACCACAGACAATCTTTAAGGTCATATATCTGAATCATTACCTCCCAATCAGACATAAATGTGACCTCATCTGCGCTCTCAAGTACACACCTTGTAAACTTTTTGTCAAATTTTGTCTTTTGATTAAATATTTGTCCTATGTTCTTTGCTATATTTTGAAAGATATGTAAAACCCGCAAAATTTCTACAATTATCAAACTAAATAAAGGATAAAATCCTTTGAAATAAATACGATAAAATGATATAGATTTGATTCAAATGAATCTTGAAATCCAAACTGGATCAACTGGATCCAGTATCTAGATTCGGGTACGATGAACGGATTTGGATTCTGGATGGATTCGAAAACCCAATTAGAATCCAATTGGATCTTAATGGATCCAAATAAGGTTGAATTGCGAACAAGATTCATAAAAAATAAAATAAAATAAAATAAAATAAATAACGCAAACCGATTATAAACACAAACCCAGCCTGACAACAAGAAAATCATTTAGACTTACAAGTACGCAGGCTACTACGAAACTGGGTGGGTCATCGCTTCAACATGGGACAAACCTGGACCGATAGCGGAGTGTGGCTGAGAGTTGTATGCTTAGCCTACCGATGCTGCTACTATACGGTAGTACTGGGACCACCGAAATTTACACATGATGGCCATGAAACATCAGTTTCTGTAGTAAGTATAGGAACTGGTTTTGGGTATTTTATCATATGATGAATGATATATATTGTAAACTTTGTAAACCAAAAATTTTAGATCTCAACTTATATATATATATATATATATATATATATATATATATATATATATGAAAAATAGTTTTTGTCTATGACGTTGTGAGTTTAGTTTAGCATATAGAAAAAAAAAGGATATTTCCTGTATCACGTTTCTCTTATGCGAGGAATGGATGATTATGTCGTAATCAAAATGCTCTAATATTCTTTATGATTAAAAGTAAGGGTTACACACATATAATGATTTAGGTATGAGTCTCAGTGACTCTTTCAAAGTACCTAAAACCCTTATTGTGAGGGGCCACACGGGTAGATCTAAAGCTAGTAACATATGGAAGTTGTGGTAGTATATGCTAAAGTCTAGTAGAATCGTGTCCCAGTTATTTCATATGTGGACGTCTTACTTACGGATGTGCGACTCCGCTATGAACTCAACCTTGTCATAAAAAGGTTATGATAGTTACGTTATAGTAGATGAAAATCCACTATGAACCTGGAAATGCTATAATATTCACTTGTGAGATGTGTGTACATTTGAAACTTTCTACTATGCACATACATTAATATTCTCTTAACAATGTTACGTATTGAGGATTGTGACAAATGAATTAGATTTCACTAATGTAATCTTAGTACATATTGGTTATATATGTGGCCAATTGTTAAATGCATATGTTTGATATAAATTCTCAATTAAGGAAAATCTACAGTGGTATGGTGGTACAATATGTAAACTATACATACAAAACTCTTGTAGTGTCATGTGGGCACTTATGATAAAATTTGGTTTTATGGTAATGGCAAACCAACAATTATTTCCATGTCTAGTGTCAATTTGTATATGCTGGTTTACAAAAGCTAGCTAAATAAAAGCACTTGACATGCCATGATTAGGTGAGAGTTTAAAACTGAGCTTACAGCTTCGCAGAAAGCTAAAAGTGCCATACGAGCACCTATGAATTATTAAAGTTGGGTTATGCCATGTTGCAACATCATCTGTGGGCTACGATATGTATACCCTAGCACAAAAACAAAAGCTAAGATGATGCATATACAAGTATTTGGTTCGGGTTCGCACCGAAACGACAAAAAACTGTATTAGTGCCTATTGCACACTAAGTTAAGAAATGGGTATACATTGAGATCACCCCGAGTATGGGTTGGGATTTTGGAAATCCCCTGTGGTGCAATGACTCGCATCGAGAAATAAACAAAATATGAAATATGCATATGATATAAGTGTGGGATTCTGGGTATACCTGATATGGTATATGTTACTGGTTTCTCGGGATACTGGGTATACCTAACAACGGTATATGTTACTGGTTTCTCAGGGCTCTGAGTACACCCGAAAGATGGTGTATGTTACTGGACCCATGGTCTACCTTGGAGAGGGTAGATGGTACAAACTCCGTGGGACATTTTAGTTTTTGTGAGAGCAAGACGTCTCACCCGGTCCCCAGTCCTCGAAGTTAGGGGACCAGGACTACCAATTCGTCCTAGGTGGTAGATCCAAGTCTTCTGCAGAAGTACAGGTTGCATCCTAATTCTAGTTCTAACCATTGAGGAGTACTCTCTCGATCGTGAACCGTCCACTTTGGATATCCGTACGGCTAGTCACATGGGTTATAAAATAATAGACCCTCTTGTGGTCTCGGTCCGCTACGATGTCGAATGCCTGTGCGTACCCACAGGGTAATTAACAAGATGAAACATAAAGTTAGTGCATTAAGAAAGATCTTTAAGTAGTTGCATACTGCTCGGTGTTGAAATTGTTGGATTAAGTTGTGACTCTTGTAGAGCATGATTCAAATTAGTTTTCCGTTACATGGAAATTGTGATAACTTATGAATGATGTGTTGAACGTTGATGTTTGTGCTTTATATACACTTTACATTAATTCTTTAGTTAAGTCAGGTGTACATCCTTATTAGTTGAAAAGTTGTTATTGCTTATATAAATATGGTTCATGCATGTGATGTATCGTGCTTTGACGTTGATGGAATATATCATGAAATATTTGACTTTGGTGACCTGTATATTTATCACTTGTTAAATGGTTACTAGTTCTATCTAAACATGTTGCACATATACTTGTACACGTGACACTGTGCACATTCATATGGATATTTTGCTTCTTACTTAGACGTGGTAGTCTGACCTTTTCTGAATTAATGTTTTTCAGGAAACTGAATGACGAGCAATTGCGGTCGTCGCTACGACAGTGCCATGTGACCATATCTTCTTCGGATGTTCTGAGGAATATGACTTGTAATAAATCATTAAGTTGTAAATAATAACTTGTAGTATTTCAATGCAAGAATTTATTTTACTTAAATGCCTTGAGTCTGTGCTATTACTTGTAACCCGCCCAAATAATTTGAAGAAGGATTTAATAAAGCTTTTCCGCTGTTGTTTAGAAAAAATTTGTATTCCAAAATTTTCAAGTTAAAAATTTGGGGCGTTACATCTGACCACACATGAGACACTGCAGCCGCAATTGTGTGATCACCATCTGTAAGTACAGATTCTGGTTGCTTCCCATTCATTGTCTGTGTAAATATTCTGAACAACCACTGAAAGCTTTCTTTGGTCTGGTTATATAAAAAAGCGCTGCCTAATATACAACTCTGTGAGTGATGGTTCACTCCGACAAACTGCGCAAATGGCCACTGTTCAGTATTAATCTTCACTGTCGTATAAAAAATAAGCATATCATTAAAGCATTCATAATCTACACTTGACTTTGAATCTGCACAGAACATATTCACAACATATCCATCTTCATCCAGTTGCATTGCACTAAAGAAACCAGGGTCAATGTTTGATTTCTTCTGTAAGTAATCAATCAAATAATATATTTCTTCATTCTTCATGTTATTTGTCCTCTTCCTTCTCAAGAGGTTTCTTAGATCCATAGGTGTGAATAAGACATTCTCGCGACCACCATCTATGTGCGCGCACAAATTGTATGTCTTCCTTGGTGCAATGATGGTGCTATAAGCTATTTTAGCAATTACAGCATGAACTTCAATTACTTTACGACGTGACCTTAATATAGAAGTCATAAATGAATCAGATAAATCATGGTTATGATCACTGATTATAGTACAAACTACATATTTCTCATTCGAAAATCTTCTTAACACCATTATCGTTGGACATCCACATCATGATTCTAGCTTGCTCCTTATTGGATTTCCACTTGACTTCTTCCAACCTTCCTTAGAACAAACATATATCTTTCTCACCATGACACCCTGTGCATTTTTTGACAAAGAATACCTTCTAACACTGAAGCCGAATTTTAAGGCATAATCATTGTAAAATTTATATGCAACATCCTCATTATTAAACTGCATTTTTTCTACGGAAACAGAGTCAAGTGTACTATCATGTACATTCCTAGTGCTTGCACATTTATCAAGTGTACTGTCACGATAGTCTACCTCATTATCGAATTGCATTTCTTCTGCTGGAACATTCAAGTCAAGAGTGAATCCAATGCCTGCACCCTTCTTATCATGTGCATCATTAGTGCACATGTTCACTTCTTCAAGTGCGTCATTATTAGAGATGTTCACTTCTCCATAACTTTCCAATGATTGAGATAGATCATCTTCATTACAATCAGATGATAAGCTTACCACTGTTATAAGCAAGATATCAATTTGCGTTAGCCAACGCATACATTTACTATGGTTTATTCAAGATGCATATAACAACAGATACCGATAATGTTAAGCAAGTCAAAGAAATGATTGAATGAATCATAGTATAAAAGCAACAACGATTTGTTATTTGCTTATACTATGCATCAAGTTGTTATTTACCATGCCAATAAAAGAAATGATTTGTCGTATATGTGTGTTGACGATAATGGTTCACGTGACAACGATGTAATTATATCTATGACATTGTGAAGCGATTTAAATAGAGATCGCTAAATAAGCAACAATTTTATTACGAAATCGTCACTGCAAGCACACAATAATGTATTTTCCAGACACATTTTGAAATTCTTTCTACATATATCTTACAAATTGATACAAGAAAATACATAATATCTTATAAATCGATATACATATCGCATACTATATTACAAATCGATACGACAATTCAACATAATAGCTTATAAATTGACACTACAAAACACATAATGTCTTACAAATCGATATACATATCACAAAATATATTACAAATCGATAAAAAAATTCAGCATAATAGCTTACAAATCGATATTAACAAAGAAAATAATATCTCACAAATTGATAGTATGTTACTACAACCGCGATTTGTAGTACATTGCATATACTGAGTGAATGGATGATACCAGATGGGGTAGATGCCCTTTCTCACATCTGTAAACAAGCATTCTTGTCAACAGGTCCCAGCGTCTTACAAATATTATTAAGTTTCCAACAGTCGAAGAGACAAGATCCACCTCCAATAACAAAACAATGCTTTAATGACACTCACGATGACATACATTCTTCAACAATAGCATGATAACATGAAAAGATACTAACGATGCCTTAATGACACTTGTTGAAATGTTTGTGCGTCATTGCTTTCTTCTATATTGTCTAACGACAACGAAAAAGAAGAGAATATTATAAAAGAGATGGCCGACAAATGCCCCTATGATGCTCACCAATGACCAAATCAGTCAATCGCGAACCTGAGAATGTTTTGTAACACAAGGCAGGGACGAGAAGTCGACAATGTGTTGTAACACAAGCTAAAAACCAAGGCGAGAACTTAGATTCAAGATGACAACAAAGGCTACTTCGACAAAAGCAAAGGACTGTAAATGTGCGTTGTCAAAGAAAGCTTCTGTTAGAGCATATAGTGTAAAAGTTTACTGTTTAGAGCAAAAACGAAATGTTTGAACTTTAAAGAGTTAACATCATTCTGTTTTTTTTGGATAAAAAGCATTTTTGTTTTTTTTTTTTCAAATAATCATTTTTTTTTTAATAAAAGATATTTTTGTCATTTTTCCAAACCATCGTTTCATGCCCAAAATGACAGGAAAGAGTACTTTTAAGTCTTTGCATTGCAATCACACATAATTCTGATAAAACAGGAGCCCCCATGTGCTTAACGTAGCGCTCAATCGGGGGAGAACACGCAACACCCTCCCATTTATCAGTGGGCAAGCAGACCCTCCCACTTGTACGGAAATAAGCTTTGTGTTTTGAGGTGGTTTTGTCTTGTTATAAAAAAAAAGAAAAGGAAACAGGTTAAAAAAAGATCAGTTTAAGCTGCAAGCTGGATCCAATTTCAATTTTTTTTATCAAATCCAAATCTAAATTCGACCAACTAAATAAAAAATTCAGTATAGCCTGTCAAAAGGCTGCACGAGTCACGATTGACAGCTACCAAACGGGTGTACGAAATGACGTCTCACGTGAAGCAAGAAGCCATATTTGAAGAAAGTGAGTAAATGCATAAAGCCTACAGGGCAGGGCAGCACAGACCGAGCACAAAATAAGACAAAAAAGTAGATGCTGCGGCACATCTGTTTTTTTTTTATTTAAATAATTTTTTTAAGTCTGTAAGTTTTATATAAAATATGATTTAAAAAATACAATTCTTTTAACATTAATTAGATCATTCCAATACGAAGAATAAGGTTGAAGAGATTTATTTATTTATTTTTCGACGGGTAGCAAGAGATTTTTAAAGATGGTTTGTGTGATAGCTTCACAAATAATTAGAGATAAGAGACTCCCCGCTCGCTCGCTCGCTATAAACGGATCTACCTAAACTTTCGAATCGGGTCAAGAGATCTGAAATCCGATCCGTGAAGCGGAAGCCCACCATCGTGGAAGTGGAAGTGAAAAAAGCCAAGACAAAAACCAAAGTGATGGTCCTTCCTAGATAATTCAATTTGTGATTTGTGACTCAGCTGAACCTGTCACGTCGTCCACACGCCTCTCTCTCTCTCTCTCTCTAGTGCATTGCCATCACTGCAGCTTCAACTCAACCCAGGATTCGGGAGAGCAAAAGGCAGAGATGGGTGGGTAATATTTGGATTGTAGATCCGCTTTTGGTGGGTTTTCGTTTCTGGGTGTGCTGAGTTATGTTTTGCTTCATCAGGTGCGGATGAGGAATGCAGCCCATGGCTTGCTCCTACGCCCAGCAAGAGATGGGGGGAGATGTTCTTCCTTCTCTACACGCCTTTCTGGCTCACCCTCTGCATCGGCATCGTCGTTCCTTACCGGCTTTACGAGGTGGGCGAATGCTCCCTACTTCTCTGGACCATTTTGTATGCTTGCTTGTTTTAATTTTAGTTGGTTGTCATTCCTTTTTTTTTGTTATTATTGATGTCTGTGTGTGCTTTCAATGTTGTTGGGATTGATTACATGTGGTGTGTGGGTTTGATTAACTTTGTGGCATTGGCATTGGTTTGTTGGGTGTTGTAATGGCTTTTGAGTTATGGAGAATCATTGAAGTAGTGGGAAGGTTGATGTATTTAATGGTGGTTGTTTGAAGAGTAAGAGAAGTGTTCATTAAAATTAGAAAATCTGAATGACAAGGCGTCATTCAGCACAGAAGGCAAACTACAACAAATAGCAAAAAAAATACATCACATTGTAGGGAACAAGCACCAAGATAAAGAGTAGGTTAACCAGACGTGGGATCCGTGAGGCTAGATATGCCGATCCATGAGTGGTAATCGAATCCCTTCCCAGGTGTGTACGTCACTCTGTGACTGCATATGTAAGGCAGAGGTGGAGTACGGATCTTCCTTGAAGACGCGCCTATTACGTTCTTTCCATAGGTACCACCATACAAGAATGCTTTGGCTCTCGTGGAGGGCCCAAAGTATGTGCTTTGGGAGTGACTCAACCCCCATAGGCTGTCACGACTTGACTGTGAAGACTCCATTTTTTTCAGGCAACTATATAAGCTTGTCTTCCTCCTACGAAAATCTTTGGGTGAACAGTAGAGTATGAAGACGTTCCAGTTCAGTCACTTCCAGCTCCCTTAATCTGCGCCTAAATCTGATGTTCCAGCCGGAGGAAGGCTGCCGGTAGTGCGCAACAGAGCTGTGTTGCTGTAAGGCAATAGATAATAGGTTGGGGAAGAAGTCTGGTAGTGGCCCCACGGTGGTCCATGAGTCCAACCAGAATGCAGTGGATGTCCCTGAACCTAATTTGACACTAATTCTCTGTTTGAATACTGACAGACAGGATCTCCAATTTTGGTGCTTGTTGTCGTTGTATATGTAATAGGATGCAAAGCGGGGCAGTTTTTTTTTTCTCTCTTTTTAATTTTGTATTTAAATGAGGTGGTTAGAGAAGAATGGGTTGCTGAGTGTTTCATATGTTTGGATTTCTCTCCCTCTCTCTCATATCCTGTTTACACATTTTTATGCATAAATGTAATGACATAATGTGGTAGTATATTTTGTTTCATGCGTGTTGAAATGAACATGAATCCTCTGGAATTTTGGATATTTGTTTCTTTTAGAAAAAGTATGTAGCTAGAGAGTTTACTTGAAGCCAAAAAGGTAATTTTGTTATTTTGCTTTGTTGATTTGTAGAGATTTTCAGAGTTGGAGTACCTGCTTCTGTCATTGGTTTCTGCGGTTCCTTCTTTTCTTATACCAGTGATTCTAGTTGGAAAGGTATCTCCTTGACCACCTCCTTTTTGTAGTTGGCATTCTGTTTTATTATTCATCTTGTTTTGTGCATTGTTTTATGATTCATCAGCAACCTTTCTTATTGATGGGCATTATAAGCTATTTCTCATGAGATTGTACTACAATACGTTCAACCCTCAATGATGAAATGATGTAGACTCAGAGACCGGTAACTATCAGTGTATTTGGCATTGATTTTTGTGTTCTAGGACAGTTGATCCAAGTATTTTGGTCAGTATTGAGTTTCCATGAGGCACAAGTTCTGAAAATGATGTTTCTTCAGAGCATAGTTGGCAAACCCGGTGAGTTGACTCGGGAGAATCACCCCAGTTGACCCGGATCGAATCCCAACTGGGTCACCGATTCCGGACCACCGATCCACATACCTCTTATGTATCTTTCGTCATGCATTTTATGGTTTTAATGCATAATTCTCATAAAAGATAATTTTTATATTGAATCATATATTTTAAAATAAAAAATATCAACAATTATGTATAGTTGAATACTTATATAACTTAGTCATTGATGTCATGTGCTAAATTTAGTGATTATACAATTTGGAGTTTGATTTTTTCCATAACACAAAAAAATGCATAGTCCTAACTCGTATGAGTTACCGAGTCAACCTGCTGACTCGCTCAAGATTTAGGCGATCCGGATTCAATTCACGAGTTTGCCAACTATACTTCAGAGAATGGCAATGACAGCTACTAGTTAGGAAGTTATGATATCAATTGTAATTAAACAAATAATTGATCCAATGTAGCACCTCATTGTTTGTTTGAAAAGCTTCAATTTTGTGAACACCAATTTGGACTCACTAGTGTATTGTGGGCAGTCACCTGATATTCATCTCAGATACATGGAGTTCAAAACACCCAAAATGCACAGTTTTCTAGACAAGTTGTAGAAGGCTAATAATTCTTCACATAACAAGGTTGACAGATATGGAATACAGAGCCCTAGTCATGGTTGTAGCAATGGCTGCCGAAGTGTATCGTGGGTGATCACCTGATATCAATACTCAAGTATGTGGATTTCAAAACAACCAAAATCACGTAGCAATCTGGAGAAATTTTAGAAGTCTAAATGGCTAAATAATTCTTTGCAAAATGAGCTTTACAGTATGTTAGACATGATCGTATCAAAGGCTTTGACCAAGCTGCTTCTATTTACCATAAGCATGAAAATTAAAACCTCCGTAGCATACACTGTAGTCCTTGGTTCAGCTAGAAATCAATCACAGTGGCCTGGGCCCATTTGGTCTTGTTGCACCACAATTGTCAAGGCTGAGCTTGTATTTATAACCAAAGCTCTGGCTTGACTTACTTTGCCAGTGTTTTCTGGAATATTATTTCCTCATTTGGACAAATAGATTGAGTGTTAGGCCAGCACCTTGAAATGGGCTCTATTTCCTTTCACCTGTCAGATAGGTTCCATCCATTTACTGCTTTAAATATCGGAATGCATGTTGCAGCTCTTCCTTGGGGGATGAGGCCACCCTCGAAAGAAAGGAAGGAAATGCAATGACACATTCTTGGAAGAAGAATAAAACAACAATTAAATCTAAATAAGCTTTCAGAGTTCTCCTCGTGAATCCATCCATTTATCTAATTGGGGTCTATGCGTGTGACTACTGAATCTGAATTATCACTAGTGGAATTGTGAAGATGACATGATTAAGTGATGGTATTCATGTAAAGTATGAGTTCCCGTGTTATTGGTCGGAGTCCAAATTTTACTGGGGGATGATCACTCAGTTTCATTGTGTAGCTGATGGGAAAAGGGAAAGATGCCTTTTTATTGTTTCAAATGTATCATATTGTTGCCAAAATTCCAAGTGTCAAGTTCAACACAGGAATCTAGTTTTCACATGCATCAGTCGCACTCTGTGGGCAATGTGGTCAGCTGTTGGTTAATTTGTTGTTGGCTTTGTAGTGTCTGCTACCAAAAGAAATGTCTATGTTTATCAGGAACATCTTTCAATTGGGTTTGGCTAATTTTAGAAGTTTTATAAAAGTTGAGTTTTATGTTTTTAAATAATTGAATTTGGAGTTTTGTGAAAAAATAACTTCAGGATGCTTGTTGCAGGAAGATGGTGGCAAACGTTGGAAGGACCGGTACTGGGTAAAGGTCAGTGTCTTTTCCTGCTAAACTGTTAGAGAACATGACCATGACCATGACCATGATCATGTTGACAAACTGCAATTATCAAGGTGACTTCTGCAATTGAATCTTGTTAAAAAGGAAGCTAGTGTTCATCGATTTCCCCCCACGAGTTCAAAGCATGGATAAAGGAACTAAGATTTGGGTTTATGTGAAGTTCTTCCATCATATGATGATCTTGTAATGAAATATCCTCCAAGGATGAGTAGATGCTCAGGCCACTAAGGGCACAATCACAAGCCACAAAGGCACACACTCAAGCCACTAAGGACTCACTTACATAGGCCACTAAACGCACCACAAAAAAACAAAGAGAACACAAACATACACACACACACTTAAAATAATTAATTTTATTAATCATAAAATGCACAAGAATGCATGGAATTACAAAGGCACCAATGACCCCTATTATTAGCATGGGTCGGATCTGCGTTAGGATCTAGGGTCCATGTTATCAATGCTGTTTTATATTTTCTTTTGTCTTAAATGACCCTCATTAGTATTCTTTTGTATTATATGTAAACAGGGGTGTATTTCTGGTATGCAACTCAATGGAGAGTGTATTTCTGGTATGCAACTCAATGTAGATGTTGATATAAAAGGAATAGCAAGAGGCACAATTTCCTAGATTGGGAATTGTGCATATTCAGCCCCTACACGTTTCTGTCTTCTCTCTCTTCCTGCAGAAAATTCAAAAATCCTAAATCTAACATGGTATCAGAGCTATGATCTGGATCAGAACTGGTGGGTCTTTGTAACCTTCAAGATCTGATTTTTCTCCCTCCAGGTAATCATCTATTCCTATTCCCTCTCATCCCTTCTTCTTCCTCACGTTTTCTTCAAACCAACCTCTTTTCTTCAAATCTGCATTCCTTTCTTCTCTATTATTCTGATTCATATTATTAATCTTGATTCCCATAAAGCTTGCTTGCGTTTTTTTTTCTTAAAAACTCTTGGCTCACGTTTCTTTCTCAAAATGTGTTTCTTATCCTTTATCGACAAAGATCATTCAATCTTTTCTCCTATCCTTTTTTTCTTGTTTTCTTCCTCATTTTTCTGATTGATCTCTTGCTTGCTTGATTGAATCTGTTCTTTTATATATCATATGATATTTTTGATATATATTTGTGGTGCCATAGCAACCCAAGATTGATGTTGATACGTGGGTTTGCTAAAAATATTTTTGCTGATAACTGGTAATCGTTGGGTTCCGTTTTAACCTGATCTGCAAAAAAAAAAACAATTATCGTTTTCTAGCTTGTTTTACTCTGTGGTTTATTGTGTGATATTGTCTTTTATCATTATCGTTTTCTGGTTTATTTTACTCCATTGTTTACCGTGTGATATTGGCTTTTCTCAATTATCTTTGATGGATTCAAATTCTTCTCAAGGGTCCATCTTTGCCCATTTTCTCAATCAGTTGATCTCTGAGAAATTGAACAATTTCAACTTTCTTACTTGGAAGAGGCAAATCATTCCTTTTATTAGGAGCTAGGATCTTGTTGGTCGCCTAGATGGAACAGTGGCTGCTCCACCAGAGTTTCTTGTGCACGAAGTTAACGATGACAAAGGGGCTATCATCGCAACCAGAATAGTTTGCAATCTAGATTATATCAACTGGATGAATGAGGATCAGACTTTCATAGCATACATTACTTTCACTTTGTCTCAGGAAGTATTAGTAAGGATTCCAGATGACTGCAGTGCCATGGTATTATGGAACACGTTGATGCATACTTATTCTCAAATTTCAGAGGCTAAGGTCATTTACCTGAAAAGAGAATTTCAGATGTTGCAAAGGGAAGCATCCATGTCTATTACAGAGTACTTCAACAAAATTAAATCCATCATAGATCAGTTAGCATTGATTGGATGCGAAGTTTCTGATAAAGACAAAATTCAGTAAGCTCTAGTTGGTTTGGTACCCAAGTTTCATGTGCTGTCCACAGCTTTGCAGTACACTGGGACTGTTTGTAGTTTTGATGATCTGAAGGCCAAGCTCCTTAGTTATGAGATGTCATTGAAGGGAATGTCTGACATAGGAAAGGGTGAAACAGATTCACATGAAGTGTTGATTAGAGGAACATTTTTGAATCGTAGATATGGTAAAGTTTTTTTTATCATGGAGGATGTGAAATACTTCCTAGGTAACTCTAATAATATTCCTATATGCTATATCTGCAAAAAGAAGGGTCATGTAAAGGCAAAATGCTGGTTCAAGGATGACCCAAGGTATAATCCTGAAGTTCAAGGTAAACCTCTGTTTAGTGATCAACAACATAATAACCCTAACAAGGAACTCCTTTTGCCTGCATTTTCTGGGCTGAGTTTTAAACAAAATGATCAAGGTGTTTGGTATGTTGATTCAAGGGCTACAAATCATGTCACAGGTGGTGCGTGTAAATTCTCTAGATTAATTCCTTATTCTAGTAAAAGTAATATTATTACTAAAGATGGTAAATGTCACCCCATCACACATTCTGGGAATATCCTTATTTCTCCATTTAAATCTTGTCCCATTCACTTATCCAATGTACTGCGTTCTCCCAACATAAAAAAAATATAGTCTATGTTTCTAAACATGTTGATGATACCAATTCTTACATTAAGTTTACTCCATTTTTTGTGTATATAAAGGATCTTCAAACGAGGAAGACATTCACTGAAGGAGAAAGCTGCATCAACATGTACGTTTTCAGAGAAGATCCCTTGAATGCCGAGCTAAATTGGATAGTCATTCGAAGCCCGAGTCCTCTGCGTGTGTCTTCAGTATTTTAGAGTTTGGTCCATCAAATGTTTGACATAGTAGGTTAGGTTATTGTGGTCAAGTTTTTATTAAGAGATTAGTTTCAAATAAAATGTTGCCTAAATATGTTTTGGATCAAGAGTCTAGTGATAGTTTATGTCCTAGTTGTCAACTTTGCAAAAGTCATGTACTTCCATTCAATTCATATAATAAAAGGGCTTCGAGACCTTTTGAAATTATCCATTATGATGTCAGGGGGCCATCCCCACTTGTCTCTTTCTCTGGTAGTAAATATTATGTTTCATTTATCGATGATCTATATAACACAGATTCTTCTGATAGGGAACCACACTCGCGTCGCACCCGCACCCATGCAAGTGTGACACTTGGACACAACTTCCTTTGTGTCAGGTGAAGTCAACCACATTGAGGTCAATTTCTGCCCAAAAGTAGATTAAGTTAACCCTAACCAAGTCTAGTTTTATTATATATATATATATATATATATATATATCCTTACCTTCGCACCTATGCGGTGTTAGTTTTTATTGATGAGAAATGACAATTGTAGATTGTTAATTTGATTTATTATATGAATTTTTAAATGATGAATTGATGATATGATAATTGTTTCTATTTTATTAGTGTTAACTCAAAGCTGTTAAAAATTATATATATATATATATATATATATATATATATATATATATATATATATATATATATATATATATATATATATATATATACCCTCCCCGCACCCAAGCTTTTTTAAAGTGCCGCATCGCCGCATTCACACCCGTATCCGCACCCACACCTATGTGACATAGTCGATGATTATTCTCATTAGACTTGGATATTCTTCTTGAAACATAAATCTTAAGTACTTGATGTGTTTAAAAAGTTTTGTGCTTATGTTCGTATCCAATTTTCCTTGAGCATTCTAAATTTTCAGTGTGATGGTGGTGGTGAATACTCATTGAAGGAATTTATTGATTTTTTACGGAATAATGGGATTAAGTGAAGAGTTTCACGCCTGCAGACACCTCAACAAAATGGCATTACCGAAAGAAAGCATCACCTTATTGTAGAGAGTGTGTTGTCCATGATACATGCAAGTAAGATTTTCATAAAACTGTGGACCGAGGCATTTCATTCATATCATAAACCGATTTCCCATGAAACTCTTGCAAAATAGTTCTCCTTCGTGTTATTTGAGAAGCATCCAAATTATGATGAGTTAAGGGCATTTGGTTGTGTATGCTATGTTCATGTGGACAAGCAACTGAGAAGCAAATTTCAGGACAAGGCTTGTATCTGTCGCTTTGTTGGATATGCTGATGACTACAAGGGTTATAGATGTTACGATCCTAAGTCATGAAATATCAAAATCTCTAGAAGTGTTATATTTGATGAGTGTAATTTTTCTAATGATATGTGCAACAATCATGTTTTACAGGACAAGAATAATGTTGAAGTATATTAGCCTTGGTTGGACGATGGTTTATTTTCAGCAATGAATAATGAAATGCAACAACCGAATTATAATTCTGACCAAGTTCATGATAATGAATTAGAGAATGATGCCCCTGAGGTGAACATAAAAGATGATCGTGACAATGTACAAATAAACTCAAGAAAATTTAAAGGTGTCTACACAAGGCACAACAAAGGTCAACAACAGTCAACGCCGAGTAATCAACAACCACAATCAGATCAAGGGAGTCAACTTGAGCCTGTGAGAAAGTCAAATAGGATGAGACATCCGATCGAAAGATGGTAAGCTATGAAAATTTTAGCACGAATTTTCAATTTTTTCTCACCCAGATTGAAAGGTAGCAGGAACCCAGAACGTTTCAGCACACAGTGCAATCCAATAGGTTGATAAAAACAAAATGATTTCCACATAAATTCTACAAGCAATGGGAGATGTAGGGTGTTTCAGAAAGGTGGTTCCTCAACAAATGTGATTGATATTAGTTGTTTCAGAAAATAATTGTATTTTTTGGGTATTTGAGCAAACATTATCTGCAACTAGGAGTTTTGACTCCTGTTTGGCTACAAACACAATGATTGCTACTGGCTTTCTGAGGTTCAGTTTCTAGGCAATTTGCAGCAGCACTGGTGCTATTGCATCGGTAAGGTCAGGTCCAGTGAGTTTTTCTTGACAGATATACTTGTTTCTTAGAATACAAATCTACATGTGTTAGAATTTTTCTAAGCATAGTCACAAATATAGATGATATTCTGAAAATATAGCGATAACATAGCTGTAAATTCATAAAACAATATTAAAGGCAAAATATCATGATATTTTGAAAATCTCAGAAGTGTATATATATCACGATATTATCACAATAATGTCATGATATTGAGTTATCTTTTACTTTTTTTCTATATCTTAACTACATTTTTCTTAATTCTTTTATATGTTTTACTTATTTCTTTTATTATATGAGTATTTTATTATCTAAACGTTATTTTTCTTACTTATTTTTACTATTTTTATATTTTTAATATTTTTTAAAGCACCAAGTTTTATCAACTAAACCTATATTATAATGGGAAATTGCCTTTCTGAGATATAGCCGAGACCAATATTTGTGAATATGCTTCTAAGTTGTTCCTTTTCGTTAAAGTTTTAAACTTCTTTGCAACTCTCCAGGAATTACTATAGATTGTAGAATTTGGCCAACAAAGAAGTACATGCCTGAAAAGTCTGCATTCAAAATCTCACAGAGAGAGCAACTTTGGGCAGCCATGGCTTGTTAAAGAGAGGAATTTCAGTTTTTTTGTTTTATTTGATGAATGTCTCAGATAAAATTAAGCCATGGATAAAAAAAAGGATCCTGTACAGCTTCTACAATATGATGTATGAAAAAGGAAAAGCTAAAAACAACAAGATTCATGCATAAGTTCTGACATAACAAAGGCAATTAAAAGTTATGGAAAGCTTCACCACAAAGAATTGTGTAAATGGATCAACAATGCTTTTGTGGAAACAACAATAGTCTCAAGATTCTGAATGCTACCAAATTTAAGCTGAAAAATGATCTTGAAGTTTAAGTGGCAATTTTGTTAAAGATCACAACTTACAAGTCAAGCTGATTCCTGGGTGATACTTGGTAAAAATAGAATTGCATCACAAGATATTACTTGAAAGTTCATCACCCCCTGTTCAAGCAAGTAAACCTAGCAGGATGAGTGAAACAAACTACAAGACGTGGTTCTTTTGTGTGAACCAATACTAGTTTGTTTGGATGCATGTGTGTGTGTGTCTGAAAATCAGTAGCACTGCACTATACAGAAAAATCATAGATACATGTTAGTAGGTAAATTAAACCCCTTAAATGCTTTTATCACGGTTAATTTAACACAAGAAATGTCATTGATTCAATGTATTGTACATGTGTGTGTATTATTTAATGTGATACCATATATATATATAATGGATGCTTCTATGGTGGTATTGTACCACCGTAGCTTAAGGTGGTACATGCTTGATTTACGTAGATCTAAGCTTCAAAAGCAAAATCTAACCATTGGACTATGCTTAGCATATTCTATTTATTATTTTCATGTGTTAAAGTTGACTCATATATGATGTTTTATACCATTTTTAAACCACCCTTATTTTCATGAATTGTGATTCGTTGATTTTCACCATCTCAAAAACTGGAATCTTATGGTGTATTAAATATGATAAAACCTTCTAATATACTCAATAAATCATTCTAAACTCATCTGTGTGGTTAGATTTACCATTATCTGGCTAGATCATACCGCCGTAACATATCATGATACATAGCCACTATATATATATATATATATATATATATATATATATATATATATAGAGAGAGAGAGAGAGAGAGAGAGAGAGAGAGAGAGAGAGAGAGAGAGAGAGAGAGAGAGAGAGAGAGAGAGTAATGTTTAATTTCCAGACCATGTATCTTCCAGACCATCCTAGACTCCTTTTAAAAAACATATTTGCATGTGTTTTTTACTTAATCTAAACCCGTAAATATGATATCTATGTTTTATTTAGTAGAAAACATGTATTAGTTTAAATATTTTTCAGGTTTACATGTGCTTTTAGCTCCACAAAAAAAATCAATGGTTTATATTACAGCAAAAACTTGCTTAACTAAAAATCAAGAATTCTTGTTAAATTAATTTTATCCAAAGCATGGTTCTTAGTGAATAAGTAATGATAGACACCTTTATAGGTTTGGATTAATCAAAAAACACATGTAACTGCATTTTTTAAAGGGTCTGGGATGGTCTGGAACCTACACATTACTCTCTCTCTCTCTCTCTATATATATATATATATATATATTACTGTACTGTATAACAAGGTCTTAGATCTATGTGTTATTAACTAAATCTTATCATGGTTAATTAAATCCAAAGTAAGGCCTTTCATTGAGTTATGTGGTGTAAAACCAGGCTGCTGCAAGTGGCTGGTATAATAGTTAGGTTAAGTTTGGTATGGTATTCATACTAAGAGGATACGGGGATGCCCAGATCCATTAGGGGTTAGGAGCTCAAATCATATAAATAGTCCTGTGTACAGTTTGAAGTCAGTTCTGAAATAATATTGAAAAATTGGAAGCTGTCTTCCCTTGAAAGGAGGCTCACACCCATCCTTCCCTTCTCTCCCAACCCTTCATGCTATCCACCCCCATCTTCATCTCCCTTCAGCCACTCAGTGCAAGATTGGGTCTGGATGGCCGCCAGACTTTCATCTCATGCGGTGCTTGGAATTGAAATCACCAATGGCATTCTCAGATCAGGTGCAACACCAAATTGCCTTAGCAATTTTGTTCCCATCAAGAGGTTTAGCTGGCCATCACACAACTTTGGAACATTTCTTCCCTGTGCATGAACATCACCAGCCCACACACAAGGCTTTCTCCATTATGCAGTGCTGCAGTGCTATTGGTAATTTATTTTTGTCATTATCAGAGACCTACTTCATGTTCCCTTAACTTGATGTAATCATATGGCTGAATGCCTCAGAAGATTTAATCTATTGTACCCTATTGACAAGGTGTTCCTTCAGTTTATAGGAAGTGACAGAAACTAGGTTCGGCGTTCAGCAGCGGATCACGAAATTTGCCAGATGATGCTGCACTTCCATAATACTAATTGTACGTGTCATGTATGATGTTGCATGTGTCTGTATATGCCCCTGCACATTCACAAGAGGACTGACATTGGATTTTGAAGTCCAATCATTTACAATCTATTTCATTTATGGCCTTGTATCAGATCCTGATATTGCAAAAAAGACCTTTTCTTAGTTACTATGGCATATTGACAAAATATTTGACAGAAAAGGATATGGTTTGAATTTATTATGTCACATAACATCCATATGACTCAATGATGGATTACTGAGTGAAAAAGATAACTGGCTGTCTGAGTGAATGATGCTAATCGAATATGTAGCTATCTGTTGTGAGAGTGCTTCAACTATCATATGAGAAAGTATGGTCAAAAGTGATGTGAATTAACTATGGCCAAATTTTTAGAATATGTCATTTAGAGCAGATGGTCAGCCAATCTCCAGTTTGGTGCTCCTCATGGTACAATGCTTCTTGATCTCTTGGATACTTTTAGCAAGCAGAAAGCTGTTTATATCAAGCATAACTTTGGCCATGATTATGTTATTTAAGCTTAACACTCTAAATTCATTTTGTTGATTGTGACTATGCCAATGTCCACCTAATGCTTCTATTTACTAATCTGTGGCAGGCCAGTTTGTGGATTTCTATATTTAGTTATGTTGGCAACTATTTCTGGACTCACTATTTTTTCACGGTCCTTGGAGCTTCCTATACTTTTCCATCTTGGAAGATGAATAATGTAAGTACAAAAGGTGATTCCTATGGGTATGATTAACTCTTAAATTTCAGTTTCAGATTTTGTTTTTTGTCCTGTTGTATTCAGGGTTTTAACTTTTAAAAGGAATGAGGCAATTTTGTCATACATCATAGCAAGGTGTAAGCGAAACAATTTAAATTCTTTTTTTGGGATTGAGAAATTCCAAACTTGCCATGCAACTCTGGTAATATTGTAATTTTAAATCAAAAGGCTAGGTAAGTCAATTGTTTGAATATTATCTGATAGATGCAATAGTGACCTGATAATATTCGGTTCTGGAGTCAGGACTGTAAATAAGTCTTGATAATTAAGATTTGGCACACAGGATCCTAGTAGTAAATGTTCTTGGATTTGGTTTGGTGGTTAATAAATGAGAAGAGAGTCTGATCTATTGACCCCTGTGTCACAAGGATACAAAATGTGGGAATGGGACATGATATGGATATGCTTGGTATGACAGCAGTTTTAAAAAATGAAGACATGACCATAAACACACAAAATGCGTGCATGCATGCATGCATGCATGTGTGTGTGTGTGTGTGTGTGTGTGTGTGTGTGTGTGTGTGTGTGTGTGCATGCATGATTCTTAGCCTAAATCAATAGAACATATCATCTCAAGTTCAAATTCTTGAACAGCAACCCTACATCACTATACTTGAGAACATCAAATAATAAAACTAAGTTGATACTGAAATATAATGTAATTTATGACAAATTTTAAAAGAAAGACAATGCAAGTGAATACAAATTAAGTAATCAAGATCATAAAACAAAATAGTTAATGTTAATGACACAATGTTGAATGTGTCTGACACTAGTTTGACTGTTTTCATAAAGTAACCTAGTGTTTCCGAGTGCCATGTCATGCTGACACAGGATACACCGGCTAAGTGAAGTGTCTGTGTGACATAGATTGATCCAGGTCTAATTCCTACCATCTTGACATGGACCTGAAACTGTTCCTGCCTAAGTCAATTCTGACCGGACCCTGATCCTGGTACCTGTCCCTGATAGTTGTATTTGGGTCCGGACCCAGCCTGGACTGACCTAGATGCTGCCTGTTGACAGCCCTAAGGTAGAGGTCCACTAGAAAATATAGCCCTACCAAAGATGGTGTCACTACATAAATATCTGTCCTGGAATCTTTGTTCAAAGGGAACATTCTTCCTCTTTTGTTGAAGGTATCTATGCATGAGCTGCCCTTGCCCAATGTAGCTTCTTTAGCTTGCCCTTATTTCTCCCTTTTCCCCTTGGCTGGAAGCATACTGTTTTTATTCATATTCTCGTTATGATGGATCATGGATCTTTTCCAATAGTCCACTAATTGATTACTGGAATTTGAAGGAAGGTAATACTGAGTAGAAGGAATAAATGACTCAAATAAATAGGTTGGAGTGAAGCAAAATGTTTGGACTGGGGTTCTATCTTTAGTCAACTCTTATAAGCTGGTCAAATAAAAGCATTATCTTTTTGAGCTTGAACCCTCTCAGCACCAGGCAATTACTAGTTTGTCTGCTTCCATGGCCCATTAGTGTTTTTTCTAAGGGTAGGTTCCTCAAACCATACATTATATCATGGTTTTAAAACTCGCCGAGTCAACTCGGTGACTCGGCCCTCCAGCGAGTCAACCCAGCAGGGTAAACTCGGCTTGCCTTGACTCGGCCTGGACTCGGCCTGACTCGGTCGAGTTCTGGGATATTTGAAATTTGATTTTTTGGGTATTTCAAAATAACAGTTTAATAATAAATAATAAATTACAAGACAAACCAGTTCAAAGATACAATAATCTATCAATCTTTATGTGTTGATTAAACATATTGGCAAAAAAAATGATTCAAAGATCTAACAAAAAAGTGAAGCATACACGTATCAGTGCTTGTACTTCATGTTCTGGTGTTGGGTGCCTTTGAGTGTTGTTTTATGAACACATATCATATCCTTCATTGTATATAAAAATACATTTTTGTACAAAGTCTGTATCACACCTGTGCATAACAATCTGTACCCTGTCATCCTTATTTTTTGACAGAAACACCCATATCATACCAGTTGTGCTGATCTTGTACAGTATGCTTGTACATGTATCCATGTGACAACATTTCCCTTGGTCATAATTGGAATTTCTTCTGGTGATTCATTCTCTTATTGTTGTTTTACCTTGTTGCAACTAATTCAATCTGGCTTTTTATGCAAGATGATGTGTTGCTGTTCTCAATGAGGTGAGATCACTAGAAAGGAAAACTAACAAAAGCTAGGGTGTCTTCTGGAGAAGTTTAGCTGAAATTCCTAAACCATTCTATTTAGAAACTTGACTTTAAGACTTAAGTATGTTTCTAGACTCAGTTACATGGGGCCTTTATTGAATACCAAAAACATGCTTGTTATGAAGAAGTTTCTTCATGTAACTTGATCTTTCCATGTGACCTTGTTATGAAGAAGTTTGTACTTTTTCCACTCTGAACTTGCAATTTTTTATTGTCAACTCTTTAGACTATATGTTTACTGAAAAACATGGTTTGAGACAAATTATATATTGTTTTTCTTTTAAAATCAAAAGTTAACAAAACCCGGTCCGAGTCACCGAGTTGACCCGCCGAGTCACGAGTCAATAAAGAACGAGTCGAGTTCCGAGTCACGCGTTTTAAAACCTTGCATTATATTGCACAAATTCTTTTCTCAAAATTTAGAAGATGGTCACTGTATGGAAGTATGCGGATGCACTAAAACACTAGCCACTTGAAGGCTTACAAGATTACAATCATACAAGTGTACATGCACAAGTCCTCCATAGGACAATACAAAGATCAATAAGGCAAATGAAAGATACACAAAAAGTAAAAAATTATAAGCCTTTTATTGATCAAGTGCTTAATACACATGGCCCATATATATACACAAAACCGAGGAGAAGAGGGACCATTGGGAGCTCCCAATGGAGTCGTTGGGAGCTCCCAACGGCCATATTTCTGACCGTTGGGAGCCCCCAATGACTCTATGGTCATTTTGACCATAGAGCCCCTAAACGTCTTCTAAAATTATATTTTAAGAAAAAAATAATTATTTTAATAAACAATTTTATTACATGAGTGAAATGACAAAAATGCCCCTATAGAGCATATACCTATATAACTGAATATATATATATATATATATATATATATATATATATATATATATATATATATATACATACAATCTTAACACCCCACCTCAAACTTACGGTGTAAACATCGAAAGTTTGTTGAGAAAGAAAAAAAAACGTGGAGCAATAAGAGGTTTAATAAAAAAGTTTGCAAGTTGAAATTCTGAGGTGACAAAAGGCAACTCAATAGTTCCTTTCAGGAATTCATAACAAACATAATGACAATCCATTTCGATGTGCTTGGTGCGCTCATGAAATGTGTGGTTGCTGGCAATGTAAATTGCACTTTTATTATCGCAACACATCTTCGAAGGTTTGAGGACGTCAAAACTCATATCTCTGAGAAGATTTTTTAACCATACAAGTTTCATAGTTGTAGTTGCCATAACTCTGTATTCTGCTTCAGTGAAAGATGATGAGACCTTCTGCTGCTTCTTGCATCTTCAGGCAATCAGAGAATCACCTAAAAAGACACAAAAACCAATAGTTGAGATTCTATCATTGGGATTTCCTCCCCAATCAACATCAATATAAGCAAGTAAATCTAAAGATGAAGATGGGGATAGAAAGAGTCGTTTAGTTATGGTATTCTTGATATATCTGCCGATCCTTAATACAACACTCATGTGTACACTTGTGGGAGCATGTTTAAACTGACTAGCAGAGTGAACGACATGAGCGATATCTGGTCTGGTGATAAACAAATAAGTGAGAGACCCAATTAGTTGTCTATAAGGTGTGGGGTCTTCAAGAAGAGTCACATCTTCAAGTCCTAATTTAACATTCACCACTTTAGGAGTTTCCATCTTATTATCTGAAATGCCAGATTTAGCATATATATCTGCAACAAGATTCTTTTGAGAAAGTATGTACTCCTGGGAGAGCATGTAACTTCATTTCCTAAAAAATATCTTAAGAATCCTAGGTCAGACATATCAAAAATATCTTTTAACACATTTTTAACATTACTACCTTTTTTGTCGTTCCCTGTTATAATCATATCATCCATGTAAAGTAGAATGATAACAATGCTAGTACATGTATTTTTCATAAAGAGAGCAGTGTTAGTATAGCATGAACGAAAACCCAAATTAGTCATAACATTACTGAATCTATCATACTAGGCCTTGAGAGCCTCTTTAAGACCATACAAAGCTTTTAAAAATTTAAGAGATTTTCCTTTTTCAATATCAAATCTCGATGAAGGATTCATATAGACTTCTTCGTTTAGTTTTCCATTAAGAAAAATATTTTTAACCTCTAATTGGTATGTAGGCCATTTTTTAGTTGATGTAACGGCTATTAGAGTGCTAACACTAGTCATTCTAGCTACGGGTGCAAAAGTCTCTTCATAGTCAATTCCATATTCTTGTTAGTATCCTTTAGCTACTAACCTCACTTTATATTTCTCTAAAGTTTCATCACTCTTGGTTTTTACTTTAAAAACTCATCGACATCCAATGAGTTTCTTGTTTGGAGGTAACCTAACGACCTTTCAAGTTTTTGTTTTCCTAAGATCATCTAGTTCTATGTTCATGACTTCAATCCAATGAGGAACATTTTTAGCTTCATTATAGTGTGAAGGCTCATGATGTGAATGTAAAGTTATTAAGCAAGTCCTATAATTAAGGCGTAAGAAGGTAGGCGTTGTATCCATTGAAAATAAGATGAGAGAAAATCGTTTACGGTGGTTTGGACATATTCGACGAAGGCCTAATGATGCTCCAATTAGAAGGATGGACAAATGAAAAAAATATATTAGTCAAAAGAGGTCGAGGTAGGCCTAAGAAGACTTGGATGGAGATGATAGGAAATGATATGAATGTTTTGAACCTCACCGAGGACATGACTTTGGATAGAAATGATTGGAGGAGAAGGATTCATGTGGAGGACCCAGAATGATTTTCTTTTTTGGTTCATATCGCCGACCCCAATTGTTTTGGGATGAAGGCGTAGTTGTTGTTGTTGTTATAATTAGGAGATAATGTCTCATAAGAAACAAACCTATTTGGTGGAATAGATTCTTTACTAGATCTTCTAAGAGGAGTTTCTTCTATAAATTCACTATATTGAGACATTTTTTCTAAGGGACTAATAGGATTATTTTGCTCACGCCGGGTATAAACTTGAATATTTTTAGGAGAATTATCAATGATGTCATCACTATTCGGTGATGTTCCAATATTAGAATATTCATGATTTATATCACCTATAATTTCATAATGATTCAAAGAGTCATCATTAGCATGCATATCTTCCTTTAGAGTGAGATCATACAAAAACATATAATCCATTTCTTCCCTCTTATCATATTCTTCAAAACCATTTTCATCTTCTAAGAATGTCACATCTTTGGAAACATAAAGTTTGTTATTTTTGAAATCAAAGCATCAATATCATTTTTTATTTTCACCGTATCCAATGAAAACACGTTCAATTGCTTTTGAAGATAACTTGTCTCTTTTGTGTAAAAGCACAAAACATTTACAACAAAAAATTCGCAAACGATTGAAGTTGGGTGTTATTTTAAGAAGTTTTTCATAAGGAGCGATATTTTTCAAAGTGGATGATGACATTTGTAACGCCCCAAATTTCAAACTTGCGAACCCTTTTCAGAAAAACAGGCAAGAGACTAGAAATATCTCTTTCCTTCAGAGTTTGTTTATGAAATCAACAAAAGATTTTTCTTTGATAAATCATAAGGCAAGCTTACAACTTTGGGCACGTTAGCTAAAAGAACCAAAACTCACAAGATTCGGATATCCCAAGGGAAATCCGATACAAACCCAAGCGTCCAGGACGCGAGCTAAGGGCAGGAAGAAGAAGTCTTGAAGCCATCTTGCAATCGCGCCATCGCCCGTAGTGTACCTAAAAATCACCTGTACCCATAGAATGGGTTAGTTTCGCGAAAAACTAGTAGGTGCACAAGAGAGACTACAAGGAACTGAATTAAGTACATTTAATTCAGTAGGCTACGCAGTTTAAAGCAGATATGCAGTTAAACAGGTAAGCAATGCAAGCAGGTGAATAGTGCAAACACGTAAGCAATACAAGCAAATAAGGCGTGCGAGCGAGTAAGCAGTGCAAATGCGTAAGTAGTGCAAACAGTAAGCAGTTCAACGCAAGTAAGCATACGATCCATTTGATCGTAAGCTGTGAACTACTACGCAACTAGCTTGTTTTCGTTCCTAGAACAAGGTCACAACATCTAATCACCATCAGGACATCGTTTGTCGCTCACTACTTCTAACAAACGCGTTGTCCTGAACAACCTTAATCTATCCTCATCTCTCAAAGTCTTACGCGGCTAACCGTCACCGGTTATGACGCACTAAGGCGTCATACTTTCTCAGAAAAGCTCACCCTTCCGTAGAAGGTCCAAAACATGATCACTAACTCAAATCACTAACGATCTGATTCTCATATCTGAGTCATGCACGTAATCATGCTAAAACAGAAAGCCGAAACTATGAATTCATAGTTGGCTATCACAAACAATCTCAGAAGATCGTCACAGCTCACCATAACTTTTTATGGTAAGCGAAAACACAAGATCCACGTCAGATCGTTCGGTCCGAGAGATATACAACCGGACAAGGAATTACCGCCCTAGAGGGTATACCTGATCTTGGACCCTACACTTCCTCACAGGAGTTCACCGTCTTTGCAGCTACCCGTTCGTGGACAGTGTACATTCTCACAGAGATCTACTCTAGCCGGGTCACCCGATCTGGGAAATGTATAACCTCACAGCGAAACCTTTGGGAAACAGATCCCCAACATATGCCATATCTAATGAAAATCATTGCGATACACGCATCAACACAAAAGACCGCTCTTGGGGTCGATAGCTACTAATACAAACAACAAGATCAACGCCGGATCACCTGGTCTGGGAAATGTATAACTTCACAAGGAATTCCGCCCTAGATGGTATACCTGATCTTGGACCATACACTTCCTCACAGGAGTTCACCGTCCTTGCGGCTACCCGTTCGTGGACAGTGTACATCCTCACAGAGAATCTACCACTCTAGCCGGGTACCTGGTCTTGATCATACACGCCCTCGCAGATAATCCTTTGGAGATCAGGTGCTCGTCAGACACCCTACTTGGTGATACACGCATCTATACAATCGACTGCTCCGAACAGTTGATTGCTCTCGAGGTCAGTAGCCACAATATGGGCACAAGCATGTATATCAGCAATATGCATTGTATCACTCCGCGCAGAAGCATATAATCCTACGCATCGTATGATTGCCACGAAGAATATTGCAATCCTCAAATAGGCCCTCAAAGCATGTGTAAACGACACATGAGAACGCGCAGATATGGCAATTCAGTTGATTCTATGGGCGAAGGGTAACTAACTCTACCCGTCAGCCAAACAAAACAACTGAATAAGACAAGCACTCATAACAATGCTCGTAAAACATATAATTACCATAAAATAGCTCAGTCCATGAACAAGTAATTAAATTAATCGTAAGGCATAAACCATTACATCACAAGCCATTCATAAGCAATCATACGGCAACAATTTTATCACAATATGTAAGCAGCTTATAAGACAAGCGGCCACATCAATCCTAGTTGCCACCAGTTCGTAGATTACGAGCTGTATGCAATCACATCAATCATAAGAGATGCAAGCCAACAAGTGCTACACTACAATAAGCACCAAACAGTTCGACCAAGGGATAAATCAAGTCACATGCTAATATGTAGCAACTGGTATAATGCTATTATTATAATCATTTAACTAGCATGAGAAACTCCTTATTACTCCACAAAGAACTGCGTAAGCAGTTTAACCAACTAGAGTAACGTCTTGACAGGCGTGCTTAGTTCAACGAGTAGCATACTGAACTATCGAGCAAGCAAGCGAATTAGTAGTGCAAGCGAAGCAGTAGTGCAAGCGAAGCAGTAGTGCAAGTGAAGCAGTAGTGCAAGCGAATCCGTAGTGCAAGTGAATCAGTAGTGCAAGCGAATCTGTAGTGCAAGTGAATCTCACGACCCACGACCAGTGTGAACAGACCTTATGTTTCGATAATTACTGGCTTGCGGGTACGCGCAAGCAAAACGTAGAAACAACTGAGACTAGTTCGGGCGTCTGTTATTCTATGTATTTTCAATAACCCGAATAGCTAGTTGAGTCCGCTCCAAAGGGGACGGCATTAGCCGAGAGAGGATTCCCCAGAGGCTGAAAAACAGTGCTACGGATGCATCCAACTTCTGCAGAAGTGTTGAGCTAACTTGTGTAGCCCATATCCCCTAACTCCAATGACTGGGGAGGCCGGATCTTTGCCCGTGGGTGGTTGTTAACAACCTGTCCATTGGAGTTTTTGTACCGATCTGTCCTCTCCCTTGACAGACAACCAGAAGCGAACGGGTGCGTTAGGGGTTGCTTAACTAACGACCCATTCTATGCTGTGGTCTTTAAACCACTCGAGCATCTTGCCTGTGAAGGCGAATGTGAGGCCATTTATGTGATTACAGCATTGTGCATTTAGCACTATCCGAGGTCGCACGACCGTCTCATCCGATTATCGCAGTACTAGACGTGTCGTGCACGACTACAAGTACTCTAGGATGAAGGGGGTATAGCTCCTCAATAGAAGCCTCAACAGGAGTGTTTCACAAAGATGTAAAGTTTATCAACTTTACTCTATCTTTTGAAACAACAGTACCTTGTGCCAACATGATGCATGTGATTATCTCGAATCACATCCGCTATCGGGGTATCTACATGTCTTGCATGACTCGATACCGGCCTCGATTGAAGGGATACAGGTCTCTCAACAGAACACCCGCTAAGAAGTTCGCTTGAACCTCCAATTCGGGATCACCCGAGATATGCCAAAAAGGCGAGCAGAACCAGCCAGTCACATCCTTCCAAATGCTTCGATTTGGAGCAGTCTTTGATGCTTTTGCGCAGCTCCCTGAAACCTCAAGTCGACTCTCCAGGACTGCACGCACGAAGAGCCAGGATCCTTGCGAGGTATCCCTCTCCTTAGACGAGAATGTATCGCTCGCTCCCGACTGAACTCTTGTCGCAAGAGGGAGAGGGGTGAATGCCCCTTGCATCCTCCACGAGGATGCCTTTAACGCATACGCAAAGAGCAAGAACCTGCACGTCATCTGCAATAGCAAGGCAATACCAACACATATGCAAAGGCAAGAGCCTAGGCGCAAAGCGCGACGGCAAAGTAAAGACGGTAAGCAGAAGTGCAACGCAAACCCCCGGCACAACGCGCAACGGCAAAGTAAAGACGGTAAGCAGGAGTGCAACGCAGAACCTTTGCACGATGTGCAACGACAAAGCAAAGGAACTGTAAACAGGAGTGCAACACAAAACCTGTGTGCGATGCGCAACGGCAAAGTAAAGGACAAGGATCGCAAACCGCGTCCTTGAGTTAAATGCGTACTCGTATAAATATATATGATATATATATATATATATGCATATATATTTATTTAATTGTCCTTTTTAGTTAATTGAACTCAATTCAATTGTCCAAGTCTTCTGTGCAATCTTCCCCTACCTTAAGAGTTACAAACTTGTTGTCGTCCGCGGATGTACGCGATTGGCGGCTTGGGTCGCGGAGCGCGAGCAAGATCCGTCGTACGAGCTGCAAAAGTAACGATCTTAGCAAGCTAATACCAAAATAGAAAGTCAGGGGCACTATCGTCGTCCTGACGTACAAGAAAGCAAAGGCAGGCGCATCGTGCACATGCGCACCTGCTATAAGCGCAAGAAGCAGGGGCAGGGCCACAAGCCCCTGTTGACATGCTGTCAGCAAACAACGGGGAGGCAGGGGGGTTGCTCCCCTGCCCTCCGAAAGCAAGGGTAGGCAGGGTTGCGCCCCTGCCTTACGAAGGCAACGAGGGAGGTCGAAGCGTCGCCTTGCTTGCCAGAAGAGCAAAGAGACAGGGGGTCAAGCCCCCCACCCGTTAGCACAAAGGAGGAGGCAGGAGGCTTTGCCCCTGCCTGTCGAATACACAAAGAGGCAGGGGCTTGGCCCCTGCCGGTCGAACACGCAAACAAGCAGGGGGCAAAGCCTCTGCCTGACGCCCGAGAAGAGGGAGCAGGGAGGAGCTCGGCCCCCTCCCCTGCAGTAACAAGTAGCAGGGAGGGGGCTCAGCCCCTTCCCTGCCAAACAAAAGGGCAGGGAGGGGGCTCAGCCCCTCCCCTGCCTAATAGGGAGCAGGGAGGGGAGCTCAGCCCCTCCTCTGTCTAATAGGAAGCAGGGAGGGGAGCTCGGCCCCTCCCCTGCCGAACAAAAGGAACAGAGAGGAGGGGGGGGGGGGGGGGGCGAGCCCCTCCTCTGCCGTAACAAAAGGAAAGGAGGAGGGCTCGGCCCCTCCCCTGCCGCAACGGAGAGGAGTAGAGAGGAGGGGGCCTAACCCCTCCTCTGCCGTAACGGAGAGTAGCAGAGAGGAGGGGGCCAAACCCCTCCTCTACCGTAACGAAGAGCAGCAGAGAGGAGGGAGCCGAGCCCCTCCTCTGCCGTAACGGAGAGCAGGGAGGGGTGTTGTGCCCCTCCCCTGCTAAAAGGGGGCACAGGGAGGGGATTTGACCCCTCCCGTGGCCACAGAGAGAGGTGAGGGAGAGAGAAGAGACTGCGAGGAAAAGAGGGCGTACCTGGTGGTCACCGACGGCGACAGCGTCGGCATCGGAGGCTGTCGCAGGTGGCGGCGGGTCGGCAATGCAGAGGAGCGAGAGAGACCGAGAGGCAGTGAGGGAGAGAGGCAACGAGAGAGGAAGAAGGGGGGCGGGGGTTATCTTTGAAACCCCGGCCTCTCTGTGTTAAAAACACGGGAGGCGGTGCCTCCATTCGGGTCCAGGGGGTCCGGGTCCGACCCGAATCCAAACTAATTTTTTTTCCGTTTATTACAACATTTGATTTATTAAATAAGTAGAAGTTAACACAACTTCGGCCAAAAAACTTTTGGAAATATTTTTAGAAATAAGGTTCTAGCGGTTTCTATTATATACTTATGTTTTCTTTTCGATAGCCCATTTTGTTTTGGTCTCCTAGGACAAGATCTTTGATGGCAAACTCCATTTAGTTTTAGATAGTTTTGAAAATCATTAGATAGATATTCCTCATCGAATCTGATCTAAGAATAAATATATTGCTTTGAAATTGATTATTAACTTTCATGTGAAATTCTTTAAAGGAGAAAACTTCCGACTTAAGATTAAGAAAGTAGACCCATACATATTTAGTAAAATCATCAATAAAAGTCACATAATACGAGTAACCACCTTTAGACATGACCGACGGACCCCATACATCCGAGTGCACCAATTCAAAATGTCTTGTTGAGACAAAGGTTCTATTTGAAAATAGAATAAATTTTATTTTTCTAAGAATACAATATTTGCAAATCATATATTTTTCGTTACAAAATTTGTTCCCAAAAGAAAAAACATACATTTTAGAATAGCTTGGATGTTCAAGTCTTTTATGCCAAGTTTCAATACCCTTATCTTGGGCATAAGTACAAAAAGAGTTTAAAGGAAGAGACAAATGATCCATAAAGTAAAGATCTTCCTTCTTATGGCTTTGCCCTATCCGCTTTTCGGACCAAAGATCCTATACAAAGCAACCATTAGATGAAAAAAATATTTCACATCCATAATTGAGAAACGAAAAAAATGTTTAAATTTAGTTTGGAAACAACTCTAACTTTTGAAACAAAAAATTTTTGAATTTTTTTAGAATCTAATGTTCCTATACTCTTAATTTTTAAAATGGTTCCATCGGCCGTAGAAACACAAGATAAATTTGAATTGGTGCATATACTGGTTAAGGTATTCTCACATAGTCATATGGAAAGATGCTCCCAAATATAGAATTCAAGAGTACGTACCGGGTGAGGATGCAGAGGCAATGGCGGCACCCGATGTAGAAAGAGTTGCTTTGAGAATTTGTTGAAGTGCCATGTATATTTCTCCAAGTGTGTCTTTAAGATTTTCTCCACTTTTGCCTCCTTCCTTCTTGGGAATAGATTCTTCAACGAAAGCAACCTTATATTTGAATGTTCCATTTACTTTGGGTAAGCGGGTTTAACGTGACCCGACTCATTACAATGATGACAAATAATCATTTTTCTTTCTCCACTATAGTTATTATTATTATTATAGTCATTTTGCCTTTCAAAGTGTGAAGGCTTATAGGTCTTGACATGGTTGCTTGGTTTAGATACAACTAAGACTTCATCATAACTCTTACTCATACCAAGACAAGTTTCCTCTTGGATGATTTCGGCAATAGCATCTTTTATAGGAAGAGGAGTAGATCTATGTAGGAGAAGAGACTTAACTTGCTTAAATTCGGGATGAAGCCCAAATAGAAATTGAAAAAATCTCTCTTGTTTCATTTGTTGTTGCCTAAGTTTCACATCTTCAATAGCAACCCACTTAAGTTCTAAGAATGCTAGTTCTTCCCATAGAGGATTTAAAACACTATAATAGTCTTGGATATTCATTTCATCTTGTTTGGTGGTCATAACCTTTTCTTGCAAGAAATATGCTCTTGCAAGATCCTTTTGAGTATGAATACCCTTCATAAAAAACCAAGCTTCATTGGCTTTGTGGAATTTTGTAATGTTAGCATATACCTTAAGTTCGACGTTGTTCATGAACCATGGAAGAATTTTTGCTTGGTTACTCTCCCAATCTTGTACTTGTTTATAATGATCTTCAATAGCCTTGGTACAAGCATCTTCCTTTCTCTTGACCTCTTTTTTATTTTTGTAAGCTTGAGTTGGGGTTTGGGAATAGTGCCCATCACATAACCCAAAAGCTTTTTCCCTTTGAGATTGTTTTCTATGGCGGAAGCCTACGTCATGTAATTTTTACCATTGAGCTTAAATGAGAGATCAATCTTGGTTTTGATATCGTGAGCAAGAGATAAAAGAAGTGAAAAAGAGAGGATGATGTCACAAGAACAACAAATTGTCAGCAACCTTTCTCGTCGAAGAACACTATAGCTCTGATACCATGTAAGGAAGTATGCGGAAGCACAAAAGCACTAGCCACTTGAAGGCTTACAAGATTACAATCAAATAAGTGCACATGCACAAGTCCTCCATGGGACAATACAAAGATTAATAAGACAAATGAAAGATACACAAAAAATAAAAAATTATAAGCCTTTTATTGATCAAGTGCTTAATACAAGCATAATACAAAAGAGGGGAACATGCCCCATATATATACACAAAAAGGAGGAGAAGAGGACCATTGGGAGCTCCCAATGGAGTCGTTGGGAGCTCCCAACGGTCATATTTCTGACCGTTGGGAGCCCCCAACAACTCTATGGTCATTTTGACCATAGAGCCCCTAAAGGTCCTCTAAAATTACATTTTAAGAAATAAAAAATAAAAAAGAAAAAATAACTGTTTTAATAAACAGTTTTATTACATGTGTGAAATGACAAAAATGCCCCTATAGAGCATATACCTATATAACAGAATATATATATATATGTATATATATATATGTATATATATATATATGTATATATATATATGTATATATATATACAATCTTAACAGTCACAACTTTTTCAGGCTTTCCCCCTGATTATTTTGATTACACCAAATTGAACAGAGTATGGTCATACCTGAGGCTGCAAAAGGAGATTTGATGCTTGTTAAACTTGACTCACCACATTTCTAATTATTAGTTTAATCTGTATCTATATTTTTTACATTTGAGTTAACAATAAATTCTAAAACAAGGAAACACAATAATTTGGACACTAGATGATTAATCAAAGTGATCTCATTAGCATCTCAGCTTAAGAAAAGTCCAGTGACAAAAAAATATTCTTAGTCTTTTAGTAGTGGATGAAGCTTCTTGCATTGGATCCAATCTGCATGCATAAGATCTTCTCATATAAGTACATCCAATTTGAAGTAGTCAAACCAGGAGAAGTGTTGCCTTTCTCCCGGTAATGATTCTAGAAGATAGAGGAGAGGGAAAGCTAGTTTTTCCTAAGTTTGATGTTTCTTCTGTCAGCATGTTGTATTCAGCATAGCTATTGAGTGGTCAATAGTGCTACTTGAGTGTTAACTTGTTTAAACAAAAAGAAAAACACAATTCACAATAAACACAAATGATGTAAGAAAATAAGCATAATTCTGAGATTGCTCTCTCTCTCTCTCTCTATATATATATATGTATATAGAAAGAAAGAGAGAGAGAGAGCGAGCATGCTTAGGGAAGGAATTTGTTCATCTCATCCTTCAATACTTCAATCCTCCAAAAGGGGGCCATGCTAACCTTATTTTTCCAATAGAATGCATGTCTTTTTATGAAAAGAACAAGTAATAAACAAAAAGAAAAGCACAATTCACAATAAATACAAATGCTGGAATAAAATAATCATGATTCTGAAATTTCTCTCTCTTGTGCCCTTTGCAGGCGGCATGTTTGGACACTACGCCATAGACTAATTACTATAGTATAATTTTGACTAGTTACTTTTATTACATTGTGATTTCATTTATTGTAACATACTAGATAAAGTTTTGTGGGTCTTGCTTTTGTTATTATTTTTTGTTTTCATTAACATCATTATTTATTTTGTAGGTACCGCATACAACATTTTTTCTTACTCATGTTTGTTTCCTATTTTACCATGTCATGTCCAATATGACATTACGCCGACTACGTCATTCCATCTCAGACTTGCCACAACCGATTCAATTAATTATTCAGGCGGCATGGGTTTTATTGCTCTCTTATTTCATAGCCTTCTTAGAGTCCTTCGCTATTGCCAATGTATGTTGAGAAAGATGGTGACCTTTGGCTTCAGTTTTCTTTATCTAATTATTAATGTTATGGTTATGTGCTCCATAAGATGACTCCACATGTACTGACAGAATGTAAATTCGTGTTACATACTCTGTCCATCATGATAAGTTGTTAGTCATGCAGTTATCATGATTGCTATAGTGGAATTTCTGTTTCCTGAATTTTTATTTTAATAGTGCATACACTTCAAACTACTGACATTTACTTCATCTGGGAAAAGTGGAAAAACTACTTTCATGTAATTGATATGTTCTTTCTTTTTGAAATTATCTCCATTATATGCATGCTTTGACTTTTGAAGCATATAAAATAAACAGAATAAGGCAACTTTCCAATTTCTAGTTGGAAATGAAAGTTAAAAAAATGATGTATAACAAGGTCATGACCTTCCAAGAAGAGGGCTTCTTGATTGGATATTCGATTTCAGTATAATAGATTTTGTGTATGATATTGTTTGCCCTTTAGTTTGAAATGAAGAGACAAGCACTATGTCGATCAGCAAGATGTATAGCAGTATTAAAAAAAAATTAGCAGAGCATCTATTACATTTAATATATGGTAAAACTGGCTATACTCTAATATGGTGAAAAAGTGGAGATAACTGATACATGCATATAGATCTTGGAGTATGACCTTATAGGCTCTAGATATCTAAAGAATCAACTTTGTGTGATAAAATCCTGATATTTTCAGAACATTGCATATTTTCAATGTATCATGATTGTATCAAGTTTGATATTTTATATTTTAAAATCATTTATTTATTTTTATATATTTTCTTAGATTTTCATATGTTATATAGGCTGATCCTTTCCCAAAGTTTACTAAAAAACAAAAACTTTAGGCCTCATTTATTTCATGCAACTTACATGGGAAAGTGCTGAGCTGGCAACCCTGATGTATTCCTTTCCCACCATGAATGAAACAAACATCAAATCATCATGATGGGAAAGTGCCACGCTGTCACAAGTGGGCCCCAGTTTTTCCCACCACCTACCACTTTTTGTGTGTAAATCCTTTCATACCTCCCCTACTATGAAAGCTTTCACATGGGAAGGCTGAGCTGGTAGGATGTTTTAAAAATCCATGCCCATTCTCATGTAAAGCATTTCCTTTACATGGGAATGAAACAAACAAGGACGTAGTTTATTTCTAGATTTTCCTTTTATAAGAAAATCTAACACCGAGATTACTGAGATTTGTGACATTGGCAGGAATATTGAAATACTATTTGAACACAGCTAGAAGTCTTGTCATGGATTTCATTCTTTAATTGTAGTGGTAAGAAAAATGCATTTTCCTCATGGTTCCATTCAATATGCATTACTGAAAGAGAGACTGGCAGAAGCCAGTGCTATGGACCCAACTTCATGAGTGGTATGGCCATATAACGATCAAACTTATTCTTTGGACATCTTAGATTAATTAATGCATTCCGGTTCCTTGATGCCTCCTAATTCCTATTCTTGCTGGCATTACTGGACTATGAAATAAGCCTAATCAAACTTCTATGCAGATAAACAGAACCATAATGACATATTATTTCATAACTTACTACAAGCCTTGTAACACTTGTTTTCTGCTGTCAAACGTTGTTCTGGTGTGGAAATTTGATTAATGAGGTCTACCTCAGAGAAGGACCCTTTTATGGCTCCTTCACATATCAAATGTACAACAGAGGATGTTACACCAGTCACCACTTATGACCGCCTTTCTGTTACCTGTTTTCTGCTAACACAACAGATTGTACCATGGACAACTTAATAAATAAGATAAATCTCAGAAAAAGACTTTCTAGGGCTCCAGCCATCCTTTTTTCTCTTTTTCCTTCCATTGCCTTTGCACCTAGCTGCCTTTTCAAGACTAGCATGGTTAATGTTGGACATTTGTTACTGACCCATCATGCATCGTAATAGTTCATGTTCAGTCATCTCTCATATGGAAAGCTTGTCCTCATCAGGATAGCCTGGTTTGCTAACCCTGGCTCTTTTAGATGTACTTGTTATTCATCAACACTCTCCCATCCAACATATGGAAAAGTCATATAGCATAGTCACAGATAGAAGCAGAAATAATTTACAAGTTTTGAAAATTCTGTTAAATTTGTGCTGAATTCAATGTATCACGATTTAAACTTATATGTTTATATTAACCCAAAACTTTATTTTATTCACATTTTCGTATATGTTTCTTTATTTTATACTTTCTATTTCTTTTTATTTTAAATATACCACAATTCCTTACATTTTTCTCGAAAAGCATTTTTTATGTCTTGTGAGATTTTCTTAGAAAATCTCATGAACAAGATTTTTGACTTATGTAGAAAGGTTAGATTTTAGCTGTAGGTTGGTATCCCCATTTATAAAGTCAGTAATCAAGGACATGCCACAGCTTGAGGTAGGAGAACTTTTGATTCAATGTTTAATTACCTTTAACAGAAACTATGAGACCATGTCATTAGAGGGAGCAGAGGCAGCTGACATGAACAGTCATCAAGTTCAAAATGCCTCTTCACTAAACTCATTGAGTCACCAAGCAAACGGGTCTTGCGGTTGTTTGCCCTATTGATAATTCTTAATCCATGAAGATGAGCACTTGCTTACCACTGGATACGTCTTTACCATATATGATCTAAGGAGCTTGTATAATTGTCACATAAAATAGTAAAACATCAGAAAGTGTAGAGTGTGTATGTTTACTTTTTCTAAGTATACTGCTGATAATGAAGATTCCTCGAGCATTAACTGCTACTACTGCCACCATTATTACTACTACCACTACTTTTGAGTTGGCATCTGGCTGGAGTTTATTGCATACCTAACCAACCAAATCAATTAATGGTGTTCCTTTTATTATTTGGCCTGCAGTGACTTCAAAACTATGTGCATACTTGTTCTGTGCCAATTTATTAATTTTGATGCTTTATCTATTTTATGCTTTTGTAGATGAAGCATCATGATTAATAAATTGGCAGAGAACAAGTGTGTTTTCTCTTAAAATAAAATCTATATAATGTTTTTTCTTCCTGCCGGCTAGTATAGCATCTGGTTTATCCTTGAAATGTCTTGATGAGTTGAGAATAGCATTGGTAAAAGTGATGCTACCAAGAAATTTTCTCTCTTCCATGTGTTTTGAAGTTGAAAACAGGGCTGGACAATGGAATCTGCTAATATCATGTTCTATTTATCAGTTGTTTTTGCACAAAAGTCTGTTATTGCTTCCATTATTATATTTATATTTAACAAATTCTCAGTTTTTGTTTGTGATATGCAGTTCCCTTACTACCAGTTTGTGGATCGTGCAGCAATGTACAAAGTGGGATCGTTATTCTATGCCATTTACTTTATAGTTAGCTTCCCAATGTTCATAAGGTAAGAGGTTGACGCAGGAACAAGTTATGGAGCCTTGATGTGTTACAAAGCCCTTCACACTTTCTTTTCCTTGAGTGTAGGGTTTGTTGTCTTCTTTTATGAGGCAGTGATATTATTCTACATTTATGTATGAGCTATTAGCTTGTAATCAGTAATCTTATGCACATAAAGTGCATTTGTTTCTCTGTCACATGGATAGGGATCATAGTCACCTATATTGCTCAAGGTATTTTCTTGGCATTGGTTTTTCTTGGAGAGATTTCCAAAACTTGGTTTTTCTCAGAAAAATCTCAGGAGTTTAAAAATATTGAAAAAAATATAAATAATAATAACACAGAAAATAATAGTCTTGCATGATTTTTCTTGCATAAATATAAAGAAACAAGTTTTAAAATGTTTTAAAATATAAAAGAAACAAAAAATTGAAAATGTATGCTTAAAATATTAAAAAATGAGTTTTTTCCAAAAATATCGTGATATTATCGCGATAACATCACAATAATTTGAGCATTGGTGATATTTTGAAAATATCGTGATATATTGCTGATAATATCGGCTGACTTGATATCGCCAATGTTATTGGATATTCTCAAAATATGGACAATACTGGTGACAGTGATATGGATGTAGGAATGGGGCACAACACGGGTACATTTGGTACAGCATGACAATCTCAATAATTATGACACAGCTGTACACACATGCACACAGATATATATATATATATATATATATATATATATATATATATATATATATATATATATATATATATATATATAATCACATTTGCTACCCTTGTGGGTAAGGAACCCCTTAGTTGGAACTCATAAGGGGATGTTCTGACCAAATCTGACCTCATGGATGTGTTCAGCACAGTCAAAATAGTGGGAATTGACCCTTGGATCATAGTTTTTCGACGTAAAAATATGTTTCTTTGAGATTTGAAAATTTTGTACATTGTAGGCCGTTGACATATGCAACAGAAGACGGATCAAGGGCAGTCTTGTGCAAAGTATTGTCTCAGTTATATCTTTTTTTCTAATCACATGGGATGTGTTGTCGTGTACACATAATTTATAGATTTGTTTGAGAATTGTTATTTTGCAAAATGATACCCTGCCACTCACATGGACAGGTTAGTAAATATTGTTAAAGCTAGAGTCCTTATTAGGCTTTATAAAGCCACTGTATCAAGGCCTCCCACTTTGGCTTTCCCAATGCTGCTACGCATTAATACCCAATCATTGTGGGAGGGAAATCCGTGCCTTCTTCATATTCTTGGGTTCCTCTTTTTCCTAGTTTTTGGATTTGGAGCCTTCTAGGATGCCAATTGCATCGGAATCGGCAGAAGAGGCGAGCAACCCGATTTGAAGATTAGGGTTGGGGATCAAAATCTCAACACAAACAGGGAAGAATAATTTGGATTGTAGTTTTGTAGTTCTTAGTTCTGCAGGGAGTTTTAGGTTTCGAGATTTTTGAAGAACGAGATTATTTCAGTGGTGAACTTGGGTCAGGATCTCGGTGGAAACTGGCACTACAAAGGGGGTATTTTCAGTAAAAGGGCTTTGGATGCTGTTGTTTGATGGCCTGTTTCTGTTAAACCTTGCAATGGAAGATATTTGTTGAAGTTGTATTCTCATTCATGTATATACATAGTTATACACTTATATAATATGTGTGTATATATGATATACATATATAATATGTATATATATATATATATTTATTTTGTTTTTCTGTATATGTAATAGGTTTGTGCCCATTAGGAGCATTTTGGTCATTGCATTTATATGTAATAGGTTGTGCCCATTAGGGGCACATTTGTATTTTTCCTTTTCTTTTAATTTTTGCTTTTTATTTAAATCCTTCTAGCCGTTGGGCTCCCAACGGCTAGTTGACTAGCCCCTTTGTTGTATGTGTTGCCTATAAATATGGGTTCTTCACATATGTTTGTATGCTTGTCTCAAGCATTCTCATTATTAATATAATTTATTTTTTATGTTGTTCTTGCCCATTAGTGGTTTTGTGATCTTGTTTTGCATTGGCCCATAAGTGACTTTGTTTGTTCACACTCTTTTATGCTTGTAAGCCCATAAGTGGCATGTGCCCTTTTACATTTCATTACATGGTATCAAAGACTTGGAGCTCTTAAGTTGTAATTAGTGTGATCGAGCATAGCATGGTGGTTCATGAGTTCGAGGGATCGTTGCTTTAGGAAGCGTGCCATCAACATCTTCCATCTTCTTCGTCTTCTTCTCTCTTCTTTTCTTCTCCATGTCCGTCAAAAAATTGTCAGTTCCCATCAAATTTGATGGGACCAACTATAACATGTTGGCCACCGCAGTGAAGAGGATTGTTGTTGGAAAAGACTTATGGAAATATGTGATGGTTCCACATCAGAACCTCAATCTATTCTCACCAAGTCTATTGTGGGAGAAGATGGTGAGAATAAAGAAGAAACCCTTAAAGGGAGCGAGAGAGAGAAAACTCTCTTGGATTACAAGAAGGCTTATAAAGAATGAGAATTTGGACATGCCAAAGTTCTTTCCCTTTTCATGGGCAGTATATTTGAAGAACCATATGTCAACATTCTTGAATTCGAAAGAGCCAATGAAACATGGGTCTTCATCATGCAAACTTAGAAACAAAAGGATGCCACATGAAAATGGGATTTACGTGATCACATCCACAATTGTAGACAAAAGGATATGACCATTAGAGAGTATTATGGAACTCTCAAAAGACTGGAACCAAATGACTAAAATGAAGCCTATACGTGATACCCCCAATAATGCTCTTCAAAGAAAAAACCAAATCCTTTGAGAGCAATTTTTTCAAATCATGAAGGGTCTTAGACCTGAATATGAACAAGTATGGGTCACAATCACCCACCGCAAGAAGATTCTACCTTTGTATGAGGTCTTTCCCGAAGTATGCATAGAAGAAATTAGATTGAAGACTGTCTGAAACCAACGAGACCAATGACAATGTGTTGGTCATCTCTAGAACTAATGCCAACACAAATGCACATAAGCCTCCCCACTTTACCAAACCTTACTTTGGGAGGCAACACAATGATGATGTGAGAGAAGATTATGTGTCACAATTGTGGAAAACAAGGGCACATTAAGCCCTATTGTCCCAAATATAAAGTAAAGGATGAGAAAAGGCTGGCAACCATAGATGCATCACAAGAGAACAAGAATGAAACTGTTGAAAGTAAGGAGAGATGCACAACAACCAAGGTAGAGAGAGAGAGAGAGAGAGAGAGAGAGAGAGAGACGGCTGGAGAATAATCTTACTTCCTTAATTCAATTAGGGCTACTCTCTATATTAAATAGAGATAGTCCAAAGAGCACAATTACACCCAGGTCCCTCATTAAAGAATAAGATTCAAATAACCTCTAGTTTAGAAAAACTTATTTACTAAAAAATCATAAAAACATCTTAGTCTCAACACTCCCCCTCAAGCTGGAGCATAGATATCAATCATGCTCAGCTTGTCACAACACTTTGAGAAATTTGGTCTCGCCAGGGCTTTGGTAAAAACATCAGCTATTTGATCTTCGGAAGATACATGATCGGTGCAGATATACCCAGCCTGAACCAAGTCGCGGATATAGTGACAGTCAACTTCAATATGTTTAGTCCTTTCATGAAATACTGGATTGTTGGCAATATATGTAGCAACCCTATTGTCACACATCATCAACATAGGTAGGGATACTTTCTCCTGAAGCTCGGTCAAGACTGATTTTACCCACATAATCTCAGCTGCAGTCTGGGCCATTGCTCGGTATTCAGATTCAGCACTCGATCTGGCTACAACGATTTGTTTCTTACTCCTTCAGGTAACAAGATTTCCTCCCACAAACACACAAAATCCAGATGTTGACTTCCTATCTTCAACAAATCCTGCATAATCCGCGTCAGTGTAAGCAACAACGTCCAAAGATGGATTTCGTTTAAACAACAGACCTTTACCAGGAGATGCCTTTAAGTACCGAATAACCATCATAGCTGCATCCCAGTGAACTTTTGTAGGTTTGTCCATGAACTGACTGATTTTACTCACAGCTAATGAAATGTCAGGTCTAGTAACAGACACATATAGTAACTTACCCACCAAGGATCTAAAGTTGGCACTGTCCACATACTCAGACTTCTCATCAAACATGTGAGTTTTGGGATCCATTGGAATATTAGCTGGCTTGGCTCCTAGCATTCCAGTCTCTTTTAATAAGTCCAACACATACTTTCTTTGAGACAACACTAAACCCTCTTTGTTTCTTGTAACTTCGATACCCAGAAAATATCATAGGTGACCAAGATCTTTAGTAACAAAGTGTTTCTGAAGATGATCTTTTGTGGCAGAAATATCTTGGGCACTGCTCCCTGTTAATATGATGTCATCGACATATACCACCATAACAACAATTCCAGCACTGGTTTTCTTGATGAACAAGGAGTGATCTGAAGCGGACCTGACAAAGCCAAAACTTGACATTACCTCAAATAATTTGTGAAACCATGCCCTTGGACTCTGCTTCAAGCCATAAATAGCCTTCTTCAACTTGCACACCTTCTTACACTCCCCCTGAACCTCGAAGCCTAGGGGTTGTTGCATGTAGACAGTTTCATGCAAATCCCCATACAAAAAGGCATTCTTGACATCCAACTGAAACAAGGGCCATCCATGGTGCACAACAACAGAAAGAACAAGACGAATAGTGCCAAGACGAGCAACTGGGGAGAAAGTTTCAAAAAAGTCAACACCATAAGTCTGAGTATACCCTTTTGCAACCAACCGGGCTTTGTACCGTTCAATTGACCCATCCGAGTTATATTTATTGGTATATACCCACTTGCAGCCAACAATATCTGCATCAGTTGGAGGATCCACCAAATCCCAAGTGCCCCTAGAACATAGGGCATCCATCTCATCCTTCATAGCCTGCATCCATTTGGGGTCGAATAGAGCCTGACTGTGATGAAGCAGAACAGAGGAGGCAGACAAAGCCGAGATAAAATTCTTCATAGAAGCCCCAAGATTAACTTCAGAAACAAACTGAGAAATGGGATGAAGAGTGCACTGTCTTTTCCCTTTTCGTAGAGCAATAGGAAGATCCTCATCAACAACAAAAACTTCAGTATGCTCAGAGATACTAACTTCAGGAGAAGGAGATAATGGGGGCATGGAAGTAGGTGGTAACCTGTGAGTATACACTATAGGAGGGTTTCTGTATCGAGACTCCCCAGAGGATGGAGCCACAGGCTTTGGAGTGAACGACTCTAAAGGAAAATGGGGAATTGGCAGAGGAAAAACATCACCCTGACTATCTTGTAACCTTGGAGTAGTACTCAAAAAATAAGGAATAGACTCAAAGAAGGTAACATCTGCACTGACATACTCTTTATGAGATATAGGGTCATAGCAACGATATCCTTTTTGGTTCTTAGGATACCCAAGGAAAACACATTTAATAGACTGAGCAACAAGTTTATCTCGATCAGGACCCAGCTTATGCACAAAACACACACATCCAAAGACTTTAGGGGGGATAGGAAAGAGAGGAGCCTCTGGATGAAGAATTTGAATTGGGATCTGGTCTTCTACAGAACTTGACGACATGCGATTTATAAGAAACCCGGCTGTCAAAACCGCATCGCCCCAATATGTAGCAGGCATATTGGATTGAATCATAAGGAGCCGAACAACATTAAGGATTTGTCTATGTTTCCTCTCAGCCACCCCATTTTGCTGAGAGGTATGTGGACATGTAAATTGAGGTTGAATCCCATTAACAAAGTAGAATTGAAGTAAGTCTTTGGATTTGAACTCAAGAGCGTTATCAGTGCGAACAATTTTAACACATATGTCAAATTGAGTTTTTATCTCTGCAATTAAAGATTTAAGAATGACAGGACCTTGAGACCGATCTTTTAACAGGAACACCCACGATAGTCTCGAGAAGTCATCAACAATAACTAGATAATAACGACATTGAGACCTATTCGGAATCCTACTTGGACCCCACACATCTACATGAAGAAGATCAAACAATCCTTGACTTGATGGACTCTGACTGGAGGGAAAATAACTTCGACAATGTTTTCCCAATTGACATGTTTCACACTGAAGAGAAACTGAGGGAGGTATATGAGGAATGACACGACGAAGTTTTGTCACTGGAAGGTGACCCAAACGATGATGCCACAAAAGAGGACTTGAGGATGATGTAACAACAGAATTGGCCGAAACCTCTGGTTGGTGTAGGTAATACAGACCGCCTTCCTCATAGCCACCACCAATCCTTTTCCCCGTCAACAAGTCCTGAAAGGTGCATCCCATAGGATAAAAAATCACTCTACAATTCAACTCTTTTGTCAATCGACTGACGGATAATAAATTCTGTGGAAACGAAGGAGCATGAAGAACATGCGACAATTGAAGAGTAGGGGTAATAGACATGTTTCCTTGCCCTACAATTAGGGAAGAGCTACCATCAGCAAGACGTACCCCTTTTTGATCTGTCACAGGTTTTAAACTCACAAAGTTGCTCGAGTTTCCGCACAAGTGACCAGAGGCTCCAGAATCAATGACCCACCTACCACCTTGAGCAGATAGGCCATCACCTGTCGAGAACACAACCTCCGCAACAGAAAGCTTCGAATTGGATGATCGTAAAGCAAGGAGCTCGTCATATTCAGCTCTGCTAAGAGTTACACAATCATTGGAGGAATCTGCATCTGATTTAACCACTTGAGCCATAATATAAACTGATGGGCTTGAATCACAAATATAAACCCAAACATGTACATGTAACCATATGCACTTTCACTGTGTTTGGTAGCTACATCATATACGTGTATTAACCAATGCACATTTCCTTTGAATGTGAGTGTACATGTGCAATTTCACATATTAATCAAGCGTACATGTTCAAGAAGAAAACCAGTACCCGAGTCATGCTCACACTCACGAGTACCAAAATCATAACAATAACAGATACATAACCTTCTTAGAGATAACATTCCAACCTGTTCTTGACACATCGATAGGTGTGTGTAGGTTTCAAGAATTCCCTTTATTCATACCGAAACTTAAATCATACACAATATCTATTAAATCAGGAACACCTTTTCATTGAAACTGATTCATATTAGTCAATTGAAATCATAAGCTTTCATGGCAAACCAATACACCCTGCATGCTCAAAGTACATCAATAATACATTAGGTCGTTGGGACTACTTGATTTCACGACTATACTTCCATTTTTTTTTTCATAATATATATATTGACATGGTATCTTCCCAAGTAGCCGGGGAGAAATCTTTGATTAGCGGCTGCATGTTGCTTTTATCTATATATCCTGCCAAGGTAACTAAGCTCATAAATTGCTTGTCCATCATTGAGTGTTAATATTGGATAGAACGAGGAAATTCTTCTTGATAGTACCAGCCAATATATAATTTATGAATAACCACAAATAGGGTAGGAAAAAGATTGGACACTAATGGTTTATTTAGCAAAGAAATGAATAAAAGCTAAATAACTTTCACAAGAAGTAGAGTTGTTTCAATCCTCCAAACTCATTACAAGAGGAAGTCTCCCACGGAAGGGTAAAATGACATACCCCTTCTATTAGTAAAATAATCAAATGCAAACTGAAAACAAAAATTCAAATTCTGGGAATCCAATATTCATTCCAAAATAAAATGCTCCATCATGGAATTAACAAGACAGAATATGCAGTACATTTCGGAGGCTTAATTACCCAATTAACAACCGCATCTACAAATCCCAAACAGTCCTTAAGTACTTGGTTTCAAGAATACAAGCACTCAGGTTCAGATAAACATATTTCAAGTGAGTAACAGTATCAAGACTTAACTCCATACGCATAAACCAACTGTTTTCATGACTTTAGATTATGGTTACCATATCATATCCAAGAATGAAACATTTGGCAGAGAAAACAGAGGAAAACGTAACACAAAGATCGGCTAACAACAAATTTCGACCCCCATGTTATGTTATACCATTCTACTTCTAACAAGTTTAGAGAGAAGAAAAAAGAAACATTAAGAACCTCCTTAACCTGTCATAGAATGAAATAAAAATATCGACAAAAAAAAAGAGAACTCAGGCCACCTGGGTTGCTCGTGTCCTAACTGAGAAACCCCCAAGTTTGGGGTAATCCCTATAGGATACTCGGGACCTTCACGGATGGGGTCATCCCCTACCTCAGCCGACCCCCACCATGGGCCCGATTTGGGGATTTTTCGTGTTAGGGTTAGACCTTAGGTTTTTTCCCCAAATCAGATGCTAATATCACTTGAACCCCCCCATTTTTGTTCTTTGAAACTGGGAAATCCATCCATCGACAGGGTTCGGTGGACGCTCACCTCAAACCCCACACACGAGATCGAACCCATGTTCGATCCCTCACCCAAATCCAAGAAGCACCGTACCTGTTTCTCGTCGACTTTTCTGGCGATCTCTCCGGCGATCGAAGGCTGAAATCACGTGGGTAAGGCCGGCTGGGGTTGCTCTTTGCTGCTGCCGTGACGGAGAGCTCGCTGGAGGTCTTTGGTGGGTGTGGTTTGCCGCAGCTCGCCGGCGACCTCCTCCCCTCCGATGCACACCCAACTCGACAGAGAGAGGGATAGAGGGAGAGAGAGATCGAGCGAAAGAAAGAGAGACTGAGTAGAGAGGGAGAGACGAGTGGAGAGGGCTCCCTCTCCACTCCCTTTTATCGGCCAAGACCCCCGCCCCCTCCATGCCGAGATGGGGGGAGGTCGGTTACGCCCCGCGTAACCCCCCTTCCTTTTTCTGTTTTTAAACTTATCGGGCTACCCTTATCGGGTTGCCCTTTTCTTTAAAAGGGCTGTTACATGGGGCGCGGCTCGGGTCCGAACCTGAGACCCGTAACCTGGCCCCAATCTATATGGATCCACAAGTTGGATCCGAATGGATCCAACTGTGGATCCTCAGATAAGTTTTTAAAAATAAAATTTTATTAAATTTGAATTTCACATTATACATAAAATTTTAACCCCCATCAATATGGATCCGCAAGTTAGTTCCAAGTGGATCCAACTGTGGATCCTCGAATTCGCTTAATATATATACATATATATATGTATATTTCTATTTTATTACTAATATTAATATTATTTTAATATAACTTCATTATTTAAGCATAAATACCCCTCTATGGGTCTTGGATCCGAAACTGGATCCCAGGCCCAAATCACCCATATATCATAGTATATTTAAAATAAATGCTTAAAATTATGGTTATTACATCTTGCATCTCCATGAGATCAATGAGTCTCCTAAGAATACACAAAAACCTGTGGTGGAGTGACGGTTATTTGGGTCACCTCCCCAATCAGAGTCAGTATAAGCAATTAATTTTAACTTAAAAGAAGAAGACAGAAAAACTCCCTTATTAAGAGTATACTTTAGGTATCTTACGACACGTAAGATAACACTCATGTGAATGGAAGTTGGTGCATGCTGAAACTGACTTGCCGTATGCACAACATGTGAGATATCTGGTTTGGTAATACTTAGGTACATCAACGATCCTACTAGTTGTCTGTAGGGAGTAGGATCGGAGAGAAGAACACCATCACCAATCTTCATTTTAGCTCCTACTATAGCAGGAGTTTCACAAATTTTATAGTTTGTAATACCTGACCTGTCAATAATCTCAGATGCAAGCTTAGTTTGAGACAAAAAATATCCTCTATGAGAGTATGCTACCTCAATACCCAAAAAATAAGTTAAAAAACCCAAGTCAGACATTTCAAACTTATCCTTTAAAATTGATTTTATGCTTTTAATCCCTTTAGAATCGTTTCCGGTTATAAGCATGTCATCCACATATAGTAGCAGAATAACAATCCCTGCATTAGATTTTCTAACAAACAAAGCAGTATGTAAAACCCGCTTTTAAAAAAAAATTTTTTTTTGGACCTGGGCCGGGTCGGGTCCGGACTCGACCCGGGCCCCTCTTCATTAGGGTTTTAATAACCCGACTCAGGAAGAGGATTTTAAATCCTCTTTCCGAGCCCCCCCCCCTTCCACCTTTGTTTTCGGAAGAATTAGGGAAACCCATCGGGGTTTCCCCATTTGTCGCCCCCCCCCTGATGCTTTTAAAAGCACTGCAGGGGGGCGGGGGAAGGCACACAGCCCTTTGCCCCCTGTGCCGCCTCCTCCTTCCCTGCGCACACCACCAGCGCCGCCCTCGATCCCCTCGCGACGACTCCGCCTCCTCCTTCTCTGCGCTCGCCACCGTTGCCATCGCTGCGCCCCGCGCCGACGCCGGCCACCGCCTCCCAGGTACGCCACTCCACCTTCTCCTCCTCCCCCTCCCATCTCCCTCTCTGTCACCTCGCCAGGACACCGACAGGCGGCGCACAGCCCCTGCCGCGCCCTCCCACCTCCCTCCTTGCCCATTGGAGACCCGACAGGGGGCCTACAGGGCCCCTGTCGTCCCCTTCTCTCTTTTGGGGTGTGCCGGCAGGGCCAATGGCCGCTGTGGACCCCCTTTCTCTTCCTTGTGGGAGATCGGGCGACCGACAGGAGGTCGGTCGTCCCCCTGTCACTTTCCCTTCTGCCATGACCTACGTAGGGGTCGGCAGGAGGCTGATGGCTCCTGCCGCCCCGATTCCACTCTCTTTGGCAGGGGCTATCCCCCTGCCACCTCGGTGATGTCGGTAGGGGCGTGATCCCTGCCGCTTCTGTGCTGACGGCAAGGGGCTCGACCCTTGCCAATTCGCCGGTGTCGGCAGGGGCTCGATCCCTGCCGATCCGCTGCCGTCGGCAGGGGCTCGACCCCTGCCGATCCGCCGTCGGCAGAGGCTCGATCCCTGTCGATTCGCTGCCGTCGGCAGGGGCTCAACCCCTTCCGATCCACCGTCGGCAGAGGCTCGACCCCTGCCGATCCGCCGCCGTCGGCAGGGGCTCGACCCCTGCCGATTCGCTGTCGTCAGCAGGGGCTTGACCCCTGCCGATTCGCTGCCGTCGGCAGGGGCGCGACCCCTACCGCTTTGTTGTTATCGGCAGGGGCTGTCCCCCCGGTCGATTCGCTGTCGATGGCAGGGGTTATTCCCCCTGTCGCTTCGCTGCTGTTGGCAGGGGCTTGCCCCCTGGCGCCTTAGTGCCGTCGGCAGGGGCTCGTCCCCTGCCGCCTCGCTGTCATCAACAATCAGGGTTTTACTCTCTGTCAGTTGTTGTCGGGTAGGGGCCGAGGCCCCTGCCATTTGTTGTTTGGTCAGGAAGGGGGCCGAGGTCCCCTGTCGCCTAATTCTACCAATGCCTCAGTCGCACCATTAATTATATTAGCATAATTGAATATTTCACACTCTTGCAGATTTACGCAACGGGTCCAGTTCGCGCTCCATGGCCCGACCCTCGTATCATCTACACTCGTAGACGCACACAACTGCACGACATCCCGAGGTAGGGTAAAGTCGCACAAAGGGCAATTAATGAACATAATTAAGTTGAAATAATTAAGATGTCCATGCTAGTTGTACTTAGATTTATATTGCTTTTGCGTGACGTATTATTCTTGTCTACATTGCGTATTATCATGTTTGTATGCTCATGGGTCGAGGTATAATTTCATTCTTCGTTCATTATTTTGCATAGTTGCTTATGAGTTTGAGGTGTGGTTTCGTACTTCGTGCAATACATATGCCCTTGTTTGCTTGTATACATTTCTGCCTGCATATTTCCTTTGAGTGAGGTACGATTTCGTGTCTCATGTATTACTTATGACCTTATGTGTTTGCTTGTCTAAGTGGTCAATATATGGTTTTGGTACCTCGTGTATTACTTATGTGCTTTTCCCTCGATGTGCGGCATCGCAAGTCGAGAGTTGATTGTTGACATGTTATAACCTGCATATGCTCACACTCATGGTAAATATGTACTTACATAAATGTAGTCTTGTGCCTATCCTGATATCACTTGTTTTCAAAACACTAGAAGTTGCACTTGTGCGCTATAGTTCTTTTAAAAGAGGGTTTCCTCCTGCGAACCCAGTGCTCTTCAAATGGCACAACTTTTGCAAAGTTAAGTTTTAATCCTCGCAGGATTTCGAAGTTGCATTTGAGTCCTCCCAAGTCCGCACACTTGGGAGAAATATTTTATAACCCCGATTCGAGTTGCGACCCAATTCGAATAACCCCGATCAAGAGCATGAGCATATGAATGAGTGGGGTTCTGTTGAAGGACCCATTATTTATTTATCAATCTAGTGTCACATGTCGATACTAAGATAAATTTTGGATGCGAGTTTGATAGTGTTGTGCCTTGCGTGAATGACTTAATGTGGCATTATGGCTTTTAAGGATGAATCGTGTCAAATGAGCACTCCTTTATTCTTTGGATCGTTATGAAGTTATGTGTTGGGTGTTCCTTTTGAGAAGCTCACACACCTCCCTGGTTCAGTATAGCGTACTTTTAGACATGCACAATATGTTAAGTACTTTGTTGATCAGACGAGAGATCTGCGATAACCTTGCATCATGAAATATGAAAAATGTTGTTGAATTGAATTCAAGACTTATCTTGCCAGGATGTGTTGTATTAATTCTTTTGCAGATAAGATCTGTTGGGGTTTCTTTTGTGGAACCATTTCCCTTTCATCGTAGTCGTACTTTTGACAAGTACGACCGTACTTTTTTTGACAAGTACGTCTTCTTACGTTGCGATGATTGGATAAGTAGGTTGTGGCAACCTCGATGAGTGCAAATAACAAAATGTTGTGATCACCTAAATAAGTGATGTTTTCGCCTTCACCGGCAAGATACTCGAGTTAGTCGAAAGACCAGAGTATGTAGAATGGGTCTTCAGTTAACTACCTCTGATGTACTCATTCGAATCGCTGACTCCTGTCAGGAGAGAGGACAAGAAGGTACAAAACTTCGATGGACAGGCCATTAATGGCAGTTACGAGCAAAAGACTCGGCTTCCCCAGTCATCGGAGTTAGGGGAATGGGACTACCATAATTATCCTAGGTGGTAGCTCTCCATGTTTGGGATGCATTCATTGTTTATGCTGCATTAGGGATTTCTCTCTTGATCACCGACCGTCCTCTTAGGTGCGGACTCAGTCAGCTATTCGGGTTATCATAAAATACATAGCATAATAAACCCCCGGATCAGTCTAGGTTGTTTCTAGAGTCGTGCCTTGTGCGTACCCGCTTGGCCAGTTAATATCGAAACATAATTTAAATCCGATCACACAATGTGTTCAATTATGCACGTATGAAAGTTACAGGGTACAACAGGTTCAATACTTATGGAATTGTGTGTGTGGTTGATGAAGCATTGTATTTTGCTTGTTAACTTTCTTGTGCAGTGCTTTGCTTGTAATAGTTAGCCTACTTTAGCCAGTAAAATGCTTGTAATAATTTTAGCATTGTGCTCATGATAGTTGCTCTGTGAATCTGTTGAAATTAAATTGCTATATAATTGCCTGTCTACTTGACATATTAAATTATTCTGCTTAATTATGTTCAATATTGTCCTGTCTGTGTATTACCAGTTTTTAGCGAAACTGACCCATTTTATGGGCATGTTTTGGATAGGTAATACAGTCTGCGATGGCACGATGGCGTGATGAGGTCAAGATAGAGCTCTTTCCCTGACGTTTCGCTCCTGAGGACATGTTGGTAAATTTGGTATAAAGTGTGTTTCAAAATTTCTCTTTTATTAAACCGTGAGTTAATAAAACTGTTTTAGTAAGCTTCTTTTTGGTTTCAACAAACGAATTCTCAATTATTGAAACTCCGTTTCTAAACCATTTGATTTCAATGGTTGTGCGGGATTTGACAAAAGGAAAGTTTACGCTGTAATGTGCTCAAGGTCCATTGACTTGTGGTTTTAAAAATATCATTTTCCGCTGAAGTATTATTTAAACTCTGATTATTGTATGATTTCAAAGCTTTCTAAACTTTTCTAAAAAGTTACTAGTACTGGATTTTTGGGGCGTTACACAGTATCAGTAAAGCAGGATGAGAAACCATTTTCTAACATTACGGAGTTAAACCTATCATACCAAGCCTTGGGGGCTTGTTTCAAACCATAAAGTGCTTTTCGAAGGCGAAACACTTTTCTTTTACGAAACTCCATTCCAGGAGGAGCATCCATATACACTTCTTCGTTTAGATCTCCGTTTAAAAAAACATTCTTAACATCCATCTGATAGATGTTCCACTTATTGATGTTGAGAAACTATATTTTGATGACACACAATATGATACACTTTCATATATGATTTAATATGATATGATAATATGCCTTCATGAATAATGTTATATTATGACTGGATATGATTTGTCATGTATTTAACGAGTATTTGATGCAAGGATATTTCACCCAAAAAGGATGAAGACCTCCTGCTCAAGTACAACCTTTGGTACAATCATACTCTCTGAAGAAAAAGCTTGATGGGCCATTCATTCTTAAAGATCATACAAGGAGATCGGCTACTTCAAGATGAAGATTTTTTTCTTCTTTAGAGTCATATGTAACAGAACCTTCAGAAGCATGCATATTGCATATTACACGCTTTATCATACAAGCCACCTATTTACAAAAGTCATCTTTCATAAAAGCATACGATATTTCAAAAAGCACCTTTTTGAAAACTAATCATTGTACTTTCTTACAAACTTTTATTAAAAAGGTATTTTGACAAGATATAATAGCTCATGATTTCAAAAACATTAATTGTACCTTCTATCATGCATTTATGAATAAGACAACTTGAAAAGAAATAAAAAGTAATGATTTCAAGTATGGAAGGAAAAGACAAACATAAAAATCGGCTAGTTGAACTAACAAAGAAAACTAATATTATTATAATATGTTTAGAAAAGACTTTAGTTACTTTATACAACTCAAGAATGTCGACTTACTTAAAGTCATCATTCTTTCTGTAAAACATTAAATACCACCTCAAAAACTTTTTAGAAATGACTATTTTAACCCCACTCAAGAATGTCGACTTGCTTAAAGTCTTCATTCTCTCTATAGACATTAAATAACACATCATAAAGTATTTTTGAAATATGACCATTTACAAATAAAGAACTCAAAGCATTTATTGTACTTACATACATTTAAGTCAAGAAGTGACGATTTCTAATAAAATACTAATGTACTACAAATCATTAATTTGAATAAAGACAAAACTACATGATGATTTACAATCCAACGTTCAATGTACTACAAATCATTTATTATGAGAATAGACCTTTTACAAAACATATCACACCTAAAATACTACAACGAATAGTGTACCCCAAATAATACACTTATAGAAAAAAAGGCTTTTTCGAAAATATATAAAGTTGTTTTTGAAATGACTTGACATCTCACATTCCAAAAAGACAATCATTTCAAAAAAGGCAACGACTATTTTCTGAAGGCTATATAAACACAAACAAAATAGTTTTTCAAACAAGGACACGTGAGCTTACAACGAGAAAAAATTCTATTCGATATTTGAAAAAGAGAGCCTAGAAAAAGAAAGAGAAAAGAAAGAGAAAAAGTCAAGAATAACTCTTTGACAAAGAGTATCTTCTGAGTGAAAAGAACAGAACATTCTGAGAATCCTTCATTCGTGCATTCATATTATTCTGAAGGTTCTATAGGAAGTATTGTAACTTTCTGTTATTCACTGTATTCCTTTTTTGTTGAAAGAAGTAGACCTCTGTGAAAGAGGGTGTGCCCCTTCTCTGTTGAGAGAAGAAGACCTCTGTGAAAGAGGGTGTGCCCTTTTTCTGTTGAGAGAAGAAGACCTCTGCGAAAGAGAGTGTTGTACTATTTATCCGGTAACTCGGATGTTATAGTGAAAGGCTCAAGTGTTTTGCTTGAGGATTGGATGTAGTTCAGTGACTCGACTGAACCAGTATAAATCCTGTGTTTTATGTGTTGTGCCTTGTTGCATTTAATTTTTAAATTATCGATCTATTTCATATTTCAATATTCACCCCTCCTCTAGTGGAATTTCATTTGGTATCAGAGCAGGTTTGCTGGTTTCGACATAACAAGTCTTCCAACACGTATGACATCAACATCTTATGCTCGTGATATTGAAGGTCAACACGCATCTCGTGCTCCTTTCTTCAACGGCTCCAACTATGGATACTGGAAATGCAGAATGACTATATTTCTAAAGTCCATAGATTTTGCAGTATGAAAAATTGTTGAACATCCATACACATCTCCATCCTTAGACTATAGCTTATAGTCTGATGAAGAAAAGAAGATGGCCAATCTATATGCAAAGACTATGAATGCTTTGTATTGTGCCATTGATCAAAATAAATTCAACATAATATCTATTTGTGAATCTGCTTATGATATTTGGCATTCTCTGGAGGTTATTCATAAAGGAACCAACAAAGTGAAAGAAGCCAAAATCTCATCTCTAGTTCGAAAATATGAGTTGTTCAAAATGAACAAAGATGAACCCATCACAGAGATGTTTACAAGATTCACCAACGTCACAACTGATTGATCGAAAAAGACAACAACAATTGAAGAAACTCAAGATTTATCCAAGCTTACCCTGGATGACTTAATAAGCAATCTTATGGCTTATGAAGTCCATATGAAGGAAAGAAGGGAAGATGAACAACCTACAAAGAAAACTCTGGCCTTCCCAGCTCTTTCTGAGAATGAGGACTCAGAAAAAGAATCTGAAATTGCGCTATTCACCAGAAAATTCCAGCGCTTCATGAGAAAAAACCGGCTTCCAAATAAGCACAAGGAAAGAAAAGACTTTAAGGAAGATTCCATGTACTATCAATGTAATAAGCCAGGTCACATGAGATGTGACTGTTCTCTTATAAAAAGAAAATCCAAAACCGAGGAACCAAAGAAAAGGTTCTTCAAGAAAAAGGCTCTGCATGCTCAATGGGATGATTTAGAACCATCCACTAGTGAAGAGTCAAGTGATGATGAAGCTGAAATCGCCAACATGTGCTTCATGGCAGAAAGCTCTGTAAGTGAATCTCTCGATTTTTCTTTTGAAGATCTTCAAAATGCTTTTCAAGAACTTTTTGAAGAATCAAGAAAAATGATTTTTAAAAATAAAAATTTGAAATCTGAAAATCTAGAGCTTGTGCAGAAAATGAAAAACTCAGTATTGAAATTTCTGAGTTGAAAAAGAAAATTTTTATGATTACTTCTGAAATCTCTTCTACTAGCTCCAAGACTAAAAATCTTCAAGTAGAAATTTCAGAATTAAAAAGTAAAACTGAAAACCTTATGAAAACGGTTTTCAAGTTTACCAAAGGAAAAGAGAACCTAGATAAACTCCTGTCTTCTCAAACATTCTCTTTCTACAAGAATGGTATTGGTTATTCTCACATGAGTAAACCTTCTTGTATAAATAAAAAGACTGTTTTCATCAAAGGTGCTGCTGAACCTAAGCAGGAGCATTATAACTTTCATACTTTATACTCCTCTAAAGTTATAGACAAACCCAAATCAAAATGGATATGGGTTCCTAAGTCTAACAAAAAGGGACCTGATTGGGTACCACAAAGAATTTTTACTTAATATCTTGCAGGCTCCAAAGAAGAAGAACAGATGGATACTAGACAGTGGATGTTCAAAACATATGACAGGACATCCAGATCTTTTTGTTGTTCTTTATCATAAAGGAGGAATTGTCACCTTTGGAGATAACAACAAAGGTTTGATAATTGGTATTGGTAATATCGATAAACCTCTTATCAAAGATGTTCTCCTTGTTAAAAGCTTAAAACATAACCTCTTAAGTATAAGTCAAATGTGTGACACAGATTATAATGTTAGCTTTAAACATGATGCATGCCTTATAGTAGACACCAAAGAAAATATCATTTTAAAAGGTATAAGAAGAAATAATATATATGAATTATACCTAGAAAACATTTCTGAACATTGCCTTATAGCTAATAATGACACTCAAAATTTATGGCACATGAGAATGAGTCATGTCAACTCAAAATACATGTCTAAATTAGCTAAAAACACCTAAAATGACATTTAAAAAAGACTATTTTTTGTGATGCATGTCAACTAGGAAAATTGTCAAAATCATCATTCAAGTCAAAGAACATTGTTTCAAGTAAAAGACCTTTAGAGCTTCTCCACCTGGATCTTTTTGGTCCTTCTAGAGTAGCTAGTCTAAATCATAATAAATATGCTTTTGTCATTGTAGATGATTACTTAAGATTTACTTGGGTAATATTTTTGAAAAACAAAAGTGATACGTTTTGTGAATTTGAAATTTTATGTAAAAAGTTACAAAATGAAAAATCTTGTTCTATTATAAAAATTCGTAGTGACCATGGAGGAAAATTTGATAATGATCTTTTGTAAATTTTTGTAACTTGCATGGTATTTCTCATAACTTTGCCTTTCCTAGAGCTGCACCTCAAAATGGTGTAGTAGAAAGAAAGAATAGGACCCTTCAGGAATCTGCTAGAACTATGCTCTAACATAATAACCTTGCTAAATATTTTTGGGCAGAAGCTGTTAATACTGCATGCTATATATCAAATAGAGTTCTTATTAGGCCCTTATTAAATAAAACTCCCTATGAATTATTCTATGACAGAACTCCAAGGATAGACTACTTTAAAGTCTTTGGATGTAAATGCTTTATCCTTAACACAAAAGATAGCCTTGATAAATTTGATGCTAAATCTGTTGAAGGCATATTCTTAGGATATTCAAGTCATAGTAAAACATACAAAGTATTTAATAAGAGTTAAAATACTATTGAAGAATCTATGCATGTCAGTTTTTGTGAATCTATTGATCAATCTGTTCATAAGCAGACTAACGATAATGATGTTGAAAGTATAGATTTATTCTTAGATAACGCAGCTAAACCCAATGACGATGATCTTCAACGAACATTTACTGAAATCAGAGATCATCCTCAAAAGCATATTTTGGGAGACCTGACCAAAGGGGTTCAAACTAGAGCTCAACTGGAACGGATTGCAAACATGACATTCATTTCTCAACTTGAACCAAAGAAGATTGATGAAGCCATCATCGATGAGTTCTGGATGCTAGTCATGATTGAAGAACTGAATCAATTCCAAAGAAACAATGTTTAGGATCTTGTACCAAGACCAAAAGATCATCAAATCATTGGGACAAGATGGATCTTCAGAAACAAGCTAGATGAAACAGGTAATGTTATAAGAAACAAGGCAAGACTAGTAGCTCAAGGATACAACCAGGAGGAAGGTATTGATTTTGATGAAACATTTGCTCCTGTTGCTAGACTTGAATCTATTAGAATGTTTTTAGCATATGCAAGCTATATGGATTCTAAACTATATCAAATAGATGTTAAAAGTGCATTTCTAAATGGATTTATAAATGAAGAAGTATATGTAAAACAACCTTCAGGCTTTGAAAATGAACAATTTCCAGATCATGTTTTCAAACTAAAACGTGCTTTATATGGATTAAAACAAGCACCTCGTGCTTGGTATAACAGACTTAAAACTTTTTTATTAAAAACTGATTTTTTTGTAGGCAAAGCAGATTCTACTCTATTTGTAAAAATAGTGAATAATCATACCTTAATCGTTCAAATTTATGTGGACGATATCATCTTTGGATCAACTAACAACACTCTCTGTGAAGATTTTTTTAAGTCCATGCAGAAAGAATTCGAAATGAGTATGATGGGAGAACTCACCTACTTTCTTGGACTGCATATTAAGCAAACCAAGGATGGAGTCTTCATCAACCAATCTAAATATGCTCATGAACTTCTGAAGAGATTCAACATGAACTCAACTGCTTCAAAAACTACTCTTATGAGCACAACCACTGTATTGGACAGAGATGAAGATGGTAAGACTGTAGATACAAAGTTATACAGATGTATGATAGGATCACTACTTTATTTAACTGCTAGCCGTCCGAATATCATGTTCAGTGTTTGCTTGTGTGCTAGATTTCAGTCAAATCCAAAAGAATCACATCTTAAAGCTGTAAAAAGAATAATGAGATATCTAAAAGACAAAGTTGATTTTGGGTTATTTTATTCAAAATCATCTAGATTTGATTTAATCTCATACAGTGATGCTGACTTTGCTGGAAGTAAATCTGACAGAAAAAGCACAAGTGGAACATGTCATATGCTAGGGCACTCACTAGTTTCATGGTTCAGTAAGAAACAAAACTGTGTATCATTATCAACTACTGAAGCTGAATACATAGCTGCTAGCCTAGCATGTACACAAGTCATCTGGATGAAACAAACTTTAAAAGATTTTGGTTTGAAATTCGAAAATACAACTATTTTATGTGATAACACAAGTGCTATAAATTTATCTAAAAATCCTATTTTACACTCTCGAACTAAACACATTCAAATTAGACACCACTTTCTAAGAGAACAAGTCCTAAACAATACAATCAAAATGAAATTTATACCAGAGTTGCCAGTCGAGGAAGCGGGAAGGGGAAGCGATACGGGAAGCGGAAGCGGGAAGCGAGGCACTTTCAAAAATTTAGGAAGCGGGAAGCGTGGGACCACTTAGGAGCGAACAGGGAAGCGTCTCGGAAGCGACATAGGAAGCGTCTCGGAAGCGACATAGGAAGCGAACCGGAAGCGACCTAAGAAGCTATAAATTTCTAAATTGTAAATTATAAGCTACAAAGTTCTAAACTCTAAGTCTAACCTTAAAATTAACATAATCCACTACTTCACTTCATCATGCAAGATTCAAAATAAAAGTATACCAAAAAAATATTATAAGACCATGACAAAAAAGTAACATAAAAGTTTTTAAGTTGGACTACTCCAACTACATCGTAAAAAAACATAATAATTCAAGTGTTCATTAATCTGTCATCTTTCTCTTCCCCTTCAAGTCAGCAATAGATCGCGAACTTTCTGCATCATCACGTCCATCTTGTCCTCCACGACCATGTCTTTGTGAAAGTATCTCCAACAAGATACTAATATCAAGACCTTAATATTCTTGATATTGAACCCACCACGAAAGCATAACAAGAACACTTTAGAACACTTGTGCACAAAAAGCACAACCCACAAATAACTCACAAATGCACAAAGGCATAAAATAATGGAATCAATTTATTGAGAACTTGGGCTTTGACTCAAAGCCATGAAGAAATACAAAGGGGAGAACCCCTATTTATAACATCACTAAAGGGGGCCTTGGAGGGGCTCCACCCATAGTCGTTGGAGCCCCTCCAACGGTCACAAATGTGACCGTTGGAGAGGGCCCAACGACTATGTTGGTGGGCCCCCCAAGGTACCTTTTAGGTACAAATCCAAAAAAGAAATAAAAAGAACAAAAATAAAAATAAAAATAAAAGAAACATAATTACAGTCACATCCGAAAAGAGAATGTGCGCAAAAATAGGGAAAAGACTAAACTACCCTTATGACAAAATAAATAGAAATATATATTTTATATATATATTTGAGTAGATACATATACATATATATTAATATATGTATATGTATTACCATATATATATAAAATATATATATTACATAATATGATTAATGTACATAATTTAACACCCCCCCTCAAACTTAGGGCAGGATGACCGAGAGTTTGCTAAGAAGGAAGTTGAAGCGCGGAGCACACAAGGCTTTAGTGAAGAAGTCTGCCAACTGATACTCGGACGTGACATATGGAAGGTCAATGATTCCTTGGAGATACGCCTCCCTAACATAGTGACAGTCCATCTCGATATGTTTAGTCCGCTCATGAAAAGTGTGATTTTTAGCAATATAAATCGCACTTTTGTTGTCACAGCAAAGCTTGGTAGGCCCTTCAATTTTGATTCCCATATCTTCCAGCAACTGATGAATCCAAACAATTTCCATGGTAGTAGTTGCCATGGCACGATATTCAGCTTCAGTTGATGATAGAGATACCTTTTGCTGCTTCTTGCATCTCCATGAGATCAATGAGTCTCCTAAGAAAACACAAAAACCAGTGGTGGAGTGACGGTTATTTGGGTCACCTCCCCAATCAGAGTCAGTATAAGCAATTAATTTTAACTCAGAACAGGAGGACAAAAAAACTCCCTTATTAATAGTGTGCTTTAGGTATCTCACGACACGCAAGATAGCACCCATGTGAAAAGAAGTTGGTGCATGCTGAAATTGGCTTGCCGTATGCACCGCATGTGAGATATCGGGTCTGGTGATACTTAGATACATCAACGAGCCTACTAGTTGCCTGTAGGGAGTAGGATCGGAGAGAGGAACACCATCATCAATCTTCATTTTTGCTCCTACTATAGCAGGAGTTTCACAAACTTTATCATCTGTAATACCTGACCTGTCAATAATCTCAGATGCAAGCTTAGTTTGAGACAAAAAGTACCCTCTATGAGAGTATGCAACCTCAATACCCAGAAAATAAGTTAAGAAACCCAAATCAGACATTTCAAACTTATCCTTTAATATGGACTTTATGCTTTTAATCCCTTTAGAATCACTCCCAGTAATAAGCATGTCATCCACATATAGCAACAGAATAACAATCCCTGCATTAGACTTTCTAACAAACAAAGCAGTATCAGTAAAGCATGATGAAAAACCATTATCTAACATTACAGAGTTAAACCTATCATACCAAGCTTTGGGAGCTTGTTTTAAACCATACAGTGCTTTCCGAAGACGAAGCACTTTCCCTTTAGGATACTCCATTCCAGGAGGAACATCCATATATACTTCTTCGTTTAGATCTCCGTTTAAAAACGCATTCTTAACATCCATCTGATAGATGTTCCATTTGTTTATTGAAGCAACAGTTATAAGACATCGGACGGTGACCATCCGAGCAACGAGGGCAAAAGTCTCCTCATAATCAATCCCATATTTTTGACCATACCCTTTTGCAACTAAGCGGGCCTTATATCTCTCAAGAGACCCATCACACTTAGTTTTGACTTTAAACACCCATCTACACCCTATTGCTTTCTTATCTTTAGGAAGGTCTTGAAACTCCCAGGTTCTTGCTTTCTTTAGGGCTTCAAGTTCATTGTTCATTAGCAACTATCCATTCTGGGTATTTACGTGCTTCCTCAAAATCCCTAGGTTCTATGTACGAGTGAATGACGCTTAGACAGGCTCTATATTTTGGTGAAAAAGACTCATATGAGATGAACCTAGAAGGGGGTTTTCTTGATCTTTCGGTCCTACGAAGATTTCCATCACTTGAAGGGGTAGACTCACTATCATATCTTTCGAGAGCACTTCTAAAAGTACTCCTATCTCTATGAGAGTAGGTTATAGGATCTCTATGTGGTTCTTCATTAATGGATTGATCAGTATGAGATTCAACATTTAGATTTGTTTCATCATCGCTAGTATCATCATCTTCAGTTAACAAATCAAACAGAAAAGAATAATCTATATTCTCATCATTAGTTTCAAGTTTTTCGAAACCACTAACATTTTCCAAGAAGCTTACATTTCTGGAAACATAAAGTTTATCACTCTTAACATCATAACAGCGAAAACCTTTATGAGTTTCAGAGTAACCAAGAAAGGCACAAGGAATGGCCTTAGGGGAGAGTTTGTCATTTTTATCAGTAAGGACAAAACATTTACATCCAAAAACCCTTAACCTGCTATAATCAGGTTCTTTTTCGTATAATTTTTCAAACGGGGAAATCTTGTTCAAGTTTTTAGATGGAAGTCTATTTATGAGATAGACAGAGGTAAGAGCAGCCTCCGCCCAGAGTTTTTTCGGTATATTTTGAGAAATGAGCAAGGTTCGTGTGGTTTCAATAATATGCCTATGTTTCTGTTCGGCCAACCCATTTTGTTGGGGGGTTTTGGGACAAGATTTTTGATGAAGAATTCCATAGTTTTCAAGATAGCTTTTAAATTCATTGGAAAGGTATTCGCCACCTGAATCGGTTCTAAAAATTTTCAAATTTCCATTGAATTGATTTAAAACCATCATATGAAATGTTTTGAAAGTTAAAAAAACTTCATATTTATGTTTGAGAAAATATATCCAACTAAACCTAGTGAAATCATCCACAAAGATAACATAGTACGAAAAACCTCCCTTGGATATCACCGGAGCTGGACCCCATACATCGGAGTGAACGATTTCAAAAGGTTTTGTTGTAAACATGGATCTTTGAGGAAAAGGAAGACTTCTCATTTTTCCAAGAATACATTCATTACAAACAAAATTTTCATTACAAAGATTCTTAACAAAAGGCAAATAAGAGATTTTAACAATGTTGGGATGACCCAATCTCTTATGCCATACATGAATATCTTTGTTTTGAGCAACATTACAAAATTGATTCTTGGGAATTTTAAGAAAATCAACATAGTAGAGGTCTCCTCTCCTAGAGCCTTCCCCAATCAATTTCCCGGACTGACGATCCTGTATCCAACATTTATTAGAAGAGAACTTTATATCGCAACCATAGTCCGAGAGTTGAGAAACGGAAAGTAAATTTAAGTTTAGTTTTGGAATAAAACGAATTTTTGGGATAAAAAAATCTTGTTTTTCAAAATTACCCATTCCTTTGATTTCAAGAGGGGTTCCATTCGCGGTTGAGACAAAAGATGGAAGGCGATTTTCAGAATAATTAGAGAGAAAACAATGACTTGGAGTCATATGAAACGAAGCACCAGAATCAAGTAGCCAAGATGTCTTACCAAGAGAGGAAGAAGATGACATGGCGGCTCCAGAAGTGCCTCCTTTGAGAAGAGGTTGAAGAGCATCCATAATTTGATGAAGCGAAAGAGGTTCATTCGATGTTGAAGGCCGTTCCTCCGATTGGGATGCTAAAGCCGCGGCGAGGAACTTCTTCCATTTAGGACAATTTGGTTTGATATGTCCCGGTTCTTTACAAAAATGACAAGTTAATTTGCTATAATATCTCTTGCCATATCGATCATTTTGCCCTTGATTTTTGAAATGGGGCGGTTTGTAGGTCTTCAAATTATTACCGGGTCTTGACACGGCATTGACCACTTCATAGTCATTTTGAGAAGGTGTAGCAAGAATGCTTGGGTTATTTTTACTAATCCCCATACGTGTTTCCTCACCACTTAGCTTGGTGATGACATCTTCAATAGATGGGGAGGTAAAAGCCGATAGAAGGGAGGACCGAATTTGCTCAAATTCGGGTCTAAGACCATTTAAGAAGTTGAAGAAACGATCTTCCTCAAGTTGTTTGTGCCTTAACTCAATAGCTTCTCCACTCCATTTTGGTTCGAGCATGGCAAGCTCGTCCCAAATAGATGATAATTCGGCAAAATATTCCCGAATAGATAAATCATTTTGTTGAAGAGTCAAGGCTTTCTTTTGGAGGTAGTATTTGTGAGACAAGTCCCTTGACGTATACATTTTTTCAAGGTATAACCAAGCTTCTGGAGGCCCTTTTAAATTTGATGATGTTGGCATTGATCTTGGTTTCAACGGACGAAAAAATCCAAGACAAAATTTTGAAGTTCTTCATTTCCCACTCATCATGCCTTTTGGAATATTCTTCTAAGGCCTTTTGTCTATCTTCTCCTTCAAGAATTTTGATTTCCCCTTTCTCTATAATAGAAAGCTTGGGTTCGGGTTCCGATATGGATCCTTGAACATAACCCCAAAGACCTTTCCCTTTGATGTGGGCTTCCATGTTGCCGGCCCAAACATGGTAGTTTGAACCACTAAGTTTAAAACCAAGGGAGAAGTGGGAGTCTTTTTCACCCATTATGGAGAAGAGAAGATGAAAAATAAAGCGTACCTTAACGGATTTTCAACCTTTTCTTGACAAAAGTTGCTTCTAAAATATTGCCCGGAGCAAATGCTTTACTCAAAAACTTCACTAGCTTGAGGGCACGATTTTCGAGGTGCTTCACAAGAGGCGAGATACACGATCTTCTTTCTTCCAACGAGGCTCTGATACCATGTGAAAGTATCTCCAACAAGATACTAATATCAAGACCTTAATATTCTTGATATTGAACCCACCACGAAAGCATAACAAGAACACTTTAGAACACTTGTGCACAAAAAGCACAACCCACAAATAACTCACAAATGCACAAAGGCATAAAATAATGGAATCAATTTATTGAGAACTTGGGCTTTGACTCAAAGCCATGAAGAAATACAAAGGGGAGAACCCCTATTTATAACATCACTAAAGGGGGCCTTGGAGGGGCTCCACCCATAGTCGTTGGAGCCCCTCCAACGGTCACAAATGTGACCGTTGGAGAGGGCCCAACGACTATGTTGGTGGGCCCCCCAAGGTACCTTTTAGGTACAAATCCAAAAAAGAAATAAAAAGAACAAAAATAAAAATAAAAATAAAAATAAAAGAAACATAATTACAGTCACATCCGAAAAGAGAATGTGCGCAAAAATAGGGAAAAGACTAAACTACCCTTATGACAAAATAAATAGAAATATATATTTTATATATATATTTGAGTAGATACATATACATATATATTAATATATGTATATGTATTACCATATATATATAAAATATATATATTACATAATATGATTAATGTACATAATTTAACAGTCTTCTGCTCCTTCCTTCATTTCCTATAATGAATACGTTAAAAAGTTAAAATGTTCAAAAGCCATAATTTAAAATATAAAAAACACAATATCAACATACCTTGCCTAGGTCTCCGGCTAAAGAAACGATTAATCCGACCATGAGGAAGTGATGGTCGCTCTTGTATATCTGCAGTTCTACTAGCTCTGATAGATTGATTTGTATCCTCTTCAACTTCATTTGTACGTATAATTATTGAAGGTAATGGAGCTCTTGGTTGTGCATCTTTATGTTTGGATTTGGAAATAGTGCTTGATTGTTGTGCACTATCATCCAAATCTCTCCATCACATATCCTCTAATCTCAACGTATTTTCTTCTACAATAGGAAGTTCTGGATTGATATCCCATTTTCGACTAGGCCCTTCTTTATAGCGATTGTTGCACCTTTTATAACAAGAATATAAAATATGAATGCTAATAAACAATCAATGATAAAAAAAGAGAAAAAAAATACCAAAACAAAAGTACAACACAGTTTAATTATACCTGTCAATCAATCGAAGATTGGAATGAATATACACTAAGGTATCAGCACGATCTTCATTGAGCCTATTTCTTTTAACATTGTGAATGTAACTATGGGTGCTCCACACTCTTTCTGCAGAAGATGTGCTAATAGGTTGAGATAAAGCCTTAATGGCTAATGCTATCAACTCCGGTGTATCACCACCATAAAAATGCCACCAATTAAGCACTGACATTGTATGATTCAGTGCATCTATTCGTGCTGCATTTCGGCTAAATCTTCCACTTCTTGATGCAAAAGCCACAAGTTGTGACCTATAAAGTGTAGATAACTCTTCATTTCCAGAAGATATGACTTCAAGCGCAAGCATTGCACCGTCTAAGATATCATTATCTTTTTCTGAAAAAAAAATGTTTAGTAACTATAACAAAAGAAATGCAAATGAAATAATAAAATAATTAAATCATTTAACTTTAAATTTTATTAAATAGATAGAATTAAATTTTTACCAGGAGAAACTCGTTTGACCCCTCCTGTTGCTGGGATTTTGAGATACTCTGACTCGTAATATTTTGGAGTAAGCATGTGGGCTAGACTATGGAGAGGCACATTCATTCTATCCCATCTATTTGAGACAATCTTATGAATCTTTTCATATAAATCTGGTTGTCCTTTTAGATTGTCTTTGATTTCTCCCAACATGTTGTCCATGCCTTCATACACTTCACCAATTATAGGGCCTTCCTGATCACAAAATTTAATCATCTTATAGATGGGTTTTGTAATCAATAATGCTAAACGTATAGAATCCCAATATTCTTCATCAAGAACAGTTGTTTCTGTTGTAACAACCATTTTTTTCATAATTTCATCCGTGCATGATTGCTTCCAATCGCTCTATCTATCTGAAATTACTGTGAGCCTTAAGCTCTCCCTCATATCAAGCAAGCGTTTCAAAGTAGTATAATGTGAAGCAAACCTTGTTTTTGCAATCTTTATTAATTTTAATTTTTCATTGCTTCTAAAGATTGCTAGTGCTTTTGAATGATTTGTGATATACTTCACAATTTCTTTACTCTGCAAATATGTTTCTCCCAACCAATGAAACTCATGTGCCAAATCCTTGAACATCAAATTAAGTGTGTGCACAACACAAGGTGACAAAAAAATATACTTGTACGTTTGTTTTAATTCTTTACCTGCTAACTTGCAATTTGCTGCATTGTCTGTAATCACTTGCACTACATTAGAAGGCCCCACAAGTTTAAATCCCGTTTTCAAAAACTCGGCAATGTTTGCAGCTGACTGTTGCACATTAGAAAAATCGCTTGTATATAAGAACATCGAGCCAAAACAGTTTGAGGCAAGTATATTTATCAAGTGTTTGTTCTTGATATTTGTCCAACCGTCTGAGACAATGGAAACTCCAAACTCCTCAAACTTTTCTCGAAATTCATTTAACTCTCTATGAACACACTCTTTCTCACTGTCAAGCAACGTTGTTCGCGCTTTTTCATATGATGGGGGTTTATATCCGGGCACTTTACTAACTGCAGATATCATCTCTTCCCAATATGGTGATCGAAGCACATTGAAAGGTATGCCATTTGCACACAAAAATCTGATAATTTTGTGATCTACATCATCTCTTTCTACCTTTTTAAAGGTATCACGAATATCAACTGTTTTTCGGCTTCCACTAGATGATGTATTCATACTAATAGGCTTCTTCGGAGTATCAATTCTTGATCTCCTCAACTCAAATGCACTTGATGAAACCTCCACTCGACGAACTTGCCTCTTAATTTTTTTTGCCAATTCTGCATTTTTTGCAACCTCAGGGCAAAAGGCAATCCCAACACTTTGTCCCTTTGGAGATCCCATGAGATGTGCAAAAACTCGAGTATATGACCCATGATAAATATTTTTGCAGTGCCTGCACATAAAAACTTGGGTTCCACCTTGCTTTCCTTGCCCACTCTTCTTTTGTTTCAATACATGGCGCCATAGCACTGTTGTTTTATGCATGCTAGGTGGTTCATCGTCTTGGTCATCTTCAGAATAGTAGTCATCCAAGTCATATTCTTCTTCATCTTCCTCATCAAAACAATTTTTGTTTCGGTCCTCAAACTGATATGGACAAGCAGAAGACCTCTTCTTGCCCTTCCCAACACCACTAGATGATTCATGCTCCAAATTGTACAAAGAATCGTCATCGTCATCAGAATTATCGTGATTATAGCTTGAGATGGTCATTAATGAAGCAAAGAACATGCAAATATATCAGCATCATAAAAGTATCAGAATCAACCTAAAACACTTTAAAAAAGCTATTATTAACAGTAAATAATGGAGAGTGAAGAACACAAATCATTACTCATAATTTACCAATTACTAAAACAAATAAATAAACATCATTTAAGGAGGTGAAAGATCTATGATTCTATAATATACTATGATAAAGCAAACAAAAAAAAAAAAGTTCTTTCAAAAGTTTGCATTTATGAAAAAATGCCAAAATAAGATAACATAACAACTAAGAAAAACAAAATTCATATTAGCCGACTGTTACTAGCAATAATGATATTTATTTAAAATTTTAAACAACTAGCTGCAGCATACTAGTTGCCCCACTCTTCTGATAGAGTAAATGAGCCGAGCCTGGGTGTGCCCACACTCAGTATATCAAAGAATTCATACTTAATAGGAATGATAAGCTCAATCATGCTTGGTATACATTTTGTATAATATGTTTTTATAATATGAATTCAAGAATTTTCCTATAATATATTTTTTATATATTATAGGATACTTATAAGTATCTCTTTTGTTTTGTTTCTTTTATCATGCTTGGTTCACTTGATCAACATGTAAGTTCAGAATTCATATAAAGCAAAATCACTTCAAGAGATCAAGGAGAGAATAGATTCTAAAAGTCTGCAAGATCAAACACCATAATGAAACCATAAGACAACTTGTGGAGGCAGAACATGTTTTTCATTGACTTTGAAATTAAAAACAATAAATCAATAATCCATATATATCCAACAGTAAAAGAATAATAAAAGTGATCCAGTCAATCTGATAAGGAATCAGGATTCAAGCAATCGTCAAAATGACTTAAAAGTTAAAACCTACAAGAATGATAAAAAAATACTGCATTAACCCTTATTTCTAAAAAAGTCGACCAACTAAACTCAGTTAAACAACCACAAAATGTGAAATGTTTCTCAACCAATATACTGTTCATTTATGGGTCTCAAATAAGAATATAAATGATCATCATATGATAACACAAAATAAAAGATAAAGACCATCATGTTATTGCAACGGAAAAATGAAACAAATAGTCTCTAACAATCCCCTATTCCTTAAATGTACTTTCTAGAGAGAATGAAGGAATCAAACCTCTGCTCACGAGCTGAACCTCACACCACACAAGTCAGACACAAGCCCTATATCACTCGAAAACTCTTCATCAAAGCAAAATAATGGGCCTCCCGGTCCAGTTAAAAAAAAAAATTTAAAAGCTCAGTATTAGCCCAGCTCCGATTCCATATGAAATAGATTTTTATCCATTTTTGTAGCCCAACCCTGACTGCAGCAAATAGTTGGATTTGTCCATATGAAATAGATTTTTATTAATAATTGTAGCCATTTTTATTTTATCTCAAAAAAAAAGGAGGCTGCTGCCCCTGAACCCCTATCACACCAATTTTTTTTCTTGCTACACCCCTATTTGCGCCCCCGAACCCCTATCAGCAAAGTTTTGTTCATTTCTGGGTTGACCCAGTAAATGCCTGAGTGAAACCGAGTCACTAGGTTGACTCGACCAGTTTTTAAACCATCATTAGATAGCGTATCATGGAGACAATAAAAAACAACCCACTGCTTCATGCAAAATGAATAAAAAAAACCGCTGCGATAATGAATCAGAAACTAAAAAAACTACAAACAAACCCTTGATCTACAGGAACAAAAAAACCCTTGATATACACCCAGAAAAAGAATCTTACACCTAGCAACCCCTGCGATAGATCTACACCGAGAAAGAAAAAACCCTTGATCACTTTCCCCAAAACTACCCTATTGGATCCCACTGGTGTTGCTGACTGGAGGGGAGCTCGCACGACAGAGAGATAGAGAGAGTGACGGAGCGTGAGAGAGGGGGGTAAGAGAAGATAGCGTACCTGAAGGTGAACATCTTCATCTTCGGAAGTCGGTGGAGGCCACCGGAATTTTTTGAGGTCGCCGGAACTCGGAGCTCGTCCAAAACTCGAGAGAGAGAGAGAGAGAGAGAGAGAGAGAGAGAGAGAGAGAGAGAGAGAGAGAGAGAGAGAGAGGAGTCGGAAGATACGCGTGAAAAAACAAAACCCTAAGCCCCTTTCGATTTTATTTTTTCACGGGTTTTATAAAATACCCATTTTAACCTCGGTAAAAAATATATTCATGTGTAAAATAAAAAATTTTAAGGGCAAATTCGACCTTTCCATAATAGCGTCCCCCTTTAAAGGGGTACGCGTACCCCTTTAAAGAGGTACGCGTACCCCTTTAAAGAGGTACGCGTCTCCCTTTAAAGGGGTACGCGTCCCCCTTTAAAGGGGTACGCGTACCCCTTTAAAGAGGTACGCGTACCCCTTTAAAGAGGTACGCGCTTCCCTTTAAAGGGGGACGCGCTTCCTCAATTGAACCTGCGCTTCCCCTCGCGTTTCGGAAGCGCTGCGTTTCGCGCTTCCGAAGCGCGTCCCGGGGAAGCGCGCTTCCCCTATTCTATAGGCGTTTCCAGTAACTCTGATTTATACCCACTAATAAACAATTAACAGACATTTTCACTAAACCTTTAAAAAATGAAGACTTTATAAGAATTAGGAGAAAATTAGGGATATATAAATTAAGTGATTTATAAAATCAATTCATATTACTAATTAAAATATAGAAAGATTAGTCTACTCGAGTTCACCTTTACAAAATATTAAAATATAATCTTTACTTGACAAAATTTATCTTAAACAAAGATTAATAAGTAAGAACGATAAAAACACTTTATGTGAAATCTTGTTTGTGTCATAATCGAGTGTTTGCATTTCTTACTATTTTTTATTTTGTCATCATTCCATTCGCCACCTTTTTCAAAGTTAAGGTCTTTCATATTTCACGAACATCATAAAATTTTACTTTTTTAATGCTTTATGTCATCTTTTATATCATATCTCAAGTACAATCTATTTTTTGTCCGTCATCTTTCACACTTTTTTATAAAAAAAAGGGACTCCTTCTCGACAACTTGTCTTTCATTTATTATATGTTATTTTCATTAGTACCATCATTTTCTCTCTCTCTATCATGCGAATTGAGCCTCCATCCGTGACTTTGACTCCTTTACATGTTTTAATTAATCTTTTTAAAAAACTATGGACTCCCTCCAATCGAGCTTCTCTACAAACCATGTCCTTTAAACAATCATCAATTCATGTCAATCATGGCATTGCTTTATGTCACTCATCTCATATCAAACATCAATTTTTTTTTGTCCTTTTTGTCCACTCTTATCTCACTCTAAATTCGTATATGACATCACCCTTTCTTTATGTCTACTCTTACTCCTTCCACGCATATCCATAAAAATACTTCTTATATAAGAAATCATTACTCCTCACTCATTTTTTTTTGTCTTCTTCTAAATTCATCTTTCACGAATTTAGAATACATTCTCATAAAGTAAAAAGATTATTTAAAGTTGTTTGTTTTATTAGGCCATTGTTCATCTCACATGATATGGCTCTATGACACTCTTACACCTTCCTTTCACGGATCACTTTCACTCCTCACATCTCTTCACATAAAAATCTTTATAAACCATGGATTATAATTCACTTCGTAAAACACACCTCTTTGATTCTTTTTTCTATTCTTTATCACACTTCACAATTTGATGGATTCTCCTCTATCAAAAATCTCCTTATATAGAAATTTTTAACTATGTTCTTGTCATATACTCTCATCAACACTATCCTCCAAAGAATGATTTGATCTATCATTCACAAGAGTCCTTAAGTTACAACTCACGCATTCTTCTTTCAACTAAAATCTAAAATTCAAGTGTCACTCAATTCACTCAAAAATCTCTATCATTCTTCAAGCACTTACTCTCTCCAAGTACTCACCTTTGTTTCTCAAAGTTTCCATTATCTCAAGACCTTTGGAAATGACATCTTCCTCACGATCAACCGATATCAACATGATTGAAGCATGGGATTTGAGATATCCAGATCTCATTCACCTGTTTCATTCCATTAACTCCATGCCCATCCAAACCGGTAAGTTAGTACACCTTGAAACTTTTCCATCATTCGACCTACAAACTTCCCTTTCAGAATTTATTCATGTTCTAGCATCACCCCAATCTATGACCATTTATCCACATCTTATCAAAATTTTCTACACAAATCTTTCAGTCGACCATGACCAGTCCACTATCAATTCCATGGTTCATGGAAAAATCGTCTCTTTTAACATTTCTCAGTTAGGACGCATTCTCAATATCTCTTCTTACGGCATTGAGCTCCCCAACATAGTTCCAATCGATCAGACTGTGTTTAAGAAGATCTTCTCTCCACACGTTCAACCCATTTTCCGTGGCATATAAGCAACTTGAAGCCTCATGCTCTGTTGTTGTCATAGATCCTTTCTTCCAACGTAGTCCCTAAGTCGCCCTCTAAGGGATTTATTGCCAATGAAATCTCACTCCTTCTCTGTGCAATCTTCTGTGCCTTTCCCCATCAACTGGTCCAGTGTCATCTTTAACAACATGATTAACTTTCGTTCTTTTTGCTCTCTTCCTTTCGGGTACTTCATCACCCTTATTCTTCAATACTTCCAAATACCTCTTGACACCGATGTCGTCTACTACTCTAACCACACTTTTGATGACTCCTTCCTCCCTTATGAAGGGTCCCCTCAACTCAACTCTGACGACGAAGGCCATGAAGAAGCAACTCTTGCAACAACTTCTGAACTAGACATCTTCTCAGCAATTGTCGATGTCCAGAACACCCAGGATCTTCTTTTGAAGAGTCAAGCCTCTCTGCATCAAGCCTTCGAATCCTTGAAAATCGGCCAAGATCTTTGCTTCGGAAGTTTCAACCATCCGACTCGGAATGAACTTTTTTATTCATTGGTCTGTAATAACTTTTTATACTCTGATCCCCTCTTTTTTGTCCATGACAAATGGAGAGAAAAACCTGTCTCTAATATTGGAGAAAAATACTCTGACACTTTCTATATTTTTTATGCATTTTTATGATATTACTATGCATAATGGCTTTTTGACAGGAGGAGCATATTTTGTCATCATAAAAAGGGGGAGAATGTTGATAAACTATATTTTGATGACACACAATATGATACACTGTCATATGATTTAATATGATATGATAATATGCCTTCATGAATAATGTTATATTATGACTGGATATGATTTGTCATGTATTTAACGAGTATTTGATGCAAGGATATTTCACCCAAAAAGGATGAAGACCTCCTGCTCAAGTACAACCTTTGGTACAATCATACTTTCTGAAGAAAAAGCTTGATGGGCCATTCATTCTTAAAGATCATCCAAGGAGATCGGCTACTTCAAGATGAAGATTTTTTTCTTCTTTAGAGTCATATGTAACAGAACCTTCAGAAGCATGCATATTGCATATTACAAGCTTTATCATACAAGCCACCTATTTACAAAAGTCATCTTTCATAAAAGCATACGATATTTCAAAAAGCACCTTTTTGAAAACTAATCATTGTACCTTTTTACAAACTTTTATGGAAAAGGTATTTTGACAAGATATAATAGCTCATGATTTCAAAAACATTAATTGTACCTTCTATCATGCATTTATGAATAAGACAACTTGAAAAGAAATAAAAAGTAATGATTTCAAGTATGTAAGGAAAAGACAAACATAAAAATCGGCTAGTTGAACTAACAACGAAAACTAATATTATTATAATATGTTTAGAAAAGACTTTAGTTACTTTATACAACTCAAGAATGTCGACTTACTTAAAGTCATCATTCTTTCTGTAAAACATTAAATACCACCTCAAAAACTTTTTAGAAATGACTATTTTAACCCCACTCAAGAATGTCGACTTGCTTAAAGTCTTCATTATCTCTGTAGACATTAAATAACACATCATAAAGTATTTTTGAAATATGACCATTTACAAATAAAGAACTTAAAGCATTTATTATACTTACATACATTTAAGTCAAGAAGTGACGATTTCTAATAAAATACTAATGTACTACAAATCATTAATTTGAATAAAGACAAAACTACATGATGATTTACAATCCAACGTTCAATGTACTACAAATCATTTATTATGAGAATAAACCTTTTACAAAATATATCACACCTAAAATACTACAACGAATAGTGTACCCCAAATAATACACTTATAGAAAAAAGACTTTTTCAAAAATATATAAAATTGTTTTTGAAATGACTTGACATCTCACATCCCAAAAAGACAATCATTTCAAAAAAGGCAACGATTATTTTCTGAAGGCTATATAAACACAAACAAAATAGTTTTTCAAACAAGGACATGTGAGCTTACAACGAGAAAAATTCCTATTCGATATTTGAAAAAGAGAGCCTAGAAAAAGAAAGAGAAAAGAAAGAGAAAAAGTCAAGAATAACTCTTTGACAAAGAGTATCTTCTGAGTGAAAAGAACAGAACATTCTGAGAATCCTTCATTCGTGCATTCATATTATTCTGAAGGTTCTATAGGAAGTATTGTAACTTTCTGTTATTCACTGTATTCCTTCTTTGTTGAAAGAAGTAGACCTCTGTGAAAGAGGGTGTGCCCCTTCTCTGTTGAGAGAAGAAGACCTCTGTGAAAGAGGGTGTGCCCCTTCTCTGTTGAGAGAAGAAGACCTTTGTGAAAGAGGGTGTTCCCCTTCTCTGTTGAGAGAAGAAGACCTCTGCGAAAGAGGGTGTTGTACTATTTATCCGGTAACTCGGATGTTATAGTGAAAGGCTCAAGTGTTTTGCTTGGGGACTGGATGTAGGTTAGTGACTCGACCGAACCAGTATAAATCCTGTGTTTTATGTGTTGTGCTTTATTGTATTTAATATTTAAATTATCGATCTATTTCATATTTCACTATTCACCCCCCCTCTAGTGTAATTTCAATTGATTGAGGCAACGGTTATAAGACATCGGACGTTGACCATCCGAGCTACCGGGGCAAAGGTCTCCTTATAATCAATCCCATATTTTTGACTATATCCTTTTGCAACTAAACGGGCCTTGTATCTCTCAAGGGACCCATCACTCTTAGTCTTGACCTTAAACACCCATCTACACCTTATTGCTTTCTTGTCTTTAGGGAGGTCTTGAAACTCCCATGTCTTTGCTTTCCTTAGAGCTTCAAGTTCATTATTCATAGCGACTATCCATTCTGGACATTTTCGTGCTTCCTCGAAGTTCCTAGGTTCTATGTAAGAGTGAATGGCGCTTAGACAAGCTCTATATTTAGGTGAAAAAAACTCATATGAGATGAACCTAGAAGGGGGTTTTCTTTGTCTTTCGGTCCTACGAAGGTTTTCCTCACTTTGAGGAGTAGTCCTACTACCATCATCATATTTTTTGAGGGCACTTCTGAAAGTATTCCTATCTCTATGAGAGTAGGTTATGGGATCTCTATGCGGTTCTTCATTGATATGTTAATGAAGCGTTGAGGGCTCAGAATTAGTTTCATTATTACTTAAGTCATTTTGTTTTGACTCATCATCTTCAGTCAACAAATCAAACAGAAAGAAATAGTCTCTATTCACGTCATTAGATTCAAGTTTTTCGAAACCACTAATATTTTCCAAGAAGCTTACATTTCTGGAAACATATAGTTTATCACTTTTAATATCATAACAACGAAAGCCTTTTTGAGTTTCAGAATAACCAAGAAAGGCACAAGGAATGGCCTTAGGGGAGAGTTTGTCATTTTTATCAGTAAGGACAAAACATTTACATCAAAAAACCCTTAACCTGCTATAATCAGGTTCTTTTTCGTATAATTTTTCAAATGGGGAAATCTTGTTCAAGTTTTTAGATGGAAGTCTATTTATGAGATAGACAGATGTAAGGGCTGCCTCAACCCAAAGTCTTTTCGGAATATTTTGTGAAATGAGCAAAGTTCGTGTTGTTTCAATAATATGCCTATGTTTTCGTTCAACCAACCCATTTTGTTGTGGAGTTTTAGGACAAGACTTTTGATGGAGAATACCATGATTTTCAAGATAACTTTTGAATTCATTGGAAAGATATTCGTCACCCGAATCGGTTCTAAGAATTTTTAAATTTCCATTGAATTGATTTAAAATCATCATATGAAATATTTTAAAAGTTGAGAAAACTTCATGTTTATGTTTAAGAAAGTATATCCAACTAAATCTAGTGAAATCGTCCACAAAGATAACATAGTATGAGAAACCTCCCTTAGATATCACCGGAGCCAGAGCCCATACATCGGAGTGAACAATTTCAAAAGATTTTGTTGTAAACATGGATCTTTGAGAAAAATGAAGACTTTTCATTTTCCCAAGAATACATTCATTACAAACAAAATTTTCATTACAAAGATGCTTAATAAAAGGCAAATAAGAGATTTTAACAATGTTGGGATGACCCAATCTCTTATGCCATACATGAATATCTTTGTTTTGAGCAACATTACAAAATTGATTCTTGGGAATTTTGAGAAAATCAACATAGTACAGGTCTCCTCTCCTAGAGCCTTCCCCAATCAACTTCCAGGACTGGCGATCTTGTATCCAACATTTATCAGAAGAGAATTTTATATCGCAACCATAGTCCGAAAGTTGAGAAACGGAAAGTAAATTTAAGTTTAGTTTTGGTATAAGACGAATTTTTGGAATAAAGAAGTCTTTTTTTTCAAAATTGCCCATTCCTTGAATTTCAAGAGGTGTTCCATTCGCCGTTGAGACAAAATATGGAAGAATTTTTTTAGAAAAATCAGAAAGAAAACAAGAACTTGGAGTCATATGAAACGAAGCACCGGAATCTAGGAGCCAAGATGTCTTACCGAGAGAAGAGGAGGATGACATAGCGGCTCCAGAAATGCTTCCTTTGAGAAGAGGTTGAAGAGCATCCACAATTTGTTGAAGTGAAAGTGGCTCATTTGATGAAGAAGGTCGTTCTTCTGGTTGGGATGCCATAGCCGTAACAAGAAATTTCTTCCATTTGGGACAAATGGGTTTGATATGCCCCGGTTCTTTATAAAAATGACAAGTTAATTTGCTATAGTCTTTTTTGCCATATCAATCATTTCCTCCTTGTCCTTGATTTTTGAAATGGGGAGGTTTGTAGGCCTTCATATTATTCCCGGGTCTTGACACAACATTGACCGCTTCATAATCATTTTGAGAAGGTGTAGCAAGGATGCTAGGATTATTTTTACTAATCCCCATACGGGTTTCCTCACCACTTAGCTTGGTGATAACATCTTCAATAGAGGGAGATGTGAAGGCGGATAGAAGAGAGGACCGAATTTGCTCAAATTCGGGTCTAAGGCCATTTAGAAAATTGAAGAATCGATCTTCCTCTAGTTGTTTGTGTCTTAACTCAATAGCTTCTCCGCTCTATTTTGGTTCGAGCATAGTAAGCTCATCCCAAATAGATGATAGTTCGGCAAAATATTCCCGAATAGACAAATCGTTTTGTTGAAGGGTCAAAGCCTTCTTTTGGAGGTAATATTTGTAAGATAAGTCCCTTGAAGTATATATTTTTTCAAGGTACAACCAAGCTTCGAAGACCCTTTTAAACTTAATGATGTTGGCATTGATCTTGGTTTTTACGGATGAAAAAATCCAAGACAAGATTTTGAAGTTCTTCATCTCCCACTCATCATGCCTTTTGGAATACTCTTCTAAGGCCTTTTGTCTATCTTCACCTTCAAGAATCTTAATATCCCCTTTCTCTATGATAGTAAGTTTGGGTTCGGGTTCCGATATGGAACCTTGAACGTAACCCCAAAGACTTTTCCTTTTGATATGTGCTTCCATATTGCCGGCCCAAACATGGTAGTTCGAACCATTAAGTTTAAAACCAAGGAAAAAATGAGTCTTTTTCACCCATTAGAGAGGGAAGAAGATAGAAAATAATGCGTACCTTAAAGGATTTTCAATTTTTTCTTGACAAAAGATGCTTCTAAAATATTGCCCGAAGGAGATGGTTCACTTCAAAACTTCAATAACTTGAGGGCACGTTTTTCGAGGCACTTCACAAGTGAAGAGATGCACGAACCTCCTTCTTCAACGAGGCTCTGATACCATGTAAAAGTATTTCCAAACAAGATACTAAGATCAAGACCTTAATATTCTTGATAACAAACCCGACACAAAGGCACAATAAGAAAACTTTAGAACACTTGTGCGCAAAAGCACAACTCACAAATGCATACAAATATTGGAATCACTTTATTGAGCACTTGAGCTTTGACTCAAAGCCATGAAAAAATACAAAGGGGAGAGCCCCTATTTATAACAACACAAAGGGAGCCTTGGAGGGGCTCCACTCATAGACGTTGGAGCCCCTCCAACGGTCACAAATGTGACCGTTGGAGGGGCCCAACGTCTATTTGAGTGGCCCCCCCAAGGTACCTTTTGGTACTTTAAAAAAGGAAAAATAAAAATGAAAAATAAAAATAAAATAAATTTACAATCACATTCATAAAGTGAATGTGCGTAAAACAGTGGAAAAGACTAAACTACCCCTACACCTAAACAAATAAAAATATATATTTTATATATATAATAGGTAGATACATATACATATATATATATATATATTAATATATGCATATGTATTACCTTATATATATAAAATATATATATTACATTACATGATTATTTACATAATTTAACAGCCCATTAGGGTCATGTTTGTAATTTTTATTTTTTTATTTCTAGCCGTTGGGACTAGCCCAACAAATAGTTAGGTTAGCCCTTTCCTTCTTTCTTGTATAAATATGGGATCTCTTCCACATTTTTTGTGTGCTTCTCTTAAGCATTTTATTAATAAAAATTATTTATTTTTTATGTGCTTCCTTGCCGTTTAGTGGCTTATATTGGTGAATATCTTGTGCTCTTTGTATTAGCCTTTAGTGGCCATTGTGTATTTCCTTTTGTGGCTTTGTATTTGTGCACATCTTTCATTATTTTGTACTTTTTTGTATTGTCCGACATGCTTAATATAGTATTCGACACGTATGACATGGTGTCCGACACGATACAAAATATATTTATAAATATATATATTTTTAAAATTTAATGGATAATATATATTATTATTATTATTATATATAATTATATAAATATATATAATATATGTACAGCCGTGTCCCAAAATCATAATTTTTGAAAATTGTTGTATCGTAACAAGTGAATCCACATCGTATCCTGTATGCACATCATATCCCATATCCGCATCCGCATCCGCATCCGCATCCATGTGACATAGCCTGTCATATACTATGGAAAGCTTGTAAAACTAATTTTAGTATATCAATAATTTATGGATACAATCTGGAAAAGTTTCCATCCTAAAAGGATTATGAACTGTTTGGGTGCATGGACGGAGGAGAACAAAAATATCTAGAAGGCTAAAATTCAGTTTCTACATTCATCTGTAAATAGGAAGACTGACCAAAAGATGCCAGTCTGTATGCTAGATGGCTCACATGTTCTGACTTTAAGGATTCCGGCCCAGATTAAGTCAGCTGCTCATATCACCAACTATATGATGAGATCAACAGTGACAAGCTTTATGAAACCGATTCTGTTGATAAAATGCCAGATCCATAACTAGTGATTATTCACCCAGGGATTTCTCAAAACTAGAAGGTTTTATCACTGAAAAAACCTTGAAACAGCTCCAAACCCTATATTAAATACACTCTGGTTTAGCACTATTGGATACACAAAGACAATGTTTTTGCCTAGCTTATGGAGAAAGGGTAGATAAAGGATATCTGAAAAATCATAATCATAACAAAAGGTGCACGGGACAACTTCCTTGGGAAACACATGTCCTTAGTCTGCGTGCTCTTGTCATGTGATTGACTGTTTACTGCTGTCCTGCTTGGATCTCATGCAACGTGATCCAGCCTTTTGAAAACACATTTAGTCAACTTGAGTATTTGAAACCATTTTAGTTACTTTCTGATTAAATTGCTATCCCCTGTTTGTTGTTTTACTTTTTCACTTTCATTCTCAATTTTGTTGCATCTGGGTTTTGCATGGTTGGTGTTTCATAGTCTAGCAAAAAAATGTGTTATGGGAATAGTTTTCTCATGCCTGACTTTGTGTCATTGGCTATTAATGTTGTCTTTCATTTTAGAAGCCAATTTTGTTTTTTGGGTGGTGGGCGGCAAGCACTATTTTGTTGCCTTGAGTACAAATTCAGGGGTGTTTATGATTTTATCAGGAATAACATTTATTTTGAGAAAGAAATGGTCACATCTACAAATGAATTTCGTTCAGGTACTCTTTATCCTTCATTATGGTTTGTACTTTGACATCCTTTTTCTATTTTGACAGATTAGATGAGAAACCAAATGAACCGTGGAGCCTGTCTAGATCCGCTATTGATGCATTGGCTGCAGCAATGCTTGTAACAATAATATTGGATCTGTGGCGCATCTTTCTCGGTCCTATAATTCCGGTGCAGGAAACTGAACAATGCACACAGAAGGGTCTGCCATGGTTTCTATGAAGGTCCTTGCCACAATTCTGTTGTTGAAGTAACGAGTTCATCCCTTTGCACTAGATCGATTTGTATCAGGCTGTAGTTGGGTGTCACTGGAAGTAACACAAAACTGTTGTAAATTACTGGAAATTTCTTCTCAAACTAGTGTAGGGGAGGAGACAATGGAGGTGAAACGTTGATGATAAAACTGTGGTGATTTATTCAAGCTGGGACCTCAGCTGAGTAAGTCTTAAAGTGGAGGCTTGGCATCTGTATGTGATTAGCCTGGTCCATGTTTGGATTTTGTCAAAGTACTTCTCAAGCTTGATTCATCATAATCTTATTTTAACTCTGTCATGCATAAGTTCATGTTCTGATTATGGTTGCTGACTTGTGGCCTCCTGATTGGTCGGGGGAAAGTTATGATCAAATTTGGTTCACTTCTCCAAAATGATTTTACAGATCACCTGATATGCTCTCCTCTCTAGTGGGCAGGGGAATCACAAGGGTTATACCAAATGAAGGGGTTTGTCCTTTGACCTAGCCAGGGGAATCACAAGGGTTTAGATCAGGCATGGCCAAATCTGATTGAAATCAGCCTTGGTGGGTTTGTTTAGGCTGTGCAATACCAAGAGCAGAAATGGTTGGGAATACGCCTTGGGGCTGTGTGGATGTAACATTTAGGTATGTTTGATCGCTTGTCCAGGGTTGGATGAAATGAACAAAAAGAACGGAATATAACATAAACGGAATAGAACATTGGTTCTGTTCTCTCTATAACGACTGTTCCAAGTCCAACATTTGTTTGGACGATACTCAAATGCTATGTTCCAAACGTTCGTTGTTTGATGAGGATGTGCGGACCTTGGACAGTCATGGAGGGTCAAATTATTTTGTTTTGGATCGTATGACCTGATCTGTCCACCATTTTACATGTTTTAACAAGTTTATTATAATTTTTTGCTTGGATAAGGATTCAATTATGAAATTATATCTAAAATCATGATTTTTTGCTATGAATATGGATTTGGAATTGGATTTTTGCCTCAAATATGAATTTTTACCTTGAATATTTTCTTTAAAACTCAGCGAAAACATGCAAATCGAGATTATTATAGTTTCCTAATCAAATAATTCACTAATTAAATTGTAGAAAGAAAAATATATCATAAATTGAATTGAATTGAATAAAAATTTAAATTATCCATAATAGTCCATATTCTGAACCACTCTCAAACAAAATGTCTAAGCCAAAAACCAAATCTTTCTAACACGTGGATCTAAAACCATCACCTTGACAGGTAGCAAGCAAAGTCTATTGACAATTGAACATATGAAAGATCACTCGACCTCTTCAGAACTTAAAAATTGTTAAAGTAGTGGGTCAAACAACCCAAAAAAGAGTAGAAAATAACATACTTGCAATAAATGTACGATATCATAATACATTCAAATACAACCTCACACCTTAATCATACAATACATATTTTAGCAAAAAATTAAGCATGAAATCATGCTAAACAATAAAATAACAAGACAACTTAGTATACATTTATTTATGCTAAGATGTGCAACAAAGCAAAAATAAATGCACATGCACGAATATTTACAGGAATGCATGAACATATACCAGATGCATAAACTTACCATTTCAGTGATATGAGTCCTTCATACATGAGTAGGCTTTTATCATCAATTATCATTTTCTTTCTTAAATACTGCATGTAATGATCTATCTATATACATTTCATATTCTACTTTCACTTGCCAATTAAACATCTGTGGGTATAACACAAAGTCTCCCAGTTTGGAGGTACGGCCCAGGCTTGTACATTCATGCAATTGTATTTTATTAGCTTGCATGATGCCCCAACACTGGTCATATCTTTAGAGAGGGACAATAAATTTGAGAGAGTGAGTTTTTAGACTTTTGCAACCTGATATATCAGTATTTCCTTAATGAGTCTTGCCTACCATACCGCAGACAAGTCATGTTAGTTCCTTGTCACACCAACTCCGTGGATGGGGATAATGCAACCTTTCATGCTTAAACAACATCCTCAAAGAGTCAATAATTGTACCATGTTTACACTTTCCATAAGCCATAAGAGAATTAATTTCATTTTAGTTTCTTAATTAACTTTCTTGTTAAGTGTGCTAATGCAAACATGCAACTACATTTTTGGTTTATATGCAATAATATTCATGGCACCATATGCATGTGCTTTATTAACCTCTACCAAAAAAATTATATAAATAATGCAATCAACATGCATTTACACAGTCAAGGTAGACTAATCATTAATATTTATGCATGCACAATTCAAACATGACATTAATTTGCAATTCACTTCATGTATGCAATTTATGCATTTTCAGATCATGCGATCACACAAGCATATGTGTCATTACGTGCATACATTCAATTACAAATTTCATCTCATAATGTCTTCACACATGACACAAATACATTTAAACATTGCCCATATCATGCCTCATTATGCTTGTTGTATAATCAGATTACTTGCATCAAATATCACAATTTAAGTTTTCTGTCATGCTTAACATGAATTGTCCACTGAAAAAGACTTAGGCATTTGAATGAACAAGTGAGGTAAATTTGAACCTCTATTTGCTTGTTTTTGTAAAATCAATCAGAAATTACAAAAAATTGATTCAAATTTCATTTTTTCTACTGAGTACACCTTAATATGTTGGAAAAATAACTCAAGAAACAAATCTTAAAAATCAGCTATACAAAAATTATAAAAATTTTGTAACTATAGAGTGTTCTGGAAAGATAACCGATGAATTCTTGAAATTTGCAAAAAAATTCCCAACTTGGAGAATTTTCGTGAATTGACAAGTACCTCTTTTTATAGTATCTTTTATATATGTCGGATATATCACAAAATTTTTGTGATTTTAAATGAGCTATTTTAAATAGTTTTCGGGACTTTCAAAATATCTGGTTAGAACAACCTTGTAACCAAAGCCAAAAAACTATGCTCTGTTACAATGAGCGTTTCTCCCTCAAGACAGACTCAAATCAAACAAAACAACATGCTAGAATTAAGCCTCGAATGTGTAGAATACCATAATATTTTTATTTTTTTTATCCGTATCTTAAGAGAAACAAAATTATTTTGAAAACTGGTTGTGTTACAAACGGAAACAACAGTACAGGGTTATCATAACTCTTGATGAAATCATAAACCATATGCTAAACGTGGCATTAAAGCATGATTCACCATAATAGATGATGTTATAATATGAATATAGTAAATACACAACACTATTTAGCCATTTTTGACACTGACCCACCATTGAAAATTCATAAATTCAATTGGTAAAGCATAAAACAACAAGGATCTAAACTTTAATTTATATTTGACACTAATCACATGATAAATACATTAAATCATGATATTCTAGATTATTTCAAACATGATAACAACAATATTTACCTTTTCATCATGATAAAATCCACTCACATGCTCACAACAATCATATTTAAACAAGAAAACCATCTCTTAAAATCGATTTTGCCTTTTTCTTCTACAAAATGATTTTTGCATATTTTAAACATAGATATAAGCAAGAACCAGATGTGCAATATTTTGATTTATTAAAACACTCAAACACATTATCATATACACATTATACATGCTGAACAAATCAATAAAATATAGATCTAAACATTCACCAAGATTTTTGCTTTTAGGGTTTCAAAACTAGCTTTTTTCAAAAATGTTTTCTCAAAATCGAATTACCAAAACACCATTTTGGGTTTTCAAAAGTCTTTCATGTAGATCCATTAGCATAGATGGTTTTAGGCATAGATCACATGTAGATCCAAGCTCTGGACCAAAAGAGGGTATGCCAATGCATCCCAAAATTGGACACCATATAAGTAGAAATCCCCTACCTCAAAAATATTTTTTTCGTAATAATGTAAAACCCAAGTTTTTTCTTTGACAATTAAAATAAATAAATAATAAAATTTATTTGTATCTATGACATGAGTGCAATTTCTTGGTTTTCTTGAAATTTTTGATTTTCTTTATTTCAAATTATTATGAAATTAAGTCTCAAGTTACGAAGAACAATGCAAGAATAGTTATAAAATTTAAAATATGTGGACTAAACAAGAATGTAAATGATTTTAATATTTTTAGATTAGGGATACAAATCCTAGCATTCAAATTTAGATTAAATATGGATTTGAAACTTAAATTAGGTAGTAGATTTAACTAATGACATTTGGATCCAACCCAATTAGGTTGAATATTATCCATGATATTTGAATTTAATTAGGGATGTATTGGGTCATATATAACTCATGATATTTGGATCAAATCTCATGGGATTAAACTCATGGGGTGGGACACTCTGAAACGTCATTATTGTTTCAATAGAAATTTTGGCCGATCAGTGGCTTACCTATTAGATCGGAGTCAACCTTAACATTTCTTATTTTGAGAGAATCTAAATCGACTATCTACACGCCCAAATTAGTGTTGATTTAAGTGTTTTATTGTCGACCAAAGTTCATACCTAATTATAGGTCAAAAATCAATGTTTTTTGACATCAACTAAAATTTTTTGTTGATCCATGTGCATACGATTAAATCTAAGACCACCACAATGCTCTACGTTTTGAAGGTTATCGAATCGACTATTTAAATATCAAATTCTGTTGAGTCTTTGGGTCTATAGGCCTCCTAGAAGGTTACCCTATCACTGAAGCCCAAGTCAGGGTAAGTTCTTACTTTTCTTCTCTATCTTAATTAATTTCAAAATTTAATGAATTCAGACCCATAATTTATTTTTTATTTTATTAATAAAAAATTAATAAATATTAACTTCTTATATTGGAGATGAGACTCTTGTCTAAGTCCATCTATAAATAGAGGCCCTCATGAGGAGGATTAACAATGTTAGTTCTCTCTCTCTCATTTTTATTAGAATTCACTATCTTCTTCTTTTTTTTTCTTCTTTCTTAGAGCTTTTCCTAGCAGCCATTGAAGCTGCTTCAAGGTACTAAGATAGGAGATAAAGGTGTTGGTATATTCGAGAATACGTTTCAGGTAGAATTCATCCTACGTGTATCATAAATCGAATGCAAACACATAAACCATGCATCTTGCCGATTCTACGAGATGATTCATCGTGGATCATATCTGAAATAGGTTTGAAAAAGGTTTTAAAATTTTTGTTGTGTTCTTAAAAATCATGTAACAGGATTTAAAAAAAATTTTCCTAAAATTTTTGGTTTCAAAAATTAGGGTGTTACAAATGAAACCTTTACTTTTTTGTAACAACCTCGATTTAGAACTCAATTTTTTGTGATTCTTTTTAAAACTCACCGAAAACATGCAAATAAGGATTATTATAGTTGCCGTACCAGACTATTCACTAACTAAATTGCAGAAATGAAATTACATCATCATAAATTGAATTGAATTGAATAAAAGTTCAAATCATCCATAATAGTCCAGATTTAAAACCCCCCTCAAACAAAATATCCAAGCCAAAAACCAAATCTTCCTAACACGAGGAGCCAAAACCACCATATCAATAAGTAGCAAGCAAAGTCCACTGACAGTTGAACAAATGAAGGATCACTCGGCTTCATCAGAACCTTAAAATTGTTAAAGTAGTGGGGTCAGACAACCCACATCTGAGTAGAAAATAACTTGTAATAAATGCACGATATCAGAATACATTCAAACACAGCCTCACACCTCAATCATACAACACATATTTTACAAAAAACTGAACATGAAATCATGCTAAACAACAAAATAACAAGACAACTTATTGCACATTCATTCATGCTAAGATGTGCAATAATGCAACAATTCATGTACATGCATAAACATTTACAAGAATGTATGAACATATATAAGATGCATGAACTTATCATTTTAGTGATGCGAGTCCTTCATACATGAGTAGGTTCTTATCTTCAATTACCATTTTCTTGCTTAAATGATGCATGCAATGATATATATCTACATGCATTTCATATTATGGTTTCACTTGCCAATTACACATATGTGGGTACAACACAGAGTCTCTCAATTTGGAGGTACGACCCAGACTTGTACATTCATGCAATTATGTTTTATTAGCCTGCGTGACACCCCAACACTGATTATATCTCTGAAGAGGGACAATAAATTCAAGAGAGAGAGTTCTCAAACTTTTGCAACCTGATATATCAGTATTTCCTTAATGAGTCTTACCTACCACACCGCAGATAAGTCATGGTAGTTTTCCCTAACACCAACTCTGTGGATGGGGGATAATGCTACCTTTCATGCTTAAACAACATCCTTACAGAGTTAATAACTGTACCATAGTTACTCTCTCAAATAAGCCATAAGAGAATTAATTTCATTTTGATTTCTTAATTAACTCTCTTCTTAAGTATGCCAATGCAAACATGCAACCACATTCTTGGTTTATATGCAATAATATTCATGGCACTATATCATGCACTTGATTAACCTATACTAAAAAAATTATAGAAGTAATGCAATCATCATGCATTAAGACAGTCACGGTAGACTAATCATTAATATTTATGCATGCACATTTCAAATATGGAATTAATTTGCAATTCACTTTATGTATGCAACTTATGCATTTTTAGATCTTTCTATCACACAAGCATATCATGTATCATTACGTGCATACATTCAATTGCAGAGTATTTCAATTGCAAATTCCCTCTCATAATGCCTTCACACATGACACAAATATATTTAAACATTGCCCATAGCATGCCTCATTTTGCTGCATAATTAGTTTACTTGCATCAAATATCACAATTTATGTTTCATGTCATGCTTAACATGAATTGCCCACTGAAAAAAGTCAGACATTTGAATGAACAAGTGAGGTAAATTGAGACCTCTATTTGCCTATTTTTGTAAAATCAATAAAAAATAACAGAAAACGAATTCGACTTTCATTTTTTTTATTGAGTACGCCTTAATATGTTGGGAAAACAACACAAGAAACAAAAATCAGCTATACAAAATTGATAAAATTTTTGTAACTATAGAATGTGCTGGAAAGTTAATAGACGAGTTCCTAAAATCTGCAAAAAAATTTCCAACTTGGGGATTTTTCATGGATTTAGTAGTAACTCTTTTTACAAAATCCTTTTTATAATATCTTCTACTATATATAAGATTTATCACAAAATTTTCATGATTTTAAATGAGCTATTTTAAATAAGTTTTCAGGACTTTCAAAATATCTGATTAGAACAACCCCTGTAACCCGAGCCAGAAAACTATGCTATGTTAGAATGGGTATTTCTCCCTCAAAACAGACTAAAATCAAACAAAACAACATTATAGAATTAAGCCTCGGATGCGTAGAACATCGCGGTAATTTTATTTTTTTCTAATCTGTATCCTAAGAGAAACAAAATTATTTTAAAAATTGGTCGGGTCACAAACAGAAGCAACATGGTTATTATAACTCTTGATAAAGTCATAAACCATTTGTTAAATGTAGCATTAAAGCATGATTCACTACAATAGATGATGTTATAGTATGAATACAGTAAATACACAACAATGTTTAGCCATTTTTTATGCTGACCCACCATTGAAAATTCATAAATTCAATTGGTAAAGCATAATACAACACATATCTAAACTTTAATTCATATTTAGATCTAATCACATGAATAAATTAAATCATGAGATTATAAATTATTGCAGATAATAATATCAATATTTACCTTTCTATCATGATAAAATCCACTCACACTGTAATATCCGAAAATTTCTAAGTTCTTTTCTATAGCATTGTGAAATGTCTTGAATTTCGTGCCAATATAAAACCCAAATTTCTTTAAAAAAATTAATGTTTGAGTATATTTGTAAGGATTAAGGGGTTTAATTATATTGAATTGTAGTAAATATAAACCCTACATGGTTTGGATATCTGAGAAAATTCTAAGTGATGTCTAATTGAAAACATCTTACTTAAAAAGAAAATGTTGATTTTTCTTTTAAGTAAAATTATTTAAATAAAGTAAATTAACAAAAGTAGATTTTAAAAATATACATATTAATATGCTTAATAAGATGGAATTAACTTATATTCAATTCCTTTACATTTTCACATGAGTTGTAGTTATATAAAACAAAAACGGTTTTTAATTGGAATTTTATGATTTATCAATAATAGTTTAATATAATAGTTTTCTTTTATATACATTAAAATCCATTTTTTATTAGTTTAGTAGGAGCCCATAGGTGGGCCATCCCATCCTATGTGGCATCTTACTTCAAATTCAAATTGAAAATAAAGGTATAGTGATTTTCAAGGTTATTTAAAGTTTGAAAAGTCAAAGTGGAGATCAAAGGCTCCAAATGAATTTCATTAATGAGATCAAGGGCTGGAATTAATTCCAGCACATAACCTAATTTAAGAAGGGTTATAAAACCCTCCCATAGCCCTTGCCCTCCTCATTTGTGCTGGAAAAAAAAGGAGAGCTTCTCTCTCCCCCAAAAACCCTCTTCTCTCTCTCCTCTCTTTCCCTTCCCTATTCTCTTCTTTTAGGGTTTCTTTTGGTTCTTGAGTGCAAGATCCAGACCTCAAGGGGTGTGGTGAGGAGATCTAAGGTCCTCATCTTGCTGGAAGAAAGGGCTGATTGGTGGATCGATCAAAAAGGGCTATTCATCCATCAAGAAATACATTTTTTTCAACAAAAGGTAGGGTTTCTATGCTTTTCTTGCAAGAACGGAGTTCTTGGCATGGATTTTGATGCTTTTTCATGAGTTTAGATCATAATCAAACCCTCCTAACCATGGGTTTGACTCAGATCTAATGATCCATGGCAAAAACACATTTTCCTCTAAAGAAAACCATTTTTGAAATCGGGTTTATTATAAAAATCGGTTTCTTAGAAATAGATTCGTAAAATATATTTGTATTTGATTTATTCCATGATTTTTATGCAAATATTAGTTTGGATTGATAGATTATGAAGTGTTTCATCTACTGTGAATATTTTAGAATTTTTGGAATTTTATTTCATGCGTATTCCCTATTTCTTTTAATTTTTCTTGGGATTCGGGTGACTCGGTTTGATTCACCCAAATGCAAATCTCGGAATTTCAGGTTTTCCACTTGACCTCCGTTCAGTAAAATGGTCGTTTCTCCCTCGTCCGGAGGAGTTTTAATGAACGGATTATTGCGTTGTAAAGCTAACTCCATCGTGCATCTACTGTAGAAATTTGGGCTCTGTTCATGGATCGAGCACGTCTCTGTAATAGTCGAAACAAAAACAAATAGGTCTGTAGTAAAACATGCATAACTCTCTCATACAGCGAAGTTTTTACGAACGGTTTGCGGCTATGGATAGCTGACAACAATTCCTATATACTGTAAAAATTTCAGCTCTGTTCATGGAGCCAAAAATTTTCTGTGAGCTCTGTACCAGTTGGACAGAGTTAACAAATTAGAAAAATTAGGGCAAATTCATAAATCAAGGCTCAAAGGGTCCATAGTATATATGTTTTTAATCAATTTCTTTATAGAATTAGTATGCATTATGTGAATGATTATGCAGGTCTGATTTTATGTAATCTTATATGATTATGGCATGAATTGTAAATGGAAGGTTACACATTAAAGATTTAGGATCAAAAGGTCCAATGAATACAAGTTTATGTTTTAAATTCTAAAAATGTGTTGACTACATATATGTTCATGATATCGTGATGATATGATTGTTTCATTGATATGAATGTTCATATATATTCTTCTTGTTGCATTGGCCATGTACATGCATATGCATTATAATGTGTGAAAATGAATAAGATGTTTATGCTACGCATGTGCTCAAGTGTCTGTTACAAGTTTAATTATATGACTTTGTCCAATGCTTTATAAGAATGCATCCATGACCATAAAGTGGTTTAAGTTTGATGTTGCATAAAAAGTATGACTGTAAACAAGTAATCATGTGACATTAAACTCAAGATACTTGCTTTGAGAGTAGCAGGTGATACAAAACTTCGTGGGACAAGTTCTGTTACGGGCACGGAAGGTTGCTCCTCCCCTCCCACGATTTTAGGGGGAAAACCTCTGCATTAGACTGCAGCGTAGAGGTTATAGTACTCATGAGGAAAAACTGATGCATTGGGTTGAAAGGTGTTGGGAATCTCTCTCGTATTAACGTCCCTCACCCCGTCTTAGTGAATGGACCTGGCCAGGCTAAAGCCACCCCTGTATGTAAAACACGTCCTGTGTCATGGTCTTGATCTGAGAATGTCTGCCTGTGTCGTATCAGCAGGGCTAAGAAGTGCTAACTTAAATGGTGTGTGCATTAATTTGGCATCACATGCATCATCTAATTAAGAAAATATAACTAAAGATAAGAAAATATGCATGCATTGAAAGAGCTTCTGCATATGGTAAGTCATGCATTTTGTATCTTGAATGTATGAATTTATGTCTTTCTGTTAAATATGAAAATTCTAAACATGCATGATTTGTTGTATGATTGTTTAAGTTAAATTAAATGTTAAACCATGAAATTTCTATTGAAATCTTTGTCTTGTTATTCTGTCTTACAAGTTTAGCATAATTACTCTACTTAGACATGTTGTTTGACCCTATATGGTTTACAAATTTTCAGGTAATGAGTAGGTACTTACGTGCGAAGGCGGAAGGTTGTGACGGGGACTAAGCCTACCTTTCCTCTGCTTCATGAATTCTGAACTCTGATTTTAATTTAATTCAATTCAAGGACAAATGTGATTAATTTTGGATATTGTGAAACTTGAATTTTATTTCATGCATAGTTAATTAGTTGTTAAAGTTTAAATTCCATAAGTATATGTTTGCAAGCATTCATCTGAAGTAGCACGCCAAGTTTTATGCCCAAGGTGTTTTTCCGCTGTTAACTGCTAAAAGATTTAAATGTAAAAAAAAAAAAAAAATTCCACCAATTTCGGGTTATAAAAATTGGGGTGTTACAAACATGGTATCAGAGCATAAGGAAAGCATGGCTCAAAGCTCGTCCAACCAACCACCATCGCTGTAAGTATGCTTCCATTTCTATTTGTTTTGATGACTTGTTGTAAAAGTTGTATGTCTGTAATTATTTCTGTTGATAAATGCGATAAGAATCAGAACGTAGATCTGATAGGATTACATGAATCAGAATTTTGTATTTATACCCAACTTATAAGTAATCTGAATCAATGTGTGTGTCTTTAGATGGCCGAAAGACAGCCCCCAGGTTGGACTGCTCAAAGAGACTTTATTTTTGAAGCCCTCGCGAATCTGACGGCCTATTGTCAGAACCATGCCGGCAACAGAGGTAATGGCAATAGTGCAGGCCATCAGCATGAGGGTCATATTGCGGCACCAGCTGTCGCAACCAATGGGGCGTCGTACAAGCGCTTCATGGAATTGAGCCCTCCTGCTTTCACTGGTAAGGAAGATCCGGATGCAGCGGAGGAATGGGTTCGCGCCATAAGCGAGATTTTTGAGATTCTCGAGGTTCCTGTTGAGAGGCAGGTTTCTTTTGCCACTTATCGGCTCCAAGGGGATGCCAAGAGCTGGTGGGAGACGACACGCGAAGTACGCTATATGCCTGATGAGCGACGCACCCTCACATGGGAGGAGTTTACAGCGGTATTTATGGACACCTACTTTCCCCAGTACGCGTGCGATCATAAGAAACAAGAGTTTTTAGATCTTCGACAGGGGTCCATGAAGGTGGCAGAGTACACTACACGTTTCCGACATTTAGAGAAGTACTGCCCGCATACTTATACCACTGACGAGGCGCGAGCTAAAAAGTATGTGCAGGGTTTACGTGATGGCCTGAGGACGAGAGTGCTGACCAGCCATCCTCAAAACCTCAACCAGGCCATCGAGATGGCCACAGTACTTCAGGTGGGGATAACTAGAACCAACTTTTTGGCTTTTTCCAAAAACAATCTCGATAGATCGTAACGATGTCTTTGTGATGCAGGATGACTGGGAGTCTTCTAAGAAGACTCAACCTAGCCGTTTCGACAAGTCGAAGGGAAATGCGAATAAGGCCCCTCGACCAACAACGAAGAGTAGTAAGGCGCCACCCGCAAAGAAGGCCAAGGGACAACAGGGCGACACACCAGCACCGCAGTCTTATGCAGTATGTAAGCACTGCAACAAGAGGCACCCTGGAGTCTGCTATAGAGTCTCAGGTGCATGTCTGAGATGTGGAAAACAGGGTCACTTCATCAAAGACTGCCCTATGAGGCCAGTTCAGGAGGGAGTTGCCCCTGTTCTTAGAGGACCACAGCTGCAGTGACCCCAGCAGTCCCAGCCGCAAGGTCAGAAGAAAGCTACTGGACGCGTGTATGCGACTTCTGCAGAGGAGTTGCAAGAAGATGCCAACGTCATTGAAGGTACAATCTCTATTGCAAAGTTCGATGCTAAAGTTCTTTTTGACACTGGTGCTACGCATTCCTTCGTATCTGTACGTTTTGCGAATTTGATTGGTGTCACGCCGACTTCTTTGGGATATACTCTGGAAGTTATCACACCTTCGAGTGGTAGCTCTATCGCTCGTACCTATCTATCTAGAGTAGAGGTTATGATTGCAGGGCAGAACCTCCCTGCCAATCTTATCCTGTTGAATATGGTCGGTTATGATGTAATTCTTGGCATAGATTGGATGTATGAGCATTACGCTTGTATGCTTTGTCATGAGCGACGCATTCAATTTGCTCGCCCTGATCAGCCTGTACTCGAGTACAAGGCCTGTAAAAAGGAGAACAAAGGACGACTTATCTCGACATTAAAGGCACATCGTTGTGTAGAAAAGGGGTGTGAGGCCTTTTTGGCTAGTGTTTCTTGGATAGACCCCAGTACTACACCACTGGTAGACTTGGACGTAGTTCGAGATTTTTCAGACGTTTTTCCAGATGACCTGCCAGGCATACCGCCTACCAGAGAGGTGGACTTTGCGATAGAGTTGGTGCCTGGAATGACCCCAATATCTAAAGCACCCTATCGTATGGCCCCAGCAGAGTTAGAGGAGCTAAAGAAGCAGCTGCAAGAATTGATGGATAAAGGCTTTATTCGGCCTAGTGTTTCACCTTGGGGAGCTCCAGTATTGTTCGTCAAAAAGAAGGTTGGGTCAATGCGTATATGCATTGACTATAAAATGTTGAATCTGGTAACAATCAAAAACAAATATCCTCTTCCCAGGATCGATGATTTGTTTGATCAACTTTGAGAGGCCAAGGTCTTCTCCAAGATTGATCTTCGTTCAGGGTACCATCAACTGAAGATCAAAGAATCCGATGTGCAAAAGACAGCATTCAGGACACGATATGGTCATTACGAGTTTTTGGTGATGCCCTTCGGGTTAACAAATGCCCCTGCGGCATTTATGGACCTGATGAATCGGATCTTTCGGCCTTACCTAGACCTTTTCGTGATCGTATTTATAGATGATATCCTAATTTACTCCGAGAGCGAGGAAGATCATAGGGAGCATCTAAGGATTGTCCTCGAAGCACTTCGACAACATCAACTATATGCTAAGTTCTCAAAGTGTGAATTTTGGCTGAATCAAGTTATGTTCTTGGGTCACGTAATCTCTAAAGATGGGTGTCAGTCGACCCTGCCAAGGTGGAAGCAGTCATAGATTGGAGACAACCTAAGAGCGTCTCAGATATACGCAGTTTTCTCGGGCTTGCAGGCTATTATCGTCGTTTCATTCAGGATTTTTCGAAGATCGCTTCACCTATGACGAAACTACTTCGTAAAGGAATTAAGTTTGTCTGGACCCAGCAATGCGAAGAAAGCTTTCAAGAGCTGAAGAAGAGGCTTACTACAGCCCCTATACTCAGATTGCCTTCTGGGCAAGGAGGCTTTGTGATTTATAGTGATGCATCAGGTACTGGTTTGGGATGCATTTTGATGCAGCACGACAAGGTGATCGCCTACGCATCACGTCAGTTGAAGGTGCATGAGCGAAACTACCCCACTCACGACTTGGAGCTTGCTGCAGTAGTCTTTGCACTAAAGGTATGGCGACATTATTTGTACGGCGAGCAATTTGAGGTCTTCTCAGATCATAAGAGCCTCAAGTATATCTTCTCACAAAAGGATTTGAACATGAGGCAGAGACGATGGTTAGAATTTCTAAAAGATTACGACTTCTCCATTTCTTATCATCCAGGCAAAGCCAATGTAGTGGCTGATGCTTTGAGTAGAAAGGCTGGGAGCCTTGCGAGTTTTATCAGCGGTAAGTGGAAATTACTCGAAGACCTGATAGATTGGAAGCCCTTTGAAGCAGAATCGGGTCAGATTCAGATCGCTAGCACGGCAGTGCGGACAGAACTCATGGATCGGATCATCACCCAACAGAAGGATAATCCTAAATTCAATAAGATGATTGCAGCATGCAAGCAAGACCAATCAGCATTGCACTTAGAGGAGGATGGAAGCATCTGGTATGGCCAGAGGCTCTGGGTGCCCGCAGAGCTCCAGTTGAGGAAAGAGTTATTGGATGAGGCGCATCGTACCAGATTCACTATACATCCCGGAAACACCAAGATGTATAAGGATCTTCAGAGGAATTACTGGTGGCCCGGCATGAAGAGAGACATCGCTGAATACGTGTCGAGATGCTTAATCTGTCAGCAGGTCAAGATAGAGCACCAGAGACCAGGCGGTATGATGCAGTCGATTGAGATTCCGCAGTGGAAGTGGGAAGACATTACCATGGACTTTGTGGTAGGTCTACCCAAGACACGCCAGCAGTATGACACCATTTGGGTGATTGTGGATCGCCTTACAAAGTCGGCACACTTCTTACCGACCAGGGCGAATCAAACCTTGGAGAGTTTGGCGGATTTATATGTCGACGAGATTGTCAGATTACATGGGATACCTGTTTCGATTATCTCAGACAGGGATCCTAGATTCACGTCAAAGTTTTGGGGACAACTTCAGAAAGCTTTGGGGACAACACTTAAGTTTAGCACAGCTTTTCACCCTCAGACGGATGGTCAGTCAGAGAGGACTATTCAAACACTCGAGGATATGTTGCGAGCGTGTGCATTGGAGTGGAAAGGTGACTGGAGTAAGCACCTAAAGTTAGCTGAGTTTGCCTACAATAATAGTTATCATTCGAGTATCGGCATGGCTCCATATGAGGCATTGTACGGGCGACCCTGTAGGTCCCCTGTTTGTTGGAGCGAGGTAGGTGATCGAACTGTCGAATCACCTATAGTTTTGCAGCATTATACGGATCAAGTACAATTGATTCGTAAGAGGCTTTTGACAGCACACAACCGTCAGAAGAGTTATGCAGATCCAAAAAGGCGAGAGGTTTCTTTTGAGGTTGATAATCATGTATTTGTCAAAGTATCGCCAACCAAGAGTGTATTTCGGTTCGGCAAGAAAGGGAAATTGAGTCCGAGGTATGTAGGACCATTCCTCATCCTTGAGAGGATAGGAGGCACCGCGTATAGATTGGCACTTCCCCTTCAGTTTTCCAACATCCACGATGTTTTTCATGTGTCAATGTTGAGGAAATATGTACCAGATCCTATTCATGTTATTCAGTATGACGAGGTCGAGGTTCAGAGAGATCTCACGTTTGAGGAACAACCGGTAGAGATAGTAGATCGACGAGAACAAGTGTTGCGACATAAGTCAATTCCACTTGTTAAAGTACGATGGCAGCACCACGGGCTTGAGGAGTGTTCTTGGGAGCCCGAGGCTGATATGAGAGCTAAATATCCATACTTGTTCGGTACGTAATGTTAACCAAATTTCAAGGACGAATTTTTTTTAGGGGGATTGGATGTAATATCCGAAAATTTCTAAGTTCTTTTCTATAGCATTGTGAAATGTCTTGAATTTTGTGCCAATATAAAACCCAAATTTCTTTAAAAAAATTAATGTTTGAGTATATTTGTAAGGATTAAGGGGTTTAATTATATTGAATTGTAGTAAATATAAACCCTACATGGTTTGGATATCTGAGAAAATTCTAAGTGATGTCTAATTGAAAACATCTTACTTAAAAAGAAAATGTTGATTTTTCTTTTAAGTAAAATTATTTAAATAAAGTAAATTAACAAAAGTAGATTTTAAAAATATACATATTAATATGCTTAATAAGATGGAATTAACTTATATTCAATTCCTTTACATTTTCACATGAGTTGTGGTTATATAAAACAAAAACGGTTTTTAATTGGAATTTTATGATTTATCAATAATAGTTTAATATAATAGTTTTCTTTTGTATACATTAAAATCCATTTTTTATTAGTTTAGTAGGAGCCCATAGGTGGGCCATCCCATCCTATGTGGCATCTTACTTCAAATTCAAATTGAAAATAAAGGTATAGTGATTTTCAAGGTTATTTAAAGTTTGAAAAGTCAAAGTGGAGATCAAAGGCTCCAAATGAATTTCATTAATGAGATCAAGGGCTGGAATTAATTCCAGCACATAACCTAATTTAAGAAGGGTTATAAAACCCTCCCATAGCCCTTGCCCTCCTCATTTGTGCTGGAAAAAAAAGGAGAGCTTCTCTCTCCCCCAAAAACCCTCTTCTCTCTCTCCTCTCTTTCCCTTCCCTATTCTCTTCTTTTAGGGTTTCTTTTGGTTCTTGAGTGCAAGATCCAGACCTCAAGGGGTGTGGTGAGGAGATCTAAGGTCCTCATCTTGCTGGAAGAAAGGGCTGATTGGTGGATCGATCAAAAAGGGCTATTCATCCATCAAGAAATACATTTTTTTCAACAAAAGGTAGGGTTTCTATGCTTTTCTTGCAAGAACGGAGTTCTTGGCATGGATTTTGATGCTTTTTCATGAGTTTAGATCATAATCAAACCCTCCTAACCGTGGGTTTGACTCAGATCTAATGATCCATGGCAAAAACACATTTTCCCCTAAAGAAAACCATTTTTGAAATCGGGTTTATTATAAAAATCGGTTTCTTAGAAATAGATTCGTAAAATATATTTGTATTTGATTTATTCCATGATTTTTATGTAAATATTAGTTTGGATTGATAGATTATGAAGTGTTTCATCTACTGTGAATATTTTAGAATTTTCAGAATTTTATTTCATGCGTATTCCCTATTTCTTTTAATTTTTCTTGGGATTCGGGTGACTCGGTTTGATTCACCCAAATGCAAATCTCGAAATTTCAGGTTTTCCACTTGACCTCCGTTCAGTAAAATGGTCGTTTCTCCCTCGTCCGGAGGATTTTTAATGAACGGATTATTGCGTTGTAAAGATAACTTCATCGTGCATCTACTGTAGAAATTTGGGCTCTGTTCATGGATCGAGCACGTCTCTGTAATAGTCGAAACAAAAACAAATAGGTCTGTAGTAAAACATGCATAACTCTCTCATACAGCGAAGTTTTTACGAACGGTTTGCGGCTATGGATAGCTGACAACAATTCCTATATACTGTAAAAATTTCAGCTCTGTTCATGGAGCCAAAAATTTTCTGTGAGCTCTGTACCAGTTGGACAGAGTTAACAAATTAGAAAAATTAGGGCAAATTCATAAATCAAGGCTCAAAGGGTCCATAGTATATATGTTTTTAATCAATTTCTTTATAGAATTAGTATGCATTATGTGAATGATTATGCAGGTCTGATTTTATGTAATCTTATATGATTATGGCATGAATTGTAAATGGAAGGTTACACATTAAAGATTTAGGATCAAAAGGTCCAATGAATACAAGTTTATGTTTTAAATTCTAAAAATGTGTTGACTACATATATGTTCATGATATCGTGATGATATGATTGTTTCATTGATATGAATGTTCATATATATTCTTCTTGTTGCATTGGCCATGTACATGCATATGCATTATAATGTGTGAAAATGAATAAGATGTTTATGCTACGCATGTGCTCAAGTGTCTGTTACAAGTTTAATTATATGACTTTGTCCAATGCTTTATAAGAATGCATCCATGACCATAAAGTGGTTTAAGTTTGATGTTGCATAAAAAGTATGACTGTAAACAAGTAATCATGTGACATTAAACTCAAGATACTTGCTTTGAGAGTAGCAGGTGATACAAAACTTCGTGGGACAAGTTCTGTTACGGGCACGGAAGGTTGCTCCTCCCCTCCCACGATTTTAGGGGGCAAACCTCTGCATTAGACTGCAGCGTAGAGGTTATAGTACTCATGAGGAAAAACTGATGCATCGGGTTGAAAGGTGTTGGGAATCTCTCTCGTATTAACGTCCCTCACCCCGTCTTAGTGAATGGACCTGGCCAGGCTAAAGCCACCCCTGTATGTAAAACACGTCCTGTGTCATGGTCTTGATCTGAGAATGTCTGCCTGTGTCGTATCAACAGGGCTAAGAAGTGATAACTTAAATGGTGTGTGCATTAATTTGGCATCACATGCATCATCTAATTAAGAAAATATAACTAAAGATAAGAAAATATGCATGCATTGAAAGAGCTTCTGCATATGGTAAGTCATGCATTTTGTATCTTGAATGTATGAATTTATGTCTTTCTGTTAAATATGAAAATTCTAAACATGCATGATTTGTTGTATGATTGTTTAAGTTAAATTAAATGTTAAACCATGAAATTTCTATTGAAATCTTTGTCTTGTTATTCTGTCTTACAAGTTTAGCATAATTACTCTACTTAGACATGTTGTCTGACCCTATATGGTTTACAAATTTTCAGGTAATGAGTAGGTACTTACGTGCCAAGGCGGAAGGTTGCGACGGGGACTGAGCCTACCTTTCCTCTGCTTCATGAATTCTGAACTCTGATTTTAATTTAATTCAATTCAAGGACAAATGTGATTAATTTTGGATATTGTGAAACTTGAATTTTATTTCATGCATAGTTAATTAGTTGTTAAAGTTTAAATTCCATAAGTATATGTTTGCAAGCATTCATCTGAAGTAGCACGCCAAGTTTTATGCCCAAGGTGTTTTTCCGTTGTTAACTGCTAAAAGATTTAAATGTATAAAAAAAAAAAAAAATTCCACCAATTTCGGGTTATAAAAATTGGGGTGTTACACACACGCTCACAATAATCAGATTCAAACAAGAAAACCCATCTTTTAAAATTGATTTTGCCTTTTTATTCTACAAAATGTTTTTTGCGTATTTTAAACATAGATATAGGCAATAACTAGAGTGTTGTGCAATCGTAGAGTGTCATTGCGGTTGAAGGGAAAGTTTTATAGGATGACTATTAGGCCCACTTTACTATATGGTACGGAATGTTGGGCTGCAAAGAGACATCATATTCAAAAAATGAGTGTAGCTGAGATGCGTATGCTTAGATGGATGTGTGGAAATACAATAAAAGATAAGATTCAGAATGAGGAGATCTGTAAGAAGGTAGGCGTTGCACCCATTGAAAATAAGATGAGAGAGAATTTTTTAAGCTGGTTTGGACATATTCGGCGAAGGCCTAATGATGCTCCAGTTAGAAGGATGGAGAAATGGGAAAATATATTAGTTAAAAGAGGTCGGGGTAGGCCTAGGAAGACTTGGATGGAGATGATAGGAAAGGATATGAATGCTTTGAACCTCACCGAGGACATGGCATTGGATAGAAATAATTGGAGGAGAAGGATTCATGTGGAAGACCCATAATGATTTTCTTTTTTGGTTCATATCGCCGACCCCAATTGTTTTGGGATGAAGGCGTAGTTGTTGTATATAGGCAATAACTGGATTTGCAACATTATTATAATGACCCAAAGTTTTAACTAAAAAATTTTAGATTTTTTTTTTCTAATTAAAATAGCAAAAACGTCCTTCTATATTCATAGCATAGATTTAATATTAACCCATTTAGTAAGTTTTGAATTAGCCTTAGATTTTAGAAATCGTGAATTATCATTTAGGTAGGCTTTCATTAATGTTAGTTTGTATTCTAGTTAGTTGTCTAAATTAGATAGATTAAGTTTTAGTTTTAATTCCTTCAATGTCGATTTTAGTAAATAATTTTTATTTGTTAGGTTTTTATTTTAATTAATTCTCAACCTTAGTTAGCCTAGTGGGTCCATTGAGGTGGGGCATGAGCCTAGTCAAGGTCAATCATTAACCGCTCTCCTTAGTGTTGTGAGTCAACTAACCCTAGTTAGTTTTTAAATCTCTTAGATGCAAGTGCATAGTTAACTCTAATTTAGAAGTAGTTAATGTAGTTAGTTTTACAAAGTAATTTACATTAATTTAAAAATAGTGTTTTGTTAGAATTAGATTAAGAGTCTTTGTTTAATTCGGTACATGTTATCTTAGTTAGTTCATTTGAATTCAATTTCTATAGTTTGACAGTAGATTAGAGCATTTAGGACTGTTTTGACGTGTGATTCAATGTTATAGTGTCATTAGTGGATATGTTCAAATGAATAGTGCACTGATCTAAAAACCAGATTTTTACTGCATTTTGCACTTGTCATTTCATGTGCAAATTTTTAGAGTTTATCCAAAATTTTTGTTCTGTTATCTTTATCAGAGTGTTCACTGTCAGCAGACCAAAAATCAACTCATTTTGAGTTGGTTTGGTCTGAGTTTTAAGCGTTTTTCAAAATCAGCTTTTTTCGGGTTTTTCAGTTTCGAGACATGCGATTTCCAGAATTTTCATGAATTTGAAACACTTATATCTGGAGCTTTCGAATGAATTTTTCAAATCCGTAAAATCTAACAGATTCTTGAATTTGTAAGAAACAGAACAAAAGAAATTTCGTGAAAATCGGACTTCGTTTGCTCCTTCAAATTCTCTGTTTGCGAAAAGTTGTCAGAATCCATCTTTGTACTATTTAGGGACAAAACAGTCATTTAGCTAGTTGTTTGATTTTACGTAGTTTTTCATATTTTCTAGCATGTAGTTATTGAATTAACTGTAATTATAACTAGTTAGGATTGATTTGCTTAGTTAGTTTATTCAGAAATTGTAGTGTAGTTTTCGTTGTTTGTAATTGTAGTTTAATTTATAACTTAGTTAAGAAATGATTAGAGTATGACTTTTATTTAATTATTGATTGTTTACTGACTCTTAATTTTCATTATTGTAGGTTGTTAAGTTAGAAACAGATCTACAGGTGTATTTACAATGCAAAGTGCAGATGCACGTGTGGTGAAAAGACAAAATTACCCCTGGCGATCTGGAGAAGACTTAGCTACCTGTTTTAGTTCATTTTCATTTTTAGGTTGTTATTTAATTAGAATTGTAATACTAACATAGTTGTAACCCTTTGTGATATTAATAAATTGATGTTTTAGATGTAGTTCAGAACGTATCCCGCTCCCTATGGATTCGACCCGTACTCGCCACATCTGTGGAAAGTCGGTTTTTATTATTTTTGGTTGATGATTTTCCAAATGCTTTTAATGAAAATAATGTTTTAAAAATACCACTGCAAAAAGTGCAACCACAATGGTTTTCGAAGATAGCCTAAGAGTGTAGGCGGATTGTGGCTTAAAAGAAGATGACAAATTTGGATTTTGTTCGTATTCTGATTATGACCATAAATACGAACTCAATCGAGTTTACCAACTCTCTAGAAGCTAGTGCACGTGCCATTCGTATAGATCATGGTGAGTTTGAACATGCATGAATCATCATTCATCACACATTAGCATTTATATAAAGAAGTAAACTATATGCACATGCAAACCTTAATCTAAGTAGGAAAAGTAAATTCTTATTCTAAATCTATTTATAATTTACATCACTAATTGAATTTAAATAAAAAAAATAGAGAGATAAATATAGCCTTGAATGTCCTTGCAAAACTAGAAAACTTGTTTGTGAAAATATGTTGGCTTATCTGGATTTATCCAGTTATATCTGGAAATTACTGGATTTATTCGGATATAAGCCATTTTCATATTTTTCCTAATATAAACATAATAAAGAATAATGTAAAATTAAAGAAATAATAAAAATAAATAACTTTAAAATTTGGGAAAAATTAACAAAAATACACCTGAAAACAAGACTATGGCCTTGAAATCAGGGTTTTTCAGAAAATATTTTGGTAAAACTTTGGATTTAGGGCTTAAAAAGACTCAAATAAAAGCCAAATCGAATATGAAGTGTCCTAGAATGATTTTAAACATGAAAAAACTCTAAAAATATGAACTTTTATATAAAAAAAATTAAAAATAACACAAAATCATGATTTTTTGCTTGGATCGGGACTCCGCGGGCATCCTGTTTTCATATTTTCATCAAATAACCTTGGTTTGCTACAACGTCAATGGAGAAAGTAGAGGATTCTAGTAGGAGATAGAGGCCACAAAAATTAAGAGAGAAAAAGGGAGAGAAAAGCCCCCTTTTGGTCCCTATTTATAGATTTTTAAGAAGACTAATTTGGAAAGATTTTTAGGTTAGTTTTAAAACTTACCTAAAATGGCTTGGATAGACACATGGGAGGATGATTTTTTGGGAGACTTCTAACCTAAATAGACTCTAATCTAATCCCTAATTAACACCTAATTAAACCCTAGAGAGTCCAAATATGGCGCCACCCAGAGTGGGCCGACATTTGGTTTTTAAAACTTGAATTTAAAACCTTTAAAAATCAAGATTAAAACCAAAGTGAAAAGGGAAATTTTAAAATCTATTTTGACTCTTGTGACTCCTAATCTAACTATGACATGGACTAACCCTGACTCTCTCAAATGTGGTGCCACCCAGAGTGGGCCCCATTTGATTTTTCAAAAATGATTTTAAAACTTGAAAATGAGAGATTTTAAAAGAGGTTTGAAATTAGGGTGAGAATTGAAAGTTTTTGAAACAACACAGAGTCCTGACTAGGTCAGAACTCCTCTAGATATGGCACCAACTGAGTGGGATCCACATCAGAGTTTTGAAAAAGTTGAAATAAAGACTGAAAATGGTTTTAAAATGGAGTTAAAATCAACAGATAAAATTCAGAGGTTTTTAAAATAGTCCTAAATGGACTGAAACTCTGTACCAGAGTCCTAAACCAATTAGAACTCTGAGATTTAGGTTTTTGAAAGCCAAATAAAGAGTTTTTAAAAGGATTTTATCAGAACTGGTAAAAATAAGTTGGAAAATGCAGTCAGGGTTAGAGTCCTAACTCAACCGAAACTCTAAAATAGAGTCCTAAATCAACTGAAATTCTGTAAAATAGACTAATTTTCGAAAAACAAATGGAGAAAATGGAAATGGTGGTAGAAACAAGATTCAGAATAGAGTTCTGATTCAGATTAGGTCTCTGGAACAGAGTCCTGATCGGACTAAAACTCTAGATTTTTTGGTATTTTTTTGAAAACTGATGAAAGAATTTTTGAAAACCAGTGAAAACAACGAGCAGTGAGATCAGAACAAAGTTCTGATCCAACCAGAACTCTGTAAATAGAGTTTTAATTCGACTAGGACTCTTAAAATTTTGGATTTTCTGAGAAAACAAACAAGAAGATATTTAAAAACAGGTGAAAAGAAGGTAGAAATTGAAGTCAGGTTCAGAGTCCTGACCTGACTAGGACTCTGAAGAAGGGTGCTAATTCCACTAGAACTCTAAGAATTTTTGATTTCTAGAAAACAAAAGATGAAAGTTTGAAAAGAACTTTTAAAAAATAGGTGAAAATGAATTTAAAAAATGAAATCATGATTAGAGTCCTGATTCGATTAGGACTCTGGGATAGTGTCCCAGAATTTTGAAACTTCGTGATAAAAGTGTAACAATTTTGGTTTCTGAAAAGATAAATGAAGAGATTTCTGAAAGATTCTCTCAAAATTGAGGCCAGGTTCAGAGTTTAAATCCAACTGAGACTCTTTGAATAAAGTTATGATTCAACCGAAACTCTGAGTTTTTGATTTCTTTTGAAAGATTTGGTTGAAAATAAGTAAAAATGGCAATGAAAGATAGAATTTTAATCTGACTGAAACTCTGAAAAAGAGTCTTAATCTGATCGAGACTCCGAATTTTTGACCTAAAACAAAAGAATTCGAAAAGTTTTATCAAAATAGATAAAAATGGCAGTAAAACATAGAGTCCTGATCGGACTGGGATTCCAAAAAAAGAGAGTCCTAATTCGACAGAGACTTTGAAAAAGAGTCCTGATTCAACTAGGACTCTAAGATTTTGGCTCTTTTGAAAGTTAGATGAGAAGGTTTTAAAAAACAAGTGAAGAACAAGAGTAAATGATGATATCGGGATAGAATCCTAGTCTGACTGAAACTCTGAAGAAGAGTCCTAATTCGACTAGGACTCTAAGATTTTGGCCAAAATGAAAGATTTTGAAAGATTTTTTTAAAAACAGGTAAAAATGGTAGTAAAAGGCAGAGTTTTGATCCTACTGATACTCTGGGAAAAGAGTCCTGATCCAACTAAGACTCTAAGATTTTGTCCAAAATGACAGAAATGGACAGGGGATAAGATCACCTTTGATTTAGAACCAAAATAGAATTTTAAAAAAGGTTTAAAAAGATGAAAAAACAGAGTCCTGATCCAACTAGGACTCTGAGATTTTTAAGAAATTTGATAAATGAAAGAATCCAGAAATGACACCATCTAGCTGGGTCTCATCTGAGGATTGAAATCAGTTAAAAAATGGTTTTAAAATAAATCCAGATTATTTTTTTAAAGAAAATAAGATCCTGAGGGTTAACAATTGAAAAATATCGATGCAAAAACCCATGTTTGTGAAATTTCTTTCGAAAGATGAGTTTTAAAATCGAATCTAGATTAAAAGATTTTGAAAACAGGAGTGCTGAATCTCAAAAATGAGATGCGATGACATGTAATGTCATGAAATGATATGAGATGATATGCCAAATGCATGCAGTGATATACAATGACACATGAAATATAGACCCTGGATGAGGGACTTGGAATCCTGGACCCTCGGCAGAGACAGAGAGTTTAAAGATTCTCATCTGAGGATGAGAACTGATAATTGAAATTGAGCCAAAATGAGGATTGAATCTTGATTGTAAGATAAAGTACTTGAAATTTTTGTAAAATTTGGGCTACAAGTAGCCCTGGCTCAAATATCGACTAGTTGGTTCCTTGAAGACTACAAAGAGTGGGTCCTAGTGGCAAGAATCAGATGTTTGAGAATGAGGGTAAAAATTTGGGGTGTTTATAGATGCTCCTCTTTGCTACAAAGCCGGTTGAAAGCCGAGCTTAGTGACAAAGAAAAACACACCAAATTCGGGCTATAAAAATACCCCAGTTAGAAGAATCTGACCAGGTATGAAAGAATTGACTCTGGGGACTATGGTAGATATGAAATGGAGAATGAAGAAGAAAATTCACCTCATCGAGATGAGGCTCAGGCTTAGCCCTTAACCTAGATGGGACGCAAAATGCCTCGTGTAAGAACGAGGTTCAGGCTTAACCCTTAACCTAAAAGGGACGATACCTCATGAAAAAATGAGGTTTAGGCTTGACCCTTAACTTGAAGGGGACAACGAAATTCTCGAAAGAAGAAACCATGATGGGACCTTCAAATTTTGCACAATAAATTTGAGAGGGGTTTGCAAAAGGAAGAAAGGGGGTTCCCTAAAGGTTGAAAAGAGATTGTTCTTGGGTGTCTCATTGCTGAGACATAATGACTTTTAAGACAGATGACCATTCGTAGAAACAATTCAGGTTTAACCCTTACTCTGAACGAGAACTGTCTATGGTGGGATAGTGGGGTACACAGGAAAGTGTGTGAATCTGAGAGCTCAGGCTCTCATATCAAAACAAGAAGGGAAGAATCTTGAAAACTCCCATTATAAGTCCTAAAAATGGACAAAAACAATGCCAAAATATATCAAAATAGACATTAAGATCTCACTTCATGTCAGGATAACCTGAAAAGATCGCCAATAAGATAAAAATTATAGTTGATTCAAGATAATTGAAAATAAGCACATTTGTTTAAAAAATATTTCTTCTTCTACCTAAAGTATTACCTTCAACTGGGCTAACTCCATAGAATCCAAAATCAAATTATTCCTGTTGAGTTTCTTCAAGGAAGCTATCCATTTTCTTGATACGAAAAGAAAGGAATTTGTTCTTAGTATCATAAAAGCAATTGATGAAAGGGATATTGATAAAAGAATTTCACATAAAGATAATTCTTGATAATTTGGCGGTTTGATATCTGAGGTTTACCCATGATGATCTTTTTGCACTCTTTGGAGACATAGAGAATGAGTTTTCTTGAGATTTGGCAAGAATTTCATCACATCAGCCTTCAACTCGGTTGCGTTATGATTTTCCATGGAAGGACACGTCACAAACTCCTTCAAGTCGAAGATGTTTCACATCTTCTTTGGTCCCAAGAATTATATTAAGGATGTGGTCTCTTTTAATTGAAGTATCTTGATAATCTTTTGTACTCTTTTGAGACATGAAAAGTGAGTTTCTTGAGATTGGGCGAGAATCTCATCACATCAGCTTTCAACTTAGCTGTGTTTTGATTTTCTTAGGAAGGACACGCCACAAACTCCTTCAACTTGGAGATATTTCACATCTTTTTTATTCCCAAGAATTAAATTGATAAAATGGTCTCTTTGGTTGAAAATCTCTTTATGATAACAGTAATTAAATATCTTTTGGGGATTGGCAGGAGGTTTATCGCATCGGCCTTCAACTTGACGATGATTTAAACTTTCCCTGGAAATACATGTCACATACTTCTTAAACTTGGAGATGATCTGAGTCTTCTTCGGCCCCGGGGGTTGAACTCATCCACCAGTCTTCAACTTGATGATGATTGAGAGATCCCTTTTGCAGATAGTTGATTGTAACTTGATTGTTTAAAGAGATATTGAGATTGGGATTGAGATTGAGTGAATTCTTTTTATATTGCCCAAGATATTTTCACTGCTTTATTACCAAAAGAATAATCTTTTAAAATGTGCCATAGCTATGATCAATATCAGTTCACTTATGGCTTCTCAACATCATTAAATTTTTCCTTTGCTGGTTATATCGAGGATTTTTTTTCATCCTTTCGATTGACCAACAGAAAAACTTGAATTTTGAATCTTTCTTCTCAAAAGCTTTGTCCTTTTGGAAGGAATACTGAAGGTAATATAAGGTAAACTTTTGTGCAATAAAGATCTTGAGATCAACAACTGTTTTCCATGACAAATTGGCAAAATATTCTTGAAATCCTTGGTGAAAGAACTCGCTTGAGGTCTAAATGACTCATCCTTTGCTAGATTCTCCTCTCCTTTCCCTAAAGGAGAGACTCATGCTTGACCCTTACCTGAACGAGTAATAAAAGATACTCCTCTCTTCCCCAAAGAGGAGGTGTTTGCAAAACAAAGTTTTTAAGAGAAATATAGTTTTCATCAAAACTCCCTATCTCTAGGCTTCTCTTATGGAAAGGTGGATGCTAACAAAGGTCGTGAAGGATATCATTGAGGAGTGAGTCCATCACACTCTCCTTGGAAAAAGGGTCCCCGATGATGGGATGGCCTAACAAAAGACTTTGGGACCATAAGGAGAACGAGCTTCCGTCAAAACTCTCCCTGAAAAAAGGGTTTCTTGTGTGATAATAAAAATTGTTTTGCAAACTGTTCATGAAGCACGAGTCCCTTCAAACTCTCCCTAAAAAGGGTTCAATGAACGAACAATAAAGACATGCTAAAGGAGCGAGCTCCCTTGAACTCTACTTGAAAAAAGGGTCCCTCGCAAGAGAAAAGATTGATAATTGATTTTGAGCTAATTGGCAGACGAGTTCAACACAAAGGTCGAATCTTGAAAGACCATGATTGGTGGCTGCAACCCAAAGGTTGGAAAATGATTGACTTCGACAAAATTGATGATCTAGAAGGAGTGACCCGAGGGTCTGATAAAAATCGTTTGGCTCGCAGATATGAAGATTGACATTGAGTCTGGACCCTAATGCGAGTGTTATCATCGCAAAATTTTACTTTTGCAAGTCAAACTGACCTTTGAAAAAGATTCTGAAAATAACTCGCCTTTGTTTTTAAAATGTGGGATAATTCCGAGGAATGAGACTCGCCTGTCAGTACGAGGTTCAACCATTCCTGGCGCCTTTACCAGGGGTAATCGAACCAAGGATTAAAAGTGTGCTTAGCTTTGCTCAACTTGTTTAAATCGTGTTCTATTTCCTAAATGCATAAAGAATCAAGCATGTGCTATGAATTTTTGAAAATGCAGATTTGAATATATGATGTTTGCTTTGAATATTTAAAATTCTTGGAAATTATATCACTTTGAAAACCGTGAATCATGATTGGGAGAGAATTTTTGAAGAAAATGAAAATCGATTTCTGAAGAAATACAAGTATTTTATGAAAATTGATTTCTGAGAAATTTCAAATAACTTTGGAAAAACTTGATTTCTCTGAATTCAAACTTTAAAATTGAAGATATTATGACTTGGAAAATTGAATTTTTGAACTTTGAAAAATACTTGAAATACCATTTGAAAGCTCAGAGTTTTGAGAAAATCAATTTCTGAGTAAGACTTAGGAAATTTTGAGAAAATCGATTTCTCTGAATTGGAATTGGAATTGGAATTTGCCATTTGAGTGAAATGAATGAATATGGATCTGAAAGATATTGTTTTGAAGAATTGAGAAAATTCTTTTGTATTTTTGAGAAATGCAGTGCATTTTGAAGTTAGTCTAAGAGTGTAGGCTGAATGTGGCTAATACAAAGATCACAAATCTGAGTCTCATTCGTATTCTGACTATGGCCATAAATACGAATTCCACCGAGTTTGTCAACTCCCTAAGAGCTAGTGCACATGCCATTCATGTAAACCGTGGTGAATTTGAAATATGTGCATGAATGACAAGCATAACAGTTATATATCAAAGTTCAAACTATATGCAATGCAAATCCTAATCTAAACAGAAATTGAAATTCTTATTCCAAAGTTTACATTTAATTTACATCACTAATTGAATTTAAATAAAAATAAAGGAAAATACAGCCTTGAAATATCCCTGCAAAACTAGAAAACTTGTTAGTGAAGATATGTTGGCTTTTCTAGATTTATCTAGTAATATCTAGAAATTACTGGATTTTGCTAGATATAAGCCTTTTTTCATGATTCCCTGAGATAAACATAATTAAATAGGAAATAAAATTGAAGAAATATGAAAATAAGATTTGAAAATTTCGAAATTGGGGTCAAAATGACCAAAATACCCCTGATAGCAAGACTATGGCCTTGAAATGAGGGTTTTCAGAAAGATATTTTATAAAAAAAAGATTTTGGAATTCAAATGAAAATAAATCAAACATAAGGTGATGTGGTATGATTGAAAAGAAGAAAACCCAAGTTAGGGATTTCAAAATTGAGGTCAAATAACCAAAATGCCCCTGATAGCAAGACTATGGCCTTGAAATCAGTTTTTTCAGAAAATATTTTGGTAAAAACTTTGGGTTTAGGATTTAAATAAAATTAAATAACAAGAAAATTGACCATGAAGTGTCTTAGCATGATTATAAATATGAAAAAACCCTAAAAACATGAACTTATGCATAAAAAGCTAAAAATATCACAAAAATCATGATTTTGGCAGTGTTTCGGGATCCTGCGAGCATCCAGTTTTGCAATTTAATCTATTCAAGCATCCAATGAGATCTTAAGTTCATAAAAATTGGCACCTGCACTTATTATCGACTAACCATAGTCTAACCCAGACTTTATTCAAAGGTGGCGCCACCTCGAGTGGGCCCCACTTGAATTTTCCAAAACGATTTTAAAGCTTTAAATTGAGAGTTTTTTCAAAAGATATTCAAAAGTGAACTTGATATTGAAAGTTTTGAAATGATACAGTGTTCTGACTGGGTCAGGACTCCTCCAGATATGGCGCCAACTGAGTGGGCCCCACATCGAAGTTTTGAAAAATTTGAAATAAAGACTGAAAATAGCTTTGAAAAGGGTTAAAATCAACAGTTGAAATTCAAAGGCTTGAAAATAGAGTTCTAAGCGAACTGAAACTCTGGGCTACAGTCCTAAAATTTTAGGACTCTGAGATTTTAGGATTTTGAAAACCAAATGAAGGAGTTTTTGAAAGATTTTAGCAAAACTGGTAAAATAAGTAAGAAAATGCAGTCAGGCTTAGAGTCATAACTCAACCGAAACTCTGAAATAGAGTTCTGAATCAACTGGGACTCTATAAAATGACCTAATTTTTAAAAAACAAATGAAAAGGAATGAAAATGGAAGTAAAAACAAACTTCAGAACAGACTCCTGATTGGATTTGGACTCTGGGACAGAGTCCTGATCGAACTAAAACTCTAAATTTTTTTGGTGTTTTCTGAAAAACAGATGAAAAAACTTGTAAAAACAGTGAAAATAATGACAAGTATTGAAATCAGAACAGAGTTCTGATTCAACTGAGACTCTGGAGACAGAGTCCTAATTAGACTAGGACTCTCAGAATTTTTGGATTTTTTGAGAAAACAAATAAGAGGATTTTGAAGAACAAGTGAAAACAAGATAGAATTGAAGTTCGGTTCAGAGTTCTGATCTGATTAGAACTCTGAAGAAGAGTCCTAATTCGACTAGAACTCTGAAATTTTTTGGTTTTCCGAGAAACAAATGAAGAGATTTAAACAAAGCTTTTGAAAACTAGTGAAAATGAAGTGAGAAAACAAACTTTGGATAGATTCCTGATTCGATTAGAACTCTAGGACAGAGTCCTGATTCGATCAGGACTCTGAGATAAACTCCCAGAATTTTGAAATTCTATGATAAAGGTATAACAATTTTGATTCCTGAAGAGATAAATAGAAGGATTTTTGAAAGAGTCTCTCAAAAATTGAAATCAGGGTCAGAGTCCTGATCCAACTAGGACTCTTCAAACAGAGTCCTGGTTTAACCAAAACTCTAAGTTTTTGACTTCTCTTGAAAGATTTAAAAAAATAGGTAAGAATAATGATGAAAGATAGAGTCCTGATTCGATTAGGACTCTGAGAAAGATTCCTAATTCGACTAAGACTCTAGAACTTTTGCCAAAAACAAAGGATTTTGATAGATTTTCTCAAAAATAGGTAAAAAGGGTAGTAATAAAGTTCTGATCCGACTAGGACTCTGGAAAAAGAGTCCTGATCCAACTAGGATTTTGAAAGAAGAGTCTTGATTGGACTGAGATTCTTAAATTTTGGCCAAAAATGACGAGAATAAGCAGGAATATGACCACAGCTAGTTTAAAATCAGAATGGAGTTTTGAAAAGGTTCAAAAAAAGATGAAAATACAGAGTCCTGATCCAACTAGAACTCTAAATTTTTTAATATTTTTGATAAATAAAGGAATCCAAAAGCGACACCACTTGAATGGGTCTTATCTGAGAATTGAAATCGATTAAAATTGAGTTTAAAATGAATCCTGATTGTTTTTGAGAAAAACACTTCAAAATATAAGATCCTGGAGGTTGACAAATGGTAGAATGTTGATTCAAAACCCAGGTTTTGGAATTGATTTCGAAAGAAGAGTTTTAAAAACTCGAATCTGGATTAATATTTTGAAAACAAGAGTTCTAGATCTCGATAATGAGATGAAATGACATGCAATGCAATAAAATGATATGTTGAATGCATGCAATGATATGCAGTGACACATGAAATGTAAACACTAGATGAGGGTGAAAATTTAGGGTGTTTACAATGAGATTAGTGTTTGGATCACGACCAATATGAAAACTGGATTTTAAAGAAGCACCAGCACAAACACTGAGTTTTGAAGAAGTACCAGCATGAAGACTGGGTTTTAAAAACAAAGTACCAACACGAGCACTGAGTTTTAACAACAACGTACCAGTACGAGCACTAGGTTTTGAATACAATGTAACATCACGAGCACTGACTTTTGAAACAAAGTACCAACACTAGCACTGGGTTTTAACAACAAAATACCAGTATGAGCACCGAGTTTTGAAGACAACGTACTGACACAAGCACTGGGTTTTGAAAACAAAGTACCAGTATGAGCATTGGGTTTTTGAGAACAAAGTACCAATACGAGCACTGGGTTTTTGAGAACAAAGTACCAGTATGAGCAGTGGATTTTGAAAATAAAGTACCAGCACTGAGTTTTGATTGATCGACCAACTCAAAAGCAGGATTTGATTGACCGACCAGCTCGAAAGTAGGATTTGTTTGACCGACCAGCTCGAAAGCAGGATTTGATTGACCGACCAGCTCGAAAGCAGGATTTGATTGACCGACCAGCTCAAAAGCAGGATTTATTTGACCGACCAGCTCGAAAGCAGAATTTTGATTGAAAGGTTAATTTGACGGTTTGAAAAATGGTTGATATTGATAAAGTTGTGACCCGAAGGCTTTGACAAGATTGGTCGACCCAGAGGTCTGTTTATAGAAATTTGGCATTAAGCATGAGATTGAACCATTATAGAGAGCTGCATTACTTCTATGAATGGTCTCAGGATTATCCCTTATCTTAAATGGGGAGTGAATAAAAATTGAGAAGCATTGATACAATGGATAAGAAATGCTGAAAGGTTGATAAAAATTTAATGAAAATTTTGAATTTCAATAGACCATTATAGTTAACTGTATGTGGCTTAGTTTTAGGATTATCCCCTTGTTCTGAATGGGGACTGGATTGATGTAAATCGATGCAAACTGATATAGATCAATGCAAATGAATGCAAATGAATATGAATGAGTGCAAATTGATGCCAATGAATGCAAATTAATGTAAATGGGAGCACATGTGTGCAAAATGAGAGATTTGTTTGATCCTGCCTGCATACAGGATGTTTTGAAAATAATTTTTTTTTAAAAAAAAAATACTCAAGTGTAATGGGGGAAAGAAGATTTTGAACAAAAGGATAAATGATTGACGTTTGAAGAACGCTCTCTGAAGATGATAAAGCAACTGACTTTTGATTGATTCAGAAGAGTCTCTGAAGAGGGTCATTCCTCATGAAAGGGCATTTTGCAGAGAAGGAGAACAAAAGGTGGCATCAAACTTGTGAGGAAAATTGATAATTTTATTGATGCATTGATAGAAAAATGACAAATCAAGGAAAGATAAATGAGATTACATCATCCATTTAAAATAACAAAAGCAAGATGAGAAATGGGAAAGCACTGATGTTGTCAGCTTCTTGAATGATTGAGGAAAAGCTAGGTCAGGATGACTGACTGGTATCTTCTTCATCTTGAACAAGAAGATTCTTGTCAATGCAATCTTGAACAATGTTTTTGAAGACAAAGTAGTGTTCGGTGTCATGACCCATTGTTTGATGGAATTTACAAAACTGATCTTTAAATCTTCCAATGGTCACAGAAGGATCTGCCATCTTGGGAAGTTTAACCATCCCCTTGGTTATCATATATTCAAGAACTTGGTCAAGCGACTGTTTTAAGGGAGTAAATTCACGGTCATATCCCCAACTGTCATGCTTTGGTCTTCCTTGGGACTTTAATTCTAGTTGGACATTCGAGAGAGAATTGTCATTCTGCTTACTGATTCTATCCTTTTGACCTGTGTGATCATCTTTGTCGGGATTTAGGTCCCCTGATCCGTCAGTGATGTTTTTTCTGCCACCCTTTTTGCTTTTACCATTGTTGTTGCTAGTGGTATTCACGGAGAAGGTGAAGCATGACTTCTTCTTGGTATCTGAGTTGCTCTTTAAGAGTGTGAGGCTCTCATATACTCTATTCTCTATTTCCATTTCGAGCCATTTAGTTCATTCTATCAATTCGATGAAAGATCGTGCTGAGGAAGTAGAGATCAGGCCTCTCAAAGGTTAGGAGAAATTATTCAGGATGACTGACAATGCATGCTCTTCCGATATTGGATCCTTTATTCGATTGCAAGTGGATCTCTATCTGTGGATAAAGTCTCTGGCTTTTTCATTATCCTTCTACTTCAAGTTGTAGAGGTGATTCAGAGTTGGCAGTGCTTTTGTGTTGAATAGAAACCACTCGATGAATAGATTGACCACCTTGTCGAATTCCTTCAACTCGATGGGGTTGATGTGTTCTGAATACCATTTAGCCACAATACCCTCCAAACTACAGGGAAAACAAAGGAAAATGGCTCGATTGTCCCTTTTGAACTTAGAACACTCCGTAAAGAACATGGCGAGATGTGACTTAAGATCACCAGAACCATCAAACTTGATAAATTTCTTAGGGAGGTTATCAAGACTGTCATCTTCATCTAATCCATCGTAAAAAGTCTTCACTCGTGAAGACCTTCTTGCCTTTGTCACGGGCTTGCAGGTCTTTAACCATCTTGACCACATCTCTGAGCTGCGACTGGTCAGGGTCATCAACAGACTGATCCTTATGCTTATAAGCCGACCCTTGCCCCTGAGTCGACTTTTGAAGTGCTTGTTGAATCTCGTATTCTTCATCGGTATCACCCACTGATTCTGCTTCGTCAGAAGTGCCTTCGTGATGACTCTGCTTTTTGGAGATCTTCACATGCTTCTTCATTGTTCGACCCTTGACCTTTTTCTTATTGTGAGTTTTTCTTAAGCTAGCCTCTGTCTGTTCAAACAACATCTTGTCCATCATTCTCTGAAACAACGAATATATCTGAGGGTCAATATCATCATTGCACTGTTGGCTTCTGTTTCTGGAAGATCGCGAAGAATCAATTTCTTGTTTACTGCTACTGCTAGGGTAGTGAGAGGACATTGTTTTCTTTCCGGATCTGGTCTGAATCACTCCACAATGCCAAAACTCTCTGTAGGACAAAGGGATGATCAGAGTAATGGAAAAATTTCTGAAAGGCAATAATTTTGAGAATAGAAGAAAAATAATGGATGAAGATTTGAGGTTAGGTTGACAATTTGAAGGATATCCCTTTACCAGGGATTTGGTGATCACTGGGATCACGACAATTGTGTTGTTATTCCGTGAGAGGTAATAAACAACCGAGATATGCCTTTTTACCTAGGCGAGGTCGTCAACTGCGAAGAAAAAGACATTTTTGTAGGAATATAACAAAGTAATGCGTAGCTGACAATGAGCTTCCCTGTGAACATGGGAGATTATCTGAGAAGGAAGGCAAGAAGAATTTTTCAAGGAAAATTATTCATCACAAAAGATATATTGCATGAGAGTTTAGAAAATAACATTATAAAGAAAGTGACACCCAAATATAAGGAAAATTGATGATTTTATTGATGTCTTAGAAAAAAGGATGACAAATTTAAGGAAAACAACGGGGGGCTACATTATTCTTACGACAAAGAAGCAGAAAACATAAATGATAGAAATGAGAAAACATTGACATTGTCATTTTCATGAATGATCAGGGAAAGGTTCAGTCAGAATGGCTGACTGATCCTCTTCTTCAACGGGAAATTTCTTGTCAACACAATCTTGAACTATATTTTTAAAGACGAAGCATTGCTCAATATTGTACCCCATAGCTCAGTGGAATTTGCAGAAGCGATCTTTCCATTTTTCTAGGGCGACTGGAGGATTAGCAATTCTTGGAAGTTTAACCATTCCTTTGCTCAACATGCCTTCGAGGATCCTTTGGAGGGGCTGATTCAGAGGAGCGAACTTGCGGTCATGACCCCAACCTTCATGTTTTGGCTTCTTTCGAGTGCTTTCTTTCTGCTGCGAGCAAGTTTGAAGGGGTTTGGCTAGGACAACCGACTGATCTGTTGTTTTGTTTTCTCCTAGAATATTCTTATCAATGCGATCCTGAACGATGTTCTTGAGGACGAAACAATTTTCTGTGTTGTGTCCTATTTCACGATGAAACTTGCAAAATTGTTCTTTGAATCTATCCATGATTGCCGGAGGATCGACGATTTTTGGTAAATGAACCATGCCTTTTGCGAGCAAATATTCTAGAACAGTCTCGAGTTTCTGGTCTAGAGGGGTAAACTTTCGATCAACGCTCCAGTCTTTGTGTTTTGGTTTTTCCTGACTGTTCCTTTTTTGCTGAGGACCAGACTGAAAAGGTCGATCATTCTGCTTGGTTGACTTCTTTCTAATGCTTGACTTAGGTAGCTCCAATAGCATCTTTGTCATCATCTTTTGAAACATCCAGTACATAACTGGATCAATGTCATCTTCACTTGTCTGATCCTGCTTCTTGACTAGTCTTGGGGAACTCATCTCTTCGACACTGCTTGGTATTGTTCTCTTTCCTGACCTTGTTTGGACCATAATGAAATGCCAATGCTTTCTGCAGAATAAATGAATGGTTTAGACTGAAGAATTTTTTAGAGAAAGGTAGATGACGAAGGAGATATTGAGGATTTGAAAAGAGACTTTATATGAGAAGACAAAAAATTTGGATAGAATTTGGAAGACATGAAGAAGAGAAATTTGAAAATAGATGACAAGATTTAAACATTTGAAAAATTACAGGTAGGATAAAATTGGAAATTCGAGATCCAGAGGAACGAAAGGATGGAAAATCACACAGAGTTTTGAAGAAAAAGTAGATAATTTGGGAAAATCGTTCAGGGTTTTGAAAAAAAAATATATTTCAATACAACAACAACAACAACAACTACGCCTTCATCCCAAAACAATTGGGGTCAGCGATATGAACCAAAAAAGAAATTCATTTTGGGTCTTCCACATGAATCCTTTTCCTCCAATCATTTCTATCCAACGCCATGTCCTCGGTGAGGTTCAAAGCATTCATATCCTTTCCTATCATCTCCATCCAAGTCTTCCTAGGCCTACCCCGACCTCTTTTAACTAATATATTTTCCCATTTCTCCAACCTTCTAACTGGAGCATCATTAGGCCTTCGCCGAATATGTCCAAACCACCGTAAACGATTCTCTCGCATCTTATTTTCAATGGGTGCAACACCTACCTTCTTACGTATCTCTTCGTTCCGAATCTTATCTTTTATTGTATTTCCACACATCCATCTAAGCATCCGCATCTCAGCTACACTCATTTTTTGAATATGATGTCTCTTGGCAGCCCAACATTCCGTACCATATAGTAAAGCGGGTCTAATAGTCGTCCTATAAAACTTTCCCTTCAACCGCAATGGCATTCTACGATCGCACAGCACTCCAGTAGCACTTTTCCATTTCATCCACCCAACCTTTATCCTATGATTTACATCTCCATCAATTTCTCCATACTTTTGAATGATGGATCCCAAATATTTGAAATAATCATTCACCGGTATATCTTGCTCACCAAGCTTCACTACACTCCCATCACTACTTCGTTGCTTACTAAACCGACATTCCATATATTCAGTCTTACTCTTACTCAACTTAAAACCTCTAGCTTCCAATGTCTATCTCCATAATTCTAACTTAGCATTAACCCCAGCTCTAGACTCATCAATCAAAACAATATCATCAACAAACAACATACACCACGGTACATTTTCTTGAATTGATCTCGTAAGCTCATCCATCACTATCGCAAATAGGAACGGGCTTAAAGCAGATCCTTGATGTAACCCAACCGTTATCGGAAAATTGGTTGTCACCCCTCCACAAGTGCGGACACTGGTTACTACTCCTTCATACATATCTTTAATTATACTAATGTACTTGAGAGAAACACCTTTCTTCATCATTGTCCACCAGAGAACGTCCCTAGGTACTCTATCGTATGCCTTCTCTAAATCAATAAAAACCATATGCAAATCTTTGTTCCTCTCTCTATATCTTTCAATAAGTTGTCTAAGAAGATGTATAGCTTCCATAGTTGATCTTCTAGGCATAAAACCAAATTGATTCTCCGATACCATGACAACCTACCTCAACCTAGACTCAATCACCCTCTCCCAAAGTTTCATAGTATGACTCATGAGTTTTATACCACGATAGTTTGTGCAATCTTGTATATCACCCTTATTCTTATATAAAGGCACCAAAGTACTCTTCCTCCACTCATTAGGCATCTTATTTGTTCGCCAAATCAAGTTAAAAAGATTTGTCAACCATTCTAAACCTTTCTCTCCCAAGCATTTCCAAGCCTCGATAGGTATACCATCTGGGCCAACTGCCCTTCTTGATTTCATTTTCTTCAAAGCCTCTGCAATTTCTTTCTTTTGAATCTTGCGCATGAAGTCACGATTTATCTCATGAAAAGGAATGGAGAAGTCTCCAAGATCTTGAGCATGACTATCATTAAATAGCTTATCAAAATAATCTTTCCATCTCTCCTTAATCTCCTCATCTTTGACTAAAACCCTTTGCGTTTCATCTTTGATACATCTAACCATACCCAAATCCTTCGATTTCCTATCTCTCATCTTTGCAAGCCTATAAATATCCTTCTCGCCTTCTTTGGTATCCAACTTGTCATAAACCTCCTTATGTACCTTAGCCCTCGCGTTTCGAACAACTTTTTTAGCTTCCTTCTTTGCTATCATATACTTCTCCAAATTCTCATTATCACGACTCTTACTTAGATTTCTATAACACTCTCTTTTAACCTTAATAGCTAATTTAACATCCTCGTTCCACCATGATGTATCCTTACCTAGTGGTGCACCGCATTTAGACTCACCCAATACCTCCTTAGCTACTTTTCTCATACCACCCGCTATCTTATTCCACATTGATTCTGAATCCTCCTCGAGACACCAATCAACTTCCTTAACTACCTGCTCTACAAACATTCCTTGTTTAGCTCCTTTCAGTGCCCATCACTTAATTCTAGGATCTATCCTATGTCTATCCCTTTTGCGGCATTGTCTAATTCTAAGATCTAAAATTAAGACTCTATGTTGTGTAGCTACACTTTCTCCTGGTATAACCTTACAATCGATGCAACAACCCCTATCTCTCTTTCTAAGTAGGAAAAAATATATTTCAATAAAAGATGAAAAATGAGATATTTTGGAAAATCGCCCAGTATTTTAGAAAAGTTGGGGGAAAACAAGGGAAAATTAAAAGGAAAATGACTACAATACATTCGATCACATCTTGCACAAACAATAATGCACATATAGCAGCACTCTCTAAGAAGCTGACTCTAAATGCATCAGTTTTGAAATAGCTGTAGGACCTTAATCCTAACTCTAAAGTTCACATCATCTGTGTCCAATCATGCTATGCCTATATACTCAAGCCGAAACCCGATGTACGTGGCATAAAATCAATTTCTTCAGTTCTAGGCTTGTGTTTTCCTACATCCTTGAGCACCTGCCGATATACTTTGGACTATGGCTCTTGGTACGTGACAGGGGGAGCCAACCCAAATAGGTGGCCCAGTTGTGAGGCTTTGTCCCAAACTATGGATCTGGAAGAAAGCCCAACAACGTAAAGACCGGGTAAAGATAGGTGGGGTTGTCTTTGAAAAATGATCAACATGCAAGAAAACAAAAGGCTCTAAGACCTAAAGAAGTAGAATTTTGAAAAATTTATGAGAAACAATCATTGTTTTCAATCAGATCCTAGATTGAGGAGGATTGTATTTGACCTAAGTCCGGTGTGAGCATGAATAGTGCCTCCTCAATCAGTCCTACCAAACCATGCCTAAGTCAATATAAAATCCATGTCAGCTGGGTTTGAATCTAGGCTCCTAGGTTCACATGATATCATGAAATAAAAATTGACATTTGTAGAACATGATTTTGATAATTAGAACAAAGTATAGCATTACATTGCTCAGGCGAAGACAAGTCCCATCACGGTCGCCAAACCTGCTATCATTGCAAAATTTTACTTTTGCAAGTCAAACTGACCTTTGAAAAAGATTTTGAAAAGAACTTGCCTCTGTTTTAAAATGCAAGATAATTCTGAAGAATGAGACTCGCTTGTCGGTATGAGGTTCAAGTGTTCCTGGCACCTTTACCAAGGGTAATTGAACCAAGGATCAATCATGTGCTTTTCTTTGTTCAACTTCTCTAAATCATGTTCTATTTCCTAAATGCATAAAAAATCAGGCATGTGCTATGAATTTCTGAAAGTGCAGGTTTGGAAAACATGATGTTTGCCTTAAAGATTTGAAATACTTGGATTTTTTTTGGAAAATATGACCCTTTGAAAACCGTGAATCATGATTGGTAAAGTATTTTTGAAGAAAAGAAGTGTCGATTTCTGAGGAATCCAAGTGTTTTAGGAAAATCGATTTATGAGAAAAACCAAAAATGACTTTGAGAAAGTTGATTTCTCTGAATTGATTCTTTGAAATTAAAGATGTTATAACTTTGAAAATCATGATTTGAACTTGGAAAATACTTGAAACATCCTTGAAAACCAAGGTTTTTGAGAAAATAAATTTTTGAAAAAGACTTAAAAAATTTCGAGAAAATTGATTTTTCTGAAATAGAATTGAAAAACTAAACCAGAAAAAGGGCGTGTGGCCCTGTAAAATACTTTCATGATGCAATCTAAACCTAGATGAGTGAATGCTATTTTGAAGAAAATGTTTTCTGAAGAACTTTTAAGAAAATTATTTGAAAAATGAAGTTTATGTGTCTTATAGAACTTTAATGAAGTAAATTCGCCTCATATCTCTGACTATGGCCACATATATGGGTTGAATATATCCCATTTGATTTTAAAAGTAGAAAAACATTTATAAAAGATTGAAATATGCAATGGTTTTCTAAGATAGCCTAAGAGTGTAGGCTGATTATGGCTTAAAAGAAGATGATAAATCTGGATTTTGTTCGTATTCCGACTATGACCATAAATACGAACTCAATCGAGCTTACCAACTTCCTAGAAGCTAGTGCACGCACCATTCGTATAGATCATGGTGAGTTTGAACATGCATGAATCATCATCCATCACATATGTTGTCATCGCAAAATTTTTTCCTTCACTGCGGGAGAGAGGGGAAATGATCCTGCGAGTCAAACTTGACGAGAGTTTGAAAATTGTTTTGAAATACTCGCCTCTGTTTTGAAAATAGCAGAAAAATTCCAAAGAATGGGACTCGACCTGTCGGTACGAGGTTCGACCGTTCCTGGCGCCTTTACCAGGGATAATCGAACCAAAGACCAAATGTGTGCTTGACTTAGCCAAATTAATAAAATCTTGTTCTATCCTAAATGCATAGAGAATTCAGGCATGTGCTATGAAATTGTATAAAATGCTTGTTGGAAAACACGATGTATGCTTAGAAAATATTTTGGAGTTGGAAAATGTTTCTAAGGCAAAAGATGGAAATCGATTTCTCAAGGAAACCCTGATAAAAAGATTTGAAAATCTTAAGAAAGTCTCTGAAGATTTTGGGAAAATCATGAAGGGATGAGAATCCTTAGAAAATAGTGTGAATTCTTGAGAAAAGACAAACACTTGAAGGAAAAAAAATTGTCAAGAAAAACTCCAACTTTGAAAATTATCTTTGAAAAATTATTAAAGATTCATAGGAAAACTCTTTTGAGAAAGGAAATCAAATGTTAAAAATTTGAAATTCTAGAAATCCTAGCCTTGAGGAACTGGAAATCGATTTTGACTCTTGAAAATGATGGAAAACTTCCTTTGAAAAATTGAAAATGAATTCTAAGAAATCTTTTCCGGGAAAATCAAGGAAAACTTAATTTGGGAAAATCAAACTTTGAAAAAAATTTCAGAATATCCTTGAGGAGTCGATTTCCTTGAGATAAAATTTTCTTGAGAAAAAAAATTCTTGAGAAAAACATAAGAAATGCATATAATCCCATCATGCAGGTTATTTGAATGAATGAATGCACTTTTATGAAGATACTCAGGAAATTTCTGAGAAATTTGTTGGAAAATGTGTATTAAATCAAAGTAAATTCTTTACATATTTTGACTGTGGCCGTAAATATGTTTAGAATTTAATTAATTTAATTCCACAATATTTTGCAAAAAAATAAAAATATGATGTGATTTTGAAAGTAGCGTAATAGTGTAGGCTCAGTGTGGCTAATCAGAAGATAGTAAATCTGGGACTCGTCTGTATTCTGACTAGGGCCATAAATACAGACACCTCCGAGTTTACAAACTCCTTAGTAGTTGGTGCACGTGCCATTCATGTTCATCCATAGTGATTTTCAAAGGAAAATGCATGATTCACATAATCAGGATGTTGCAGAAATTCCAACTATATGATATGCATCCTAATCTAAGCAGAAAAGTAACTCTTATTCCATCATTTATTTTACATTTACATCAATAAAATAAAAGAAATGGAAATTTGCATGTTGATAGGCTAAGCTCCTTTATTTGAATGCTCCTGCAAGAACTTGAAATGGGGTTAGTTCAAGTATGTAGGTTTTTCCAGATTTTAAAATAATATTGAGAAATTATTGGATTTAACTAGATATAAACCCAATATGATGCCTTCTTGAAATATAAATAATTTGAAGTGATGGGAATATCAGAAAATAGGGTAAGAAAGATTTGAAATTCGGAATTGCGGTCAAAATGACCAAAATACCTCTAATATTGAGGTTATACATTTTAAAATCAGGGTTTTTGAAGGAATTTTGATAGAATTTGGATATCTTGAAATGTAAATGGAACCAAATGATGATTAAATGATGGTGACATGCTGCTAAATGTGATGGAACTGTAAAAATCAGAAGTAATGTTGATTTTTTATCAAAATGATGAATTTTGTTTGTTTTTCGCCTAGATCAGGGTCCTGCGAGAACATTGTTTTGATGATATGACTAATCCGAACATCAAACGACCTTCAAATTATGCAAAATTTGACAAAGAGTATCCCTTTACCTTTAGGAACAGTATAGAATGATAAAATGCATGAAATGGTATGACCTAGATGCAAAATTTTAGATAAAATTCTAAAATAAGCAAATTTCACCTGTGGGAGCGAGCCAACTACGGTATTTTACACAATAATGGAGCAGTACACCATAGAAATTTCTAATATTTTATAGGGTGCTGAAAAACATAAAAATGAACAACTTTGGCTTTTACAACTTTGGGATTTGACCTACGACACATTCGGTAGCAGAGATTTATTTCTGATAGGTATATAATTAACAAGATTTGCTACAAAAATAGACAAAAAATAATAATCTGCCATCAAAATTCCGGATATATTAAGGGAATACTTCTAACATATATACAAACAACTTTCATGTTTATAGTCTTGGCATTTGATCCACTGATAGAGAAATAAAAATATGATGATAAATGTAAAATTTTGAAAGCAGATATGGATGTCAAAACAGTAGTCTCACATTAAAATTACAGAACTGATATTCAGACTATTCTAAAAATTCTAAAATTCCAGAATCACATAGTGAACACTTAGAACATAAAGTTATTGTTTTAGAGATTTGGATTTGGAGTTATACCCAGAGAGAATCAATTGACTCAAATCGACCCAGGACCTCAAAAGCTCATATTAGGCTCTGACACATGTCACCTGGCCTTAGGTTTTTTTCAGGTAGTAAAAAAAATCAGAAAACTCTGATAAAATCAGATTAATTACCAGACTCAATCTCGAATCCAGAGCAATTTTTGGATTGGGAATCGAATCCCCCACAAGGAAGATATCGATTCTACAAATCAGGATCCAAAATTCTTGGCGTTTCCCGGGTCTTGAAGCTCGTCTCAGCACCGGGGGTTTTGAATAAAATAAACAGGTTCAAATGACTCTGATTTTTTTGCGGAGTATCAGGGACAGCTATTTGCACATAATATAATTTCTTTGGCATTTTTAGAATAAAATATGCATATAAAATAATGCATGGACTGACTGCCAAAAACAGAGAATTACAAAAATGAAACAGGATGCATGAAACACCTAATTAAATCATAATGCATGCTATTTTAACGAAATATATAAATCTAACCTATTAAATGCATGATTATGATGAAATGCTAAAGAAAAATAAATCAAGGAAGCTAATTGATTTTTTTTGCTATATGCCATTTATAAAGAGGATTCAATCCATTATTCGGACGAATCATTTCTTTGAAGATGGCGAGATTGGCATGATTAAATGTCATTTTAGAATCATAATACGAATATGAATATAATTTCATATTGAATATGGATTTTAAATGGCATTATCAATCTGATTTGCGTGAAGACCTACCTTATGTTCTTTTGACGATTCTGGAGCTTTTGGATGCACAACTATAGATGGCTTCCTTTGGTCTTCGATTTTCTCCTCAGGGATGCAGCTGGAGATGCAGGGGGAAGGATGAAGGAAGAAGGTCAGCCATCAATGCTCAGCTGCTACTGAAGGTTGAAGAATTAGTGAACTATAGGGAGCGGCTAGAGGTTCTCCTAGGAAAATGGTAACTCTGTTGAATAGAGGAGATGAAGGAAGAAAGAGGGGCGGCTAGAAGGTCTTCAGAACCAGATCCCTCCTTTTCAAAGGGGCGTGTAAGGAGGTTTTAAAGCTGGAGCCCTTGGGTTTGAATTCATTTGAATTTCGAAATCAGTTTCTGTAGGAGCTTTTCATGTGGCGCCACCTCATGGTGGGCCACCTTGCTTTATTTAAACAAAATAAAATTAAAAATAAAAACTAAAATGAAGAGCTCTTGGAGTGACGCCACCTCAGAAGAGATTTAAAAATTTTCAAAATTTGGTTTTTGCCTTTTTCCTAAAATCAAGTAACAAGGCTAGTTTTAAGGAAGACCTCCAGAGATGGCGCCATCTTATAGGGGGACACCCCTCCTGGTCTGGGTCATTTGAAATTCAAATATTTGTTGGTTCTGGAGAAAGGAGGGATGGAGATGTGGCGCCACCTCAGGGTGGCCCCACATTGACACATGGCAAGTGAAATAAAAAAGGGAAAGAGAATGACATGTGGCGCCACCTCTGGGTGACCCCACACTGACACATGGCAGAGGAATAAAAGGTAAAGAGAAGGACATGTGGCAACTAATGGAGGTGTAAGGAGAAGGACATGTGGCATCACCTTAGGGTGACCCCACACTGACCCATGGCAGTGAAATAAAAGAACAAAGAAAAGAGAGGCCATGTGGGGGGTCATCTCAGAATGACCCCACACTGCCAAATGTCGCAGAAATAAAAGGGAAGGCAAACGACATGTGGCAGAAGGTGGAAGGAGAGAGAATAAGGTAGTGTCATCTCTGGGTGGCCCCTTACGAATAAAAATTTAAATAAAAAGAAAATTGAAGTGTGATGCCACCTCAAAGTGGGTCCCACATCATTTCTTTATTTAAAATAAAAATAAAAATAAAATAAAATTAAAGTGAAAATGTAAATAAATAAAATTCTTTTTGAAATTTTTATAAAAATTAGACTGGCTAGAAAATACGAAGCAAAATTTGCAAAAATTTAAAAGAAAGGTGTCTCTTCAGAGCAAAATAGTAAAATAGAGAGATTTTATAAAGAAATTCAAAGTCTTTTTGCAAAGAAAATAGAAATTTAAAGTCCAAAGCTTCATCCACTTCTTTTGGCAGGGCCGATCGATTTGATAAAATTTGAAAATCCATATTGAAAACTTTCCAGATCATTTTCCTGAGAAAACTTTTCAAAATCTAGGGTCCTGGGGTTAAAAGGAGAGAAATTGACAATTTTAAAAGACCCAGAGGTTTGAAATCACTTTTGACACGGTTAAAATTTGAATTTGGATTGAAAATTTTGAAAATCCAAGTTTTGGACCTCGAAATGACATGCTATGCAGTGATATGATATGCTCATGTCATGATATGCAATGACATGCCTTGGGGATTCAATGCCGAATGAAAATTTAGAGATTTTGATCTCCTGATATGACCCTTGAAAATTTTGCGGCTGGAGGTGAATTCCGTGCAAAAGTAGAGAAATTCTGCGAATTTTGGGTGAAATTTGGACTCCTACGGGATTCAAGCTTAGAAAATGACTATTTTGCCCTCTAGTGATCTTAAGGGATGGTTCACGACGATTGGTGGAAATGTTAGGGAGGTGAGTAAAAATTTGGGGTGTTTACAAATGCCCCTCTTTGCTACTAAGTCGGCTTGTGGTCGAGCTTAGTGGCAAAAAAAAACACAGCAAATTTGGGATATAAAAAATGCCCCAGTTAGAAGGATCTGACTGGGTACAGAGATATTAGCCCCGACGAAGAGGGTAGATATGAAGTGGAGAATGAAGAGGAAAAAATTTACTCTATGGCAGTGAAGTTCAGGTTTTTGCCCTTAACCTGGATGGGATAGAAAATGCCTCGTATGGGACAAGGCTCAGGTTTAACCCTTGGTCTGATTGGGGAATGAAATACCTCATCAAATGAGGTTCAGGTTTGTACCTTTAACCTGCTTGGGCAAAAACATGAAATACCTCATCAAATGAGGCTCAGGTTTATTCCCTTAACCTGATTGGGAAAAATGAATGGAATCCTCGAAGGAAGAGACCGTGATGGAACCTTCGGATCTCGCACAATAAGTCCGATAGGGGTTTTGCAAAAGGAAGGAAAATGGGGTCCCTAAAGCTTTGAAAAGGGATTGATCTTGGGCGCCTCATTGTTGAGACTAAATCAACTTTTAAAATTGCATTTTGCTATAGAATGATTGTTGGTTTGACCTTGAACCGAAATAGGTCTGTCTATGGTTGGACAGTGGGGACACAGAAAAGTGTGCGAATCTGAGAGCTCACACTCTCAAATTATAAAAAGAAGGGAAGAAATCTTGAAAACTCCTGTTAACAAGTCCTAAAGAAGGATGAAAATGGTGTCAGGATGTGTTAAAAATGGACATCAAGCTTTCACTTCACGTCAGGATAGCTAGAAAATATTGTCAAAATGTTGAAAATTTTGTTATTGACTCAAGATAGTTGAAAATAAGGCACATAGTTGCGAAAGTATTCCTTCTTTTCTACTTGAAGTATTACCTCCAAACGGGATTGACTTCATAGAATCAAGATTTGAAATTCAAATTGCTTGCGATTGACCTTTTTCAAGGAAGCTATCAATTTCTTTGATATGAACATGAAAGAACGAATTAATATTATGTAAGCAATTGGTGAAAGAATATTGATAATAGAATTTCACAAAATCAAAGAAGATTCTTGGTAGATTCGGTAGTTTGATATCCTAGGATGCTTCTCTCATGATGATCTTTCTACACTCTTTTGAGCTCTTTTGGGTTTCAGGGGAGTTTATTACATCATATTTCATTTTGGAGATGACTTGACTTTTCTCTCTTTCTTTTCCCTCTCTCTCTCTTTTTTTTTGGAAGGGTACATCACAAACTCCTTCAACTTCGAGATGTTCTGATCCTTCTTTGCCTCAGGGATTATATTGACAATATTGGTTCATTGGTTGGTGGTCTCTTGATGATAGCAAAAATTAAATATCTTTTAGGGTTTGTCAGGAGGCTCATCACAATCGCCTTCATCTTGACGGTGGTCTGAACTTTCCCTGGAAGGATCTGTCACAAACTCCTTCATCTTGGAGATGATTGTTTTCGTCGCAAAATTTTTCCCTTCCCTGTGAGAGAGAGGGGAAAAGACCCTGCGAGTTAAAGTTGACCAAAGTTTTGAAAATTATTTTAAAATACTCGCATTCATTTTGAAAATAGCGGAAAATATTCTTGTGGAATAGGACTCGACCTGTCGGTACGAGGTTCGACCGTTCCTGCCGCCTTTAATAGGGGTAATCAAACCAAGGACCAAATATGTGCTTGACTTAGTTAAATTATCAAAATCACGTTCTATCCTAAATGCACAGAGAATTCAGGCATGTGTTATGAAATTTTGTGAAATGTAGGTTGGAAAACAAATGCAGCGAAGGCTCTTTGTAGGATAAAGTCTTGATTAGACTCTAAGGAAATTTTTGGATTGGGAGGAAAATGATTATTGACGATATAGTAGACAATTGGAAGAATATCCCATTACTAGGGATGGAGTCGCTGCTGAAATCACGAAAATTGTATTGTCATTCTTTGCAAGAGAAATAAACAACAAAAAATGTGCCTTGTTACCTAGGCGAGGTTGTCAACCACGAGGAAAATACCATTTTTTGAAGGAAAAAGATATCTCTTGGAAAAATAATCCGCAAATGGATTTAGAATAAGGAGACGGCAAGAGGAAAGGTAGATAAACAATTTTTCTTGCAATAATCAAGGTATGTGCAAGGAAAATAAGGTGAAACATCAAATAGACAAAAGAATTGAGAATCCAAGAAAACAATAAGAGAAAAACATATGATTTTAAAAAATTGCAGGCAAGATAAAAATGAAGCTGGAAATTTGAGGTCCAGTAGAACGGAGAAATGGAAAATCATCTGGAGTTTTAAGGAAATGGGATAATTTAGAAAATCGTCCAGGGTTTGGAGAAAATAAGAGAGATATTTTATGAAAGATGAAAATAGGGATATTTGGAAAATGATCTAATATTTTGGGGAAAAATTGGGAAATATGAGAAAATGAGGAAATAAGTTGCATACAATCACATCCTGCACATACATTTATGCGCATACAACACTCCCTAAAAGGTTGACTCTAGATGCATCATTTTGAAAAGCAGTTGTAGGACCCTAATCCTAACTCTAGGTTCAGATAATCTTTTTTCAATCTAGTTATGCCGATATACTCGAGTTGAGACCCGAAGTATGTGGCATAGAATTTCAACTCCGGTTCTAAGGTAAGGTTTTTCATCATCCTTGAGTGCCTACCGATATACTTCGGACTGTGGTTCTTAGTACGTGGTAGGGGGGCGTTAACCCAAATAAGTGGCCCAGTTGTGAGGCTCTGTCCCGAACTAGGGTTCTGGAAGAGAGCCCAACAACGTGAAGACCGGGTAAAGATAGGTAAAGCGGTTTGAAAAAAATGATCACATGCAAGAAATAGAGGGCTCTAAAACCTAGAGAGATAGGATTTTAAAAATCTTTGAAGAAGCATACATTGTTTGCATTCAGATCCTAAATTGAGGAGAGTTGTGTTTAGACCTAAGTCTATGTGAGCATAAAAGTATCTCCTCAATATAGTCCTACCAAACCATGCCTAATCTATATGCAATCAATGTCAGCTAGGTCATAGTCTAGACTCCTAGGTTCCCATGATATCAGAAAGTAAAAGAGCTGACATTTTGAGAACACAGTTTTGATAATTAAACTAAGTCAAGCACACTTTTGATCAGACAATGACAGGTCCCATCACGGTCGCCAAACCTGTTTTCGTCACAAAAATTTTCCCTTCTCTGCGAGAGAGAGGGGAAAAGACCCTGCGAGTTAAACTTGACCAAAGTTTTGAAAATTGTTTTAAAATACTCACCTCCGTTTTGAAAATAGCGAGAAATATTCCATGGAATGGGACTCGACCTGTCGGTACGAGGTTAACCATTCCTGCCGCCTTTAACAGGGGTAATCGAACCAAGGACCAAATGTGTACTTGACTTAGTTAAATTATCAAAATCGTGTTCTATCCTAAATGCATAGAGAATTCATGCATGTGCTATGAAATTTTGTGAAATGTAGGTTGTAAAACATGATGTATGCCTAGAAAATGCTTTGGAGTTGGAAGATGTTTCTAAGGCAAAGGATGAAAATCAATCTCTCAGGAAAACTCTGATAAAAGAATTTGAAATCTCAAGAAATTTTATAAAGATTTGGGAAAATCATGAAGGAATGAGAATCTTGGGAAAATAGAAAGAATTCTTGAGAAAAGGCAAACACTTGAAGGGAAAATGCTTGTCAGGAAAACTCCAACTTTGAAAATTTTCTTTGGAAAATGATTGAAGATCCATAGGAAAACTCTTTTGAGAAAAGACATCAAATCTTAGGAAATTGAAATCTCGAGAGTTGTAGCTTTAAAGACTTGAAAAACGTTTTTGACTTTTTTGAGGCCTCATTTGAAAAGATTGAAAATGAATTCTAAGAAATGAATACTTTATGACAAAATCGTGGGAAATGTAGCTTGAGAAAATCAAACTTTGAAAAATTTTCAGAATATCCTTGAGGAATCACTTTTTTTGAAAATGGAGTTTTTGTGATTTTATCAAAGAAAAAGCATGTACTTTCATGATGCAAACTATCATGAATGAATGAATGAATGTTTTTTTATGAAAATATCTTTTCAGGAAAACATGAAATTTAAAAATTAAACTAAGGTAAAATTATCACATATTCCAACTATGGCCGTAAATATGCTTGTAACTTAGTTAGTTCTAAAATATTTGTAAAAATTGAAGATATGCAGTGAATTTTGGAAGATAGCCTAAGAGTGTAGGCTCGGTGTGACTAGTAGAAAGATGCTGAATCTGGGTCTCGTCCATACTCCGACTAGGGCCATAAATACGGACTCCACCGAGTTCATCAACTCCCTAAGAGTTGGTGCATGTGTCATTTGTGTTCATTCATAGTGATTTCCTAAATAAAATGCATGAATCACATAATCAGGATATTGCAGAAATTCAAACTATATGATATGCATCATAATCTAAGCAGAAAAGTAAATCTCTTACTCCAAAGTTACATTTTATTACATCATTAAATAAAATGAAAGAAGGAAAATTGCAGATTCCAGCTCCTTCCTTTGAATGTCCCTGCCAAGCTTGAAATGAGGTTAGCTCAAATATGTGGGTTTTACTAAGGTTTTCCAATAATATCCTGAGATTATTGGACTTAGCTGGATATAAACCCGATTTTCATACTTTCTTGATATCTGAATGATGCAAATGCATGAAAATTAGGTAATAAATAGCTTGAAAATCGGAATTATGGTTAAAATGACCAAAATACCCCTAATATTGAGGTTATACCTTTAAAATGAGGATTTTTGAAGGAGTTTTGACAAAATATGAGTATTTTAAAATGTGAATGGAATCAAACGATGACAAAATGCATGATGACATGCTACTAAATATGATGGGACTGTAAAAATCAGAATTGACATTTAAAATTTGGCCAAAATAATGAATTTTGCTTGTTTTTCGCCTGGATCAGGGTCCCGCGGGAACCCTGTTTTGATGATACGGCTAAACCGATCTTTAAACAGTTCTCAAATCATGACAAATTCAGTAGAGAGAATCTCTCTACCCTTAGGAACAATATAGAATGATAAAATGCATGGAATGACATGGCCTAAATGCAAAATTTCAAAGAAAACTCTAAAATAAGCAAATTTCGCCTACGGGTACAAACCAAACATAGCATTTAATGCAATAATGCAGAAATCCAAAATAAAAATGTCTGATATTTTTCAGGATGCTAAAGCATATAAAAATGAACATCTTTGGATTTTACAGCTTTGGGATTTGACCTACGGTGAGTTCGGTAGCAGAGATTTAGTTCTGACAGGACTAAAATCAATAGGATCTGCTGTGAAAATGAATAAAAAATGATAATTTACCACCAAAATTTCCAAAAATTAAATGGGAAACTACTGACATGCATATGAACAACTTTTATTTGTATGGATTTGGCATTTGACTAACTGGATGAGAAATGAAAATATGACATTACACGCATAAACCAGAAGAGCAGATATAAATACTAAAACAGGAGACCGAAATAAAAAATACAAAACTGGCATGAAGACTATTCTAAAAATTACAAAATTTCAAAATTATATAGAACACATTTAGAACATAAGTTCATTTTTTACATATTGGGATTTGAAGCTATATTAAGAGAGAACCAGTCGACTTGATTCGATCTAGAGTCTCAGAGACTCAAATTAGGCTCTGACACATATCCCAAACTCTTGGATTTTTGTCAGATAGCAAAAAAAATCATAAAAATCGGATAAAATGATATTAAATACTAGACTCAATCCCGAGTTCATATCATTTTTTGGATTTGGAATCGAATCTTCCATGAGGGAGATATTGATTTTACAATTTGAAACTCAATGTTTTGAAAGTTTGTCGAGTCATAAAATCTGACTTGGAATTTTGAATTTTGAATAAAGAAAATGAACTTAATCGACTCCAATTTTTTTGAAGGTTATCAGGGACAAATATTCTCAAATAATATGATTTTTTTGGCATTTAAAAAAAAAAGTAAAAACATAAAATAACGTGTGGACAGACTACTAAAAACATAGAACTACTGAAATGAAACAAAATTGAAATAAACACTAAATGCAACCTAATTAACTTCTAAAATATGATAAATTAACGAAATAAAATATGAATTAACTCTGATTAATGCATGAATGCTGGAAAATCATCAAGGAAGCATGATCATACTTAATATATATCATTTTATGAGAATAGTTCGATCAATCATTCAGACGAACCCTTTCTTTAAAACGAAAAATCCATGGGATTTAGTATGTAAATCGAAACAAGAGAATTATTACAATAAAATCAACTTGAATGGGAGCTCACCTTGTGTTGTTTTGCTGTTTTAAAACTTCAGAAATGGGCGGCTACAGATGGCTTCTCTCGCTTTTTGAATCGAGCTTAAGAATGTACGTGGAAATCAACTTCTGCTCCTAGGTCGAACTTGGGGTGGCATGAGCCAGGTAGGAACTTTAAGGTACTGTCCCAGATGAGCCCAAGGAGGGGCGTGAATTCAGAGGAGGAAAAGAAGTTTGAAGTTGAAATTCAGATCCAAAAAGAGCTCTCCCTCCCTAGCTGGGCGTGAGCTAGGGTATTTATAGATTTTCTGGAGAGTTTTGAAATTCAAACAGAATAAATCTAGACCTTCCATGTGGTGCCATCTCAGAGGATGCTACTTTGGATTTTTTGAAATAAAATAAATGCAAATTTTGTAAATAAGACACCTCAGCAGAGTTCGAATTTTTTTGAAAAGGAGTTGGCTTGATTTTCTCTGCAGGGAGCTCTAGTGTGACACCCAACAACATTAAAATTTGAATTCGACTCTGAAAAGTGGGGAGTTAATCTCATTTGGAAAGAATACTCTAGGTAAAAAGAGGGAATATCTTTTGCACACACGTGAACATTCTTAAACATTTGAATCAACTACGAGTTATCTTATTGGCAAAACTTTCTAGTTATCCAAGAATGAAATAAATATTCAATATCTATTTTTGATGCAACCTAGCATTGTTTACATTTTTCAAAAAATAAAAGAGTTGTCTCATTTAAACGAGGTCTCTCTTCTAGTCCCCTCACGGTTTTTTTATTCAGGGATTCCGTATGGTTCCACCCGCTCAAGATAAGGGTTAAAACCTGAACTTTCTATGAAAGGTCATCCATTTTAAAAATCTATTTCAGCCTCAACAATGAGACACCCAAGATCACCCCTTTTCCAAGCTTTAGAGAACCCCATTTTCCTCCTTTCGCGAACCCCTTTTCGGATTTGTTCGTCCAACTCCAGAGGTCCCATCATGGTTTCTTCATTTTGAGGATTCCGTATGATCGTCCCTTTCAGGTTAAGGGTGTAAACACCCCAAATTTTCCTCGTCTATTCTTAAACAACCCTCCTCGTGCAGTGCCAACCCTATTAGGTCAGTGTAGGAGTCAAATCCTGAGTCAGTTTCAGAAAATCACCACTTTACCCATTTTTATTAGGAAAATTACTATTTTACCCCTAGGACATCCCGGACCCCAGTCAGTCGGAGTCAACCAAGCTCGTTGGCCAGTTCAGAACAGTTAGAATATCAATCATTTCAAGCTCACCCGAGCTCACAGTGAGAAGATTATTTTCATTTCTGACCATTCCTGCTAAAATGGGATCATTTCTTCAGAAACAAGCTCATTTCTCACCCAAATCCAAGCTAATTGTCTCTGAGTCAGTCATTCACAGTTAGTCATATTCCCCAGAGTCTAACTTGAGCTCACCAGAAGTTCAAATGCTCCAGTTTCAGTTCAAGACCATTTTTAAGTGTCCAGGAGCCCATTTTAGTCCATTTTAGCTCTTTCAGCTGAAATTGAGCTGAGTTCAGCCAATTGAGCTAGTGTTCAAGCTTCGATTTTAGTTCATGTCAGTATTATTGACCTTTTTTTAGCTCAAAGTCAGCTCAAGTTCGTAATTCACTTCACTCCAGTGACCATTTCGTACCATTTCTCTAAAAATGGCAACTTTTCTTGAAAATTCAGTCGGAAAGGTCAGTTGAGTCAGTGCCTGGTCAGTTCATTTGAGTTCTGAAACTCTAAAACCCAGCTCAATCTAGCTCATCTTAGTTCAATTCACCTTGAAACCCAATTTTCAGTGTCACTCTAGCCCAGTAGAGTCCCAAAAACTATTTCTTGAGCTATTTTGCAAATTTTATCTATTTTAACACTTTTGAATCGGTACAACTGCCAATCAGGGTCTAACATCCAAAATTCTTCATTTAGGGCCTGCATTTTGCATGTCATTTCTCATCATTTCATATCATTTCTCAGCATTTCATAACATTTCATCACATTTTCGAAGTCCAGAACTCCAATTTTATAAATTTCAATCCAGATTGAGTTTTAAAAGTTTTCAGAAATCAATTTCAAACCTCGGATTTCCAAAATTGACATTTTTACCCCCGAGATTCTAAATTTGGAAATATTTTCTTGAGAAAAACAATCTGGATTTATTTCAAACTCAAATTTTCAAATTCTACACTGGATTTGCTTTGCAACGGGGTATTGAACTTCAAAATTCGAGATCGTTTCAAAAACTGCCAAAAATAACTCGTTTTGTCTGAAAATAGATTTGGAAGCATTTTTTCGAGAAAAATAATCTGGATTTCTTTCAAAATTATATTTTTAAATTCTACACTGGATTTGCTTCGCAATGGGGTATTGAACTTCAAAATCTTTCTTTCCTTTCTTTTTCCCTTTTCTTTCTTTTTTCCTTCCCTTCTTTCCTTCTTCCCTTCCTTCCTCCCTTCCTTTCCCTCTTGCCCAGCCATTCACGTAAACCTCTTTGAGATTTCTTTTCATTAAACCTAGAAAGACCTAAGTATGGAATGATTTAAGCTCTAAGTCCAAAAGATAAAAAAGGGGAGCCATACGACTGCTCATTCTCTCCAACTCACGCCTCTCTCTCTCTCTCTCTCTAGCTAGCTATCTCCTTCTCTCCATTTGCTGCAGCAAGACCCCAAGCTATCCTTGGCTGCAACTCCCAGCCATTGAAGCCACCTCCAGAGCTCCTTCCTCCAGCCAACATCCAGCCTCCACTTTGAAGCACCATCAACGTCTTCACCTCCAGCCTAGCCAGCTCCACCAGGGATCCACAACAGCCACCAGCTTGTAGCCACAACAACCAGCACCTCCCTGCTCCAGCCAACAGTCACCTTCATCCTTCTTTGAAGTAGCCATACTAACCTTCGGCAGCCATCTCCAACGCCCTTGCTGTGGCAGCCTTTCACTTTGGCAGCACCACTTCAACACCTTGCAGCCATCTCAAATCGATTCCCAGCAGCAACAAGACAACCTTCTCCATTTGCTGCAGCAAGACCCCAAGTTTTGCAGGAACATTCAAGAAGAAGACTTAGTTATTTTATTTATTTATTTTATTCAATTCAATGTAAAAATCAATGTAATATTTGGAATAAGAGTTACTTTTCTGCTTAGAATAGGGTTGCATTGCATATAGTTTAATTTCTACAAAATGTCAATATCTGAATGTATCATTCATGTGCATTTATTTTAAATCCACTATGGTTTACACGAATGGCACGTGCACAAGCTTTTATGGAGTTTATAAACTCGGTGGGATTCGTATTTATGGCCATAGTCAGAATACGAAGAAAACCAAGATTTATGATCTTCATATTAGCCACATTCAGCCTACACACTTAGGCTAACTTCAAAAATGCACTGCATTTTTCAAAACTTCAAAAGGATTTCTCAATTCCCCAATGAAATTTCCTTTTCAAATTCATATTCATTCATTCATATTATTCAAATTTCATTGTTTTCAAATTCATTTTCCAATTTCAATAAAAAAAAATTCAGTTTTCTTAAGAATTTCCAAGTCTTTCTCAGGATCTGATTTTCTCAAAATCCTAAGTTTTCAAATGACATTTCAAAGCATTTCCCAAGTTCAAATCAAGATTTTCCTATGCTTTAAAATTCTCAAATTTCAAAATCCCAAGTTTTCAGAAATCCATCTTCTCAGAATTCCCGTTTTGGTGAGAATTCATTTTCCTTTTCGGAAATCCTTTTCCAATGAATTTCTTGAGTTTCTCAGAATTCTCAAATCCATTTCCTCAGAAAAGCAATCTAAATCTCAAAATTGATTTTCCAAAGTACAAGTTTTCCTGAGTATTAATTTTCCAATGCAAATTTCTGATTTCCAATGAACTTTAATGATTTTCCCAGGAATTCAATTTTCAAGTACTTTTCCAATCATTTTTCAAGCATATTTTCCAAAGCAAACATCATATTTTCTCAAACTTGCATTATTTTTAAAATTTCATAGCACAAGCTTGATTCTTTGTGCATTCTAGGAAAATAGAGCATAATTTAGCTATTTGAGTCGAGTTAAAGCACGTAATTGATCCTTGGTTCAATCACCCCTGGTAAAGGCGCCAAAAACGGTTGAACCTCGTACCGACAGGCGGATCCCATTCCACGGAATTTTCTCGCAAATTTTCAAAACGGAGGCGAGTAATTTTCAATACCAATTTCAAAACTTTGGTCGAGTTTGACTCATGAAATTCATCTCTTTCTCGCAAGGGAGCGAAAAAAATTTGCGATGTTAACAAAGGGTTAAGCCTGAACCTCGCTCCACGAGGTATCTTTCGTTCAGGTTTGTGTTAAACCTGAGCCTCGTTTTGATGAGGTGTTTCTCTTAGTCCCATCATGGCTTTCCTCGTCGTGGAATCCATCTCCTTCATAGCCATTCAGGAAAGGATCATACTTGAGTTTCATTTCACGAGACATTTTTCTCAAAAAATGTTCCATCAAGGTCCTCATGTATTTCTTTCCCCATTTAATTGATCTTGATATATCTTCGTCCCATCCAGGTTAAGGGCTAAACCTGAATCATTCCAAAAAGCTAATCTTGTCTCACCCATGACACTTGATTAAAATTCTTATCTTTTATTATTTCGAGATCTTCACCCAAAAAGTCCCATCACGATTTCCTCATTTCTGTTATTTAGTCATATCATTTTCGAGGATTTCGTCTCCCCAAAGCCATTCAGGATAAGGTTTTAAAACCTGAGAAACCATGTCTTTCAAAATAAATTCTTCCACACCCAGTTCAGATAAGCTAACTGGGGCATTTTTCAAAATTTGAAGTATTTTCTTTGCCACTAAGCTCGGCTTTCAACCGACTTAGTAGCAAAGAGGGTCATCAGGATAAGGGTTAAAACCTGAACTTTCTATGAAAGGTGATCCATTTCAAAAAGCTATTTCAGTCTCAGCAATGAGACGCCCAAGATCATTCCTTTTCCAAGCTTTAGGGAACCCCATTTTCCTCCTTTCGCGAACCCCTTTTCCGATTTGTTCATCCAACTCCAGAGGTCCCATCATGGTTTCTTCATTTATTTCAGTTTCTTTAAGGAAGTTATTTATTTCTCTGATATGAATAGAGAAGAAATACTCTTAATTTCATAAAAGCAAGCAGTGAAAAGATATTAATGAAAAGATTTCGCATAAAAAAAGATGATTTTTGACAATTTTGGTAGTTTGATATCCTGGGGCTTTTCCCTTAATGATCTTTCTGGCACTCTTTTTGAGACATTGAGCTTTCTTGGGTTTCGGGGAAAGTTTATTACATCATCCTTCATTTTGGAGATGTCCTGACTTTTCTTTTTTTTCTTCGGGGAAGGGTACGTCACAAACTCCTTCATCTTGGAGATGCTCTGATCCTTCTTTTCTCAAGAATTATACTAATGATATTAGCTCATTGGTCAAAATCTTTAGATGATAGCAGAAATCAAATATCTTTTAGGGTTTGTCGGGAGGTTCAGTACAATCGCCTTCATCTTGATGGTGATCTGAATGTTCCTTGAAAAGATCCGTCACAAACTCCTTCATCTTGGAGATGATCCGAATCTTCTTTGGCCCCGGGGGTCGAACTCGCATATTCGTCTTCATCTTGACGACAATTGAGAGATCCCCTTTGCGGATATTTGATTGTAGCTTAAATGAATGTGGAGATATGGATTGAGTGAATTCTTTTTATCGCTGAGGATATTACCACTGCCTGATTGCCAGAAAGTCATCTTAAAACATGCGCCATAGCTATAATCAATATTGATTCGCTTCTAGCTTTTCAACATCATTGAATATTTCTTTTGCTAATCATACCAAGGATATTTCTTACATCTTTTTGGTTGATCAACAAAGAGAAGACTTGAATTTTACTCTTTTTCGCAAAAAGCTTCACCCTTTTGAAAAGAATACTAGAGGTAATCTTAGGTGATTCTTTTATGCAATAAAATATTAGAATCAACACATATTTTTAGCAAATTTGGCAAAGTTTTTGAGAATCTTTTGTGAAATAATGACTCAATATAGATTTTGATGAGACCTTTAGCTGAAATTTAGAGAAATGGTGTGAAAATCAGACTTTGAAAATCTTGACTCATGAAAGACACTAGATTCGAAAATCCCGACTGGTTATAAGAAACTGGATTTTTGACATCCCGACCAGTGAAAATCACTGGATTTGAAATCCCAACCAGTTATTAAGAAACTGGATATGAAATTTCGACCAGTGAAAACACCAGATTTGAAATCTCGACCAGTTATGAGAATCTGGATTTTGATAATCCTGACTAGTGAAAAATACTGGATTTAAAATCCCGACCAGTTATGAGAAACTGGATTTGAAATCCCGACCAGTTATAAAAAAACTGGATTTTGAAATCCCGACCAGTTATAAGAACTGAATTTTGAAATCCTGACCAGTGAAAAATACTGAATTTAAAATCCTGACCAATTATGAGAAACTAGATTTGAAATCCCGACCAGTGAAAAATATTGGATTTGAAATCCCTACCAGTTATGAGAAACTGGATTTGAAATCCCGACCAGTTATGAAAAACTAGATTTTGAAATCCCGACCAGTAATAAGAATTGGATTTTGAAATCCTGACCAGTGAAAATCACTGGATTTTGAAATCCCGACCAGTTATGAGAGACTGGATTTTGAAATACCGACCAGTGAAAACACTGGATTTGAAATTCCGACCAGTTATAAGAATCTGGATTTGAAATCCCGACCAGTTATGAGAAACTGGATTTGAAATCCCGACCAGTTATGAAAAACTGGATTTTGAAATCCTGACCAGTGAAAATACTGGATTTGAATGAAAGGTTTAATCTGACGGTTTAAAAGTGATTGGATTTTGGGAGATTATAACCCGAGGGTTGAGAAGACGATGAAATTTTGAGAATATAGCAACCCAAAGGTTGTGAAATGATAGAGTCAAGAAATTGAAACCCAAAGGTTTGATTTATGAAGTAAATTGATTTGGAAGCTCGACCAACGTAAGCTGAAACCTTTGAAATACATGACCAGCGAGAGCTGTATCCTTTGAAATACGTGGCCAGCGAGAGCTGGGTCTTTTGGAATACATGACCAGCGAGAATTGGGTCTTTTGGAATACATGACCAGCGAGAGCTGGATCCTTTGGAATACATGACCAACAAGAGTTGGATCCCTTGGAATACATGACCAGCGAGAGCTAAATCCTTTGAAAATAAGTCAAATTTGGGAGTTCAAGTCAGAATTGGAATTTTTAGAAGGAACAAACTTTAATCGAAAGATTGAATTTTGAAAGTTCCTAGTGCAAGGGCTGGATTTTTTTTGCAAATGAGCTTGATATAGGATTGAATTTTTTTAGAAATAGCCAGTGCGAGGACTGAGTTTTGAAAATGAGCTTGATACATGATAAAAAAAATTGAGAAATAACCAGTACGAGGACTGGGTTTTGTAAATGAGCTCGATATACGATCAAAAAAATTTGAGAAATAACTAATGCGGGGATTGGGTTTTGAAGATTATCTCAATTTTCAAAATGAATTTAGAAAGTAAGGATTCTTGGTGAAAATTTTAATTGACCATCATAGTTAACTGTATGTGATCCACTTTCAGGATTTTACCCCCTTATCCTGAATGGGTGAAAAAGAAATTTGATTATAGAGGAAATGATTTGGTTTTGCCTGCATATGGAAAGTAAGATTAAATTAAAAAAAATGCCCCCAGTATGATGGCGAAGAATGTCAGGATAATAGAAGATCATTTTTATTAAAAGAGCTCTTGAAGAATACAAATGGTAACATGGACACTTTTCAGGTGTAGAATTTCTTCAAGTGTAGAGCATTGATAGGATTTGACAATTCCACCCCATCAGCATTGATCATACGATATGTATTATGAGGAAGCCCTTCTTTGACCACGTAGGGGCCTTCCCAATTAGGTGTCCACTTGCCCCGCAGGAGATGCTTGATGTGAGCTGTTGATCTTAGTACTAAATCATTAACTCAAAATCTTCTTTCAACGACTGACTTAACATACTGTCGGGCTATTCTCTGTCGATAGGATTGGGAGTGCTCGGCTGCCTTGAGTCTCCTTTCATCTAGTAGATCAAGTTGTACCAATCTCTGTTGCTGATATTGATCAAGTGACAATTCTATAAGTGAGACAAATTTGAGAGCGGGCTTCTAGACATGTAGAGGTAAAACTACCTCAGTCCTGTAAACAAGTTCTAAAGGAGTGTCATTGGTCGGAGTCCGAATGGTAGTTCGGTATGCCCAAAGTGCATCATGAATTTTCTCATGCCAATAACGACCTATTTTCACAGTCCTTTCCAAAATGCAAATCAAAATCTTATTGGTGGCTTCTGCCTGACCATTCCCTTGAGGATAGTAGGGAGCTGAGAAATGATGGTAAATTTTGAATTTGGAACAGAAGGTTTTCATCCTCTCATTTTTGAAATGACTTCCATTGTCTGAAACAATGTCATGTGGTATGCCGAAGCGGCAAAAAATGTTCTTATGAATGAAAAAAACCACATGGCGGTCTTCTACTGTGCACAAAGTAACAACTTTAACCCATTTGTTGAAATAATCTGTAGTGGTTAGGAAATACTTGTGGCCATTGGAAACAAGAGTAATTGGGCTACGACATCGAAAGCCCACATAGAAAATGGCCAAGGAGAAACAACTGATTGTAGATATGTGGCTGGCGCATGAATGGAAGGTGCGTGCATTTGGGACTTGATGCACTTTTTCACGAATCGATGGCAGTACTGTTGCATGGTTTTCCAATAATACCCTGCCTGGATGATTTGTTTGACGAGAGTTTGATAGCCAATATGGCCACCACAAATCCCTTCATGTGCCTCTTAGATAATTTCTATAGCTTCATCTTTGTCTAAGCATCTGACATACTCAAAACTGAACCCACAGCGGTAAAAAACATTGGCAAGGATGAAATAGCGGACGAGCATGCGCTGGATTGCACGTTGCTCCCTTTTTGGCATTTCTGGTGAAAATTCACCAGTTTCGATGAAATTTTTGATATCTTGATACCAAGGCTTTTCTTTCTGATCGACCTGATTTATTTGCATGATTGAAATAAAAGCAGGCTGCTCAAGCCTACCGACTTCGAAAGAACAACATGATTCGCTGCCCTTAAAGGATAAAATGGAGCCCAGGTTGGCTAAGCCATCGACTATCTAATTGTGCTCCCTCTTGATGCGATTGAGCTTAAATTCTTTGAAGTTGTCCACCAGAGCTAGGACGATCTTCTGATAGGGGATCAATTTTGAATCTTTCACCTACCACTCAATGTTAACTTGACTGACGACAAGTAACGAATCACCAAAGGCATGCACTCTCTTGACATTGAAACTTTGCAGAACTTTGAGGCCTTGTATTAGGGCTTCATACTTGGCCATGTTATGAGTACACTGGAAACCAAGCTTGAGAGAATAAGGGATCATCTCTTTTTTTGAAGTGATCAACAAGATTCCAATCCCTATGCCAGACATATTTTTAGAGCCATCGAAGAATAGGTTCCAAACTGGAGTTTGTTGGACATTGCAGATGTGCTCATCAGGAAAATCATCCTCTGCTTTTATTTCTTCTGTCAGAGGAAAATCTGCCAACTGATTTGCGATAGCTTGTCCTTTAATTGACTTTTGAGAAACATACTCTAAGTTATATTGCATTAGAAGGACTTGCCATTTTGCAATCCGTCCGGTGAGAAATGGTTGCTCAAGAATGTATTTGAGAGGATTAAGCTTTGATAAAAATTTGACCTCAGATGCCAACAAGTAATGTCTTAATTTCTGACATATCCAAACCAGAGCTAGACAAGTCTTTTCCATTTGAGAATACTTCTTTTCATAATCAATGAAAGTTTTGCTCACATAGTAGATGGCATGCTCTATCAAACTGCCCTCTTCATATTGTGCAAGGAATCCACCACAGACATTCTGATTGATGGAGATATATAATAATAGAGGTTTCCCCAATTTTGGAGGCTTCAGAACTAGTGGGTTAAGGAGATATTGTTTGATGCACTCAAACGAGAGTTGACACTCCGATCCCCATTCAAATTTTACTCCTTTTCTTAGCAAATGATTGAAAGGTTCACATCTCATAGCCAAATTGGAGATAAACCTGCGAATAGACTGAATGCGCCTCTGAAGGCTTCACAGTTCTTTGAGATTGGTTGGGGGTGACATATCAATAATTGCTTTTGCTTTATCCAGATCCACCTCTATTCCCCTTTTGCTGATTATGAAACCAAGCAGTTTGTTGGATTCTACTCCGAAAACACATTTCTGAGGATTAAGTCTCAACTTGTAATGAATGAGTCTTTCAAAGACTTGACCAAGAGCATCGAGGTGATCCTCCTCTTCTTTAGATTTGACCAAGATGTCACCTACATATGCATCCATATTCTTGTGCATCTGATCATGAAAAATAATAGTCATTGCCCTCTAATAGGTTGCCTCGGCATTTTTGAGCCCAAACGACATGACTGTATAGCAAAAGGTTCCCCATGGTGTAGTAAAAGAAGTTTTTGACTGATCTCGAGCGACAAACTTGATTTGATTGTAGCCTGAATATCCATCCATAAAAGAAAATATGACGTGGCCCGCCGTGCTATCGATCAAAAGATCAATATTGGGGAGTGGATCATCATCCTTCGGGGTAGCCTTATTGAGATCTCTGAAATCAATACAAATATGAACTTTGCCATTCTTTTTAGGGACTGCCACAATATTTGCCAACCAATCTGGATAATCAATGGCTCGGATGAAGCCTACTTTTAACAAATCTTCAAGCCCTTCCTTAACTTGCTGCTCAACTCGAGTGTCTAACTTCCTCAATTTCTGCTTTATTGGTCTGGAATCTGGTTTCAACTTGAGTCGATGCTCAACCAGCTTGGGATCCAATCTAGGCATATCCTCATAAGTCCAGGCAAATATTTCTTGATGCTGCTTAAGAAACTGGATGAGTCTTGCTTTCTCATCTGCTTTTAGACCCGAACCAATTTTAAGGATTTTTGGATTATCTTCTGATCCAATGTTGACATCTTCAGTTGGGTCTTTGTTATCGTCGCAAAATTTTCCCGTCTTCCCTTCCTTGCGAAAGAGAGAGGGAAATGCTTTCGCGATTCAAACTTGACCGAATTTTGGAAAATGTTTTGAAATACTCGCCTCCGTTTTGAAAATTGCGGGAAAATCCATGGGATGGAGCTCGACCTGTCGGTACGAGGTTCGACCGTTCCTGCCGCCTTTAACAGGGGTAATCGAACCAAGGACCAAAATTGTGCTTGACTTAGTAAAATCATCGAAATGGTGTTCTATCCTAAATGCACAGAGAATTCAGGCATGTGCTATGCAATTTTGTAAAATGCAAGTTGGAAAATATGATGTATGCTTAGAAAACATTTGGAGTTGAAAAGCATTTCTCAGGAAAAAGATGGAAATCAATCTCTCAGAAAAACTCAGACGAAGAAGGTTTGAAATCTCGAGAAAGTTTATAAAGAGTTGGAAAATCTTGAAGAAGAGAGAATCTCGAGAAAATCTTGAGAAAGTTTATAAGGACTTGGAAAATCATGAAAAAAATGAGAATCTCGAGAAAATCTTGAGAAAGTTTGTCAGATTTGAAAATCATGAAGAAATGGGAATCTCAGGAAAATTTTGAGAAAGTTTAGAAAGACTTGGAAATCCATGAGGAAATAAGAATCTCGGGAAAATTTTAAGAAAGCTTGGAAAGACTTGGAAAACCATGAAGAAATGAGAATCTCAGGAAAAGTTTGAGAAAGTTATAAAGACTTGGAAAATTATGAAGAAATGAGAATCTCGGGAAAATTGGAAGGAATTCTTGAGAAAAGATGAATACTTGAAAGGAAAGAACTTCTCAGGAAAACTCGAACTTTGAGAATTTTCTTAGGAAAATGATGGAAAATTTGTAGGAAAACTCTTTGGAGAAGGAAATTCAGAACTTGGGAAATTGGAATCCTGAGAATCTGGTTTTTTGAAATATCTGAAAATCAATTTGGATTTTTTAGAAAATGAGAAACTCCTTTGAAAAGAATCTTAAGGAAATAACTTTTTAAGGAAAATCACAGGAAAACATTTGATTTGGGAAATCCAACTCCGAATATCATCATAGTCTCTTGAGAAAATCGATTCCATGAAGTGAAAATCTTTTGAGAAAATCATGAGAAAAAAAAAAACAAATGATTCAGATGATGTGAATGAATGAATGCACTTTTGAAAATATTTCTGAAAATTTTATTGGAAAAATGTGGATTAAGCCAAAGTAAATCCTTCATATATTCTGACTGTGGCCATGAATATATTCAGGGTTTATTTGAGTTAATTCACAATATTTTGAAAACATTGGAAATATGAGGTGCATTTTCAAGATAGCCTAAGAGTGTAGGCTCAATGTGACTGGTAGAGAGATGATGGATCTGGGTCTCGTCCATATTCCGACTAGGGTCGTAAATATGGACTCCACCGAGTTCATCAACTCTCTAAGAGTTGGTGCACGTGCCATTCGTGTTCATCCACGGTGGGTTTTGAAAATTGAGATATATACATCATAGAATCAGGATATTACTGAAATCAAACTATATGAGATGCGACCTAATCTAAGCAGTAAAAATAAATCTTATTCCAAGGTTTACATTAGATTGTTACATTGCATAACATAAAGTAACATAAAATTGAAATGGATCCAAGGAATCTGCATCTTTTAGATTTTCCTGCAAAATGAGAGTTAGTACAAAATAAACAAGGAAATGGACATATATATATAATATATACAACGAAGAGACATATACATATATCAAAATGCTAAAATAGGTGCTAAATGTCATGTAACGATGGAGGTGTAACTATATGAGAAAATATATGGATGTTCATACATGGAAATAAGAGCACATGAAGATATATATATATATATAAGTATATATCTATGTATATATATATACATATATATATATATATATACATATATACGTATACATATAGATAAATATATATAGATATATATATATATAGATATATATATATATATATATATACATATAATAAGAAAATATGTACATACTAATGGAAATTACATATAATAGGTAAAACCAGAAATTACAGGTATATACAGTTTCTATAGGTGATTTTACACAACTATACTTTTCAAATTATAATGCAATTTTCAGCAAAAATGGGTATGGAGCCTCCCTATATATCCATAATGATGCACACCAAAGATGGTTGGGAGATCACGATTGGATATAGAGATATCCGTTCATGAATATGGCTAAATATCAAGACTGCACACTTGCAGCAGAAAATGAATATGTGCATGAAATGGGTTGTAGAAGCATCATGGGCTATTTCAAAGATATCATGAAAAAGAGATGAAAGCTTGGTGAATAGGTGAAAATGTCATGGAAAATGATGAAATTATATGTAGAATTAGTGCTGCAAATGGAGTGATATAGTAAACAAGAATTTAGCACTAAGCTAAGCAAAATTTCATAAAACCAAGGGTGATGTTCCAGCCATAGCTTCATAAAACAGAAATTTTGAACATCAAATGAGAAAGTTCCAGCCATAACTTCATAAAACCAGAATTTTAAACATCCAGCTAAACAAAAATTTCATAAATTAAATGATGATGTATTTACAAGAGTAAGAGAAAAGAAAAATACATGTAATAGCAAATACTCATGAAGGGATATATATATATATATATATATATATAAGTATATCTATACATATATATACACATATATATATCCATATATACATATACACGTATACATATAGGTAGATATACAATAGATATATATATATATATGTATAAATATATATACATGTAATGGGAAACATATACATATAAATGGAAAATTCATATAATGGGTAAAACCAGAAAATACAGATATATACATTTTCTGTAGGCAATTTTACACAGTCATATTTCACAAATTACAACATATTTCGCAACAAAATCGGGTATAGAGATTCTCCATATATCAGTAATGAAGCACGCCAAAGAGGGCAGATAGATCATGAACGGATATGGATATATCCGTTCATGAACATAGCCGATTATCAAGACTGCATACCTGCAGAAGATGATAAATACCACACATAATGTGATGTGTAAAAAAATTTGCATTGTGGGAACAATGGGCTGTCTTCCGTAAAATTGTAACAAGGTTGTGTATATAAATGATATATCTAAGTATGGGTATGTGATTCAAATTCTGCAAGAATTTGATGAAGGTTGGTCATGGGCTTTTCATTTGCTACATCACATAATAATTGAACTCATCTGCAGCTTCCTGCATAGCTTCACCTCTCAACTTCACAAGCTTGAGCCCATCTTTGAAGCTAAAAATTTCAGCAACACAAGAGCTGTATATTTTCCCAAACTTAGACCACAGGAGACATCAAATGTATCTACTGTTTGTTGAACTCCATCGTGAGCACAGAGAATCTCAACTGCCACTAAGCTTGTAACATAGAATGCTGGCTGCAAAGACTCTTCTTAAAACTCAAGCATGATAAACAATGTTGATAGCAATATCATTGAAAAATGTTTAGTAAATGCAAGGAAAAACACAAGCATATTCCTGGAATGAAATCATGCCCAGTTCCATTGAACAAATGAATGATGAAATTATGAAAACCAACATGAATCTAGAAGCATGAGACAAGCTGGCATTAGGTGGCTGTAGATGTAATCCATCATCTATTTCCAGTAGAAACATCAAATACAGCTCTTCCTTCAAATAAATACATTAAGGAATTTTTGCTACTGTGCTGAAGATAAAGTCATAAATGGATATTCACCTTACGTTTATTCAAGCTAACCAAATGCAAATAAGATTTTTTTTTTTTATTTGATAAAATTGAATGCAAGTATGAAAGAATCAGAACTTTGCATTACCTTGTAAATTCCTGCACTATATGAGCCTTGCAATCAGCCAATGAAGACAAAAAAAAAAAAAAAAACCGTGCTTTACTGCTGGGCTGGAGAAATGAGCAGCAACTCTGCAGATCTTTCGCTTCCAATGGGTTTGTAAATGGCAGGAAAAGATGGCTCTCTGCTGCTGGAACTAGTGAAGGATGAGACGACCTGTTGTATGAAGGCAATGTCAAGGCTCTGATGGCTAGATTGATCTCTGTTGTATACCCTGTTGATAGGCTGAAGAAGAGGCTGCAACGTAGGGCTTATTGCTGTCTGAAGGCAACGTGAAGGAGCTAATGGCTGGATTTGAAGGAAAGAGGCAATGCTGGATCGATGCTCTTTGCATCCAACAAGCAGGGATTGATTCCCTGCTGAGGTTGAAGGAAAGAGGGAAACGCTGGCTGGATTAAAGGGGACGGACAACAGTTGGCTGGGCTTGAGACCAGAAAGAAGATGCTTCCTTTGTATGCTGGGATGGATCAAAACTTCCACGAAATCGGGAGAGGAGTCAGGGGACGGAGAAGGGGAAGGAAGAGGGCAGCTTCACGTTTGATAAGAAGACCCGTGCTGGACTGAAAGGTGAATAGTCTTCACACTGGATGGAGGAATCGCCAGCTGGATTTCTTACTGCTGGTGGGCTGAAGGAAAAAGGGCAGCAACGTTCTGCAGTGTGTAACTCTTGTAAACAACAAATGAGAGTCGTTCTTTTCTGTTGGGCGGTTCAAGCTGGCTATAGCTTCTGTTGGCTGGGCTGCAGGATGATGGCAGTCTCTTGGGTTGAAGGAAATGCTCCCCAGCTTTGTGAATCACCTGCAATAAGAACAGAAAATCCCCCAAAATCAATCGGCCCAGCCCCTTTTTCTGCTGGATCTTCTGTCGACTGAAGGATGGTGGGCTGAAGGCTGAATGAAATGAGTTGAAGAAGATGGGAATGAGCTGGGTCTTTGTTGGCTGAAGGGTGATGGCAATCGTTGCAAGGCTTGGTGGCTGGGCTGAATCAAAAAAATCGGGGAAAGCCAGCACACGTCCAGGATGAAATCCCTGCAGAAATCCCCAAAAGAAAAACCGTCAATCCCCCCTTTTTCGTGAATCCTTTGCCCCTTTTTAAAAAGAAACTTTCCCCTCTTAAAAAAAAAAAACGCAGGTTTTCCTTTCCGTTACCCTTTTCTCTTCCTTTTTTTTTTTTTGAAAACTTTTTGAAAGTTTTGTAACCGAATTTTTAAAACTTGCTATTTTTTAAAAAAAAAAGCGTATCTTGGTTTTTTTCAAAACTTTGCTTCATTTACCTAAGTTTTAGGTAAATTTATTATATTATATATATATTTTTTTTTTGGAAGTTCGGTTGTGCCACTTTAAGGCTGCCTCTTTCTAAAAAAAAAAAAAAATTATTAAAACAAATAAAATAAAAAGGAAATAAATGAGAGGCTTTTATGGAAATGCCACCTCAATTCACTTTTAAAATCCTTTTGAAAATAAAGCTTTATTTTGTTTTTGCAAATCTTTTATTTTCAAGTGGGGTGCCACATGTGTGTGGGCCCACTAACTAAAAATGAATAATATTGAGAAAAATAAAAAAAGAAAATTTGCAAATTGGTATGGATTTCGGGTGGGTCCCGCTCCATTTATTTGAAGATACGAGATAAAACCTTATTTGTTTTTTTTTTTGTTTTTTTTTTTTTTTTTTTTTCAAGAATTTGGAAAAATTGGGTTTTCAGGGCAAAAATATGGATAAATGTAAAAACAAAATTTGTAAAGAGATTTAAAATCTTTTGCAAAAACAGTTTTGAGATAAAATCTTTAAAATCAATATCCAAATATCCAGATTGTTTTGTTGAGAAAATTTTTGTAATTCAAAGTCCTGGGGGTAAAATGGGAAAATTTGGTAGTTTTGAATACCTAGGGTTTTAAAAATCAATAAAAAGTTTAAACATCAAATCTGGATGGATAATTTTGCAAATCAGGAGTTCTGGATCTCAAACTGATATGCTATGTAATGAAATGATGCAAAGTGTTCATGCAATGCGATGCAAAGACATGTTTCAGTGAAATGTCACTCTGAGCTCGGACTTGAAAATTCTAACTTTTGTCCAGAAAGAGGATTTTGAAATTTTGCAATTTGAAGATGTCTCTGAACCTAAATAAAGAAATTTTGAGGCTCAAGAATGAGATTTAGGACTTTCTTCAAGGTTCAATCTTGGAAAATGACTATTTTGCCCTTCATTACTTCTGGAGAACTGACACGTGCCGATTGAGGGCGATGTCGAGAGGGTGAGTGAAAATTTGGGGTGTTTACAGATGCCCCTCTTTGCTACTAAGCCGGCTTATGGCCGAGCTTAGTGGCAAAGAAAACACACCAAATTTGGGCTATATATAAAAAAAATGCCCCAGTTGGAAGGATCTGACTGGGTGTGAGGAAATTAGCCCGAGGAAAATGGTAGATATGAAGCGAAGAATGGAGAGAAAAGACTCACTCTGTGAGAGTGAAATTCAGGTTTATGCCCTTAACCTGGATGGGACAGAAATATCTCGTATGGAACAAAGCTCAGGTTTCAACCCTTGACCTGATTGGGGAATGGAATATCTCATCGAAGTGAGACTCAGGTTCGCACCCTTAACCTGATTGGGCGAAAAATGAAATACCTCTTTGAATGAGGCTCAGGTTTATACCCTTAACCTGATCGGGCGGAAAAATGGAATACCTCTTTGAATGAGGCTCAGGTTTATACCCTTATCCTGATCGGGTGGAAAATGGATGGAATCCTCGAAAGAAGAGACCATGATGGAACCTTCGGATTTTGCACAATAAATCCGACAGGGGTTTTGCAAAAGGAAAGAAAATGGGGTCCCTAAAGCTTGAAAAAGGATTGATTTTGGGTGTCTCATTGCTGAGACTAAATAGCTTTTGAAATTACCTTTTGCGACAAATGATTGTTGGTTCGACCTCGAACCGAAATGGGACTGTCTATGATGGGACAGTGGGGACACAGGGAAGTGTGCAATCTGAGAGTTCATGCTCTCAAAGAAGGGAAGGAATCAAGTCCTTCAGAGGGATTAAAATTGGTGTCAGGATGCATCGAAAACGAACATCAAGCTCTCGCTTCACGTCAGGATGACTAGAAAATATTGTCAAAATGTTGGAAATTTTGCTGTTGATTCGAAATTTTTGAAAATGTTGCACATTGTTGCAAAGATATTCTTTCTTTTCTACCCAAAGTATTACCTCCAAACAAGGTTCACTTCGTAGAATCGAGACTTGAAATCCAAATTGCTTGCAATTGACCTTCTTCAAGGAAGCTATCAATTTCCTTGATATGAACAAGAAAGAGAATTTGATATTGTGAAAGCAGTTGATGAAAGAGTATTGATAATAGAATTTCACAAGATTAAAGAGGATTCTTGATAGATTTGGCAGTTTGATATCCTGAGAGCTTCTCTCTTGATAATCTTTCTGCACTCTTTTGGGCCTCTTTGGTGTTTTGGCTATATTCTCCTTCATTTTGGAGATGTTCTGACTTTCTCTCTGTCTCTTTTTCCTTTCTTGCTCTCTTTTGGGAAGGGTACGTCACAAACTCCTTCAACTTGGAGATGTTTCGATCCTTCTTTGACGATATTGGCTTCTTGGCTAGAGATCTTTGGATGATAGCTGAAATTAAATATCTTTTAGGGATTGTCGAGAGGTTCATCGCATCTGCCTTCATCTTGACAGTGCTTTGGACCTTCCCTGGAAGGATCCGTCACAAACTCCGTCATCTTGGAGATGTTTCGAATCTTCTTTGGCCCCAGGGGTCGACTCGCCTAATTCGCCTTCATCTTGACGACAGGTGAGAGATCCCTTTTGCGGATACTTAATTGCAGCTTAGATGATTCTGAGGAGACAAGGCTTGGGTAAATGCTCTCTTTTCTAGCACTCAGGATATTTCAACTGCCTCGTCTTTACAAGAATAGCCTTTAAAGATGCGCCATTGACTGCGATCAATATCGATCATCCATGGCTTTGCAAAACATTGAATTTTCTTTGCTGGCCATATCGAGGATTTATCCTTCATCCTTTTGGCTGGCCGATAGAAAGAATTTGAGTTTTGAATCTCTTTTCGCGAAAGCTTCACTCTTTTGGAAATGATGCTGAAGGTAAACTGAAATAAAGATTTGTGCAATAAAGATTCTGAGATCAACAATTGATTGACAAATTGACAAAATTTTCTTGAAATCCTTGGTGAAAGTGAGTATTTAAAGTCCGGTTCAACACATCCGTGACGAAGATTCTCCTCTCTTTTTCCCCAAAAAGAGAGACTCAGGCTTGGCCCTTACCTGAATGGGAAATGGGAAATACTCCTCTCTTCCCTGAAGAGGAGGTGTTTGCAAAACGAACTTTCGAAGAGAAATTGAGCTTTCGTCAAAGCTCCCTAATATTAGGCTTCTCTTATGGAAAGGGGGCCGAAAATAGTGAGGTCTGAAAATTGGGTCATGAAAGGAACGAGTCCATCACACTCTCCCTGCAAAGAGGGTCTTTCATGACGAAAATGGCCTAGTATGAAATTGGGGGGTCACAAGAAAAGCGAGTCTCCGTCAAGCCTCTCCCTTTAAAAGGGTTTCTTGTGTGAAATTGGAAATTGTTTTGCAAACGGTTCACAAAGACGCGAGTCCCTTCAAACTCTCCCTGAAAAGGGGCTAAGTGAACGAGTTGGATAGCATGCAAAAAGAATGAGCTCCCTCGAACTCTCCCTAAAAAGGGTCTCTCGCAAGAGAAAATGATTGAAATTAGATATTGAGATTGATTGACCCGAAGGTCAAAGTTGGATGACCTGACGGTCGAAATTGAGAATTGGTTGACCAAAAGATCGAAATTATGTGACTCGAAGGTCGAAATTTGGAAATTGAGTGACCCGAAGGTCGAAATTTGAGAATTGGAATTTGAAATTGAAAATTGGGTGACTCTGGGGTCAAAATTGGGAATTGAATGACCTAACGGTCGAAATTGAGAATTGATTGACCCGAAGGTCGAAAATTTGGAATTGGTTAACCGAAAGGTCGAAATTTCGGAAATTGGGCGACCCAACAGATCAAAAATTGATTGACCCGAAAGTTGAAGGTAGGAAATTGATTGACCCGAAGGTCAAAATTGGAAATTGGTATTTGAAATTGAGAATTGAAAATTGGGTGACCCAGAGGTCGAAATTGGAGAATTGCCTGATTTGAATATTTAAATTGGAATTTAGAGGGCAAAACATCGAATTTTGAGCAACTGACAGACTCTGATGATCGAAATAACTTGGATAAACAAATGAGAATAATGAATTCGAGTCAAAGCTCGAATGAAATACAGAGATCACGAGTCGGAACCCGGATCAACCAATGAAAATGATTTGAAATAAAACCCGAGTCGGAACTCGGTTTTCTGAAAAATTGGGATTTTTGAAAATGTGCCAGTTTGAGTACTGGATTTTGGAATAATACCAGTCCGAGCGCTGGGTTTTTGGTTCAGTATTGGTGATGACCTTTTGATTTTGAATCGTTAGGAATTGTGATGGGACTGTTTGTTGAAATCCCAATACTGACTGGATTGTTGTTCATGCAGTTGAATGCAAATGAATATGAATTGATGCCTATGAATGCACAAGTGCATGAAATGAGAAATTTGTTTATCCTGCCTGCATACAGAACAAAAATTTAAAAATGCCCCCAGTGTAACTGGGAAAGAAGGTTGGATCATTATCTGAAGGAAACATGAAGGATTTACAAGAGAAGAATAAATGTTTCAAGTATAAAACTTTTTCAAATGTCGCGCGTTAATAGGATCTGGCAATTCTACCCCATCGGCATTGATGAGCCGATATGCGTTGCGGGGTAATGCTTCTTTGACGACATATGGGCCTTCCCAATTTGGCGACCATTTACCGCCAGGATGATGCTTGAGATAAGCTGTGGATCGAAGCACTAACTCATTGACTTTGAATCTTCTTTCGATGATAGATTTCGCATATTGCCTGGCTACTCTCTGGCGATAGGATTGAGCATGCTCTGCTGCTTTTAGCCTTCTCTCGTCGAGTAAGTCTAGCTGCACTAGTCGCTGCTGCTGGCATTGATCAAGGGGTAATTGCAGAAGCGATGCAAATTTCAAAGCGGGCTTTTGAACGTGTAGCGGCAACACTACTTCTGTTCCATAGACCAGTTCTGATGGGGTAGCATTCGTTGGTGTACGAATGGTGGTCCGATAGGCCCATAGTGCGTCGTGGATTTTCTCATGCCAGTCACGGCCTGTTTCCACAGTTCGCTCCAAAATACGAATTAAAATCTTGTTGGTGGCCTCTGCCTGACCATTCCCTTGAGGATAATATGGAGCGGAAAAATGGTGATAGATCTTGAATTTTGAGCAGAATGTTTTCATCTTTTCATTCTTGAAATGACTGCCATTGTCTGACACAATGTCATGTGGGATGCCGAAACGGCAAAGGATGTTCTTGTGAATAAAAGAGACCACGTGTCGGCCTTCTACTGTGCGAAGAGTGATAGCTTCTACCCACTTGGTGAAATATTCTGTTGCAGCAAGGAAATATTTATGGCCATTTGAAGCTGAAGGAGTGATGGGACCTACGACATCGAAGGCCCACATAGAAAATGGCCATGGAGAGACAACAGACTGTAAATAAGTTGCCGGAGCATGGATGGAAGGTGCGTGTATCTGGCATTGCACACACTTCTTCACATAATGATAACAGTCTTGTTGCATAGTCTTCCAGTAGTAACCTGCTCTGATGATTTGCTTGACAAGGGTTTGGTAACCGACGTGGCCACCACAAATGCCTTCGTGTGCTTCTCGCACGACTTCTTTGGCTTCATCTTCGTCTAAACATCTGGAATACTCTGAACTGAATCCACGACGATAGAGGACATTGGCCAAAATAAAATATCGAGTAGACATACGCTGGATTGCTCGTTGCTCTTTCTTTGAGAGTTCTGGAGGAAATTCGCCAGTTTCTATGAAATTTTTGATGTTGTAATACCAAGGCTTTTTCCTTTGCTCAGCTTGGTTTACTTGTTCTGCTGGAATGAAAGCAGGTTGGTCAAGTCTGCCAATTTCAAAAGAGCGACAAGATTCTCCATTTTTGAATGCTATAATGGAGCCTAAACTGGCGAGACTATCGGCTACTTGATTAAAATCTCTCTTGATGTGGAATAACTGAAATTCTTCAAACTTGCTGACAAGAGCTGAAACAATCTTTTGATAGGGAAACAACTTCTGATCTTTGACCTGCCATTCGGCTCGAACTTGATTGACAACAAGTAATGAGTCACCGTAGGCATGTACTCTCTTGACATTGAAGTCTAGTAGAATCTTTAGACCTTGAATTAGGGCTTCATATTCAGCCATATTATGAGTGCATTGAAAATCTAACTTGAGGGAAAATGGAATCATCTCCTTCTCAGGAGTGATTAATAAAATTCCGATGCCTATTCCGGCCATATTCTTAGAACCATCGAAAAATAGATTCCAGACTGGAGATTGCTGGATATTGCAAATTTGCTCATCAGGAAAGTCATCTTCGGCTTTCACCTCTTCTACTAGAGGAAAATCTGCCAATTGATCTGCAATTGCTTGGCCTTTGATTGATTGTTGTGAAACATATTCTAAGTCATACTGCATCAATAAGACTTGCCATTTGGCGACTCGTCCGCTGAGAAAAGGTTGCTCCAAGATGTATTTGAGAGGATTGAGTTTAGACAAGATTTTGACTTCTGATGCCAACAGGTAGTGTCTTAGCTTCTGACACATCCATACCAGAGCTAGGCAGGTCTTCTCTATATGAGAGTATTTCTTTTCATAATCTATGAAAGTCTTACTCACATAATAAATGGCGTGCTCTATCAGGCTGCCTTCTTTGTATTGTGCCAAGAATCCGCCACATGCGACTTGATTGACTGAGATGTATAACAGAAGAGGTTTTCCCAATTCTGGCGGCTTCAGGATTGGAGGATTGAGAAGATACTTCTTGATTCTATCGAACGATTGCTGACATTCTGGTCCCCATTCGAATTTCACTCCTTTTCTGAGCAAGTGGTTGAAAGGTTCACATCTCATCGCCAAGTTGGAAATAAATCGCCGGATTGATTGCATGCGTCCCTGAAGGCTACGCAACTCTTTGAGATTTTTCGGGGGTGGCATATCAATGATAGCCTTGGCTTTGGCCGGGTCAACTTCAATTCCCTTTTTACTGACCAGAAAACCCAACAGTTTGCCTGATTCGACTCCAAAGACACATTTTTGCGGGTTAAGCCTTAACTTGTAAAGAATGAGTCTCTTAAAGACTTGATCAAGGGCTTCGAGGTGATCTTCTCCCTCTTTAGATTTCACGAGAATATCATCAACATACGCATCCATGATTTTGCGCATTTGATCATGAAATATAACAGCCATTGCCCGTTGATATGTTGCTCCAGCATTCTTGAGCCCAAAAGGCATAACCGTATAGCAGAAAGTGCCCCAAGGCGTAGTAAAGGAAGTTTTAGATTGGTCGCGGGCGGCCAACTTAATCTGGTTGTAGCCGGAATATCCATCCATGAAGGAGAACATGGCGTGTCCTGCTGTGCTGTCAATCAAAAGATCAATGCTTGGCAGTGGATAGTCATCTTTCGGAGTTGCCTTATTGAGATCTCTGAAGTCTATACAAATCCTGACTTTGCCGCTTTTCTTTGGGACAACGACGATATTGGCTAACCAATCTGGATAGTCAATAGGTCGGATAAATCCTGCTTTGAGCAGATCTTCAAGTCCTTCTTTGACTTGTTGCTCTATTCTAGGATCCATTTTTCTCAGCTTTTGCTTAACTGGCTTAGCATCCGGCTTCAAAACGAGTCAATGTTCGACCAATTTGGGATCTAAACCTGGCATATCTTCATATGTCCATGCGAACACTTCTTCATGCTGCTTGAGAAAATTTGTAAGTCTTTCTTTCTCTTCCGGACTTAGACTGATACCGATCTTGAGAATCTTGGGATATTCCTCTGAGCCGATATTGACATCTTCAGTAGGATCTTGTACTAGAGCAGATGGTTCATCTTGCTTCTGAACTGAGGTGAATTCTGGTAATTCCTGAAGAGACGGGTCAAATTCTGCATAATCATCTAACTGCTTTGCAACCTTGCTGTCTCCTGTGCTTGCTTTGACTCGGTGAATTGCTGCCGATTTCTGGAAAACCTTTGGATTGATAACGAGTTTCTTGATTGCTCGGGAAGACATTCCTGAAATTTTGGATAAGAAATGTGATTCAGGAAAAATCGTCCATCATACGACACACCCTCAAAAAGAATTATGCATAAAATGACATTGAGTTATAAAATGAGAATGTAGAGACAAAAGAGGCAGATGGCACCCAGATAAACAGAGAAAATTGACATTTTATTGATTTGAATTGATAAAAGACATGGAGACATTTATTTTGAAAGGAATAGAAGGAAATGCAACAACGATTCTCAATGTGCCCCTCTGACAAAAACAGTCTTCTTTGGTGAGTTTCCGCCGAAAAACCCTAGTCCTGCCCTGTGGGGATGATGCTTTTGGATCATTGGCTCGACACAACCATCTTCATTTTTGCCCAGTCCTTTAAAGGGTTGATAACCATGCTTCAGAAGTAAATCAAATCCCTTTCTTGCTTTCATAAATTGGGGAAACAATGGATGATCTTTGACAGTGTCGTAGCTGACACGACCTCCAATCTTGAAGAACTTGGGACCTTTCCACCGGGTCATGGCTACAGTGTGCAGGGATAATTCTGATGTTGCCTGGAGTATCTCCTGACTTTCTTTGAGACTGATTTCTTCATTCTCTCTGATGCTAGGAATATCTGCAGTAAATGATGGTCGAGGTATCATAGGCTGTGGGAGCCTTTCTTCTGGGTCCTCTCCGAGCACAGTTGTAATCATTCCACCTTTTGACCATTTTACGCATTGATGTAAGGTGGAAGGCACTGCATTTGCATTATGAATCCATGTCCTTCCGAGCAGCAAATTGTAGGTGGGTGGCACATTGACCACATGAAAAAGCACGGAATGTACCGAATAATTAATGAATACTTCCAGGAATATCTTCCCTTTAGCCATCTGACCATGATTGTCAAACCCATAGATGGTAATAGGGTCTGGAATGTATTCTTCTTCCTTAATGCCTAGCGCCTTTGCGGTCATTTCAGGACATATATTGAGGCTGCTACCTCCATCTACTAGCACATGGGGTACTGTCATTCCCCTGACCCGAACGACGATGTAAAGAGCATTATTGTGAAAGGAATGAGGCTTTGGAAGGTCCTCATCTGAGAAAGTGATCGGCGCATTAGTCATGGCTGAATTCACAATTTGTGCCATGTCTTCAGGAGTGGTACTGGGCTTAACTTTGATTTTTCTGAGCAGATCGTCCAGTACTTGCTGATGCTTGCAGGAACTTTTGGCCAAGTCAAAAATGGAAATATTGGACAAAGCGGTCAGAGGCTTCTGACTTGAATTCCCCGGCTTGGGCTTGATGATTTGATTGAGAAAATCAGGAAGTCCCTTTGACTTGGGGACTGACTTTACCGATGCTTCGAAGACTTTCATCTTACCCAATGCTGAGATTAGATCCATTTTCTTAGAATCAGGAGTTGCTTGTCGAAGTACTGATACCTGATGTTGAACTTGAAGATCTTGTGCAGAACATGGCTTGATGCGCTCATGTGGCAGAAATGGTTGGGCAGATACTACTGCTGTGGTGTGTGAAGGAAAAGGCTGCTTAAGAATGTCCATTTTTTCTTCTTCTTCTCCTTCTACCAATAGATTTTTATCGATAAGATCCTGCACAATGTTCTTGAGAACGAAACAATTCTCAGTGCTGTGTCCCACTGTTCTGTGGAACTTGCAGAATTGATCCTTCCATTTCCCCATAGGCACAGGGGGATCAGCCAACCTCGGTAATTTGACCATTTCCTTCGACAACATATACTCGAGCACATCTTCGAGTGATTGATCGAGAGGAGTGAATTTTCGATCATAACTCCATCCTTCATGTTTAACTTTTTCACGCAATTTAGGCCCTTGGTCTTGCTGAGAAGGCTTGCTGAACTGAGGAACAAGCTTCATTTTCTGATCTCCTTTATTGTTGGGATTGCCTGCGCCGTAACAGTAATCTTTCTTCTGCCCTTTGTACTGATTTCGGCTATTGTTGTTATTATTGTTGGCAGAGAAGGTGAAGTGAGCTTTCTTCTTCTGCTCACCTTGGGGGTTATTTTTGGAAAAAGTGAAGCCTTCATAGACTCCATTTTCTACGCTCAGCTCGAGCCATTCTGCTCGCTCAGTTAATTCAATGAAGGTCCTGGACGGTGCGGTAGAGATTAATCCTCTTAACGGCTGCGAAAAGTTATTGAGGATTAGGGACAGGGCGTGCCTTTCTGAAATGGGATCTCTCATTTTATTACAGGCTGACCTCCACCTGTGAATGAAATCCCGTGCTTTTTCATTCTCATTCTGCCTCAGACTGCAGAGATGACTTAATGTCGGGAGCGCTTCTGTATTGAACAAAAAGCGTTCAATAAATAAATTCACCACTTTATCGAACTCCTTGAGCTCGATGGGATTGATATGCTCAGCATACCATTTAGCTGCAACTCCTTCCAAGCTACGAGGGAAACACAGGAACAGTGCTCTGTTATTTCTCTTGAATCTTGAGCACTCTGCGAAGAAAGTGGCGAGATGGGCTTTCGGATCGCCAGAACCATCGAACTTGATAAATTTTCGGGGAAGATTTTCGAGATCGTCATCCCCTTCGAAGCCGTCATAGAAGTCCTCACTGGTGAAGACTTTCTTGCCCTTGTCGCGGGCTTGGAGATCCTTAACAACTCGGGCCATTTCCCTGAATTGTGACTGCAGAGGTTCTTCTGTGACTTGATTCTTTGCTTTGCGGCTCCTCCTTTGTTCTCGGCCACGTTTCTGAAATGCCGGAGGCACCTCATATTCTTCCTCAGTGTCTTCAGTTGATTCGGATTCATCTGAGATTTCTTCTGACTGAATCTGCTTTTTGGGAGCTTTCTCATTCTTATGTCCGTGGAACTTTTCTCTGAATTGATTTTTTTCTGCACTAGTTCCAGCCTGTTCATTCATCATTTTATTCATCATCTTTCGGAACATGGCGTACATTTGAGGGTCTATGCCATCATCCTCTCGTTGCTGCTCTTGACTCTTCTCGAATCGGGGAGAGCCCATCTCTTCTTCTGAGGCTGACGAGTATTGCGATGCCGTTGTTCTTTTGCCTGATCTTGTCTGAACCATCAAATGTTATGGATGCTCTCAGATTTTGCTGTGGATGCTCTCCTGTAGGGCAAAGACCTGATTAGATTATGAAGGAATTGGCTTTTGGAAAAATATGGTAGACAATTTGAAGAAGATATCCCATTACTAGGGACAGAGTCGTCGCGAGAATCACGACAATTGTGTTATCAATTCTTGGCACGAGAAACAAACAACGAAAATATGCCTTGTTACCTAGGCGAGGTCATCAAGCCATAATAGAAAAAGAGAGAATCTTATTAAAATGAGAAAACATGATTTTATTGATCTTGACAAAGAGGTGGAGGACAGACAATTTGCCACCATTCACGATAATCAGCAGACACTCTAGGACCAGGAAAATTTTTAAGAGAGACAAAGGAATCCCAGCCGTAGCGGGCAGAATGATAGGCCCCGGACCATTGCGCGGAGGTGAGATCAAACTCTGCCACAACACCTGATAACAATCGGGCTTCGACGTACTGCTGTCTCTGGGAGAACTGCCGGACACACCTCTCTGGTTGGTAGTAAGTGCAGAAGAATGGGCCCAGTAACTTGAACCTCTTACCATAAGCATAGGTGTATCTAGGAGGAGATAGTTGTCGATCAAAATAGTCCCAAACTACGTCATCCTCTTGAATGTTGTTGATCATAGACCGGTACTGGGCCACTGAAAGGAGCTCTTGTCCATTGTATCTAAAAGAGCTTGCTCGGGCTGGAACATGCTGAAAGAACCAGGATTGAAGCGCATAGATACATCCTTCAACTAAGATAGATTCTCCAAGTGAGAATCGAGTCAGACCTCGATATAGGAAGGCGAGCGCTGCCATGGCTATAGAAAGACGATTGGTTTGCCGACTTCCCCATCTTCTCATAAGCTGGATTATTCTGATGTCCATGTAATTCTGTCCATCTGGGAAGAGGGATAATCCTACAGTGCACAGAACCATTGCATTCTGAATCCTTTCTCTGGCTGTTCTTGATAACGAGCTGACTTCGACGAAGGTCCCGTACTGGCGGTATAACTCTAGTAGGTCAACATGTTCATTTCCTTCTAACTGGATCAGGGGCCAAGATCGGCGGCCTGTCATACGAGCTAAGGAGTCTCGGGGGTCTAAACCCTTGACATTGATCAAGAATTGATGTTCTAATGGATCGCTTGGTTGACCGGTTGGTTCTGGCAACCCCATGATTTCTGAAAATTCATCCATTAAAACGGTCATCTCTCCCCATGGGAACCAGAAGGTGCACGTCCGAGGATTCCATCGCTCCGCCATTGCATGGATCAAGTTGCCATTGATGGTCTGCTTTCCGACTGCTGACGCCAGTTCTAATCCGCACTCGCTCAAATGGTCCGGGAACATTCGGGAAAAGCTCTTTAGCCAGGAATAATACCACCGGGGAATGAAAGTTCCGGTGCTAAGGGCTCGATGTTCAGGATGACCTTGTCGCACCTCGAAGGAGATGTGACCTTCAGGAAAGATAGGATCGACTTGACTGGATGCCATCGAACTGAAAACAGAGAAAGACTCAGAATGAGACTTAGGAAAATATGAGAAATTTTGAAAAATTTTGCAGGCAGGATAAAATGCAGCTAGAAATTTGAGATCCAGTGGAAAGGTAGAATGTAAAATCACCTGGGGTTTTGAAAAAAAAATTGGATATTTGGGAAAATCTTCCAGGGTTTGAGAAAAAGACCTTGTGGAAAATAAGGATATTTTGAAAAAGACCTAATGAGTTGAAAAAATATTGGGAAATATAAAGAATTGAAGAAATAACACCCATACAATCACATCCTGCACAAACATTTATGCGCATACAACATTCCCTAAAAGGCTGACTCTAGATGCATCAATTTGAAAAATAGCTGTAGGACCTTAATCCTAACTCTAGGTTTAGATCATCTTCGTCCAATCCAGTTATGCCGATATACCCGAACCGAAATTCGAGGTACGTGGCATATAATTTCAACTCCGGTTCTAAGGTAAGGTTTTCCAACATCCTTGAGCGCCTACCGATATACTTCGAACTGTGGCCCGCGGTACGTGGTAGGGGGGTGTTAACCCAAATCATTGGCCCAGTTGTGAGGCTCTGTCCCGAACTAGGGTTCTGGAAGAGAGCCCAGCAACGTGAAGACCGGGTAATAATAGGTAATGGAGATTTTGAAAAATGATCACATGCCAGAAATAGAGGGCTCTAAATCCTAGAGAGATAGACTTTGAAAATCTTTGAAGAAGCATACATTGTTTGCATTCAGATCCTAAATTGAGGAGAGTTGTATTTAGACCTAAGTCTATGGGAACATGAAAATATCTCCTCAATCGGGTCCTACCAAACCATGCCTAGTCTATATGCAATCAGTGTCAGCTAGGTCAAAATCTAGGCTCCTAGGCTCACATGATATTGAAAGTAAAAGCTGACATTTTGTGAACATAATTTCGATAATTGAACTAAGTCAAGCACAATTTTAGTCAGACAAGGACAGGTCCCATCACGGTCGCCAAACCTGTTATCGTCGCAAAATTTTCCCGTCTTCCCTTCCTTGCGAAAGAGAGAGGGAAATGCTTTCGCGATTCAAACTTGACCGAATTTTGGAAAATGTTTTGAAATACTCGCCTCCGTTTTGAAAATTGCGGGAAAATCCATGGGATGGAGCTCGACCTGTCGGTACGAGGTTCGACCGTTCCTGCCGCCTTTAACAGGGGTAATCGAACCAAGGACCAAAATTGTGCTTGACTTAGTAAAATCATCGAAATGGTGTTCTATCCTAAATGCACAGAGAATTCAGGCATGTGCTATGCAATTTTGTAAAATGCAAGTTGGAAAATATGATGTATGCTTAGAAAACATTTGGAGTTGAAAAGCATTTCTCAGGAAAAAGATGGAAATCAATCTCTCAGAAAAACTCAGACGAAGAAGGTTTGAAATCTCGAGAAAGTTTATAAAGAGTTGGAAAATCTTGAAGAAGAGAGAATCTCGAGAAAATCTTGAGAAAGTTTATAAGGACTTGGAAAATCATGAAAAAAATGAGAATCTCGAGAAAATCTTGAGAAAGTTTGTCAGATTTGAAAATCATGAAGAAATGGGAATCTCAGGAAAATTTTGAGAAAGTTTAGAAAGACTTGGAAATCCATGAGGAAATAAGAATCTCGGGAAAATTTTAAGAAAGCTTGGAAAGACTTGGAAAACCATGAAGAAATGAGAATCTCAGGAAAAGTTTGAGAAAGTTATAAAGACTTGGAAAATTATGAAGAAATGAGAATCTCGGGAAAATTGGAAGGAATTCTTGAGAAAAGATGAATACTTGAAAGGAAAGAACTTCTCAGGAAAACTCGAACTTTGAGAATTTTCTTAGGAAAATGATGGAAAATTTGTAGGAAAACTCTTTGGAGAAGGAAATTCAGAACTTGGGAAATTGGAATCCTGAGAATCTGGTTTTTTGAAATATCTGAAAATCAATTTGGATTTTTTAGAAAATGAGAAACTCCTTTGAAAAGAATCTTAAGGAAATAACTTTTTAAGGAAAATCACAGGAAAACATTTGATTTGGGAAATCCAACTCCGAATATCATCATAGTCTCTTGAGAAAATCGATTCCATGAAGTGAAAATCTTTTGAGAAAATCATGAGAAAAAAAAAAACAAATGATTCAGATGATGTGAATGAATGAATGCACTTTTGAAAATATTTCTGAAAATTTTATTGGAAAAATGTGGATTAAGCCAAAGTAAATCCTTCATATATTCTGACTGTGGCCATGAATATATTCAGGGTTTATTTGAGTTAATTCACAATATTTTGAAAACATTGGAAATATGAGGTGCATTTTCAAGATAGCCTAAGAGTGTAGGCTCAATGTGACTGGTAGAGAGATGATGGATCTGGGTCTCGTCCATATTCCGACTAGGGTCGTAAATATGGACTCCACCGAGTTCATCAACTCTCTAAGAGTTGGTGCACGTGCCATTCGTGTTCATCCACGGTGGGTTTTGAAAATTGAGATATATACATCATAGAATCAGGATATTACTGAAATCAAACTATATGAGATGCGACCTAATCTAAGCAGTAAAAATAAATCTTATTCCAAGGTTTACATTAGATTGTTACATTGCATAACATAAAGTAACATAAAATTGAAATGGATCCAAGGAATCTGCATCTTTTAGATTTTCCTGCAAAATGAGAGTTAGTACAAAATAAACAAGGAAATGGACATATATATATAATATATACAACGAAGAGACATATACATATATCAAAATGCTAAAATAGGTGCTAAATGTCATGTAACGATGGAGGTGTAACTATATGAGAAAATATATGGATGTTCATACATGGAAATAAGAGCACATGAAGATATATATATATATATAAGTATATATCTATGTATATATATATACATATATATATATATATATATATACATATATACGTATACATATAGATAAATATATATAGATATATATATATATAGATATATATATATATATATATATACATATAATAAGAAAATATGTACATACTAATGGAAATTACATATAATAGGTAAAACCAGAAATTACAGGTATATACAGTTTCTATAGGTGATTTTACACAACTATACTTTTCAAATTATAATGCAATTTTCAGCAAAAATGGGTATGGAGCCTCCCTATATATCCATAATGATGCACACCAAAGATGGTTGGGAGATCACGATTGGATATAGAGATATCCGTTCATGAATATGGCTAAATATCAAGACTGCACACTTGCAGCAGAAAATGAATATGTGCATGAAATGGGTTGTAGAAGCATCATGGGCTATTTCAAAGATATCATGAAAAAGAGATGAAAGCTTGGTGAATAGGTGAAAATGTCATGGAAAATGATGAAATTATATGTAGAATTAGTGCTGCAAATGGAGTGATATAGTAAACAAGAATTTAGCACTAAGCTAAGCAAAATTTCATAAAACCAAGGGTGATGTTCCAGCCATAGCTTCATAAAACAGAAATTTTGAACATCAAATGAGAAAGTTCCAGCCATAACTTCATAAAACCAGAATTTTAAACATCCAGCTAAACAAAAATTTCATAAATTAAATGATGATGTATTTACAAGAGTAAGAGAAAAGAAAAATACATGTAATAGCAAATACTCATGAAGGGATATATATATATATATATATATATATAAGTATATCTATACATATATATACACATATATATATCCATATATACATATACACGTATACATATAGGTAGATATACAATAGATATATATATATATGTATAAATATATATACATGTAATGGGAAACATATACATATAAATGGAAAATTCATATAATGGGTAAAACCAGAAAATACAGATATATACATTTTCTGTAGGCAATTTTACACAGTCATATTTCACAAATTACAACATATTTCGCAACAAAATCGGGTATAGAGATTCTCCATATATCAGTAATGAAGCACGCCAAAGAGGGCAGATAGATCATGAACGGATATGGATATATCCGTTCATGAACATAGCCGATTATCAAGACTGCATACCTGCAGAAGATGATAAATACCACACATAATGTGATGTGTAAAAAAATTTGCATTGTGGGAACAATGGGCTGTCTTCCATAAAATTGTAACAAGGTTGTGTATATAAATGATATATCTAAGTATGGGTATGTGATTCAAATTCTGCAAGAATTTGATGAAGGTTGGTCATGGGCTTTTCATTTGCTACATCACATAATAATTGAACTCATCTGCAGCTTCCTGCATAGCTTCACCTCTCAACTTCACAAGCTTGAGCCCATCTTTGAAGCTAAAAATTTCAGCAACACAAGAGCTGTATATTTTCCCAAACTTAGACCACAGGAGACATCAAATGTATCTACTGTTTGTTGAACTCCATCGTGAGCACAGAGAATCTCAACTGCCACTAAGCTTGTAACATAGAATGCTGGCTGCAAAGACTCTTCTTAAAACTCAAGCATGATAAACAATGTTGATAGCAATATCATTGAAAAATGTTTAGTAAATGCAAGGAAAAACACAAGCATATTCCTGGAATGAAATCATGCCCAGTTCCATTGAACAAATGAATGATGAAATTATGAAAACCAACATGAATCTAGAAGCATGAGACAAGCTGGCATTAGGTGGCTGTAGATGTAATCCATCATCTATTTCCAGTAGAAACATCAAATACAGCTCTTCCTTCAAATAAATACATTAAGGAATTTTTGCTACTGTGCTGAAGATAAAGTCATAAATGGATATTCACCTTACGTTTATTCAAGCTAACCAAATGCAAATAAGATTTTTTTTTTTTTATTTGATAAAATTGAATGCAAGTATGAAAGAATCAGAACTTTGCATTACCTTGTAAATTCCTGCACTATATGAGCCTTGCAATCAGCCAATGAAGACAAAAAAAAAAAAAAACCGTGCTTTACTGCTGGGCTGGAGAAATGAGCAGCAGCTCTGCAGATCTTTCGCTTCCAATGGGTTTGTAAATGGCAGGAAAAGATGGCTCTCTGCTGCTGGAACTAGTGAAGGATGAGACGACCTGATGGCTAGATTGATCTCTGTTGTATACCCTGTTGATAGGCTGAAGAAGAGGCTGCAACGTAGGGCTTATTGCTGTCTGAAGGCAACGTGAAGGAGCTAATGGCTGGATTTGAAGGAAAGAGGCAATGCTGGATCGATGCTCTTTGCATCCAACAAGCAGGGATTGATTCCCTGCTGAGGTTGAAGGAAAGAGGGAAACACTGGCTGGATTAAAGGGGACGGACAACAGTTGGCTGGGCTTGAGACCAGAAAGAAGATGCTTCCTTTGTATGCTGGGATGGATCAAAACTTCCACGAAATCGGGAGAGGAGTCAGGGGACGGAGAAGGGGAAGGAAGAGGGCAGCTTCACGTTTGATAAGAAGACCCGTGCTGGACTGAAAGGTGAATAGTCTTCACACTGGATGGAGGAATCGCCAGCTGGATTTCTTACTGCTGGTGGGCTGAAGGAAAAAGGGCAGCAACGTTCTGCAGTGTGTAACTCTTGTAAACAACAAATGAGAGTCGTTCTTTTCTGTTGGGCGGTTCAAGCTGGCTATAGCTTCTGTTGGCTGGGCTGCAGGATGATGGCAGTCTCTTGGGTTGAAGGAAATGCTCCCCAGCTTTGTGAATCACCTGCAATAAGAACAGAAAATCCCCCAAAATCAATCGGCCCAGCCCCTTTTTCTGCTGGATCTTCTGTCGACTGAAGGATGGTGGGCTGAAGGCTGAATGAAATGAGTTGAAGAAGATGGGAATGAGCTGGGTCTTTGTTGGCTGAAGGGTGATGGCAATCGTTGCAAGGCTTGGTGGCTGGGCTGAATCAAAAAAATCGGGGAAAGCCAGCACACGTCCAGGATGAAATCCCTGCAGAAATCCCCAAAAGAAAAACCGTCAATCCCCCCTTTTTCGTGAATCCTTTGCCCCTTTTTAAAAAGAAACTTTCCCCTCTTAAAAAAAAAAAACGCAGGTTTTCCTTTCCATTACCCTTTTCTCTTCCTTTTTTTTTTTTTTGAAAACTTTTTGAAAGTTTTATAACCGAATTTTTAAAACTTGCTATTTTTTTAAAAAAAAAGCGTATCTTGGTTTTTTTCAAAACTTTGCTTCATTTACCTAAGTTTTAGGTAAATTTATTATATTATATATATTTTTTTTTTTGGAAGTTCGGTTGTGCCACTTTAAGGCTGCCTCTTTCTAAAAAAAAAAAAAAAATTATTAAAACAAATAAAATAAAAAGGAAATAAATGAGAGGCTTTTATGGAAATGCCACCTCAATTCACTTTTAAAATCCTTTTGAAAATAAAGCTTTATTTTGTTTTTGCAAATCTTTTATTTTCAAGTGGGGTGCCACATGTGTGTGGGCCCACTAACTAAAAATGAATAATATTGAGAAAAATAAAAAAAGAAAATTTGCAAATTGGTATGGATTTCGGGTGGGTCCCGCTCCATTTAATTGAAGATACGAGATAAAACCTTATTTGTTTTTTTTTTTGTTTTTTTTGTTTTTTTTTTTTTTTTTCAAGAATTTGGAAAAATTGGGTTTTCAGGGCAAAAATATGGATAAATGTAAAAACAAAATTTGTAAAGAGATTTAAAATCTTTTGCAAAAACAGTTTTGAGATAAAATCTTTAAAATCAATATCCAAATATCCAGATTGTTTTGTTGAGAAAATTTTTGTAATTCAAAGTCCTGGGGGTAAAATGGGAAAATTTGGTAGTTTTGAATACCCAGGGTTTTAAAAATCAATAAAAAGTTTAAACATCAAATCTGGATGGATAATTTTGCAAATCAGGAGTTCTGGATCTCAAACTGATATGCTATGTAATGAAATGATGCAAAGTGTTCATGCAATGCGATGCAAAGACATGTTTCAGTGAAATGTCACTCTGAGCTCGGACTTGAAAATTCTAACTTTTGTCCAGAAAGAGGATTTTGAAATTTTGCAATTTGAAGATGTCTCTGAACCTAAATAAAGAAATTTTGAGGCTCAAGAATGAGATTTAGGACTTTCTTCAAGGTTCAATCTTGGAAAATGACTATTTTGCCCTTCATTGCTTCTGGAGAACTGACACGTGCCGATTGAGGGCGATGTCGAGAGGGTGAGTGAAAATTTGGGGTGTTTACAGTCTTGAACCAAAGATGATGGTTCATCTTGCTTTTGGATATGAGCAAATTCTGGCAATTCTAGAATAGTCGAATCAAACTCTGTTAGCTCTTCAGTCTGTTCTGTTGCCTTGCTGACCCCTGCTCTTGCCTTTATCTTATGAATTTTTGCCAGCTTTGAATTATTTTGGGAGAATTTGGGATTGATAATAAACCTTTTTATCGATTTAGGAGCCATGTTTTGACGATCCTGAAAATGCCAAGAAGGTTTTTTAAGGGAAAGTACAAGCCCAAAACAAACTTTTGTATAAAAGGAAAGAATAATGGCATAGTCAAAATATAAGCAAGAATGATAAACATTCAAATGTGAAGAAGAGATCAAGCTTTCATTGAAATAAAGTTGATAACAACGACCAAATATTTACAAGATCGACAAGGGACACAAGAGACTGGGACTGTGTTGTCCCTACAAGATTGACTGAAAAATAAGAACGGAAAGCAGGAAAACTAAGACATTATCCTCCTCATTTGGTTACTTTGACAAATACGGTTTCCTTGTTGGAGGCTTGGCCGGCGAACCCCAAACCTAAACTGGCTGAATGTCGAGCAGGAATGATCGACTATACTATACTGTCTTCATTCTTTCCCATGCCTCTGAATGGCTGGTACCCATGCTTTATCAGCAGATCAAATCCCCTTTTGGCTTTGGAAAACTGAGGGTACAAGGGATGATCTTTGAAAGGGGTGTAGTTGATACATCCTCCCAGCTTGAAAAAATGAGGTCCTTGCCATTGGACTACTGCTACAATATTTTCTTCTTCCTGAACACCCTTCAGTTTCAACATCTCTAAACTCTCGCTGAGGTTGATTTCATCAAATTCTTGGATGTTGGGGATGTCTGCTGTAAATGTTAGACGGGGGATCATAGGTTATGGCAGCTTCTCTTTGGAATCTTCTCCCAGAATGGTGGTGATCATTCCTCCCTTGGACCATTTTATGCATTGGTGGAGGGTTCACAGAACAACATTGACATTGTGGATCCATGTCCGTCCCAACAAAAGATTATAGGTAGGCGGCACATTGACGACATAGAACAAAACTGTATGTACTGAGTAGTTGATGAAAATTTCTAAAAAGATTTTTTTCTTTGCAGTCTGCCCATGGTTATCAAAGTCGTAGATTGTACTTGGAACATGCACATATTCTTCTTCTTTCAATCCCAAGGCTTTCACTGTCATCTTTGGGCAAATATTGAGGTTGTTGCCTCCATCAACGAGAACGTGCGAGACGGTCATGCCCCTGGTTCTTACCACAATATATAATGCATTGTTATGAAAAGAATGAGGTTTTGGCAAGTCCTTATCTGAAAAGGTGATAGGCGCATTGGTCATCGCTTGATTCACAATCTATGCCATATCCTCCGGAGTAGTGCTTGACTTCACCTTGATCTTTCTCAACAGATCATTTAGCATTTCTTGATGCTTTGGGGAATCATGAGTCAGTTCCAGGATTGAAACATTGGAGAGTGTCGTGACTGGCTTCTGGAGCAGATTGGCTCGCTCTTTAGCTGCCTCAGAGGTTTCTGCTTCTTCTGCAAGGACTTGCTTTTTAATGAACTTTTTGGGGAAACCTAGGACCCTTTTGTAATCAGCCAACGAGTTCATCTGACTCAAAATTGAGATGATGTTCATTTTCTTGGGTGTAGGCTGGTCCCGATGCAGAACCATGATCTGATGCTGAAGACTTATATCCTCATTGGAGCATGGGCGTATATGGTTTTGTAGTAAAAAGGAGCATTCTGAGATGGTTGCCGCAGAATGATTTGGGAATGAAGCTGACAAGATTTTTATTTTTCCTTCGTCTTCATCTTCTATGAGAATGTTCTTGTCTATACAGTCTTGTATCAAGTGATTGAGGACAAAGCAATACTCTGTATCATGTCCTGTTGTCCTGTGGAATTTGTAGAATTGGTCTTTGAACCTTCTCATGATCACTAGAGGATGTGCGATTTTGGGAAGCTTAACCATTCCTTGGGACAGTAAGTATTCCAGGACTTTCTCTAGAGGCTGATCCAAAGGAGTAAATTTGCGATCCCTACTCCAATTGATGTGCTTGGGTTTTTCTTGAAGATCCCCTTTTTTTTGGGAACCATTCAAAAGAGGCTTGTCATTGTTCTTGAAGAGTTTTCCTTTCCTTCCTTTATTCTGATCAGACTTTGTGCCACTGTTGTTACCATTCTTACTGCCATTGCCATGACTGTTGCCTGGGGTATCAGTTGAATAAGTGAAATGGGCCTTTTTCTTTTGATCTTGGGCATTCTTGACCAGAGTAATGCCCTCATATACTCCATTTTCCATTCCCATTTCGAGCCATTCTGCTCGTTCTGTCAGCTCAAGGAATGATTTTGATGGGTATGTGGAAATGAGGCTTCTCAAAAGTTGTGAGAAGATGTTGAGGATAATTTGGAGGGCATGTTCCTCAAGGATGGGGTTCCTTATTTTGTTGCAAATACTTCTCCATTTGCGGATGAAATCTTCAACCTTTTCATTGCTTTCCTGCTTGAGGTTATACAAATGATTGAGTGTGGGCAGAGCTTATGTGTTAAACAGAAATCGCTCAATGAACATGTTAACAACCTTGTCAAAATCTCGTAATTTGATGAGATTGATATGCCTTGTATACCACTTTGCAGTTATATCTTCCAAATTCTGGCAGACAGCCAGGGGGAAGATTTTTCTCGAAATTTTCATCAACTACTCAGTGCATACTGTGCTCTTCCATGTGGTCAATGTGCCGCCCACATACAATCTTTTGCTCGGGCGCACTTGGATCCACAATGCCAATGCCGTTCTGTCGACCCTACACCAGTGCATCAAATGGTCAAAGGGAGGCATGATTACCACGGTCCTAGGAGAGGATCCGGAAGAGCAACTCCCACAGCCAATGATTCCCCGTTCTACTTTCACTGCCAACATCCCGAGCATCTGAGAAGTCGATGAAATCAATCTGAGTGAAAGCCTGGACATGCTAAAGTTGAAAGAAGTCCAGCCAACAAAAAATGTTGCAGCAGTGGTTCAGTGGCAGGGACATCGCTTCTTCAAGCTAGGTGGATGCCTCAATTGCACCTCATTCAAGGATCACCCTCTGTTTCCTCAATTCTCGAAGACTAAGAAAGGGTTTGACCTTCTGATGAAACATGGTTACCAGCCCTTCAGGGGCCTGGGTAAGAATGGAGATGGCATTCTGGAGCCAATTATCCCCGCTCGGCATGTCACCAGTGCAGGTTTAAGTTTCTCAAGACAGTCATCCGACAAGCACACTACCTTCATCAAAGGAGCACAATGAAGACAATGCCGGTATTTTCTGCTTTCTCTTTTCCTTTTTAGTGTCACCTTGTAAGGACAAAGTTCTGCCCCGGTTTCTTTCTTTCCTTCAACAATCATCTGTAAATATCAAAAATACTTAATCAATGAAAATTTTGTTTACTCTGCTCTTCTTGGTGTACACAAATTCTTTACTTATATCTTTGTCTATGTCGTCATTCTCTGTCTTTGTACAAAAGGCTATTTTTAAATATCTTACCTTTTTTCTCAAAGACCTTCTTTGCGCTTTCAGGATTGCCAAGATCATGGCTCCTAAATCGCTCAAAAGGCTCGTTATCAATACCAACTCTTCTCAAAATAAATCCAAACCGGCCAGAATCTGCAAGGCAAAGGTAGGGTCAGAAATAAGCAAAGTGACAGAGCAGATCGAAGAATTAGCAGAGTTCGATTCAGCGATTCAAGAATTGCCAGAATTTCCCAGTATTCGGAAGCAGGATGAACTATCGCCTTTGGTTCAGGATCCGATAGAGGATGTCAACATCGGCTCAGAAGATGATCCGAAAGTCCTCAAAATTGGTTCCAGACTGAGTTTAGAGGAGAAGGAAAGGCTTGTCCATTTCCTCATACAACATTAAGAAGTCTTTGCTTGGACTTATGAGGATATGCTAGGCTTAGACCCCAAGTTAGTCGAGCATTGTCTCATGCTGAAGCCAGGTTGCAAACCAATCAAGCAGAAATTAAGGAAGATGGATCCCCGAGTAGCACCACAAGTTAAAGAAGGACTTGAAGAGTTGCTAAAAGCAGGATTCATCAGGACTATCGAATACCCAGACTGGTTGGCGAACATCGTAGCAGTTCCCAAAAAGAATGGCAAAGTCCGGATTTGCATCAATTTCAGGGATCTCAACAAGGCCACCCCAAAGGATGATTATCCACTTCCCAACATCGATCTTTTGATCGATAGCACGGTAGGCCATGCCATGTTTTCCTTTATGGATGGATACTCAGGCTACAATCAAATCAAACTGGTCGCTCGTGACCAATCTAAGACCTCGTTTACCACACCTTGGGGCACATTTTACTACACAGTTATGCTGTTTGGGCTCAAGAATGCTGAGGAGACCTATCAGAGAACAATGACAGTTATTATCCATGACCAGGTGCATAAGAACATGGATGCCTATGTGGATGACATCCTGGCCAAGTCAAAAGAAGGAGAGGATCATCTTGATGCTCTCGGCCAAGTCTTCGAAAGACTTATTCTCTACAAATTGAGACTCAATCCGCAAAAATGTGTCTTCGGAGTAGAGTAAGGCAAACTGCTAGGCTACACGATCAGCAAGAAAGGAATAGAGGTGGATCCTGCCAATGCAAAGGCGATCATTGATATGCCGCCTCCCACCAATCTTAAAGAACCGCGAAGCCTTCAAGGTTGCATTTAGTCAATTTAGTGCTTCATCTCAAATTTGGCCATGAGATGCGAGCCCTTCAATCACCTGCTGAGAAAAGAGGTGAAATTTGAGTGGGGACCAGAATGTCAGCTCTCATTTGAGTGCATCAAGCAGTATCTCCTCAATCCACCTGTTCTGAAGCCACCAGAACTAGGAAAGCCGCTACTCTTATATATTTCCGTTAATCAAAATGCTTGTGGCGGATTTCTTGCGCAGTATGAAGAAGGCAGCCGGATAGAGCACATCATCTACTACATCAGCAAGACCTTTATCGATTATGAGAAAAGATACTCTCAGATGGAAAAGACATGTTTAGCCTTAGTGTGGATGTGTCAGAAGCTGAGACATTATCTGTTGGCGTCAGAAATCAAAATTTTGTCAAAACTCAATCCTCTCAAGTACATCCTTGAGCAACCATTCCTTACTAGGCAGATTGCGAAATGGCAAGTCCTCTTGATGCAGTACGACTTGGAATATGTTTCTTAGAAGTCAGTCAAGGGTCAGTCCATCGCAGATCAGTTGGCAGATTTCCCATTGATGAAAGAGATCAAGGCAAAAGACGACTTTCCCGACAATCGCATTTGCAATATTCAGAAGTCCCCAGTTTGGACCCTTTTTTTTGATGGAGCCAAAAATATGTCTGGCATAGGGATTGGGATCTTGTTGATCACTCCCAAAAAGGAAATGATCCCTTATTCTCTCAAACTCAGCTTTTAGTGTACTCACAACATGGCCGAGTATGAAGCTTTGATACAAGGCCTCAAAATTTTGCAAGATTTCAATGTCAAGAGAGTACATGCTTTTGGCGATTCGTTACTTGTTGTCAGCCAAGTTAATGCAGAATGACAAGTAAAGGATTCAAAGTTGATACCTTATCAGAAGATTGCCTTAGCTCTCATAGGCAACTTTGAAGAATTTCAGCTCAATCATGTCAAGAGGGAATACAATCATATAGCCGATGGCCTAGCCTGTTTAGGCTCCATTTTGTCATTTAAAGACAGTGAATCCTGTCGTTCTTTCGAGATCGGTAGACATGATCAACCTGCCTACATTCCGTCTGAGCAAGTGAACCAGGCCGCTCAAAAAGAGAAGCCATGGTCGGAAGACATCAAAAACTTTATCAAAACTGGTGAATTTCCATCGAAAATGACAAGAAAGGAGCAACGTGCGATCCAACGCATGTCGGCCCATTATTTTGTCCTTGCCAATACTCTTTATCGTCGTGGATTTAGTTCTGAGTACGCTAGATGCTTAGATAAGGATGAAGCCATGGAAGTTGTTCGAGAAGTACATGAGGGAATTTGTGGTGGTCATGTTGGCTACCAAACACTCGTCAAACAGATTATCCGAGCAAGATATTATTGAAAAACCATGCAACAGGATTGCCATCATTTTGTAAGGAAATGCGTCAAATGTCAGATGCACGCACCTTCCATTCATGCGCCAGCCGCATATTTGCAGTCTGTGGTTTCTCCTTGGCCTTTTTCGATGTGGGCCTTCGATGTAGTGGGTCCGATCACTCCTTCAGCTTCTAATGGCCACTGATATTTTCTCGCAGCTACAGAATACTTCACCAAATGGGTCGAAGTTGTAACTCTGCGAACGGTAGAAGGCCGACACGTGGTTTCTTTCATTCACAAGAATCTTCTCTACCGCTTCGGCGTCCCACATGATATTGTGTCAGACAATGGCAGCCACTTCAAGAATGAGAGGATGAAGACCTTCTGCTCAAAGTTTAGGATTCATCATCACTTCTCGGCTCCTTATTATCCTCAAGGGAATGGCCAGGCAGAGGCTACCAACAAAATTTTGATCCGCATTCTAGAAAGAACTGTGGAAACAGGCCATGATTGGCACGAGAAGATGCATGATGCACTCTGGGCATACCGAACCACCATTCGGACCCCAACCAACACTATGCCTTCGGAGCTTGTTTATGGAACGGAAGTAGTATTACCTCTTCACGTTCAAAAGCCCACGCTCAAGTTCGCATCACTCCTCGAACTTTTGCTTGATCAATAACAGCAACAGAGGTTGGTACAACTTGATCTGTTAGATGAGAAAAGACTTAACACAGCAGAGCACGCTCAAGCCTATCGTCAGAGGATAGCTCGACACTATGCCAAATCAGTCATTGAGAGAAGATTTCGAGTTAATGATCTTGTGCTCAGATTGACAACTCATCTCAAGCATCGGACGAAGGGCAAGTGGTCACCCAATTGGGAAGGCCCTTACATGGTTAAGGAAGCACTGCCTCGCAATTCCTATCGTCTGATTAATGCAGATGGAGTGAAACTGCCAGACCCTATCAATGCTCTGCATTTGAAGAAATTTTACCCTTGAATTGTTCATCATAGCCTTTTGTACTCTTCAAAAGTCTTTTTCAATAAAGAAATAATCTTCTATTGAATTCTCACATTCATTTCTCTGATACCGGGGCATTTTATTTTGATCTATACTTATCATCCTTCATTATGTGCAGGCAGGATCAGACAAATCTTTTTCTAAAAAATCTTATCAATTTTTTGGTTAATCTTGTTATCTTTATTAAATTACAGTCATTTCATTTTCCAATTTAATCAAGTTGTCGTAAATTTATTGTCAATTTTATCAATTTTGCCAAAGTTTTATCAAGTTTTATCAATTTTATTAAATTTTATTCTTTTATTTTTTTTAACCCTTTCAGGTTAAGGGACACACCTGATGCCTCGTTTCAATGGGGTATTTCCCTTTCAGGTTAAGGGACAAAACCTGAACCTCGTCCCACGAGGCCCTTTATTTTCTTTCAAGACAGGAGATAATCCTAAATTCTTCTATCATTAATTTTCCTCAAATTTCTGTCAATTTCTACTAAATCTCTATTGTCAATTTCATTAATTTATTCCTTTTATCAATCATTTTATCCTTTATCAATATCTATCAACCTTTTTAACTTTGTCCAAATTCTCTTCAGGATCAGGGATAACCCTGGAAACCATCACAAATAAAATTCATATCTTAGGCCATCTTAGGTCAAGGACCTTGAATAAGTTTCTCATCCTCATCGTCGGAATCTATCCATGATTTTTGTAAATCCTTCTAAAATCCGACTCTTGGGTAGAGATTATTTCCTTTCCATCTGAGTTCTGACTCAGGTTTTGCTTTCTTTTATTTTTCTTTTAAAGGTCCGGGTTCCGACTCGGGTCTTCTCCTTTTATATATGTATTCTTATTTCCGGAGTCGCGAGTTCTGGCTCGAACTTTCTTTTGGTCCCGATGTTCACACTGGACCAATTGTTACTTCGAGACTTCGAGTTCTCAAAAACTCGATTCTCATTCATTCTTTATTTTGAAAAAATCGGGTTCCGACTCGGGTTTTCTCCTTTTTATATGTATATTCTTATTTCCAGAGTAGCGAGTTTCGACTCAGACTTCCTTTTGGTCTCGATGTTCGCATTGGACCAATTGTTATGTCGAGAATTCGAGTTCTCAAATTTGGTTCTCATTCTTTCCTTTTATTTTGAAAAAAACTAGGTTCCGACTCGGGTCCTCTCCTTTTATATATGTATTCTTATTTCCGGAGTCGCGAGTTTCGACTCGGACTTCCTTTTGGTCCCGATGTTTGCATTGGACCAATTGTTATGTCGAGACTTTGAGTTCTCAAAAACTCAATTCTCATTCATTCTTTATTTTGAAAAAATCGGGTTTCGACTCGGGTTTTCTCCTTTTTATATGTATATTCTTATTTCTGGAGTCGCGAGTTCCGACTCGGACTTCCTTTTGGTCCCGATATTCGCATTGGACCAATTGTTACGTCGAGAATTCGAGTTCTCAAATTTGGTTCTCATTCATTCCTTTTATTTAAAAAAAAACTGGGTTCTGACTCGGGTCTTCTCCTTTTATATATGTATTCTTATTTCCGAAGTCGCAAATTCCGACTTGAACTTTCTTTTGGTCCCGATGTTCGCATTGGACCAATTGTTACGTCGAGAATTCTAGTTCTTAAACTCGATTCTCATTCATTTTTTATTCTAAAAAACTGGGTTCTGACTCGGATTTTCCCCCTTTTATATATTTTCATTTTCTATTTCTGAAGCTCCGGGTCCCGACTCAGACTTCCTTTTAGATCCAATGCTCATGTTGGAACCAACTGCTGCGTCGAGAATTCGGGTTCTCAAACTCGATTCTCATTTCATTTCTTTTATTTTGAAAAGCCGGGTTCCGACTCAGATTTTCGCTTTTTGTATATTTTTATCTTTGGGTTCTCAAGTCCTGACTCATATTTCCCCTGTTGATCCAGTGCTCGTATTGGACCAATATTCTCATTCTCTCCTTTTCAGGTTAAGGGACAAACCTGAACTTCCCCTTCAGGATAAGGGATAATCCTAAAACACTTACAATTATTCTCGCTCAATTCTCAAGTATCTTAGAACGTCGGTCTCTCTTTCAAATCTCCGTTGAAAGACCCAGTGCTCGTACTGGTGTGCACTTTCGAAAACCCAGTGCTCCTACTGGTGTGCATTTTTGAAACCCAGTGCTCGTGCTGATGTGCATTTTGAAATCCAGTGCTGGTGTACATTTTCGAAAACCCAGTGCTCGTGCTGTTGAGAAACTCTGTTTTGATGTCACATAATATGATACACTGTCGTATTTGATTTTATATGATATGATAATATGTCTTCTTGAAAAATGTTATATTATGACTGAATATGTTTTGCCATAAATGTAACGAGTATTTGATGCAAGGATATCTCACCCAAAAAGGATGGAGACTTCCTGTTCAAGTACAACTAGTGCAATCATACTCCTTGAAGAAAAAGCTTGATGAGCCATGCATTCCTAAAGATCAACTGAAGAGATCGGCTACCTCAAGATGAAGATTTTTTTCTTCTTTAGAGTCATATGTAACAGAACCTTCAGGAACATGCATATTGCATATTACATACTCATTCATAAAAACTATATCATAAAAGTATACGATAGTTTCAAAAAGCTCCTTTTTGAAAACTAATAATTGTACCTTCTTACAACCCTTTATGAAAAAGGTATTTTGACATGATTTCAAAATGTAATAATTGTACCTTACATCATATACAAGACAACATGAAAAGAAATATAGGAAAAAGACAAAACATGAAATCGGCCACATAAAGAAAAACAAATATAATATGTTTTGAAAAGACTCTATTTACCTTCTTTAAAGAAACAATTTCAAATGTAGGAAAAAGACAAAACATGAAATCAGCTACATAAAGAAAAACAAATATAATATGTTTTTGAAAAGACTCTAGTTACCTTCTTTAAAGAAATGATTTCAAATATGGGTAAAAGACAAAACATGAAAATCGGCTACACAAAGAAAACAAATATAATAAAGGTTTTGAAAAGACTCTAGTTACCTTTTTACAAACCCATAGAATGTCGACTTACTTGAAGTCGTCATTCTCTTTGTATAGCATTAAATACCTCCTGTAAGAAATCCTTGTTAAATATCCTTCTCAAGAATGTCGACTTTCTTGTAGTCCTCATTCTCTCTGAAGACTTTGAAAAACACAACATAAAGAAAACACTTGACATGACTATGTACAAATAAATATCTCAAAGCACTCATTGTACTTACACTCATTTAAAGTAAAGAAGTACTTATGTACCTCAAATCATTAATTAGGATAAAGACAAAACTACAATCCAATGTTCAATGTACTAGTAGACTTTTTACATAAAATATGTATTACCTAAAATATTACAACGACTAGTGTACCCTATATTTTACTTTTATGGAAAAAGGCTTTCTCGAATTTCTCTAAAGATGTTTTTGAAATGACATAACATTTCACATCTCAAAAAGGCTAGGATTTCAAAAAGTAACGACTACTTTTTTAAAGCTATATAAACACACTCAAATAAACTATTCAACATGGAATGGATTGGACATGTGAGCTTACAACGAGAAAAATTCTTATTCGATATTTGAAAAGAGAGCCTTGAAAAAGAAAGAGAAAAAGAAAAGAAAGAAAAGAGAAAAAGTCAAGTATAGCTCTTTGACAAAGAGTATCCTCTGAGTGACAAACAGAACATTCTGAGAATCCTTCATTCGTGCATTCATATCATTCTGAAGGTTCTATAGGAAGTATTGTAACTCTGTTATTCACTGTTTTCCTTCTTTGTTGAAAGAAGTAGACCTCTGTGAAAGAGGGTGTTGCCCTTCTCTGTTGAGAGAAGAAGACCTTTGTGAAAGAGGGTGTTGTCCTTCTCTGTTGAGAGAAGAAGACCTCTGTGGAAGAGGGTGTGACCATTCTCTGTTGAGAGAAGAAGACCTCTGAGGAAGAGGGTGTTGTACTATTTATCCGGTGACTCAGATGTTATAGTGGAAAGCTTAAGTGGTTTGCTTGGGGACTGGATGTAGGTCTGGGTATTGACCGAACCAGTATAAATTCTGTGTTTTATGTGTTGTGCCTTATTGCCTGATTATTTTATTTTATCGATCTTTATCGTATTTCACTATTCACCCCCCCTTTAGTGGAATTTCACGTGCTAGTGTGCATTTTCGAAAACCCAGTGCTCGTGCTGGTGTGTATTTTCGAAACCCAACGCTCGTACTGGGGCATTTTTTGAAATCCAGTGCTGGTGTGTTTTCCAAAAACCAGTGCTCGTACTGGTATGCACTTTTGAAAACCCAGTGCTCATACTGGTGTGCATTTTCGAAAACCCAGTGCTCGTACTGGTGTGCACTTTCGAAAACCTAGTGCTCGTACTGGTATGCATTTTTTTTTTAAACCTAGCACTCGTACTGGTGTATTTTCAAAAATCCAGTACTCATACCGGTACATCTTCAAATCTAGCGCTCGTGCTAGTGTCTGGCTGACTGATCAGTTACCCCCCCCCCCCCAGGTTCAGTCTTAGTACTAACCGTTCATCACATTCAAGCTCTAAATTCTCAATTTCAACCTTCAGGTTATCATTTTATCAAAAATCAATCTTTTTCTCTTGCGAAGGACCCTCTTCAGGGAGAGTTTGAGAGAGCTCGTTCCTTTCGCATGCAACCATCTTTCGTTTGCAGGAACCTTCTTCCAGGGAGAGTTTGAAGGGACTCATTTTCTTTGTGAACAGTTTGCAAAACAACAACCAACTTTACACAAAAGAACCTTTTTTCCATGGAGAGCTTAGACATAAGCTCGTTTCTTTTGTGGCCCCCATTTTTCTAATCTTTGGCCAACCCCTTCACAGAGGACCCACTTCTAGGAAGAGTGTGATGGACTCGTTCCTCTGTGATACTTTCTCAACTTTGTTTTTCGGCCGCCTTTCCATAAGAGAAGCCTAGAGATAGAGAGTTTTGACGAAAACTTAATTTCTCTTTGAAAGTTTTGTTTTGCAAACACCTCCTCTTTGGGGAAGAGAGGAGTATTTTCAACTTTCCATTCAGGTAAGGGCTAAGCCTGAGTCTCTCTTTTTGGGGAAAAAGAGAGGAGAATTTTGTCATGGACGTGTCGATCGGATGTCAAGCAATTACATTTATCAAGGATTTCTAGAATATTTTGCCAATTTGCTATCAAAAGTTATTGTTGATCTCAAAGTTTTCATCAAATAAAAGAATTACCTCAAACTATCTTTAATATTATTTCCAAAAGAGCAAAACTTTTGCGAAATAAGAACTGAATTCAAGCTTTTTTCTGTTGGTCAACCAAGAGAACGAAGAAAAATCTTCGATATGACCGGCGAAGAAAAATTCAATGATGTTGAAAAGCCATAAGCGAATTGATATTGATCATAGCCATAGCACATTCTTAAAGGTCATTCTTTTGGCAGTAAGACAGTGGAAATATCCTAGGTGATAAAAAAGAACATACCCAATCCACATCTCCTCAATCATTTGAGCTGTAATCAAATATCCGCAAAAGGGATCTCTCAATTGTCGTCAAGATAAAGACGAAATATGCGAGCTAGATCCCCGGGGCCAAAGAAGATTTAGATCATCTCCGAGATGAAGGGGTTTGTGATGGATCTTTCTAGGGAACGTTCAGAGTACCGTCAAGATAAAGACGACTGCGATGAGCCTCCCGACAAACCCTAAAAGATATTTGATTTCTGCTATCTAGAGATTTTGACCAATGAACCAATATCATCAGCCTAATTTCTGAAAAAGAAAAGAAGGATCGAAGCATCTCCAAGATGAAGGAGTTTGTGACGTACCCTTCCCCGAAAAGAGAGAAAAGTCAGGACATCTCCAAAATGAAAGATGATGTAAAAGCCCAAGAAAGTTCCATGACTCAAAAGAGTGCAAACCGATCATCATGGGAAAAGCACCCAGGATATCAAACTGCCCAAAACTGTCAGGAATCATCTTTATTTATGTGAAGTTCTTCTATCAATATCTTTTCACTCAATTGCTTTTATGAAGCTAAGAATATTTCCTCTCTTTTCATATCAAGGAAATTGATGTCTTCCTCGAAGAAACTCAACAACAACAAATTTGAGTTTGACTCTTGATTCTACAGAGTTAGCCCAATTGGAGTTAATACTTTAGGTAGAAAGAGGTGATATTTTCACAAATATATGCACAATTCAATCACTCTGAATCAACTACAATTTTTGGCATCTCATTGGCAATATTTTCTAGTTATCCTAACATGAAGTAAGAACTTGATGTTCGTTTGACGTATCCTGACGTCATTCCTCTTTAGGAGTGAAAAGTCCTTTCCTTTCGTCTGATTTGAGCATTCTCGGATCTGCACACTTCCCTGTGTTCCCCATTGTCCTGCCATAGACAATCTCCGCTCAGGATAAGGGTTAAACCTGAACTTTCTGCAAAAGGTCTGTTATTGTCAAAAGCTATTTTCAGTCTCAGCAATGATGCGCCCAAGAACAACCCCTTTTCAAGCTTTAGGGACCCCCATTTTTATCCTTTTGAAAACCCCTTTTGAACTCATTGTGCGAAGTCTAGAGGTTCCATCACAGTTTTTCTTGCTCTTCGAGGATTCTGTATCCATTCAGATTAAGGATTAAACCTGTTACCCCGCTTCTCGAGGTATCACCCAAACCTTCTGCGAGAGGTCGTCTGTTTTTAGAAAGTTGATTTAGTCTCAACAATAAGACGCCCCAGATCATCCCCTTTTCAAGCTTTAGAGAATCCCTTTTTTTTTTCTCTTCTCGCAAACTCCTTTCGGATTTGTTCGTCCAAATTCTGATGGTCCCATCATGGACTCTTCACCCGAGGATTCCGCATAGTCACCCCTTTCAGGTTAAGGGTTAAGCCTGAACGTCGCTCTGCGAGGTATCCTTCTATTCAGATTAAGGTTAAACCTGAATCTTGTTTCGATTAGATATCCTTTCTAGTCCCACCGCAGTTTCTTCATCCAAGGATTCCGTATGATTCCCCCACTCAGATCAAGGGTTAAACCTGAATCTCGCTTTAGCGATCCACTTCATTGTCCCATCACGGCTTCCTCATTCGAGGATTCTGTATGGTCATTCCCTTCAGGTTAAGGGTTAAGCCTGAACCTCGTTCTACGAGATATTTTCCTTTCAGGATTGGGTTAAACCTGAGCCTGCCAGCATATTGGGCAGAAATGATTGCTTCTGTCAAGAGAATGGGACCAGCAGGCAGAATAACATCACTCCCTCAAGCATTCAGTTAGAATCAAAGCCCCAAAGGAAGCCAAAGCACGACGGTTGGGGATACGATCGTGAATTTACCCCCTTAGAGCAATCACTTGAGGAAGTTCTTGAGTATATGACAACAAAGGAGATGGTTAAACTTCCCAAGGTAACAGATCCACCTGTGACTATGGGAAGGTTCAAGGATCAGTTCTGCAAATTCCATCGGGCGATGGGTCATGACACCGAACACTGCTTTGTTTTTAAAAACATCGTCCAAGACTGCATTGATAAAAAGCTGCTGGTGGAAGATCAAGAAGAAGAGTAGCTACTCGTCCTGGCCTAGCTTCCCGAACCATGCCAATGTTTTTCTGCCTTCTTTCTTTTCAGTCACCTAATAGGGACAACTCAGTCCCAGTCTTTTGTGACCTTTGGTCAACAAACTTGTAAATATTTCAGTCGTTGTTATCAATATTTCCTATCAATGAAATGTCAATTTTCTTCGTATCTGTTGATATCAAATACTTCTATCCTTCGCCACGATGGGGCATTTATTTTGGAAAAATTTGTATTTCTCCTATTTTTTTTAAAAATAAGGGACAATCCCAAAACATCATCATGAGAGAAATGATATTACCTATGAGGATTTTTCAAAATCATAAAATCTCGAAAAATTCTGCAAAAGTCTTTATGTTCAAAAATTTTGGTCTAATCTTTTTCAAAATAAACTATCACGTTGGTTTTCCTTTTCCAAAATGGGTTTTAAACCATTATCTTCAAAATCAACCCTCATGATGATCTCTCATGATGATTCCCCTTTTAAGAATCAGCTCTCGCGCTAATCATTCTTCTCGTGGTTGATTTTCTTTTCAAAATAATTTCTAATTCATCTTTTAGACATTCTCCTTTCAATTCAAAGATCCCACATGCAGGCAGGATCAAATAAATTTTCTTTTCTTGTCTCAATTTTTATCAATTTTCATTAATCTTTTGTCAATCTTGTCAAATTTTCACCTTTTACTAATTTTCATCAATTTTATTGATTTTTCATCATTTTTTGGAAAATTCTATTTTTTACCCTTTCAGGTTAAGGGATAAACCTGATGCCTCTTTCCCATGAGGTATTTTCTTTTTCCTTCTTATTCCGCCTCAGGTTAAGGGATAAACCTGACCCTCGTTGTCCGAGGTGTTCCCATTCAGGATAAGGGATAATCCTGAGACCTCTCGTAGGGGCAATAATGTTACCTATGAGAATTCTTTTTGCAAATACAAGTTTCATCAAATTGATTTTCTAAATTTATATTAATTTTCTTAAATTTTATTCTTTCCCCTTTCAGGTTAAGGGATAAACCTGAACCTCGACATTCGAGGAACTTTTTTCTCAAGATAAGTGATAATTCTGAGATCGCTTATAGGAGCAACAAATGCTACTTGTGAGAATTCTTTTATAAAGTAAATAAATTTCCTCAAAATTTTCTCTGTTTTTTATCAATATTTCATCAAATTCTATTTCCTTCTATCTGCTTAAATTTTATTCTTTTTCCCGTTCAGGATAAGGTGTTAAATCCTGAAAAGTGGACCACAAACAACTAACTGTGCGGTCCATCTAAATCCTAGATCATAAATCATAAATCATAAATCATAAATCTTGTCATATTCCTTCTAAATTCAAGTCTCAAGTATATCCTCAAAAATCTCCCTCCTCCCTTTCAGGTCGAGGGACAAAACTGAACCTCGACATTCGAGGTATTCTTTCTCAGGATAAGGGATAATCCTGAAATCACTCATAGGAGCGACAATGCTGCTTGTGAGAATTCTTTTTACAAAATAAATCAATTTCTTCAAAATTTTCTCCATTCTTATCAATATTTCACCAAATTCTATTTCCTTCTATCTGCCTAAATTCTATTCTTTCTTTTCCCCGTTCAGGATAAAGGTTTGATCTTGAAAATTGGACCGCACACAGCTAATTGTGCTGATCCATCTAAATCATAAATCATAAATCATAAATCTTGTCATATCCCTTCCAAAATCAAGTCTCAGGTTATCTCTTCACAATATATTCTTTTCCCTTTCAGGTTAAGGGATAAACCTGAATCATTGTATATTATATTCTAAATTCTTATCAAATATCTATCAATTTCATCAAAAGTCTTTTATTATCAAGCCTTCGGGTTACAATTTCATCAATGTCTATCCCTTTCAAGCCTTCGGGTTACAAGTTCAGCAAAATCTATCATTTTCAAGCCTTCGGGTTACAATTTCATCAAAATCTATCATTTTCAAGCCTTCGGGTTACAATTTCATCAAATATTCATCATTTTCATGCCTTCGGGTCACAACTCTATCAATGACAAATCATTCTTACCATTCCACAAAAATTCTGCTTTCGAGCCGGTCGGTCAATCAAATCCTGCTTTCGAGCTGGTCGGTCAATAAAATCCTGCTTTCGAGCTGGTCGGGCAAACAAATCCTGCTTTCGAGCTGGTACTTCCAAAAATCCTGCTTTCGAGCTGGTCGATCAATCAAAATCTTGCTTTCGAGATGGTACTTCCAAAAATCCTGCTTTCGAGTTGGTCGGTCAATCAAATCCTGCTTTCAAGCTGGTGAGTCAAAAAAATCCTGCTTTTGAGCTGGTCGATCAATCAAAATTTTGCTTTTAGCTGGTCGGGCAAACAAATCCTGCTTTCGAGCTGTTCGATCAATCAAAATCCTACTTTCGAGCTGGTACTTCCAAAAATCTTGCTTTTGAGCTGGTCGGTCAATCAAATCAAGCTTTCGAGCTGGTCGGTCAAACAAATCCTACTTTCGAGCTGATCGGTCAAACAAATCCTGCTTTCGAGCTGGTCGGTCAATCAAAATCCTGCTTTCGAGCTGGTACTTCCTAAAATCCTGCTTTCGAGCTGTGCGGTCAAAACAAAAATCTAAATATTCCTTCCCAAGTTCAACTCAAGGTTTCGTCAAAATCTATATTGAGTGATTATTTCACACAGAATTCATGAAAACTTTGCCAATTTGCTAAAAAAATTTGTTAATTCCAATATTCTTACTGCACAAAAGAATCACCTCTATTTACCTCTAGTATTTCTTTGCAAAAAGGTGAAACTTTTTACGAAGAAAGGGATAAAATTCAAGTCTTTTCCCTGTTGATCAACCAAAAGGATGAAATAAATATCCTCGGTATGATTAGCAAAAGAAATATTCAATGATGTTGAAAAGCCAGAAGCAAATTAATATTGATCATGGCTATGACACATGTTTAAAGATGATTATCTGACAATCAGGCAGTGGAAATATCTTGAGCTATAAAAGAATCCACTCATATCTCCTTATCCATTCAAGCTGCAATCAAATATCCACAAAAAGGATCTCTCAATTGTCGTCAAGATGAAGACAAATATGTGAGTTAGATCCCCGGGGCCAAAGAAGATTTGGATCATCTCCGAGATGAAGGAGTTTTGTGACAGATCCTTCGAGGGAAAGTTCAGATCATTGTCGAGATGAAGGCGAGTGCGATGAACCTACCGACAAACCCTAAAAGATATTTGATTCCTGCTATCATCTAAAGACCCTTTTTGAGCCAATATCATCAATATAATCCCTGAGATAAAAGAAGGATCAGAACATCTCCGAGATGAAGGAGTTTGTGACGTACCCTTCCCCGAAAAAAAAAGAGAGAGAAAAGTCAGGACATCTTCAAAATAAATAAAGATGTAAAAGCCCGAAAAGCCCAATGACTCAAAAAAAGTGCAAGAAGATCATCATGGGAAAACACCCAGATATCAAACTGCCAAAATTTCCAGAAATCATCTTTTTCTTATGCAATTTTTTTTTATCAATATCTCTTCACTACTTGCTTTTATGAAATTAAGAATATTTCTTCTATCTCATATCAAGGAAATGAATAGCTTCCTTGAAGAAAGTCATCAATGCTAAAATTTTGAATTTGACTCTTAAGACCGAGAAGTTAACCTTGTTGGAAGGAATACTCTAGGTAAAAGAGGGAATATCTTTTGCACATACGTGCACATTTTCAAGCATTTGAGTCAACTACAATTTTACCTTACTGGGAAAATTTTCTAGATATTCCAAGAATGAAATAAATATTCAATATCCATTTTGGTGCAACCTAGCATTGTTTATATCTTCTAGAACAGTTACCCCATTCAGTTGAAGTATCTCTCACAGCGGATCAAACCTATTATTCAGACCTATTTGAATCAATTTTAGATTTATTTTACAGCAAACCAAATTTACTTTGGTAACAGATCAAATCCGTTGTTACAATTAGACATACTATGGCAATTAAATCCAATGGGGTCAATCGATCAACATATTGCGATTGAGCCAGTAAATTAGTTCAAACAAAAAAGGCTAATGTTATGTTTATGAATGCAAGAATTGATATAATAAAGATGATGAACATGGATGATATGAAAATAACATGAATCAATGCCTATGAATCAGATGAGTGTAAGTGAGGAGCGATGTGAAAATCAAAATGAATGTATTACCTTTTTTTGCAGGTTGTATGAACTAGAATTCGAGGATCTAGAGACTGACACAAGGACAAATACGAAATCCAGATGAACCATTTGATTGAGCTTTTGAACAGATAACTTCAAAATATAGTCAATGCTCTCTTGAAGCTCAAGCAGGACAGACATCAGAATCAGGACCATCTGATTACCGACTTAGATTCCAGCCATGTGTGGCTTGAATCTGCGGGTTCTAAAACCCATGCTAGTAAAATAAGCTAGCAGAAGATTTCTGAACTGATAGATAAACAAATTTCTCTAATGATAGACAAACCCGATTCAGCAAGCTCGATAACAACATGATATGCAAATATGAATATAACTGATTCTAAAAAAAAAAATTAAGACAGATGTTCAACCTCTGCAGTTGTTGGGACAAACACTAATGAAAACATGGTAATTCAGGCTTCAAACTTTAGCCTACTGTTGATTAGACGTTGATGCTGAACATATTAAACTGACACAAGAAATATATTGCTAAAGAAACATGAAGCAGAGACATCTTACAGGGCATAACCCCCAATCGTGGTGCTACTAACCTTTAGGCCACACAACGATCAATGTCATTAGGAAAAACGAAATGCCCTTGAGTGATGCTTACCTTGTCCAGTACAAATGTCCATGCCGATCCTTCTCTTTTTTGATGAAATAACAATGCCTGGCGTGCCAGTACTATCGATTAGGGAATCTAATCATCTTCTTACCATAGGAGCTGGAGTTACAAAACCTCTGGTTCCTGGGTATCACTTCCCTCATTCTAATAGAGTTTCCGATTGAGGAAGTGCCAAAACTTTTTAACAATAGGGTGAGCTTTTCTGACATTTCACGGCAAGATCAGATGTTAATATGCCAATCAAAGACTTTCTGGCAATCCATCCAGGATCTCCAATGAACGAGGGAGGCGTTCACATCAATTCAAATGGGGGTCTTCATAGTGAGTCTGGATCTGATCTCAGATCCTTTGCTGGGAGAGATTCAACTAACAACTGAGGGGTAAGTTCAACACAGTCATTGACCAGGATAATTTGAATAGAGAGTCCAGGATAAGAAAACCCGATCAATAATAAAAGATGTGAAAAGGAGAGCATGGATGAAAAATGCTGAGGATGATGCGAAACAGGAAATAATAAAAGAGAAATCAAAGGTAATTCAAACAAAACAGGGGACCGACTGTAAGGTGAAACGAGGGAATGAAAATAGGGAATCAGAACAACTCCTAAACAGGGAGTAGGGCGTAATTCAAAACAAGAATTACACAGAAATTTAAACAAATTAAGATAGAACACCAAACAGAAATTGAAAATAACTCAAGCAACAAAACAAAACAACAAAACAAAAAAAGGAAACGAATGTAAACCAGAGATTAAGGCATGGACTCAAACCAGAATAGACAGGAAATTGGAGGAATTCAAATAAAATAAGACTGTCTATAGACTGGAATTGTAAAAAAAAAAAAAAAAACATGTTGGAATCACTTGATTCCTATAGCTGTAGCACTTGGTGGGTCGGTACTGCGATAAGCAGACCGACACCATCAATGGCAGCCCCACAACAGGTAAACAAAGGGGAAAATCAGAAAAGGGAGAAGAAAACTTACCCGATTTGGAGAGGTTCTGAAGAAAGGGGGGAAGGAGACTTCTTCTGTTGGTCTTTGAGAGGAAGACTTCAGAGGAAAGGGAGGGATTGGAGAAGAAGAGAAGCGTGGATGAAAATGGCGATGAGATGGATGATGGTGGCTGCCATTATCGACCCCCTGAGGGTCGATTTTATAAGAGGTGGCCGTTAGGCCCCTCTCAGATCGGGTCCCCTATTTTATAAAATTTTCTAAAAAGAAGGTTTTAACAAAAGTTTTTTCTAAAAAGTGTTTGTTACAAACTTGATTTTTCAAAAAGGGTGCTTTTTAAAAGGCCATTTGTGTTTTCTTTTTCTATTTTCTTATTTTTTGTTTTTTCCTTGACATTTTTTATATTTTTTGTATTTTTGAAGACAAAAACTCTAAAAACTAAGGAATTAACACTAATTTTGCAAAATTTTAAAATATTTACAAAAGAAGGGTTTTTCTGAAAAATCAGGGTTATCTTGGGGAAATTTCTTCAGAAAATTGGTTTGGATCCAGGTTTTGAGAAAATGTTCGAGTTTTAAAACTTGAATCGAGAAATACAACATGATGGATCCAAAACGGATGTCGGATGGACTGTCCGAGCTATTTAAAAACTATTTTTGGTATTTTCTGTAATTTTAATTTAAAAGTTGGACAATGAGACTCAGATTTGGATCTTGACAATGGATCCTGATCCGAAATCAAGTCAGACATATAAAATAACTTTAATTTCAGTAAAACTTGAGAAATGAACTGGAATTCAGATTTAAAAGTGACTCAATTGCTCAGAAAATGAAATCAGGGGCAAAAAGAGAATATTTAAAAGATTTTGAAAATTTTGGGGTGTTCACAGATGCCCCTCTTTGCTACTAAGCCGGTAAAAAGCCGAGCTTAGTGGCAAAGATAACACTCCAAATTTTGAAAATGTCCCAGTCAGCAGATCTGAACTGGGTGTGGAAGAATTTATTTGAAAGACATGGCTTTTCGGGCTTAAAACCTTATCATGAATGGCTTGGGGAAGACGAAATCCTCAAAAATGATATGACTGAATAATAGAAATGAGGAAATCGTGATGGGACTTTGGGCAAAGATCCCAAAATGATAAAAGATAAGAATTTTGATAAAGTCTCATGGGTGAGACATGATCAACTTTCTGGAATGACTCAGGTTTAGCCCTTAACCTGGATGGGACGAAGATATCTCAAGATAACCTGAATGGGGAAAGGAATATAAGCGGACCTTGATGGGACATTTTTGGAAAAGAAGATGATGCTCAAGTAGGATCCTGTCCTGGAGGGATATACAAAGCATGGATTCCTCGATGGAAAGAACCATGATGGGACTGAAAGAAAACACCTTGTCGAAAAATGAGGAATCTCGTCGAAACGAGACTCAGGTTTAACCCAAACCTGAAAAAGGAAGATACCTCGAGGCACGAGGTTCAGCCTTAACCCTTAACCTGAAGGGGATGACCAAATGGAATCCTTAAATGAAGAAACCATAATGGGACCTTTAGAGTTTTGGACGAACATATCCGAAAGGGGTTTTGCGAAAGGAGGAAGATGGAGTTCCCTAAAGCCTGGAAAATGGATGATCTTGGGCGTCTCATTGATGAGACTAAATCAACTTTTGAAATCGATGACCTCTCGCAGAAATTACAGGTTTGACCTTTAACCTGAGTGGGTACGACCATACGGATTTCTCGAATGAAGAAACCATGATGGGACAGGAGAGATACTTCAACTGAATGAGGCGACTCTTCTGGAAGATATAAACAACGCTAGGTCGCATAAAAATGGATATTGAATATTTATTTCATTCTTGGAATATCTACAAAATTTTGCCAATAAGATAAAATTATAGTTGATTCAAACGCTTGAAAATGTGCACGTATGTGCGAAAGACATCCCCTCTTCATTAATAGTTACCCTTTTTTGGATCATCAATGCAGTTTCATTGGGTATTAAGCACAAAGTAGGTATATGATTGTCTCATTACTTGCCTCTCTAAAATCAATGTGATATGTGCAATTTCTCTTCTATTTTCATATTAACCAAGTGTTTTGCAGGAATCATGCAGAAAATGTCATTTTTCTTTTTTAGGAGTTTTAAATTGTAATAATCAGATATAATGAGAATTCTTTATATTTCTAGTCTTAGATTAGAACGTATGAGCATGTAAATCTCATAAAACCATGTGTTTCATCTCATTTTTATCCTTTATTTCAAAATTTCACAAATGGTGAAACACGAATGACACGTGCACCATTTTATAAAAGGTGATTAATCCTAAGTCGATGATTTACATCAATGGCCACAGTCAAGATGTAAACAAAACTTAGGATTTTCATCTTTTATGGAATAACACTGGATCTACACTGGATCTTTTTCAAAAAACCATCATATTTTTTATATTTTCTTCTTTTATCAGAGTTTAACTTAAAATTCACTCAAAATATATATCAATGGCCATAGTCAGGATATATTGAGAGTTATATTCATTTTAAACTCTATAAAAGCACCAAAATATGTTTCATTCTTCACCTGAATTTAAAAATAGATTATTGTATAATACATTCAATGACCATAGTCAGGAATGTATTATATCCTCAATCTTATTTTAATTCACTTAAAGAATGAAATAAGATTTTCAAATCCAATTTCAAAAATCTTTAAATTCATTCATCATTTAGGATAGAACTGCATCATATTTTCAAAGTTCTTTTTCAAAATCCAAGTGGTCTTGAATATCTTTTTCTTTAATTTCTATTTCAAATCATCAATTCTATCTCATTTTTGAAGTCCGATTTCAAAGTCCAATTTTGACTTTGAAATTTCAAAATTTATTTTATATTCAAAACTCCAATCAAATTTAAAGTTCAATTTAAAATTCTTGATCCATCTTCTTATTCAAAATTCAAATTCGAAGTCCAAATTGACTTTGAAATTCATTTGTATATTCAAAATTCAATTTATAAATTTCAAATCAAATTTCAAAGTTCCATTCAACTTTGGAATTCTAAATTCATTTTCAAGATTCAAATTCAAAATTCGAAATTCAATTCAATATCTCAAAATTCAATTTCAAAGTTCAATTTAAACTTTGAAATCTTTTAAATTTGAAAACTTCAGAAATCCCATTCTAAAATTAGAATCCAACTCCATTTAGGATCCAGAATCCAATTCCACTTTGGATCTCAGACTTCAGATCCAATTCCATTTTAGGATCCAGAATCCAATTCCACTTTGGATCTCAGACTTCAGATCTGAAACCCATTTTAGGATCCAGAATTCAACCTCATTTTGGATCTCAGACTTCAGATCCAATTCCATTTAGGATTCCTAGAAATCAACTTCATTTTTTGGATCTTAGACTTCAGATCCGATCCCATTTAGGATCCAGAATTCAACTTTACTTTGGATCTCAGACCCCAGATCCAAAATTCCATTCCAGATTTCAAAATCCAAAGTTTATCTTGAGTCCCAAGTTCCAAAAATCAATTCCATTCTTCACATCCCATTTAGATTTCTTAAATCCAAGTCTATTCAAACTCAATTTGGATTTCTCAAATCCCATCCTAATCTGAAATTCCATTCCACTTCAAATTTCATCTTCTCTCCTAAATTCAAGCTCGAAATTCAAATTCAAAGTCCATTTCTGACTTTGAAATTTCCTTTCTTTTTCTTTTCTCTCAAATTCAAAGTCATTCTTTTTCAAATCAAGACTTATTTTCCCAACTGTGATTATTTCAAAGACTTGGAACTTCAAAGTTCTAAGTTAGATTCAACCATTCCTTCATTCTATTATCAAGTTCATCTTAGAAAACTTAGAAATTTTCAAAACATTTTCTCAAAAGAGCATACATCCTTGCATTGCACAAGCATGATTCTTTGTGCATTTAGACTTAGGATAAACTTCTAGATAATATTTAGGCAAAGCAAAAGGCATAAATTCGATCCTTGGTTCGATTACCCCTAGTAAAGGCGCAAGGAACGGTCGAACCTCGTACCGACAAGCGAATCCCGTCTCTCCATTTTCCCGCAATATATTTCAAAATAGAGGCGAGTAATTTTCTTAAATATTTTTCAAATAAAGGTCAAGTGAGACCCCGCAAAAGAGTTCCTCTTCTCTCTTCTTTTCTTTTCTCTTCTCTCTTCTTTTCTGTCTTTTCATTTCTCCCCTCAAAAAGGAGAAATAGAGGTCAGAAAGGAAAAAGAGAAGGAAGAGAGAGAAACCACAAGAGAGAAAAAATTTTGCGATGATCACAGGCTGCCTAAACCAAAAGCTTTCCGTAGCCTATTCACGGAGTCACAAGCTATAAGATAAGATCATACAAAACCATTGAGAATCCACGAACCTAATTTCAAGTTTAGATATTAAAGTCAATGCTTTCATCTGTGGGTTTTAACGCCACATTTTGAGAGCAATAAAATGACATCGATCATTGAAAAGGAAAAATTTCATTCCCAGTTCAGGATCAAGTTAAGCATGGATCCATCACTGCTACACATTAGTTTCATCATTTAAGAGCAGAGTATGGAATTCCAACATATCCCAGCAGTCCTGAATTGTCGAATTGCCGGTAGTAGTGCATAGAGATGCTTGTTTGCAGAAACAAATTTTCCTCTTATTCTCGTTAGACATTGAAGTTAACAGGTTCCAGAATCAACATCAAAAGGAGCGATGGGGTTCCAGAATCAACATCGGGGGTGGCATATCAATGATAACCTTCGCTTTGGCTGGGTCAACTTCAATTCCCTTTTTACTGATCAGAAAACCCAACAATTTGCCTGATTCGACTCCAAAAACACACTTTTGAGGGTTAAGCCTTAACTTATAAAGAATGAGTCGCTTAAAGACTTGATCAAGGGCTTCGAGGTGATCTTCTTCCTCTTTAGATTTCACGAGGATATCATCAACATACGCATCCATGATTTTGCGCATCTGATCATGAAAGATAACGACCATTGCCCATTGATATGTTGCTCCAGCATTCTTGAGCCCAAAAAGGCATAACTGTATAGCAGAAAGTGCCCCAAGGCGTAGTAAAGGAAGTTTTTGATTGGTCGCGGGCGGCCAACTTAATCTGATTATAGCCGGAATATCCATCCATGAAAGAGAACATGGCGTGTCCTGCCGTGCTGTCGACTAGAAGATCGATGCTTGGAAGTGGATAGTCGTCCTTCGGAGTTGCCTTATTGAGGTCTCTGAAGTCTATGCAAATCCTCACTTTGCCACTTTTCTTTGGAACAATGACCATATTGGATAACCAATCTGGGTAGTCAATAGTTCAAATGAATCATGCTTTGAGCAGATCTTCAAGTCCTTCTTTGACTTGTTGTTCTATTCTGGGATCCATTTTTCTCAGCTTCTGCTTAACTGGCTTAGCATCTGGCTTCAAAACGAGACGGTGTTCTACCAATTTGGGGTCTAAGCCCAACATATCTTCATACGTCCATGCAAATACTTCTTCATGTTGCTTGAGAAACTTAGTGAGCCTTTCCTTCTCTTTCGGGCTCAGACTGGTTCCGATCTGGAGAATTTTGGGATTGTCCTCTGAACCGATATTGACGTCTTCAGTTGGATCTTGTACTAGAGGAGATGGTTCGCCCTGCTTCTGAACTAAGGCGAACTCTGGTAATTCCTGAAGAGACCGATCATATTCTGCATAATCATCTGACTGCTTTGCAACCTTGCCTTCTTCGGTGCTTGCTTTGATTCGATGAATTGCTGCCGACTTCTGGAAAGCCTTTGGATTGAGAATGAGCTTCTTGATTGCTCAGGAAGACATTCTGAAATTTTGGATAAGAAATTGGATTCAGGAAAACTCGTTCATCATACGATAAACAATCATTTGAAAAGAATCATGCATAAAATGACATTGAATTATAAAATGAAGAGATAGACGGAGAGGAGACAGATGGCATCCATATAGACAAAGGAACTTGAAATTTTATTGATTTTGAATGGATCAAGAACATTAATAAAATGAGACATTTATTAAAAAGAATGGAAAGAAAATAATGAATGGTCTTCAATGTGCCCCTTTAACAAAAACTGTCTTCTTTGGTGAGCTCCTGCCGGAGAACCCTAGTCTTGCTCTGTGGGGACGATGTTTCTGGATCACTGGCTCGATGCGACCATCTTTATTTTTGCCTAGTCATTTAAAGGGTTTATATCCATGTTTCAGAAGCAAATCAAATCCCTTTCTTGATTTCATGAATTGTGGGAACAACGGGTGATCTTTAATGGCACCGTAGTTGATTCGACCTCCAATCTTGAAGAATTTGGGACCTCTCCATCGGGTCATGGCTATAGTGTGCAGAGATAGTTCTGAGGATGTCTGGAGTATTTCCCGATTTTCTCCGAGGTTGATTTCTTCGCTCTCTCTGATGCTGGGCATATCTGCAGTGAATGATGGTTGAGGGATCATGGGCTGTGGGAGCCTTTCTTCTGGGTCTTCTCCCAGTATTGTCATAATCATTCCACCTTTTGACCATTTCACGCATTGATGCAGGGTGGAAGGCACTGCATTAGCATTATGAATCCACGTCCTTCCAAGCAGCAGATTGTAGGTGGGTGGTACATTGACCACATGAAAGAGTACTGAGTGCACCGAGTAGTTGATGAATACCTCTAGAAATATCTTGCCCTTGGCCGTTTGACCATGATTGTCAAACCCATAGATGGTGATAGGATCTGAAATGTATTCTTCATCCTTGATCCCTAATGCTTTTGCTGTCATCTCGGGACATATATTGAGGTTGCTGCTTCCATCAACTAGCACATGTGGTACCTGTAAACACCTGATATTTTCACTCACCTTCCTGATATATCCATCAATCATCACATTTCGGTTCTCCGAAACCAATGAAAGGCAAAATGGTCATTTTCTGAGATTGAACCTTGCAGAAAGTCCTAAATTCCATTCTCGAGTCTCAAAACTTCTCTATTTAAACTCAGAGACATCTTCAAATTGCAAATCCTCAAAATCTCATGCTTAACCAGAAGTCAGAATTCTCAAATTCAAATTCAGAGTGGCAATTTTGTAGGACATGTCTTTTGCATAACATCGCATGAGCATTTCATATCATTTCACTGCACAACATGTCATTCTGAGATCCAAAACTCCTGATTTTCAAAAATGTCAATCCAGATTCGAGTTTTAAATATTTCAAAATTGATTTTGGAACCCTGGGTTTTCAAAATTATCAATTCTTCCCATTTTACCCCCAGGACCCCGAATTACGAAAAGTTTTCTCAAGAAAACAATCTGGATGGTTTTGACATTTTAAAATTTCGCCAGTTGAAAAGAGGGGGACACAATTTCAAAATTTATAAGGTCTTATTTCAAACTTTTACAAAAAGGCTCCGAATTTCCCTACTCTTTTCAAAATTTCGCCCTGAAGAACCATTTTCTTCCAAGTTTTGAAATCAAGCCAAATTTTGCTTCGTGTTTTTCCAAAACTAGCCTATTATTATGACAATTCCAAAAATTACACTTGGCTTTTTATTTCAAATAAGTGATGCGGGACCCACCTCGAGGTGGTGTCACACTAAATTTTTTAAATATTTCTCTTATTTTCAAAACAGTGCCCATCCAGAAGTGGCACCGATTTATGAAACTCTTTTATTTGATTTAATTTTAACAAAATGATTAGTGGGCCCACGTAGGTGGCACCCCACTAAGACTCTTTGCCAAGAGCAACAATTTTTTTTATACACTTCAAAAAGCTTCCAAATTCAGTTGAGGTGGCACCACCTTAAAAAAAAGAGAAAAAAAAGAAAAAAAACAGAAGTTAGTTTTTTTTTCTTTATTTTATTTTCCCTTTTGTTTTACTTTTTTTTTTCAACCCCAAAGGGCGCCACCATAAAACCCTCATTCTACTTAAGTTTTGAACAAAAAAAAATATCTTTCAGAAAAGAATGTCGCCCTCTTCCAAAAAACATGGCGAATTTTCAATTTTTTTTAAAAGTTTGTTTGGAGATTTTCAAATGTTTTCGAAATGCAGTTCGGATGATTTCAAAACACCCGATTTTCCTGTAAAAAGGGTGGAAAATTCTTTAAAAAGAGAACCCCGTTGGGAGAAGGGGCCATCGGCGATCTCCGCTCTTCCCCCCCTTTTATCGTCTGCCCTTTTCTCTTCCCAGCAGAGGGGAACCTCTGTCTTTCTCCTGCTTCTTCCACCTGGGACTGGTCAAGCTCTTCAAAGAGGGCAATAGGCAACTTCTGTTATCTCTGGAATATCCCTGGAGGTCGGCTGTAGTTTTTGAAGACTCTCTTGCATTAACATTTTAAATCATCTGAAAGGATCTCGATTGGGGTCCATCCTGCATCTTAATCCTCCTTTCCCTGACAACGGAGTGCTTTCGCCATCCTTCAAGAGAACACTTGAAAGGCATTCAGAAAGGGTGTGGCTCGAGCTTTCTCATCTACCCCTGGAAGTTCAGCTCACCCTCATAGGAAGCGTCCCTTCAGCTTCTACCGAAACCAGGTAAAGATCCTCTTCATCTCTGCATTTGTGTGAATTAGGCTTCACGTTTGTGCCATTCGCAATGCAAGTCCGTTGCAGCAGTTGATGTGGCTTGCATCTTGGTTTATCCTATGCGTCAAGAATCGACGAGGCTCCTCAATGGCGTCCTTGATTCAGCTTAAAAATCATATTGTCCTAAAATCATCATTTCCCCTGAAAACTTTTTGCAGGATTCACTCCAGCATCATGAACTTTTTAAGATAACCTCTTCATTACACTTCGTGATTTTCATTCTGTTTTGTGTTCATGATTTCACAAACATTATTTTGGATTTCAGTTTTATCGATTTTTTTTTTTTAATAAACAACTTTTTCAGTTTTGAGCCGTAGTTTTACACGATTTGTTTGTTTCCTTATGTGGTTTCTGCTTAACATCAATTTCAAACTCCCTGCATGTCATGGTTCAAACGATGGTCCAGAGGGACTCATCATACAACAATAGATGCCATTAACCAAGGCATTACAATCGAATCCTTTTGCTAAAACCTTTTTTTTTTTACTTCTTTTCTTCTTCTATTTTTTTTATTTAATTCCGGTTTTATCATATACAACATCTCCACCATATCTCATTTTCATTTTACTGTATTGGGGTTAAGATCATTCGCCTATATTGAGTACCATTTCCCCACTTAATCTCAACACCTTGCATTATCAGATTTTTCCTTATTAAGTTTTGCTTCCCTGTAGTTTTAGTGTAATTTTCCATGTATTCATGCATTCGTATCTCCTTATTTACCTATTCCTAATCGTTATTTTACATCATAGAACCATTCAAGATATTATTTTCAGTGGCTGTATTATGAGGTGCTCTGTGAATTCAATTCTTGTTCTTAGTTGCAGTAGTGAGTGTATTAGGATGTATACCCAAGGGGCGTGTATTTTTTAAGTAAGCCTGTCATGGCTTTTCAACATTGTCAGTAGACATATGTATGCAGGGTGAAGCTCTTAGCATGATGGTTGATCACCGGGATCAGTTCGCAGGAACCCAACTGTAGCCTGCAATACGTTTGAGTCATACCCCTTAGTTACCTGCGTATTCCACTACACCCCTTTGTATACATTTTACTCCCTAACATTGTCTTCCTTTATATATACTTTATATTGCTTACTATCTATCCTCTGCTGCACTCATTATAAGCTTAATAAAATCTTTCTTTTTATGCCTGTGTTGTTACTGCATGTCCATCACCCTTATTGCCTTCCTACCATCAACCTCACACCATCCGCTGTACATTAGTAGTCCACTGATAGTCCACAGACACTGGCGCCTTCACATTAGCCTTACATGTTAAACATGATGTAATGTACATTAACCAAAAGGTAAGTGTATACAGCCTGTTGTATGGATCCATCCACTGTGGTCTCTTATAAATATATTACATATATGCTTCCTTGGTAATTTTCCTGTTGTGCAATATCTCTCTAATAGCTGATTATCATTTTACATGTCACCTTCCATAAGAAACAGTGGCTACTGTAAATATATCAACTTGTTGGAGGTGATGGATTGATGGAGTCACAAAAATCGACTTCTTTTGACTATGATTGAAATCTTCATTAGTCATTTCTTCCCTTCTCTAAACATCCATCTCATTATCACCTGTGCACCCTCCTCACTATGTGCACCTTGTCCATCACTCGTATATTACCATTTCCTGCACACTATGCATGTTATATAGTTACCATCTTTTCTGCTGCAGGTACCCAGGCTTGATAATCGGCTATATTCATGAAGGGATATACTCATATCCATTCATGATCCCTATGCCATCTTTTGTATGCTTTGTCACTGATATATAGGGAAGCTCCATACCCAGTTTTACTGAGAAATATGCTATAATTTGAGAATTACAGCTTTGTGAAATCACCTACAGAAACTGTATATACCCTGTATTTTCTATTTTACCCATTGTATATGAAGTTCTAATTACTATGCGTATTTTCTCATTATACGAAGATATATATATGCATATATATATGTATATACATATATATATATCTATATGTGTATATATATATACATATATACTTATATATATGTATGTATATCTTCATGTGCACTTGTTTTCATATACAAATATTCATGTAGATAGTTTTTTTTTTCTTTATAAATACATTTTCTTCATCACATGTCATTTTCATAAATTCAATCATTTAGATATAACCATGTATATCTTCGTTGTATATATTACATATACATACCCATTTCCTTGGGTATCTTGTATTAACTCTCATTTGGCAGGATAACCAGGAGGATGTTGATTCTTTACATCATATATTTTGTTTATTTCATTTATGTTGCTTTATGTCAGAAATGTAACAATTCAATTTGGAATAATATTTACCTTACTGCTTAGATTAGGATGCATCTCATGTAGTTTAATTCCTGCAATATCCTGATTATGTGCTTCATGCATTTTATTTCAAAAGCACTGTGGATGAACACGAATGGCACGTGCACCAACTCTTAGAGAGTTGATGAACTCGGTGGAGTCCATATTTACGGCCCTAGTCGGAATATGGACGAGACCCAGATCCATCATCTTTCTACCAGTCACATTGAGCCTACACTATTAGGCTATCTTAAAAATGCACATCATATTTCCAATATTTTCAAAATATTGTGAATTAACTCAAATAAACTTTGAACATATTCATGACCACAGTCAGAATATGTGAAGGATTTACTTTGGCTTAATACACATTTTTCCAACAAAATCTCTCAGAAAATCTTCTCAAAATGCATTCATTCACTAATAATCATTTGCATCATGAAATCATTGGTTTTCTCAAGAAAATTTCATTCTCAAGAAATCGATTTCTCAAGAAACTCTAAAAATTTTCGAAGTTGGATTTTCCAAGTCAAGTTTTCCTGTGATTTTCCCTGAAGAATATTCTTTCCTAAGATTTCAGAAGGAATTTCTCACCTTTCTCAAAATCAAAATCGATTTCCAAGTATTTCTAGGACAATATTCTCAGGATTTCAATTTCCCAAGTTTGGATTTTCCTTCTCCCTCAGAGTTTTCTAATGGATTTCAATCATTTCCCTGAGAAACTTTTCAAAGTTGGAATTTTCCCTGACAAGCATTTTTCTCTTCAAATGTTTACTCTTTTCTCAAGAATTCTTTCCATTTTCTCAGGATTTTCATCCATTCATGATTTTCCCACACCTTTATGAACTTTCTCGTGATTTCAAAACCCCTTTCATCTGAGTTTCTTGAGAAATTGACTTTCCCTGAGAAATATCTTTCAACTCCAAATGTTTTCCAAGCATACATCATAGTTTTTTAACTTATATTTTACAAAATCTCATAGCACATGCCTGAATTCTCTGTGCATTTAGGATAGAACACAATTTCGATAATTTCACTAAGTCAAGCACAATTTTGGTCCTTGGTTCGATTACCCCTGTTAAAAGCGGCAGGAACGATCGAACCTCATACCGACAGGTCGAGCCCCATCCCATGGATTTTCCCGCAATTTTAAAAAATGGAGGCGAGTATTTCAAAACAATTTCCGAAATCCAGTCAAGTTTGAATCGCAAAAGTATTTCCCTCTCCCTTCCGCAAGGAAGGGAAGCCGAGAAAATTTTTGCGACGATAACAGTACTGTCATTCCTCTCACTCGAACAACGATGTACAAAGCATTATTATGAAAGGAATGAGGCTTTGGAAGGTCCTCATCCGAGAAAGTGATCGACGCATTGGTCATGGCTGAATTCACTATTTGTGCCATGTCTTCGGGTGTGGTACTGTGTTTGACTTTGATTTTTCTGAGCAAATCATCCAGTACTTGTTGGTGCTTGCGGGAATTCTTGGCCAACTCAAGAATGGAAACATTTGACAAAGTGGTCAGAGGCTTCTGACTTGAATTTTTTGTCCTGGGTTTGATGATTTGATTGAGGAAGTCAGGAATTCCCTTTGACTTGGGGGATGACTTTGCAGGTGCTTCAGAAACTTTCATCTTGTCGAATGCTGAGATTAGGTTCATCTTCTTAGAAGTTGGGGTTGCTTGTCGTAGCACTGACACCTGATGTTGCATCTGGAGGTCTTGAACAAAACATGACTTAATGTGTTCATGAGGCAAAAATGGTTGTTCTGATATCATTGTTGTGGTGTATGAAGGAAAGGGCTGCTTTAGAATATCCATTTTCTCTTCTTCATCTCCTTCTACTAAAAGATTTTTATCAATAAGATCTTGCACAATGTTTTTGAGAACAAAGCAGTTCTCAGTGTTGTATCCCACTGTCCTGTGGAACTTACATAATTGATCTTTCCACTTTCCCATGGGCACAGGGGGATCAACCAATCTTGGTAGCTTGACCATCTCTTTCGATAACATATACTCGAGCACATCTTTGAGTGATTAGTCTAAAGGAGTAAATTTTCTGTTGTAACTCCATCCCTCATGTTTGGTCTTCTCACGCAGTTTCGGCCCTTGATCTTGCTAAGGAGGCTTGCCGTATTGAGCAGGCTTTCCATTCTGATCCCCTTTGTTGTTTACATTGCCTGCACCGTAGCAATAATCTTTCTTCTGCCCTTTATACTGATTTCGGCTATTGTTGTTGTTGTTGGCAGAATAGGTGAAGTGAGCTTTCTTCTTCTGCTCACCTTGAGGGTTGTTTTTGGAAAAAGTGAAGCCTTCGTAGACTCCATTCTCCACACTCAGCTCGAGCCATTCAGCTCTCTCGGTCAGCTCAATAAAGGTACGGGATGACACAGTAGAGATTTATCCTCTTAATGGTTATGAGAAATTGTTGAGGATCAATGATATGGCATGCCTTTCGGAAATAGGATCCCTTATTTTGTTACAGGCTGACCTCCATCTGTGAATAAAGTCCCGCGCCTTCTCATTCTCGTTCTGCCTCAAATTGCAGAGATGGCTTAGTGTTGGGAGTGCCTCTGTATTAAACAAGAAGCGTTCAATAAACAGATTTACAACTTTGTCGAACTCCTTGAGCTCGATGGGGTTGATATGCTCAGCATACCACTTAGCTGCAACTCCTTCCAAGCTGCGGGGGAAACATAGAAACAGTGCTCTGTTGTCTCTCTTGAACCTCGAGCACTCAGCAAAGAAAGTGGCGAGATGAGCTTTTGGGTCGCCAGAACCGTCGAACTTGATGAATTTACGAGGAAGGTTCTCCAGATCATCATCCCCTTCTAAGCCATCATAAAAGTCCTCACTGGTGAAGACTTTCCTGCCCTTGTTGCGGGCTTGCAAATCCTTAACAACTTTGGCCATTTCTCTGAATTGTGCTTGCAGAGGCACTTCTATGACCTTACTCTTTGATTTGCGGATTTTCCTTTGTTCTTGGCCCCGCTTTTGAAATGCCGGAGGCACCTCATATTCTTCATCGGTGTTTTCGGTTGAGTCTGATTCATTTGAGATCTCTTCCGGCTGAACTTGCTTCTTTGGAGCCTTCTTATCCCTGTGACTATGGAACTTCTCTCTGAATGGATTTCTTTCTGAGCTGGTCCCGGGCTGTTCATTCATTATCTTATTCATCATTTTTCAGAACATGGCATACATTTGCGGGTCTATGCCATCATCCTCTTGTTGCTGCTCTTGACTCCTCTCGGATCGCGGGGAGCTCATCTCTTCTTCTGAGGCCGGCGAGTACTGAGATGTCGTTGTTCTTTTGCCTGATCTTGTCTGAACCATCAAATGTTATAGATGCTCTATGCAGGGCAAAGACCTGATTAGATTCTGAAGGAATTGGTTTTTTTTGGAAGAAATATTTATTGAAAATATGGTAGACAATTTGAAAAAGATATCCCATTACTAGGAACTAAGTCGTTGCGAGAATCACGACAATTGTATTGTCATTCTTTTTGCAAGAGAAATAAACAACAAAAATGTGCCTTGTTACCTAGGCGAGGTCGTCAAACCACAATAAAGAGAGAAAATTTTATTGGAATGAGAAAATTAATCTTTTATTGATCGTGACAAAGAGGTGGAGGACAAATAATTTGCCACCATTCATGATAGTCGACAGACATTCTAGGACCAAGAAAGATTTTGAGGAAAACAAAGGAATCCCAACCGTAGCGGGCAGAATGATATGCCCCGGACCATTATGCGGAAGTGAGATCAAATTCTGCCATAGCTTCTGATAGCAATCTGGCTTCGACGTACTGCTGCCTCTGGGAGAACTGCCGAACACATCGCTCCGGCTGATAGTAAGTGCAGAAGAATGGTCCCAATAATTTGAACCGCTTGCCATAAGCATATGTATATCTAGGAGGAGACAATTGTCGATCAAAATAGTCCCAGACTATGTCATCTTCTTGAATGCTGTCGATCATGGACCGGTATTGTGCCACTGGAAGAAGTTCTTGACCATTGTATCTGAAAGAGCTTGCTCGGGCTGGAACATGTTGGAAGAACAAGGATTGAAGCGCGTAGATGCATCCTTCAACTAAGATGGACTCTCCGAGTGAGAAACGAGTTAGACCCCGATACAGGAAAGCGAGTGCTGCCATGGCTATGGAGAGACGGTTGGTTTGTCGACTTCCCCATCTTCTCATAAGTTGGATTATTCTGATGTCCATGTAGTTTTGTTCATCTGGGAAGAGGGATAATCCTACTGTGCATAGAACCATAGCATTCTGAATCCTTTCTCTGGCCGTCATTGATAGCGAGCTGACTTCAACAAAGGTCCCGTACTGGCGGTACAACTCGAGCAAATTGACATATTCATTTCCGTCCAACTGAATCAGGGGCCAAGATCGGTGGCCTGTCATACAAGCTAAGGAGTCTCGGGGGTCCAAACCCTTGACATTGATCAAAAATTGATGCTCTTACGGATCTTTTGGTTGACCAGCTGCTTCCGGTAATCCCATGATTTCTAAAAATTCATCCATTAGAATGGTCATCTCTCCCCACGGGAACCAGAAGGTACATGTCCGTGGATTCCATCGCTCTGCCATTGTGTGAATCAGGTTTCCATTGATGGTCTGGTTTCCGACTGCTGACGCCACTTCTAATCCACACTCGCTTAAATGGTCCGGGAACATTTAGGAAAAGCTTTTGAGCCAAGAATAGTACCACCGGAGAATGAAAGTTCCGGTGCTAAGGGCTCGATGTTTAGGACGACCTTGTCGCACCTCGTAGGAGATGTGACCTTCTGAAAAGATAGGATCGACTTGACTGAATGCCATCATGATGAAAACAAAGAAAGACTCGGAATGAGACTTAGGAAAATATAGGAAATTTTGAAAAAATTTGCACGTAGGATATAAAATGCAGCTGAAATTCGAGATCCAATAGAACGGAAGAATGAAAAATCACCTGGCGTTTTGAAAGAAATTGGATATTTGATAAAATCATCCAGGGTTTGAGAAAATAAACGAAAAGATGAGAATATGAATATTTGGAAAATATTTTGGGGAAAAATATGAGAGGAATAAAAATACAAACAATCACATCTTGCATAAACGTTCATGCACATACAACACTCCCTAAAAGGCTGACTTTAGATGCATCATTTTGAAAACAGCTGTAGGACCCTAATCTTAACTCTAAGTTCAGATTATCTTTGTCCAATCCAGTTATGCCGATATACCCGAACCGAAATCCGAGGTATGTGGCATATAATTTCAACTCTGGTTCTAAGATAAGGTTTTCCAACATCCTTGAGCGCCTACCGATATACTTCAGACTGTGGCCCACAGTACGTGGTAGGGGGGGCGTTAACCCAAATAAGTGGCCCAGTTGTGAGGCTCTGTCCCGAACTAGGGTTCTGGAAGAGAGCCCAGCAACGTGAAGACCAGGTAAAATTAGGTAATTGAGGTTTGAAAAAAATGATCACATGCAAGAAATAAAGGGCTCTAAATCCTAGAGAGATAGATTTTGAAAACTTTGAAGAAGCATACATTGTTTGCATTCAGATCCTAAATTGAGGAGAGTTGTATTTAGACCTAAGTCTATGTGAGCATGAAAGTATCTCCTCAATATAGTTCTACCAAACCATGCCTAAGCTATATGCAGTCAATGTTAGCTAGGTCAGAATCTAGGCTCTTAGGTTCGCATGATATCAAAAGTAAAGAGCTGACATTTTGAGAACACAATTTCGATAATTGAACTAAGTCAAACACACTTTTGATCAGACAAGGACAGGTCCCATCACGGTCACCAAACCTGTTATCGTCGCAAAAAATTTCCCGTCTTCCCTTCCTTGCGGAAGAGAGAGAAAAATGCTTTCACGATTCAAACTTGACCGGATTTTGGAAATTGTTTTGAAATACTCGCCTCCATTTTTTAAAATAGCGGGAAAATCCATAGGATGGGGCTCGACCTGTCGGTACGAGGTTCGACCGTTCCTGCCGCCTTTAACAGGGGTAATCGAACCAAGGACCAAAAGTGTGCTTGACTTAGCTGAATTATCAAAATCATGTTCTATCCTAAATGCACAGAGAATTTAGGCATGTGCTATGAAATTTTGTAAAATATAAGTTGGAAAAAGATGATGTATGCTTTAAAAAAAAATGGAGTTGAAAAGCATTTCTCAGGAAAAAGATGAAAATCAATCTTTCAGAAAACTCAGATGAAGAAGATTTGAAATCTCAAGAAAGTTTATAAAGATTTTGAAAAATCATGAAGAAATGAGAATCTCGAGAAAATGGAAGAAATTCTTGAGAAAAGATGAACACTTGAAAAGGAAAACACTTGTCAGGAAAACTCGGACTTTGAGAATTTTCTTAGGAAAATGATGGAAAATTTATAAGAGAACTCATTGGAGAAGAAAATTCAAAACTTAGGAAATTGAAATCCTGAGAATATTATCTTTGAAGTATCTGAAAATCGACTTTGATTCTTGAGAAAGATGAAAAATTCCCTTTGAAAAGAATTTTAAGAAAATAACATTTTCAGGGGAAATCACGGGAAAACTTGACTTGAGAAATCCAACTTCGAAAATCTTTACAGTTTCTTGAGGAATCGATTTCCATGGAGTGAAATTTTCTCGAGAAAATCATGAGAAAAGCAGATGATGCCATGATGTAGATGATTTGAATGAATGAATGCACTTTGAAAAGATTTTCTGAGAAATTTGTTGGAAAAATGTGTATTAAGCCAAAGTAAATCCTTCACATATTTTGACTGTGGCCATGAATATGTTCAGAGTTTAATTGAGTTAATTCACAATATTTTGAAAAATTGGAAGTATGATGAGCATTTTGAAGATAGCCTAAAAGTGTAGGCTCTGTGTGACTAGTAGAAAGATGCTGAATCTGGGTCTCGTCCATATTCCGACTAGGGCCGTAAATATGGACTCCACCGAGTTCAGCAACTCTCTAAGAGTTGGTGCATGTGTCATTCGTGTACATCCATGGTGATTTTGCAAAATGAGATATATGAATCATAGAATCAGGATATTGCAGGAATCAAACTACATGAGATGCATCCTAATCTAAGCCGTAAAAGTGAATATTATTCCCAATTTTGATTATTACATCTCTGGCATAGAGCAAAATGAATAAAAGAAATACAAAATCAAAATAGTCAGCATCCTCCAAATTTTCCTGCAAATGGGACTTGTCACAAAAAAAGTACAATATACAGAGAAGGGATTTTCATGTTGATGACAAGGTGCGAATGACTATACCTGAACTACACTGCAAATGGACCATTTAATGAAAATATGATGTCATAGGTACTACTGGGATGTTTTATAGAAATGCCTAGATGCAATACTTGAATTAAACGAAAATTTGCACTATTTCTAAATACATGAGAATATGACTATTTAAATGTATATACGTTTATCGGAGGCAACATAGATGTTCCATAAGGAAGTGCCCTATCTATTTTTAATAAGAAGATGCAGGTAGATATGCATATGAAAAACTAAAAAAAAATGGGTATGAAACTAGATAAATATAAAAGCTTAAACTTTATGAGAGAATGCCTGATCTAGGTATATATATATCCTATTGAGGTGGAGACTGCATATGTAACTTGAACACATGTATTGATATAGTTAATATACAACCTAGTTTATATACAGAGATAACCTAGATGAATCTGAGGAATTATATGAATGATAATGAATGGTGCTCAGTTATGAATTACTTGACTAATTTACAGTTATCAGTCACAATAAATCAAATGAACAGAAAATGACCTCTATGTTAGCAAGTTAGAACATCACATCTAACACCATTTCAATTGGATTCTAAATAGCAGACATTCAAATACTGATAGCATTGGATAGGTATGTTACAGGAAAGATGTACAAAGGAAAGGAGAGGTGGTGGTTAATCATCAGTACAAATGACATTATGAATACAAAGGGGCGATGGGAAACCTTAAGGTAGACTACCAATGTATAAAGGTGCAGAGGCAAAGTTGTAGCTGTTACGGGGTCACAATGACATGTGGGAATTACTTCTAATGCATAAAATCAGTACCTGTGATAAAATATAATAAACTTATGCTAAAAAGAATTTACATACAAACCAGCTAACAGCTGATACACAGTAGAAATCAACAACCATGAAATCTGAATACCCAAAAATTGATATTACTGCTCATATGTGGCAACAGTATGACTATATCCTTTTACCATTCACTCACCAAACAGAACTGTTCACATAGATGATGATTATCATCATCAGCCATATAGTTTTATCAGCTGTAATGTAATATCATCCTAAATAATGAAGCTGACAAAGGAGATTATGCTAAGTAAACTTGCAGATCAAAAAGGTACTGAAGTAGAAAAGACACGGTAAACTCATTAAGAAATGCCTCCAACAAGCACAAACTACAGATGCAGACATTTAAGTATCGTGAGTTTGACATCAATACACATCTTCTTCTTCTTTTTTATAACTTAGTGAAATCACTGTAATAAAACACCCTGTATCCAGCCAGGTACTAGATGGGCATCCCTGATTCAGTAATAAGCAATAAAAAAAAAACACAGGAGTTTAGCTTATGATGGAATATGAGAAATTTCATGACTAGGCATAGATTTTGCAGGAAAAAAAAAAACAAACACAGATACCTATTATGCCATCAAAGAGAAATGTGTTATATCATGAAGGTTCCCATATACTTAGAACTGATAGATCGATAATGGTATATCGTGAGTTCAGATTCCCTTTAATTAAATGAATACAAGAGATTCATAAAAAAAAAAAGAACTCAGAGGAAATGGATAATCGACTGCCTTGAAGATTGAGCAAATTATAATCAAATGTCATAGGTAAATAAAAAAAATATAAATATGTAATCAAATATTGGAATGTGATCATTCCCTTTGATGTAGCATCTGTAAGTCGAGGTTGCCATACAAGCAGCCTGAACATTACAGGGGATGCTTTTGTTGAATCAATAAGGCACGAAAGGGGGAGGACAGGAAAATCAGCAGAAAGAAAAGAAAAGAACAGAAAAAAAAAGCAAAGAGGAATGGAGAGAGAATATTTACTACTATTCCATTGATGGAGATACTTCCTTCAATGGTGGATCAACTCTCTAGGGGGAAAGGAGGATCACGCTTCCTTCAGTTGTCTTTGAACGATCCGTTGAAGGATGATGGGAAGTAGGAACTCGTGAATGGGAGGGGTAAAGCAGGGGGTCGTGAAGGAGGGGAGGAAGTCGAAGTCTAGAGAGAAAAAGGCGTGCAGAGTTGGAATCTCCTCTGCAAAATCCTGGAGTTCCTTTCTATGTCAGCTGGAAGAGAATAGGGCAGAAGCCGTGAGAGCAGGGTCTGAGAGATAGGGGAAGCCGACGCTCAAAATCCGATCCCCTGGCCCCCAGCGTGGTTCCCCTTTTAAAGATTTTCATAAAGTTTTACCGAAAAATCAGTTGTTTTTGAAATCTTTTGAACTGACTTTTGAAAACATTTGAAAATTTTCAAACAGCTTTTTGAAAAGCCTTTGAAACTTGTCAATCCTTGAGAAGGGGACGATTGGCTTGTTCAGAAATCTCGGTTCATTTACCTACAACTTAGGTAAAGTGAACCCTTTTTGTGGGTAGGGCTTCACGGTGGCTTCTTCCTGGGGCTGAAAGGTAATAAACAAAATAAAAGAAGTGATAAAAATGAATTTTGTTTTTCTTTTTTTTTAAGGTGGTGCCACCTCATTGGATTTGAAATCTTTTTTTGAAAAAGTTGGTTTTTCTTTGCATAGGACTCTTAGTGGGGCGCCACCTACATGGGCCCACTAATTATTTTATTAAAATTGAGTTAAATAAAAAAAAAGAAAAAGTTTTATAAATCGGTGCCACTTTTGAATGGGCACCGTTTTGAAAATAAGAGAAATTTTTGAGAATTTGAGTGTGACAGCACCTCGAGGCGGGTCCCACGTCACTTATTTGAAATAAAAGCCAAGTGAGATTTTTGGAATTTTCATAATAGTAGGCTAAGTTTAAAAAAACACGAAGTGAACTTTGGTTCGATTTCAAAACTTAGAAGAAAATGGTTCTTGAGCGTAAAGTTTAGAAAGATGCGGGGAAATTCGGAGCCCTTTTTGCAAAAGTTTGAAATAAGGTCTTATAAATTTGAAATTGTGTCCCCCTCTTTTCAATTGACGAAATTTTTAAAAATCAATGTCAAAACTATCCAGATCGTTTTTCTTGAGAAAATTATTGTAATTCGGAGTCCTGGGGGTAAAATGGGAAGAATTGGTAATTTTGAAGACCCAGGGGTTTGAAACCAATTTTGAAATATTTAAAACTCGAATCTGGATTAACACTTTTGAAAATCAGGAGTTCTGGATCTCAAAATGACATGTTGTGCATTGAAATGGTGTGAAATGTTCATTCAATGCTATGCAAAGACATGTTTCCTGAAATGTCCCTCTGAATTAAGAATTTGGAATTCTAGCTTCTTTTCAAGAGCAGGATTTTAATTTTTTGCAGTTTGGAGATGTTTCTGAGTCTAAATAGAGAAGTTTTGAGACTCGAGAATGGAATTTAGGACTTTCTGCAAGCTTCAATCTTGAAAAATGACCATTTTGCCCTTCATTGGTTCCGGAGAACTAGAATGTAATGATTGATGGAGATGTCAAGAAGGTGAGTACAAATTTGGGGTGTTTACACTACGGAATTCCTTTCAGACTGAATGAATAATGAGAAGGGGTGTTGAGACGCGATGATGGAGGAGACCCCTGCGATCTTTGGCCAATGTGGGATGCCCGATGTGAAGTGAATCAACAAGAGGAATGGATGCTGATGAAGAAATCCCGGTGTTGAAGAAGACCTTTGCAGTTTGCTTATGTAGAGGCTGGAGGAAAGGAAGGCTTTCCCATCGATCAGAAGGAAAACTGAGGAAAATGGGATGCTGCTTGAGGTGAAGTAGATGAGGTGAATAGTGGATGATGGATTCGTTCACCCTACACCCATTTTAAAGAAGGGTAGGAAGGGTCTGGAAGAGGAGTGGCGGTTTTGCATCGACGGACCGAGGCGAATGAAGATGATCGAAGGGTTGGTGGATGGTCTGCGAGGCCGTTGGAGATGGAGGGTTTGGAGGAGAGTCATAGGGATGGATCGAGCGAGATGGTGGGGAAACTTCCAAAGAGTTCAGGAGTGCGCGAGAGGGAGAGTGAGAGCCAACCACTCTCCTGGCCATCCGGCCTCTTACGAAGGTTTCTCAAAGAGAAACCCTAAAGAAAGTTTGCAATGGGGCTCTTCTGATTTAAAATATTTTAAAAAGGGGGCTCCTTTCAAGAGTTTTCTAAAAAATGATTCTTCATAAAAAAAGCGATTTTCAAAAAGGGGTTTTTAGAAAAAGGATATTTTCAAAAAGGAGGTTTTCAAAACTATTTTTTCTTTTCTATTTTTTATTATTTTTTATTATTTTTTTATTTTTTTTATTCTTTTCTTCATTTTCTATATTTTTGTGGTATTTTTGAAATAAAGCTATGAAAACTAAAAAAATAAGGGATTTAAAAAAAACATTTTAGAATTTTTAAGAAGTATTTACAAAAAGAGGGGTCTTTTGAAAACTTGGGTTCGATTTCTTCAGAAAATGAGTTTGGATTCAAAATTTGAGAAGATTTTTGAGTTTTTAACCTCGAATCAAGAAATATAGAGTAATGAATCCAAACGGATGCCGGATGGACTGTCCAAGCCATTAAAAATTATTTTTGGTAATTTTAATTCAAAAATTGGACAACGAGGCTCAGATTTGGATTTTGGCAATGGATCCGAATCCGAAATTGAGTCAGATGTATAAAATGAGTTTAATTTCGATAAAATCTGAGAAATAAACTCGAATTTAGATTCAAAACCGACTCAATTACTCAGAAAATAAGATCAAGGGCAAAAAGGGAAATATTTACAATATTTTGAAAAATTTTGGGTGTTCACAGATGCCCCTCTTTGCTACTAAGCCGGTTGAAAGCCGAGCTTAGTGGCAAAGAAACACTCTAAATTTTGAAAAATGCCCTAGTCAGCAGATCTGAAATGGGTGTGAAAGAATTATTTTGGAAAACATAGCTTCTCAGGCTAAAAACCTTATCCTGAATGGTTCTTGGGGAGACAAAATCCTCGAAAATGATATGACTAAATAATAGAAATGAGGAGATCGTGATGGGACTTCGGATGAAGATGCAGAAATGGTGGAAAATAAGAATTTTGATCAAGTCTCGTGGGTGAGACAAGATCAACTTTTGGGAATGACTCAGGTTTAGCCCTTAACCTGGATGGGACGAAGATATCTCAAGATGGATTGAATGGGGAAAGAAATATAAGCGGACCTTGATGGGACATTTTTGCAAAAATGCCTTGTGAGATGAAGCTCAAGCATGATCCTTTCTGGATGGATATACAAAGCATGGATTCCTCGATGGGAAGAATCATGATGGGACTTGGAAGAAAATACCTCGTCAAAATGAGGAACCTTGTTGGAACGAGACTCAGATTTAACCAAAATCTGAGAAAGAAAGACACCTCGAGAGGCGATGTTCAGGCTTAACCCTTAACCTAAAGGGGACAACCAATTGGAATCCTTGAATGAAGAAACCATGATGGGACCTTCGGAGTTTGGACGAACAAATCCAAAAGGGGCTTGCGAAAGGAGGACAATGGGGTTCCCTAAAGCTTGAAAAAAGGGATGACCTTGGGCGTCTCATTGCTGAGACTAAATCAGCTTTTGAAATTGATGACCTCTCGCAGAAGGTACAGGTTTGACCCTTAACCTGAGTGGGTATGACCATACGGAATCCTCGGATGAAGAAACCGTGATGGGACAGGAAGAGATACCTCTTCTGAATGAGGCAACTCTTCTTTGGAATGTGAGGGATGAAAAAATAAGGAGATGTGAGGCAAATCTTACGACAGTATGAAAGGTGAATAAGGTAACAGGAGGCAAATCTTTTGATGGTGTGAAAGATGAATAAGGTGATCCTTTTAACATGAGTAAGGTGATTTTTCGACAAAGCGAAATATGAGTAAGGCGACCTTTTAGCAAGGAGAAGGAGAATCTCTCGACAAGGCGAAAGATGAAGAGGTCAATCCTTTTGACAGGAGAAGGCAAATCTTTCGATTAAAGCTAAAGATGAGGAGGGCAATCCTTTCATAAAGGCAAATCTCTTGACGATGCGAAAGATGAAGAGGGCGATCCTTTTGTCAGGAGAAGGCAAATCTTTCGATTAAAGCGAAAGATGAGGAGGGCAATCCTTTTAGAAAGGAGAAGGCGAATCTCTCGATAATGCGAAAGATGAAGAGGGCAATCTGTTTAGAAAGAAGAAGGCGAATCTCTCGATGATGCGAAAGATGAAGAGGTCAATCCTTTTCGAAAGGAGAAGGTGAATCTCTCGATGATGCGAAAGATGAAGAGGGCAATCCTTTTAGATAGGAGAAGGCGAATCTCTCGATGATGCAAAAGATGAAGAGGGCAATCCTTTTAGAAAAGAGAAGGCGAATCTCTCGACGATGTGAAAGATAAAGAGGGCAATCCTTTTTAGAAAGAAGAAGGTGAATCTCTCGATGATGCGAAAGATGAAGAGGGCGATCCTTTTAAAAAGGGGAAGGTGAATCTCTCGTCAATGCGAAAGATGAGTAAGGCAATCCTTTTGACAGGAGAAGGGAAATCTTTCGATCAAAGCGAAAGATGAAGAGGACAATCCTTTTACAAAGGAGAAGGCGAATCTTTCGACGATGCGAAAGATGAAGAGGGCAATCCTTTCAGCAAGGAGAAGGCAAGTCTTTTGATCAAAGTGAAAGACGGAAAAGGCAACACCAAGATGTATCAAAACAAACATCAAGTTATTATTTCTTATCAGGAAAGCTGAAAAATATTGCCAAAATGATAAAAATTATAGTTGTTTCAAGGTAATTGAAGGTAAGCACTTTTGAAAAATGTTCCTTCTTCCACCTAGAGTATTACCTCTAACTGGGTTAACTCTATAGAATCCAGAATCAAAGTCAAAGTATTGTTGTTGGTTTTCTTCAAGGAAGCTATCAATTTCCTTGATATGAAAACAAAGGAAATATTCTTAGCTTCATAAAAGCGTTTGAATGAAAAGATATTGATAGAAGAATTTCACATAGATAAATAAGATTCTTAACAGTTTGGGTAGTTTGATATCCTGGGCATTCTCCCCATGATGATCTTTTCGCACTCTTTTGAGTAATGGAGCTTTCTTGGGCTTTTACATCATCCATCATTTTGGAGATGTCCTGACTTTTCTCTCTTTTTTGGGAAAGGGTACGTCACAAACTCCTTCATCTTGGAGATGATCCGATCCTTCTTTTTCTTTCTCAGGAATTATGCTTGATGACATTGGTTCATTGGTCAAAACTCTCTAGATGATAACAAAAATCAAATATCTTTTAGGGTTTGTCAGGAGGCTCATCGCAGTCATCTTCATCTTGATGGTGCTCAGAACATTCTCTAGAAGGATCCGTCACAAACTCTTTCATCTCGGAGATGATCCAAATCTTCTTTGGCCCCGGAGATCTAACTCGCATATTCGTCTTCATCTTCACGACAATTGAGAGATCCCTTTTGTGGATATTTGATTACAGCTCAAATGACTGAGGAGATATGGATTGGGTAGATTTTTTTTTATCGCCCAGGATATTTCCACTGCCTTACTGCCAAAAGAACGGTATTTAAGAATATGTCATAGCTATGATCAATATCAACTCACTTATGGCTTTTCAACGTCATTGAATTTTCCTTCGCCAGTCATATCAAAGATTTTTTCTTCATCATCTTGGTTGACCAACAAAAAATTTGAAGTTTGAGTCTTTCTTCACAAAAACTTCACCCTTTTGGAAGGAATACTAAGGAGATTTGAAAAAATTCTTTATAAAATAAAAAGTTTGAGATCAACAACTATTTTATGGCAATTTGGCAGAATATTCCTGAAATCCTTGATGACAAAAACTTTGCTTAACATCGAGTTTTGACACATCAGTGAGATTCTGGAGAAAAATCCAACACGAGGCTGAATTCTGAAGGTAAATACAAATTTAGTGTTTTTTGAAAGCAAGCTTGGCATAAAACTAGATTTTGAAGGTAAGCCCAACTCAAAAGTTGGTTTTCTTTTGAAAGAATATTCTAATCAGAACTCGAATTCTACAAGAAAAACAGGAAAATTTGAGTCGAAACTCGAGCCTTTGAAGGAAAGCTAGGAAGTTTGCTTTTTAAGGAGAGAAAATTCGGATCGAAACCCAAATCTTCAAAGGAAAATTCGAGTCGTAACTCAAATCTTCGAAGGAACGCTGGAAGGTTCAGATTTTTTGAAGGAAAAGAAGACTCGAGTTAAAACTCAAATCTTCAAAGGAGAGCTGAAAAATTCGAGTCAAGGCTCGAATCTCAAAGGGAAACTTTGAAAGTTTATTTATTGAAGGAAAGAAAACTCGAGATAAAACTCAAATTTTCAAAGGAAAGCTGGAAAGTTCGAGTCAGGGCTCGAATCTGAAAAGTTTGGGTCAAAAACTTGAATCTCAAAGGAGAATCGAAAGTTCGAGTCGAAACTCGAATCTCAAAGGAAAATCTTTAATCAGAAGATTGAATTTTGAAAATTGCCAGTATGAGGACTGGGATTGAAAGTTTTGGGAATGACCAGTTCGAGGACTGGATTATCTGACTTGCAATGAAGAAGACCATCATGGTTGATTGTGTGTGGTCTGATTTCAGGATTATTCCCTTATCCTGAACAGGAAACGAATAAAATTGAGGCAATTTGATGAAATAGGGATAAAAATTGATGAAAGATTGACAGAAATTAAGGAGAATTGAGGAAAGATTGATGAAGATTGTAACTTGAAGGCTTGAAATTGAGAATTGAATAACCCGAAGGTCAAAACTGGAATTAAAACTTTGATTTTTTATGAATGGTTAGTGCAAAGACTGAACCTGAGGGACTAACTGATCGGTCAGTCAGACACTAGCACGAGCACTAGACATACCAGTATGAGCACGGGATTTTGCAAATATACCAGTACGAGCCCTGGATTTTGCAAATATACCAGTACGAGCCCTGGATTTTTGGAAAATGCACCAGTGCGAACTCTGGATTTTTGAAGATGCATCAGTACGAGTACTAGTTTTTTTGAAAAAAAATGCCCTAGTATGAGCATTGGGTTTTGAAATTGCACTAAAACAAGCACTGATTTTCGAAAATGCCCCAGTATAAGCACCGGGTTTTGAAATTGCACCAGTGCGAGCACTGGGTTTTGCAAATATACTAGTACGAGCATTGGATTGTGAAAATGCACCCGCACGAACTCTGGCTTTTCTGACCGAGAGTCGAAAGAGGAGACCGGCATCTTCAAGACACTTGGAAATTAAAGTGAGAATGATTGTCGAGGTTTTCAGGATTATCTCTTATCCTGAAGAGGAAGAAGGAAATAAATTTGACAAAAGTGATAAGAGTTGGTGAAGAATAAAATTGATAAAAAATTTAATAAAGAAAAGATTGACAAAGCATCAATAAAATTGATAAAAATTGATAAAGAATCAATAAAATTGACAAAAATTGACAAAAATTGACAAAGAATAAAAATTGACAAAGACTGACGAAAGTCTGGTGAAAATTTGGTAAAAATTGGTGGAAAATTTGATGATAAAAGACTTCAGGATTATCCCTTATCCTGAAGGAAGAAGGAGAAATGCCTCAATGAACGAGGTTCGAGTTTATCTTAACCTGAAAGGGAAAAAGAAAATACCTCGAAGGCCGAGGTTCAGGTTTATCCCTTGACCTGAAAGAGAGAAGAAAATACCTCGAAGGCCGAGGTTCAGGTTTATCCCTTAACCTGAAAGGGAAAAGAAAATACCTCGAAGGCTGAGGTTCAGGTTTATCCCTTAACCTAAAAGGAAAAAAGGAGAAAAAAGAAAGGAATACCTCATGGAAAAGAGGCATCAGGTTTATCCCTTAACCTAAAAGGGTAAAAGATGAAGAAAATGAATACCTTATTGAAAAGAGGCATCAGGTTTATCCCTTAACCTGAAAGGGTAAAAAGTTGATAAAATTTAATAAAATTGAGGAAAAATTGATAAAACTTGATAAAATTTGATAAAATTGATGTAAACTTGATAAAAATATGAATAAACTTAATGTCATTAATAAAAATAACAAGATTAACTGAAAACTTATAAGATTTGAGGAAAACGAGTTTGTCTGATCCTGCCTGCATATGGGATCTTTAAAGTGAGAGGGGAATGTTTATTTGAAAAGACAGGTGAAAATTTATTTTTTGGGAAGGAAATCAACCGCAAGGTGAAATTGGGAGAATGATTAACGTGGGAGCTGATCTTCGAAGAAGAATCAACACGAGGGTCGATTTCGGAAGAGAGATCATCATGAGGGTCGATTTTTGAAAATGGTTCGAACCTATTTTAAAGAAGGAGATCAATAGCAGGGTTGATTTTTTAAAACAATGGTCCGAAACTAGCTTTGTAAAATAAGATCAACACAAGGGTTGATCTTTTTGAAGATAATGGTTCGAATAACCAATTTAGAAGATCAACACGAGGGTTGATCTTGAAGACAATGGTTTAAAACCAAATTTTTAGAAAAGAAAATCAACATAAGGGCTATTTTTTTTGGAGATGATGACTCGAAACCAGTTTTGGAAAATAAAATCAACACAAAGGTTGATTTTCGAATATAATTATTCAAAGCCAAATTTGAAAAGAAAATCAACACAAGGGTTGATTTTTGAAGATAATGGTTCGAAACCAATTTTGGAAAAGAAAATCAACACAAGGGTTGATTTTTGAAGATAATGATTTGGAACCAATTTTTGAATAGAAGATCAATACAAGGGTTGGTTTTCGAAAAAGATTGGACTAAAATATTGAACCCTTGGCGATCGTAACGAAGACTTTGCAGAAAATTTTCAAAATTTCATGATTTTGAAAAACCCTCATAGGTAATATCATTTCTCTCATGAGTGATGTCGGGATCGTCCCTCCTTCTGAGAAGAATAGGAATTTAATGTGGTTTAGAAGTTGATGACGAAGAAGATTTTTGAAATGAAAATATAATTTTTAAAAAACAAATGCCCCTGTGTGGCAGAGGAAGGAAATATTTTGATATCAAAGATATGAAGAAAATTGACATTTTATTCATGAGCAAAACTGATAAACAAAGACTAAAAATATTTACAAGTACTTTGACCAAAAAGGTCACAAAAGACTGGGCTGACTGGCCCCTACAAGGCGACTGGCAAAAGGGGAGGAAAGCAGAAAATTCTAGCATGATCAATCTTTTGAGTAGTCAGAGAAAGGCTTGGTCATGATGGCTAGCTCGTCTTTCTCTTTGTCTTCAACAAGGAGACTCTTGTCGATGCAATCCTGAACAATATTTTTGAAGATGAAACAGTGATCAGTGTCATGCCCCACTGTCCGATGGAACTTGCAGAACTGATTCATGAACCTTCCCATGACTGTGGGAGGATTCATGGCCTTTGGGAGTTTCACCAATCCCTTGGTAAGCATGAATTCAAGGGCTTCTTTGAGCGATTGTTTCAGAGGAGTGAATACACGATCATTACTCCAACCTTCATGCTTTATCTTTTCTTTTGCGGAAAGTTAGACTGAGTTGGCTTGTCATTCTTCTTGGAAGACTTTTCCCCTTGAGCTGCATTGTGGTTCTGGCCACTTTTGCTGTCATCTTTGTTTCTTCTACTGCTGTCATGGTCATGGCCGGAGGTATCAGCTGCGTGAGTGAATGGTGCCTTCTTTTTCTGGTCTTGGATATTCTTGACCAGAGGCATGCCCTCGTAGAGCCTGTTTTCCATTCTTGACTCGAGCCATTTGGATTGCTCCATCAACTTGATAAAGGATTTTGCCAGAGAAGTGGCAATGAGGATTCTCAGGGGTGAGAGAAATTGTTGAGGATTATCTGCAATACATGCTCCTCTGGAACGAAAACCTTCATCTTGTTGCATGTGCTTCTCCACCTGTGAATGAATTCTCTTGCTCTTTCATTTTCACTTTGCTTCAGGTTGTAAAGATGATTTAGTGTAGGTGAAGCCTTAGTGTTGAATAAGAAGCGCTCAATGAACAAATTTACCACCTTATCGAACTCTCGTAGTTTGATAGGATTGATGTGGTCGGCATACCACCTGGCCGTTGTACCTTCTAGTTTGCGAGGAAAGCAGATGAACAGACCCCTGTTATCTTTCCTGAACCGGTTGCACTCTACATAAAATGTGGCCAAGTGAGCTTTTGGATTACTGGTTCCATCAAACTTGAGAAATCTACAGGGAAGATTCTCCAGATTATCATCCCCGTCGAGGCCATCATAGAAATCCTCGCCTGAATAAGTTTGCTTGCCCCTGCTCTTGGCCTGAATGTCCTTAATTGCCTGAGTCATTTCTCTTATTTGCTCGCGCATTAGATTCTCAGCTGGAGTAGGCTTGTTTATAGATTCGGGTTCTGCAGTGATCTTCATGAACTACCGCGGAAGATTATGACTATAGATAAACTGCTCTTCCTCTGTTGATTCTATGTCCTCAGAAGTAGTGTCTGGCTGCACCTTCTTTCTGATGATTCTGACTTGCTTTTTTACAGGCTTCTTTCTCAGTTTGCTCTTAGGAACTACCTCTTTCAGATTGGCCTCGGCTTGCTCCGACATCATCCTAGCCATCATCTTTTGGAATAGACCATACATAGCGGGGTCAATTATCATCTCCTTTGTTCTGACCCTATCCTCTAACCGACTTAGAAGAGTCCATTCCTTCTGCCTCACTGTCGCTATGTTGAGGAATTGTTTCTTTTCTAGCTCTTGTCTGAACCATGATGGAGTATCAATGTTCTCTGTGGGATAAAACAGGATATTTAGAGAAACTTTGGAGAAAATTTTGACAAAAGAAAAATTTGACAAAAGATATCCTATTACTAAGGATTAGGTCGTCGCGGGAATCTGCGACAATCACGTTGTTTCTCTGTGGGGGAGAAAAACAACTGGGATATGAAGGAAAAATGCTATTTTGAAAAGGATATCTCTTGATGAAAAGAGATTTATGAAAAGGGTAAATAAGAATAGAATCAGGAGATACATTGGAAAGACAGGAGGAAAAATAATTTAAAAATAGATGGCAAGGATTTAAGATTTTGAAAATTGCAGGCAGGATCAGAAAGATTGAAGAAATCAGAAGAAGGGAAGAAAGATACACCTGGGTTTTGAAAACAAAGAGGGAATTTTGAATAATATACCCAGGGTTTTGGAAAGGTTTAATATATATATACATAAGAGAATATAAGAAAACATTGCATAACCATGGTTGCACAAACAAGGATGCGCACACAACACTCCCTAAAGGCTGACTCTAGATGCAATGTTTGAAATGACTCGTAGGACCTTAATCCTAACTTTGTGGTTCAGATCATTTGATTCCAATCAAGGTATGCCGCTATACCCATGCCGAAGCTCGAAGTACGTGGCATATAAAATATTTCTTCGGTTCTAAGGTAATGGCTTCCCAACATCCTTGAGCACCTACCGATATACCTCAGACTATGGCCCTTAGGTACGTGGTAGGGGGCGCGAACCCAAATAAGTGGCCCAGTTGTGAGGCTCTCTCCCGAATTATGGTTCAGTGAGACAACCTAGCAACATGAGGACCGAGACAATATAGGTAGGGATGTTTTCAAAATCATATTCAAATGCAAGAAATCAGATGACTCTAATGCAAGTCCTAAAGAGATAGATTTAAATGAAAAGAAGCATACACTTGCATACATTGTTTACATTCAATCCCTAGAATTGAGGAGAGTTGAATTTCATATCTAAGTCTAATGTGAACATGGAATAATCTCCTCAATATGGTCCTACCAAACCATACTTAGATCCTATATGCAATGATGTCAGTTTAGGACAGAGTCTAGGCTCCTAAGGTTTGCATGGAAATGAAGCTGACATTTGTAGAATAAAGACTTAGAAAATATCAAAGCAAACCAAAAGGCACAAATTCCACCGGACGGAGACGGATCCCATCATGGTCGCCAAATCCGTGATCATCGCAAAATTTTTCCTCTCGTTCCTCTTTTTTCTTTCTCTTCGCCTTTCTAACCTCTATTCTCTTTTTGAAGGGAAATAAAAGAAAGAAGAGAGAGGATTTCTTTTACGGGGTCTCACTTGACCTTAATTTTGAAAATATTTAGGAAAATAACTCACCTCCGTTTTGAAATATTTGCTGGAAAAATTGAGAGACGGGGCTCGCTCGTCAGTACGAGGTTCAACCGTTCCTGGCGCCTTTACCAGGGGTAATCGAACCAAGGATCGAATTTATGCCTTTTTGTTTTGCCTAAATAGTATCTAAGAATTTATCCTAAATCTAAATGCACGAAGAATCATGCTTGTGCAATGCAAGGATGTATGCTCTTTTCAAAAAATCTCCAAGTATTACTGAGATGATTAGAGTGAAGAAATGATTTCTAACTTGAGATAGATCTTGGATAGATATTTTGAAGTTCTAAATTTTTGAAATAATCAGAGTTTGGGAAAATAAACCCTAACTTTGAAAGGAATGATTTTGAAGTTGAGATAAAAGAAAAAGAAAGGAAGTTTCAAAGTCAGAAATGGACTTTGAATTAGAATTTTGAACCCGGATGAATGTTTGAAATGGAATTGAATTCCAACTTTGAAGTTTGAAATCAGAATGAGATTTAAGAAATTCAAAAAGAATTGGGTTTAAGAGAAACGAAATTGGTTTTTTTTGGAATTTGTGAATCAAGATAGACTTGGATTTTGAAATCTGGCATCCTAAATAGATTTGGATCTGAAGTCTGAATTCTAAATGGAATCTAGATCTAAAGTTTGAGATCCAGGATGAAGTTGAATTCTGGATCCTAAATGGAATTGGATCCGATATCTAAGATCCAAGATAAAGTTGAATTCTGGATCCTAAATAGAATTGGATCCGAAGTCTGAGATGCAAAATTGGATTGAATATCTGGAACCTAACATGGGATTTAGATCCGAAGTCTGAGATCCAAGATTGTAATGGATCCAGAATCTCGAACCTAACCTGAATTCGAGCCTAATTTTGGAATTGGATTTTGAAAACCAAAATGGGATTTTTGAAGATGGAACTGGGTTTTTGAAAACCCAGTATTTGAATTTAAAACTTCGGAGAAATCGAATTTTGAGATTCAGAATCAATCTCAAACTTTGATTTTTGGACTTTGATGTCTTCTTTTAAATCGTTGTAATTTTGAAAAGATTTTTATATATAAAACATGTGAAAACCAGACATCAAATAATAAAAACCGGTTCTCACTAGTGGATGAGACCGGGTCGAACTCAGGGAACGGGAATATGTCGTATTCAAACACACAAATCTAAACTATTCTTTATTGCCAAATTATTAAATGGAAAATGTACGAGTAAAGTAAAAACAACTATCTATTACAACAAATGAATACCCTTCGCAGAGGGCGTAAAGTGCAATATTTACAAACCCAATTAAATTCCTAATTCTAAACTGAAAACAAAAATCTTCTATTCTTGCACTTTCGTGTCCTGTATGCGCTTCAACTCCACTCCTGTGCGATCCTGCACAAATCCAAAAAAAATACGAGCAGTACCAGAGATAGAAGTAAAAACAATATTAAACTAACTAAATACTAAAAACACTGAAAGATATTATCAACAGAATGCAATGACAATTAAAACTATATTACTAAAACAATTAACTAAATTTCAATTCACTAACACTTCACTACATGAAATCTAACCATTTCAATTAACTAAAAGTGAAAACAATTAACCACAAACACTTCATTAATAAACTATGAACATAAACTATTGAAAAACACAATATTAAAGAATTGAAAGCAGTAAAATCAAGGAATGTAAAAATCAAGGAATGACTAATGAAGAACATAAATTCAGGTATTGAAAACAAGAAGAAAAACATGTAAAAAAAAAACAAACTGGAAAATTACACAGAATGGCAAAGGAAAAAAATAATTTGTAAAGAATATTGAACGAGGCAAAACAGGAAAAATTCTTGATTAAAAAAAAAATAGGAAATCGACTTATATCAACTGAAAAATAAGAAATAAAGGAAACAACAGCAAATGAAATGATTACAACAAACACAGGAAGATGAATTAAAAACAATTATAGAAAATGAATGTAAAAACAAGAAATGATTTAATTGAAAAAAAACAGAAAATCAAGAACTCCCAAAACAAAAAGATCTCATAGATTGAAAACAGGAAATCAAAAGAAATTAACAACAGAAATTTAGTAAATCAACAACAAAAATTTAGGTAGATATTCAATGTATTTCAGACTGAAAATTCACACATACATTTGATCGGATTCATACACATTTCAGCCATTTAATCCAGAAATCAGACATTCAATTGCTGGATTTGAGCCGATTAGTCTGATGTATCGTGAATCAGAGGTAATGAAGCATCTCAAGCTCTGCTATTTAGGTGAACAACAGATTGATCTCTGCTGGACCGTTGCAGAGTAGTTCACGGCAAAGCAAGAAATTTCGGCGAATGAAGAGAAATTTCGGCAGCTTTTCAAGATATGATTTTCGTTTTGTTTTAAATCCAACCGGAGAACAGAGTGGATTCCGGCAGCTTCACACTGAATCGTGATTATCAATCACGATTTCATATCTAATACAAGTATACATTCTAAGAAAAATGACCATGAATCAGAGGTCTCCGTTAGCTTATTACAGATTTTCGAAAAAACATTCACCAGAAATTATGATCGATCCAGGTGATCGATCCTTCTTTAAAAACAGAATTCTATTGATTCAGATAATCGATATATAAAACTTAATTCAGCAAATCCAGATCAATGTTTTGATTAAAAAAATAATGCAAGTATTTATCAAAATGATTGATCAGAACAAATATTCCGGCACATCCTTGTCGATCGCCGGAACTCCTTTGCAGATATTTTTTTTTCTTTTTATGTTTTCTTCTTTTTTTTTATATTTTCCACATAGCTGATCAGCTAACATTCACACATTAGGAAGAATGAAATTTAGAAGAAGAAGAAGAAGAAGAAGAAGAAGAAGTTGCAGAAAAACTTACCGTGACTTGAGATGGATTAGAAGAGATCAGACTCCTTCCATACATCGCCACCGGTCTGAGAAAAACCTCCACCTGAAAAGAGAAGAGAGAAATATGGAGAAGGAGAAGAATGAGGTAAGAAGAGGTGGAGGGGAAAGGTTAGGAGAGAGGGAGAAGGCGCACAGATGAAGACGGTTTTGATTTTCCCTCTTTTGGGTTTTAAAAACACTTCAGCTGGTTTGTTAAAAAATTCTAAAAATTCTAAAACACTACTTCTTTACAAGAATATTTACAATAAACCTCATTTCAACTTATTTTTTAAAACTAACTAACTCTATTCTAATTTTTTCTTTTATTTAAAAAAACTAACCTACTATATTTAAGCCAAAAAACTAAAAATATAAAAATAAAGCTATTTTTCATACATTTTCTATTTTGAAATCATTTTAGCTTATTTAACGAAAACAAGCATAAACTTAGGTTTTTGAAACATTTTTTCATAAAATCATGCATATTTTAATGTTAATTCACCTTGAAATATATGCATGATCAAATACTCCCATGCTTATGTTTTGCTAGTCCTCGAGCAAACTAGACAAATGCATGAAATGAAAACTATCACCTAACTCACTTTCGTAGGAATCACGGTTGCATTTAGCTCATGCAACAAGCCCTTTCAACCCCTGGGTTACCCTAGTGGACGTGTAAGGTCTCGTGAAGGTTTGCAGTGATGCTACAAACATCTCTGTCATGTATGCAAAATATTACACATCCTCATAAGCAGTAGATAATCAAAGACTTTATTTTCACAAATATTTCCTGTTATTTCAAAATCAAAATATAATTAGATTCTTTTATATACCACCATAGAAAAAGAATTTCTTTCACTTTTCTAAATATCACAATTATTTATGTTTTATTCTTAGAAAATCCAATAAAAACATATTATTATTTACTTATCCTCACTCATATGTTTTTTGCACAGGTTTTCTCAATCACACTTCTAAGCACTGAACTTTTCTTTCTTTTTCAGCTCTTTTCTCAATTTTTTCATTTTTTCACGCTTTTTCTTTTTGCGTATTGATTCTTCTCTTATAGCTTTTGTGTGATCTGCTTTTATGCCTTGTGCAATGTCAATATCTTCTATACTTTTTCAATGCATACCAAAAGATATCAACTAAAACATAAAAGTGACTTCCTTCATTCACCTTTACAACGTGAGAGTCAAACATTTCAACTTGTATCTGTTCTCAGCTACTTAAGATCACGAAGTTTTCCACTCTCCTTTTCGAAATGGAATTAAAAGTTTCAACTTACATCTAAGTTCCATTTACTAAGGATTGTGGAATTATCCAAACAACCTAATGCATGCTATTTTTCACTTTTTGAGCTCTTTTTTTTACGCTTTTGTCCATTTGCATAGTTTTTCAAAAATACAACTGTGCATATTCATATTTGCGATTCAAAATAAATTCTAACATGTATCTATCATCATTTCTTCGAAATCCGCATAAACAACCATAATTTTTAGATCCATGTCAGAAAATTTTTTCGTGGGGCTTAAAATTTCTCTAAAAACATCAGATTTGAAATAACATTCATATAAGTTCAAACTCTTTCTTTAAAAATCTACTTTTCATGAGAGATATGTAAACATGTGCAAGAACGTAAACAAAAATATCCAGGTGTGCAAACTATACCCTCCCCATGCTGAAATGACCCTGTCCCAGTGGCACTCCCCCATTCTTATATAAAACTAAGTGAATGCACAAGAGACGAAATAAATGAGGTAAAAGAGTAGAATAACCGAACATGAATTAAAAATGCATGTTCTATGAATATAATGAATGCAATGTATACATGACATGACATGACATGAAAACCATGAATGAAACAAAAAAACATGAAAAACTCACAAAAAAGTAAAAACAAAATAAAATCTATAAATTCTAAGCAAATCTAATAATATACAAGATATGGGTTGCCTCCCATAAAGCACTAAGTTTCACATCCCCAACCAGACGGATCCCTGGAAAAACCTTCATTGTCCATCAGATCAATGGACATGAAGTCAGGCTAAATCGGGCTCTATAAAGAAAAGAGTGTCATATGTGACACTACGCACTATGTTCCCATCCCGCCTTTCTCTGAATGTGGGATCATGACTCTCTCGACATGAAGAACGGAAATTAGTCTCATCTGAGAAACTGATCAAGAAATGAGAGTCTAGGACCGACCGACTATCAATGAATGCAACTTCAGACAAGTGGTGAATATGATCTGGCTTGACTTTGTCAAGCACCTTCTGCATTTGGACCTCTTGCTTACTAAAAGGAATCAGTGATCCTAAAAGCTGAGAGAATGGGGATTTATGAAATGATGATAACTATAACAACTGAGGACCTTGCCCCTTCTACTGAGGTATCATGGAGATCGACTCGTTAGTAGAAATGATATGGGGCTTATAAGTCGATTCCTGAATGGGATGATACGCCTTCTCGCTCTGAAGGGATGTAACAGATTTGACTTGATCATGATGTGAAGCAGTGGGTTGCAAGTCAAATGACATGGAATCCTTTCCCTTTGAGACAACAGGCCTACTAGATGGGTTCCCCTCGCTTTGCCTACTGAAGGTCTCAACCAACTGTCCCATTTGAGTCTCTAGCTTGGCTATTGACTGCGTATGGGAGCTCAAAACTTGTAATATCCTATCTTGGAAGGATTGACTAGGTGAAGGCTCATGAGAATGGGGTTGAGTATAAGCAGGTTGGGCTAGGGGATGAACCTATGGAAAAATGGGATGCGAGTAACCTTGTGAAGGGTTATTGTGTCTATACTGAGTCTGGGAGGGCTGATGGGATGAGGAAATGGACTGGTTTCGCCAACCTGGGTTATATGATGATGTAAATGAATCAGTCATGGGTTTAGCGAAACCTTGGGCAGCATTCACCTGCTCCTGAACGAATTCAGGATTTAATGGTGCTGCCGGACAATCCGCAACACAGTGTGCAGGGCTAGCACATAGCTCGCACACTCTTTCTATTGGACTTCTCAAAGAATTGGCTAGGAGTTGATCTAACTTCCTAGTCAACTGGTCAACCTTGGTACGCAATTCTAACTCGGACCCCACTTTGGAAATCCCAACTTTCCTAGGACCACTAGACACAGATGTAGTCCTATCGAGCCTTGAAGACAAAGCATGATGCATAATGTTTTCACTCAATGTCTCAAATAGAGACCACGCCTCGTCTTCACTTTTGAGCATAAAAGTGCCCCCACAAGATGAATCAACCATTTGACGATGCTTCTCAGTAAGCCCGTCATAAAAATACTGCACCAACTGCCAATGAGGCACCTGGTCATGGGGACACCTGCGGAGAAGATCTTTCAATCTCTCCCAAGACTCGTGAAATTGTTCTCCCTCAATTTGAGAAAAGCTGGTTATATCTTTACGAAACTGATTCATTTTATCAATTGGGAAATACTTTTTGAGGAATTCATGCTGCATTTCTTCCCAAGTAGTAATATGAACCGTATCAAGAGATTTTAGCCAGTGCTTGGCTTTATCTTTGAGAGTAAACGGAAACAAAGTCAACCTCATAGCGTCGTCTACAAAGTTATTGATTCGCACAGTCGAGCAAATCTCAAGGAATTCGTCAAGATGACGATATGGGTCTTCATTGCTAAGGCCATAAAACGAGGGTAACATTTGAATCACACTGGCCTTAATCTCAAAATGGCTCGCTCCTACATCTGGTCTCGTGATGCAGGAAGTGGGAGTATACGTATTTGGCATGAAGTACTCCCTCAAAGGATGAATCAAATGATGATCGTCAGCCATTCAATACACCTTGGAGTAGACTGGTGTAGCACATGTCCTAATTTGGGTTTTTTACCTAACTAACGCACTAAGCGGCCAAACCACGCAAACCACAAAGCGAGTAAACTAAAAACAACAAAAACTAAACGAACACCACACAGTTACACATAACAGAGATTATGCAAAAGAAATATGAAATCTATGTGTACGGTACCAATCGTACACAGTCACCTCTAAGCGGCTCCTAGTAGGTGGGATGTGCAGAAAAGTAAGCTCGTCTCTAAGATATGCACATACGTGGTTCTAAACCTAAATGCAAACAAATACTAAGCAATAAAGTGAATACTAATATTACGCGATTCCCCGGCAACAACGCCAAAAATTTGATGTCTTCTTTTAAATTGTTGTAATTTTGAAAAGATTTTTATATGTAAAACATGTGAAAACCAGACATCAAATAATAAAAACCGGTTCTCACTAGTGGATGAGACCGGGTCAAACTCAGGGAACGAGAATATGTCGTATTCAAACACACAAATCTAAACTATTCTTTATTGCCAAATTATTAAATGGAAAATGTACGAGTAAAGTAAAAACAACTATCTATTACAAAAAATGAATACCCTTCGCAGAGGGCGTAAAGTGAAATATTTACAAACCCAATTAAATTCCTAATTCTAAACTGAAAATAAAAATCTTCTATTCTTGCACTTCTGTTTCTCGTATGCGCTTCAGCTCTAATCGTGTGCGATCTTGAACAAATCCAAAAAAAATACGAGCAGTACCAGAGATAGAAGTAAAAACAATATTAAACTAACTAAATACTAAAAACACTGAAAGATATCATCAACAAAATGCAATGACAATTAAAAAACAATTAACTAAATTTCAATTCACTAACACTTAACTACATGAAATCTAACCATTTCAAGTAACTAAAAGTGAAAACAATTAACCACTAACACTTCATTAATAAACTATGAACATAAACTATTGAAAAACACAATATTAAAGAATTGAAAGCAGTAAAATCAAGGAATGTAAAAATCAAGGAATGACTAATCAAGAACAGAAATTCAGGTATTAAAAACAAGAAGAAAAACATGTAAAAAAAACAAACTGGAAAATTACACAGAATGGCAAAGGAAAAAAATAATTTGTAAAGAATATTGAATGAGGCAAAACAAGAAAAAGTCTTGATTAAAAAAAAAACAGGAAATCGACTTATATCAACTGAAAAATAAGAAATAAAGGAAACAACAACAAATGGAATGATTACAACAAACACAGGAAGATGAATTAAAAACAATTATAGAAAATGAATGTAAAAACAAGAAATGATTTAATTGAAAAAAAAACAGAAAATCAAGAACTCCCAAAACAAAAAGAACTCATAGACTGAAAACAGGAAATCAAAAGAAATTAACAACAGAAATTTAGTAAATGAACAACAAAAATTCAGGTAGATATTCAATGTATTTCAGACTGAAAATTCACGCATACATTTGATCGGATTCACACACATTTCAGCCATTTAATACAGAAATCAGACATTCAATTGTTGGATTTTAGCCGATTAGTCTGTTGTATCGTGAATCAGAGGTAATGAAGCATCTCAAGCTCTGCTATTCAGATGAACAACAGATTTGTAATGCCCCAAATATTTAACTTGAAAATTTTGGTATAAATTTTCTTTTTCTAAACAAAAGCGGAAAAGCTTTATTAAATCCTTCATCAAATTATTTGGGCGGGTTACAAGTAATAGCATAGACTCAAGGCATTTAAGTAAAATAAATTCTTGCATTGAAATACTACAAGTTATTATTTACAATTAATGATTTATTACAAGTCATATTCCTCAGGACATCCGAAGAAGATATGGTCACATGGCACTGTCGCAGCGACGACCCCAATTGCTCGTCATTCATTTTCCTGAAAAATATTAATTCAGAAAGGGTCAGACTACCACGTTTGAGTAAGAAGCATAATATCCATATGAATGTGCACAGTTGTTATCATCGCAAAATTTTTAACTTTTGCGAATCAAACTGACCTTTGAAAAAGATTTTTGAAAATAACTCGCCTCCGTTTTTAAAATGCAGGAAAATTCCGTAGAATGGGACTCGCCTGTCGGTACGAGGTTCAACCGTTCCTGCCACCTTTAACAGGGGTAATTGAACCAAGGATCAATCTTATGCTCTACTCTATTCAGCTTGTCTAAATCATATTCTAATTTCTAAATGCACAAAGAATCAGGCATGTGCTATGAATTTTCAGAAAATGCACATTTGAAAACATGATGTTTGCTTTGAATGATTGAAATATTTAGAAAATGTAAATCTTGGAAATGATATCACATGAGAAATCGTGAAATGGGATTTGAAATATACTTCTGAGAGAAATAAAAATCGATTTTGAGGAATCCTTGACATTTGGTGAAAATCGATTCTGAGAGACTTGGTTTCTCTTAATTCAAACTTGGAAATTGAAATTCTAACTTAGAAAATTTGAATTTGAAACTTGGGAAATACTTGAAATATCCTTTGAAATTCAATGTCTTTGGGAAAATCGATTTTGCTATAAGACTTAGGAGATTTTGAGAAAATGAACTTCTTTGAATTAAGATTGGAATTGGAATTGGCAAATGCATGAAATGAATGAATATGATTTTGAGGAATTGAGAAATACTTTTTGTATTTTTGAGAAATGCAGTGCATTTTTGAAGTTAGCCTAAGAGTGTAGGCTGAATGTGGCTAATGTGAAGATCATAAATCTAAGTATCATTCATATTCTGACTATGGCCATAAATACAAATTCCACCAAGTTTATAAACTTCATAAAAGCTAGTGCATGTGCCATTCGTGTAGACCATGGTGAATTTGCAAAAATATGCATGAATCATCATCCATCACATATTAAAATTATAAAAATAAGCTATATGCAATGCAACCTAAGCTAAGCAGGAAATGTAAATTCTTATTCCAAAGTTTAATTTAGTTTACATCACTATTGAAATTTAAATACATGAAAATAAAGTCTTCAATGTACCTGCAAAATTAGAAAACTTGGTTAATGAAAATATGTTGGCTTTTCTAGATTTATCCAATAATATCAGGAAATTATGTGATTTTGCTAGATATATGCCTTTTTGCCATGATTCCCTTAAATCAAAATGATAAAGTATGAAATAAAATTGAATAAATAAGGAAGATAAGATATGAAATTTCAAAATTGGGGTTCAAATGACCAAAATACCCCTAATAACAAGACTATGGCCTTGAAATTAGGGTTTTTAGAAAGATATTTTGATAAAATGCAAGTTTTGAAATTTGAATGTAATAAACTAAGATAAATATGATGTGACATGCTTAAAAATATGAAAATTAGGGTTAGGGATTTCGAAATTTAGGTCAAATGACCAAATTGCCCCCGATAGCAAGACTATGGCCTTGAAATCAGGGTTTTTAGAAATAGATTTTGGTAAAAACTTAGGTTTTATGCACTAAATGAAATCAAATGAGCACAAAATTAAACCTAAAGTATCCTAATATGATTATGAACATGATTAAACCCTAAAAATATATGCTTATGCACGAAAATCCAATAATATCACAAATTTTGTGATTTTTGCAGTGTTTTTGGATCTTTCAGGAACCCGGTTTTGCAATTTGCTTAATTCAGCCATCAAATGGATTCCAAAATCCATAAAAATTGGTACCTGCACTTGTTATAACCTTAATGTCGAATTGGAATTATAAAAATAAAATTTTGATATTAAATTAATCCGAAAATTGCATTAAACCCTAAAAATATGCTATTTTTGACCTAATTCACCAACTAGTTTCAGTCCAAGACCTGAACCAGGGAACAAATCTCCATGGAAATTTATGAAATTTTACAGAGACTAACTAGAAAGAAAAACAGAGATTTCCCAATTTACAGATCGGAAAAATCATCTCCGGTTAGGGAGAAACCCTTCCGGCAATCTGAGCTAAAATATATCACTTTTAACAGGGATTAAAACAGCTATTCCAGATTGAAAATACAGGCATAAATAGAAAACCTAAACAAAAATCTCTGAAATTTTACTGGTGAATAGCAGAAAGAAAAATAACAATACTCACTTTTTACAGATCTAAAATCGGATCTGTGGTTTGGGATTTATGACTAACACAAGTCTGATTAGGGTTTTGGTAAACCCTAACGAGTTTTAAATTTAAAAAATAGATTCTCTAAAAAGGGAAAAATACTAAACAGTGATCAAAAAATCCGAAAATTTCACAGCAGACCTATCTACTCAATGTTAATCCATAGCACTTTACAGATCTAAAATCGGATATAAGATGAGAGAAATATCATAACAGCAAGTTACCTTCTTGATTTTAACCATGATTTTAAAGCTTTAAAAACCCGATTTGATGTCTGATTTTTTTGACAGGGTTCCCGAGATCCAAAACCTCTGATTTTTCTACAGTAACTCAATAACTCATGCATGCATCACATATAAAAAAATCAGAAATAAACAATGAGTACTTCAATCCAAAATAACATTATCTTTACTGTTCTAAACCTAGAACACACAGAAATTTAAGAAACTTGACAAACCATGCATTAACTAATGTAAATAAATAAAATAAACCATAAAAAAATAAATAAAACTTATTTCTATGCTATAGAACGTAAAACAAACATGAATAAACCATGAAAATAAATTAAAAACAGGGAATCAATGGCTGGAATTTGATATCACCTTTAAAACATAGATTTAACCCATTAAAAAGGGTAAATCATATATTTTATTGGTTAATAATGCAAAGAATCATATTAAAATCAATTCTAATGGATTAAAATCTCTGTAAATCACCCAAAACAGCGTTGGATCACCTTCTTGGATTGTTCTTGCTGATTCTTGATGGTTCTTGAGGTTGAATCCATGGTTTAATCCATGAAGATGATGGTACCAATGGCTAAATCATGTTTAAAACAATGAAAAACATTAAATAAAAACTAAAAATTAGAGAAAATAGTTACCTTGAGGTTGCTGCAATGGAGGAAGGGCTGGAGAGGAGAGAGAAGCTCCAAGAATCCAAAGGAAAGCCAATTGGGAAAATCGACCCCCTATAGCCTTCTATTTATATAAAAAATTTAGGTTAAAAATTAAATGTTTTAAAAAAATTGGACTCTTCTAAGGGGGGCGATTTTGGGGTGTAAAGACTATCCTACCCCTAGCCTAAATTATCCTATTTAATACCTAATTAACCCCTAAACTCTCCTAAAAAATCCCCAAATGTAATGCCACTTGGCATTTTCTACATTTGGCTTTTTTAAAAAAACCTTTAAAAACACTAGTTTTAAAAACTAACTTTCAAAATGAGTTTTTTTCAAAATGGTTTTGACTCTTCTAAACCTCTAACACTAACCAAGACATCCACTAACCCTAGTCTAGCCCTGACTGACTCGAATATGGCACCACCCCGAGTGGGCCCTACTTGAGTTTTAAAAAAAAAAAAAACGATTTTAAAACTTGAAATTGAAGGAGTTTTCAAAAGCTTTTCAAAAGCAAACTTTGAAATTGAAATTTTTAAAATGATATAGGATCCTAACTGAATTAGAATTCCTTTGGATATGGTGCCAACTGAGTGGGCCCACATCGAGTTTTAGAAATTTTGAAATAAACACTGAAAATGGCTTTGAAAAAGGGTTAAAATTGACATTTGAAATTCAAGATTTTTGAAAATAGGGTCTCAAGCGAACTGGAACTCCGAGTTAGAGTCCTGAACTCTTAGGACTCTGAGATTTTAAATTTTAACAGCCAAATAAAAGAATTTTCAAAAGATTTTATCAAGAAATGATGAAATAAGTCAGAAAACACAGCCAGGGTTAGACTCCTAACTCGACCGAACTCTAAAATAGAATCCTGAACTAACTGGACTCTGTAAAATGACCTAAATTTAAAAAACAAACGAAAAAGATTGAGAATGGAAGTAAAACAGACTTAAAAACCAAACTTCTGACCGGATTAGGACTTTGAGACAGAGTCCTGATCGGACTGAAACTTTCAAAAATTTGAGAAATTTGATGAATAGAGGCATTCAGAAGCGACACCATCTAAATGCATCTGTGAATTGAAATCGATTAAAGTTTGAATTTGAAAGGAATCCAAATTGTTTTCTGAGAAAATATTTCGAAATACAAAGTCTTGGGGTTGGAAAATGACAGAGTATTGAATAAAAACCCATGTTTTGAAATTGATTTTGAAATAAAGCTTTAAAATTTAAATCTGGATTGAATGTTTTGAAATAGGAGTGTTGGATCTCGAAAATGAGATGCAATGACCTGCAATGCTATGCAATGACATGCAATGCTATGCAGAATACATGCAATGACATGCAATGATCTGTAATGACTTATGAAATGGACAAACACTCGATAAGGGTGAAAATTTGGTGTGTTTACAGATGCCTCTCTTTGCTGCTAAGCCGGTTGAAAGCCGAGCTTAGTGGCAAAGAAAACATACCAAATTTGAACCATAAAAATGCCCCAGTTAGATGAATCTGACTGGGTATGAAAGAATTAGTTCAAGTGACGATGATAGATATGAAATGGAGAATAAGGAGAAAATTTTATTTCAAAATGAAGTGAGATTCAGGTTTTGCCCTTAACCTGGATGGGACGGGAAATACCTAGTGTAAAAACGAAGCTCAGGCTTGACCCTTAACCTGACCGGGAAATGAAAATGGAATACCTCATCAAAGGAGGCTCAGGTTTGTACCCTTAACCTGATCGGGTTGAAAATGAAATACCTCATCAAAGGAGGCTCAGGTTTATACCCTTAACCTGATTGGGTTGAAAATGAAATACCTCATCAAAGGAGGCTCAGGTTTATACCCTTAACCTGATCGGGTTGAAAATGAAATACCTCATCAAATGAGGCTCAGGTTTGTACCCTTAACCTGATCCGGTTGAAAATGAACGGAATCCTCGAAAGAAGAGACCGTGATGGAACCTTCGGATTTCCGCACAATGAATCTGATAGGGGTTTTGCAAAAGGAAGGAAATTGGGGTCCCTAAAGTTTGAAAAGGGATTGATTTTGGGCGCCTCATTGCTGAGACTAATTAACTTTTGAAATTGCCTTTTGCTAAAATTGGTGGCTTAACCTCAAGCCGAAATTGGACTGTCTATAGTGGGACAGTGGAGACACAGAGAAGTGTGCGAATCTGAGAGCCCGTGCGCTCAGATTATACCAACGAAGGGAAGGAATCTTGAAAACTCCCGTTATCAAGTCCTAAAAGGGATAACAACTGATGTCAGGATGTGCCAAAGATGAACCTCAAGCTCTCACTTCACGCCAGGATAGCTAGAAAATATTGTCAAAATGTTGAAAATTATTGTTGATTCAAAATAATTGAAAGTGATGCACATTGTTTTGAAAGTATTCCCTCTTTTCTACCTGAAGTATTACCTTCGACTAGGCTTAACTCCGTAGAATCAAGATTCAAATTCAAATTGCTTGCGATTGGCTTTCTTTCAAGGAAGCTATCAATTTCCTTGATATGGACGGGAAAGAAAGTATTCTTGATATTGCGAGAGCTATTAGTGAAAGAATATTGATAAAAGAATTTCACAAAATTAAAGAAGATTCTTGATAGATTTGGCAGTCTGATATCCTGGGATTCTTTTCTCATGATGATCTTTCTGCACTCTCTTTTTAGCAGATTAGAGCTCTCTTGGATTTTTTTTTTTTTTTTTGGGAATTACATCATCCTTCATTTTGGAGATGTCCTGACTTTTCTCTCTTTTTGGGAAGGGTATGTCACAAACTCCTTCATCTCAGAGATGTTCCGATCCTTCTTTTCTCTCAGGGATTATCTTGATAGTTATTGGCTCTTTGGTAGGAAATCTCTTAATGATAGCTAAAATCAAATATCTTTTAGGGTTTGTCGGTAGGCTCATCACACTCGCCTTCATCTCGACGGTGATCTGAACTTTCCCTGGAAGGATCCGTCACAAACTCCGTCATCTTGGAGATGATCCAAATCTTCTTTGGCCCCGGGGGTCGACTCGCTTAATTCGCCTTCATCTCGACGACAATTGAGAGATCCCTTTTGCAGATATTTAATTGCAGCTTAGGTGATTGAGGAGATATGAAAATTGAGTGGATTTCTCTGTATCACCTAGGATATTTCGACTACTTTATTTTTCAAGAATGGTCTTTAAAAATGTGCCATTGACTGCGATCAATATCAATCACTCATGGTTTGCAACAACATTGAATTCTCTTTGCTGGCCATATCGAGGATTTATTCTTTATCCTTTTGGTTGGCCAATAGAAAGATTTTGAATTTTGAATCCTTTTTCGTGAAAGCATTGCCCTTTCGGAAATAATAGTGGAGGTATTCTGAAGTAATAATTTTATGCAATAAAGATTTTTGAAATCAACAAATATTTAAGGACAAATTGGCAAAACTTTCTTGAAATCCTTTTGTGAAATCGAGCATTTGAAGCACAACGCAACACATCCATGACAACAATTCTCTTCTCCTTTCCCCAAAGGAGAAGATTCAGAAATTAGAATTGGGAATTACTCCTCTCTTCCCTGAAGAGGAGGTGTTTGCAAAACAAACTTTCGAAGAGAAATTAAGCTTTCGTCAAAACTTCCTAACATTAGGCTTCTCTTATGGAAAGGGGGCCGGAATTGGTGAGGTTGGTAAATTGGTCATGAAGGAACGAGTTCATCACACTCTCCCTGAAAAGAGGGTCCTTCATGATGAAATGGCCTAGTCTGAAATTATGGGGCCACAAGGAAAGCAAGTCTCCGTCGAGTCTCTCCCTATAAAAAGGGTTCCTTGTGTGAAATTTGGAATTTTGTTTTGCAAACGGTTCACAAAGACACGAGTCCCTTCAAACTCTCCCTGAAAAGGGGCTAAGTGAACGAATTGGATAGCATGCGAAAAGAGCAAGCTCCCTCGAACTCTCCCTATATAAAGGGTCTCTCGCAAGAAAAAATGATTGAAATTGGTATTGGGTGATTCAAAAGGGTCAAATTTTGGAAATTGGAATTTTGAAATTTGATATTTGAAATTAGAAATTTGGAAATTGATAATCGGAAATTGGAAATTGGAAATTTGGAAATTGGGAATTTGATGAGTGATCAGCACGAGGACTGAACTCAAGAGGTCGACTGACATGACACGAGTGCTCGATTTTGAAAATGTACCAGTTTGCATACTGGTTTAAAAATGTACCAGTTTGGATATTGGATTTTGGAAGATTACCAGTACGAGTGTTGGTTTTTTAAAGATTTCCAGTACGAGCGCTGGATTTTAAAAGGTTACCAGTACGAGCGCTGGATTTTAAATGGTTACCAGTACGAGCGCTGGATTTTAAATGGTTACCAGTACGAGCGCTGGGTTTTGGAAATTTACCAACACGAACACTGGATTGTGAAAGTTTACCAGCACGAACACTGGATTGTGAAAAGTTTACCAGCACGAACACTGGATTTTTGAAAGTTTACCAGCACGAACACTGGATTTTTGAAAGTTTACCAGCACGAACACTGGATTTTTGAAAGTTTACCAGCACGAACACTGGATTTTTGAAAGTTTACCAGCACGAACACTGGATTTTTGAAAAATTACTAATTGATTTTGATGGAAAATTTTCAGTCTTCACCCTCACGACGACTCGGACAACTGTCGGGGGCTCAGGATTTATCCCTTATCCTGAATGGGTAATCGATGCTAATGCAAATTGATGCAGACGAATGCGAATGAATGCATGCAAATGCAAATGAATGTAAATGGGTGCACAGGCGTGCACAAGTGCGTGAAATGAGAGATTTGTTTATCCTGCCTGCATACGAAATATTTGTAGATAAAAAACAAAATTTTAAAATGCCCCAGTGTAACTGGGAAAAGAATTTTGATCATTATTGAAGAAAATTTGGAAGGATTACAAAGAATAGAGAATTGTTCAAGTATAGAATTTTTTCAAATGTCGAGCATTGATGGGATCTGGTAATTCTATTCCATCAGCATTGATGAGTCGATATGAATTGCGAGGTAGTGCCTCTTTGACAACATAAGGACCTTCCCAATTTGGTGACCATTTGCCACCCGGGCGATGCCTGAGATAAGTTGTTGATCTGAGCACTAGATCATTGACCCGAAATTTTCTCTCAATGACAGATTTTGCATATTGTCGGGCTATCCTCTGGCGATAGGATTGAGCATGCTCTGCTGCTCTGAGCCTTCTTTCATCAAGCAAATCAAGCTGTACCAGTCGCTGTTGCTGATACTGATCAAGAGGTAATTCTAGAAGTGATGCAAATTTCAGAGCAGGTTTCTGAACATGTAGAGGCAGCACTACTTCACTTCTGTAGACAAGTTCTGACGGAGTAGCATTCGTTGGAGTTCGAATGGTGGTTATGTATGCCCATAATGCATCATGAATCTTTTCATACCAGTCACGGCCCGTCTCTAAAGTTCGCTCCAGGATTCGAATCAGAATCTTGTTGGTGGCCTCCGCCTGACCATTCCCTTGAGGATAATAAGGAGCGGAAAAATGATGATGAATTCTGAATTTTGAGCAGAATGTCCTCATTCTCTCATTCTTGAAATGGCTGCCATTATCCGACACAATATCATGCGGTATACCGAAGCGGCAAAGGATATTCTTATGGATGAAAGAAACCACATGCCGACCTTCTAATGTGCGTAGAGTGACTGCTTCTACCCATTTAGTAAAATATTCTGTTGCGGCAAGGAAATATTTATGACCATTAGAAGCTGAAGGAGAGATGGGTCCTACGACGTCGAAGGCCCACATAGAAAATGGCCATGGAGACACGACTGATTGCAAGTACGTGGCTGGCGCATGAATGGAAGGTGCGCGTATCTGACACTGAACGCACTTCTTCACAAAACGATAGCAGTCTTGCTGCATGGTTCTCCAATAGTATCCTGCCCGAATGATTTGTTTAACAAGGGTTTGGTAGCCGACATGACCACCGCAAATACCTTCATGCGCTTCTTGTATGATTTCTTTAGCTTCTTCTTCGTCTAAGCACCTGGAATACTCAGAACTGAACCCACGACGATAAAGAACATTGGCAAGGATAAAATAGCAGGCGGACATATGTTGAATTGCTTTTTGCTCCTTCTTTGATAGTTCTGGTGGAAGCTCACCAGTTTCAATAAAGTTTTTGATATCTTGATACCAAGGCTTCTTTTTCTGTTCCGCCTGGTTGACTTGCATCACCGGAACGAAGGCAGGTTGGTCAAGTCTATCGATTTCAAAGGAGCGACAGGATTCTCCATTTCTGAAAGACATAATGGAGCCCAGGCTGGCCAAACCATCAGCTATTTGATTAAACTCTCTTTTGATATGGAAAAGCTGAAATTCATCGAAATTGTTGATAAGGGATAAAACGATCTTTTGGTAAAGGAGCAACTTCTGATCTTTTACCTGCCATTCAGCTTTGACTTGGCTGACGACGAGCAATGAATCGCCGAAAGCATGTACCCTCTGAACATTGAAGTCTTGCAAAATTCTCATACCTTGTATTAAAGCTTCATACTCGGCCATATTATGGGTACATTGAAAATCCAGTTTCAGAGAAAAGGGGATTATCTCTTTCTCTGGTGTGATCAGCAAGATTCCGACTCCTATGCCGGCCATGTTCTTGGATCCGTCGAAAAACAGATTCCAAACTGGGGATTGTTGAACATTACAGATCCGCTCATCGGGAAAGCTATCCTCGATTCTAACATCTTCTGCTAAAGGAAAATCTGCCAATTGGTCTGCAATTGCTTGACCTTTGATAGATTGCTGAGAAACATACCCCAGATCATACTGCATTAACAGGACTTGCCACTTAGCAATCCGTCCACTAAGAAATGGTTGTTCGAGAATATACTTGAGAGGATTAAGTTTTGAGAGAATCTTGACTTCTGATGCTAACAAGTAATGTCTCAGCTTCTGACACATCCATACCAGAGCTAAACATGTCTTCTCTATCTGAGAGTATTTCTTCTCGTAATCAATAAAGGTCTTGCTCACATAGTAAATGGCATGTTCTATCAAGCTGCCTTCTTCGTATTGTGCCAAGAATCCGCCGCAAGCAACTTGATTAACTGAAATGTATAGAAATAGGGTTTTCCCGAATTCTGGCGGCTTTAAAACAGGAGGATTGAGAAGATATTTCTTGATGCGTTCGAACGATTGCTGACACTCTGGTCCCCATTCAAACTTCACTCCTTTTCTGAGCAAATGATTGAAAGGCTCACATCTCATGGCCAAATTAGAAATGAATCGCCGAATTGATTGCATGCGTCCTTGAAGGCTACGCAATTCTTTGAGATTAGTCAGAGGCGGCATGCCAATGATAGCCTTGGCCTTAGCAGGATCCATCTCTATCCCCTTCTTGCTGACTAAGAAGCCTAGCAACTTGCCAGATTCGACTCCAAAAACACATTTTTGTGGATTGAGTCTTAGCTTGTAAAGAATGAGCCGCTTGAAAACTTGATTGAGGGCTTCGATGTGATCTTCCTCTTCTTTGGATTTTACTAGAATATCATCAACATATGCATCTATGATTTTGTGCATCTGATCATGGAATATAACGGCCATAGCGCGCTGATAAGTGGCTCCAGCATTCTTGAGCCCAAAAGGCATGACTGTATAACAGAAAGTGCCCCATGGCGTGGTAAAGGAGGTTTTTGATTGGTCACGAGTGGCCAACTTGATTTGATTATATCCGGAGTATCCGTCCATAAAGGAAAACATAGCATGCCCAGCTGTGCTATCGACTAGGAGATCAATGTTTGGGAGCGGATAGTCATCCTTCGGAGTGGCTTTATTGAGATCACGGAAGTCGATACAGATTCGCACTTTCCCATTCTTCTTAGGAACTACTACGATATTCACCAACCAATCCGGGTAATCAATTGCTCGAATGAATCCTGCTTTAAGCAGATCCTCAAGTCCTTCCTTGACCTGTTGCTCAATTCGAGGATCCATTTTTCTCAACTTCTGCTTGACTGGTTTCGCCTCAGGCTTCAAAACGAGGCGATGTTCCACCAATTTCGGATCTAAACCTGGCATATCCTCATAAGTCCATGCGAATACTTCTTCATGCTGCTTGAGGAAATTAGTGAGCCTTTCTTTCTCTCCTGGGCTCAAACCACTACCAATTTTGAGAATTCTAGGATTGTCTTCTGATCCGATATTGATATCCTCAGTCGGATCTTGAACTAAGGATGATGGCTCATCTTGCTTCTGAACCGATGAAAATTCTGGCAGTTCTTGAAGAGCTGAATCAAACTCTGCGGATTCTTCTGACTGCTTTGCAGTCTGACTGCATTCTGTTCTTATTCTGACCTGATGAATTATTGCTGATTTCGAACAGGCTTTTGGATTAAAGACGAGCTTCTTGATAGATCGGGAAGACATTCTGAAAATTGGAGGATAAATTGATTTAGGGAAATTGCTCATCATGAAATAAATTGCTTTTATTGAAAATAATTGGAAAGATGAAAGAGCAAAATGATTTCAATTTTGTGAAGATTTAATATTGAGAAGCAAAGAGACAAATGGCACCAAGATAGACAAAGGAGACTTGCAACTTTATTGAAAGATAGAATTAATCAAAATGACAATGATGAGAATGGAATGGGATATCATCCCGAATGTGGAAATAAAAAAAATGGAAATGAAAAGACAAGCAAATGCCCTTAGTGCATTCCTTCAGAGATGACCGTTGTATTATAAGGGGGAAATGGTTATTTCAGAATTTCTATATTCTCATCTTCGGCACCTTCTATCAGAAGATTCTTATCAATAAGATCTTGAACTATGTTCTTCAGAACGAAGCAATTCTCAGTATTATGCCCCACTGTTCGATGAAATTTGCAGAATTGGTCTTTGAATTTTCCCATAGGAGCGGAAGGATCGACCAGCCTGGGCAATTTGACCATCTCCTTGGTCAACAGGTACTCGAGCACAGTCTCGAGTGATTGATCTAATGGAGTGAACTTCCTCTCATAGCTCCATCCTTCGTGCTTCACTTTCTCTCGGGGTTTTGGTCCCTGTTCTAGTTGAAGCGACTTGCTGAATTGCGGGATCGACTTCCCTTTCTGATCATTCCTGTTTGAACCTCCTGCCCCATAACAGAAGTCTCTATTCTGCCCATTGAGATGATTCCATTTATTATTATTGACAGAATTAGTGAAGTGAGTCTTCTTCTTTGACTCGTTCTGGCCGCTGTTCTTGGTGAAAGTGAAACCTTCATAGAAACCATTCTCCATACTCAATTCGAGCCATTCGGCTCGCTCTGTTAACTCTATAAAGGTTCTAGATGGTGCGGTGGAGATGAGGCCTTTTAGAGGCTGTGAGAAGTTACTCAGAATTAAAGACAAAGCGTGCCCCTCTGATATGGGATCTCTCATTTTATTACAAGCTGACCTCCAGCGGTGGATAAAATCTCGGGCCTTTTCATTTTCTCTCTGTTTCAGGCCACAGAGATGGCTGAGGGTCGGGAGTGCCTCAGCATTGAACAAAAAGCACTCAATGAACATATTTACCACCTTATCGAATTCTTTCAGCTCTATGGGGTTGATGTGCTCCGAGTACCATTTAGCTGTTGTTCCCTCCAGACTGCGAGGGAAGCAAAGGAAGAGTGCCCGATTGTCACGCTTGAATCGTGAACATTCAGCGAAAAACATGGCGAGATGAGCTTTAGGGTCGCCAGAACCATCAAACTTGATAAATTTTCTGGGGAGATTATCCAGATTGTCGTCCCCATCTAAACCATCATAGAAGTCTTCGCTGGTGAAGACTTTCTTACCCTTGTCGCGGGCCTGCAGATCTTTGACCATTTTCATCATGTCTTTTAGCTGTGACTGGGTAGGGTCATTAACAGACTGGTTTTTGGATTTGTAAGCCGACCCCTGTCCCTGAGTCGACATTTTGAATTCATATTTATTTTCACATTCCTTGTCAGCATCGTCAGCTGATTCTGACTCATCAGATATTTCCTCGTGACGACTCTGCTTTTTGCTGATCTTCACATTCTTGACGGCCTGACCCTTATCTTTCTGTTTAGTTTGAATTTGCTCAGTACTGGGCTCAGCTTGCTCTGCCAGCATCTTGGTCATCATCTTTTTGAACATGATATACATTTGGGGATCGATGCCATCATCCGCCTGCTGACCCTGACTCTGGATTGATCGAGGTGAGTCCATCTCTTCTTCTAAAGCTACTGAATATGCGACACCTTCAACTGATGTGGTTTTCTTTCTGGATCTTGTATTGACCATCGGGTATTGCAAATGTTCTCTTAGATTTTGTTGATGCTCTCTGCAGGGCAGAACTGATGGTTAGGCTTCTGAAGGAAATTTGGTTTGGAAGAAAATATTTGTTGAGAATTTTGGTAGACAATTGAAATAATATCCCATTACTAGGGATTGAGTCGTCGCTGGGATTACGACAATTGCGTTGTTATTCTTTGCAAGATAAACAACTGAAAATATGCCTTGTTACCTAGGCGAGGTCGTCAAACCAAAGTGAAATGTAAAGGAATTTTATTGAGGGGAAAAACATGATTTTATCAATAATACACTTGACAGAGGGGAGGGGGACGAACAATTTTCCACCACTCTACAAAATCAGACGACACACGAGGACCAGGAAAAATAGTAAGACTGACAAAGGAATCCCAGCCATGTCTGGCAGAATGGTATGCTCCGGACCACTGATCTGATGCGAGATCGAATTCTGGCAGAACCCCCGCTAGTGGACGAATCTCTACACGCTTCTGCCTCTGAGAGAACTGCCAGACACACCGCTCGGGATGATAGTATGCGCAGAAGAACGGGCCAAGTAGTCTGAATCGCTTGCCATAAGTATAAGTGTATCTGGGAGGTGATTCCTGACGATCAAAGTACTCCCATACGACTTCTTCCTCCTGAAGGTTGTCGATCAAGAACCGGTATCGCGCAACTGGAAGAAGCTTCTCTCCATTGTATCTGAATGAACTGGCTCGGACTGGCACATGCCGGAGGAACCAAAACTGCAAGGCATAGGTGCATCCTTCGACTAGAATCGATTCTCCGAGTGCGAAACGAGTCAACCCTCGGTATAGAAAGGCGAGTGCGGCCATGGCTATTGAGAGGCGGCTGGTCTGTCGACTTCCCCATCTCCTTAGAAGCTGAACTATTCTGATGTCCATGTAATTTCGTCTGTCGGGAAAGAAAGCCAATCCCACAGTGCACAGAACCATCGCGTGCTGAATTCTCTCTCGAGCTGTCCTGGACAACGAGCTGACTTCCACAAATGTCCCATGCTGTCTGTAGATTTCGAGCAGGTCCACGTATTCATTCCCATCTTCTTCAATCAATGGCCAAGACTTGTGTCCTGTCATGCGAGCTAAGGCATCCTTAGGGTCCAGACCCTTAACATTAATCAGAAACTGTTTCTCCAATGGATCTCCAGGCTGACCGGCTGGCTCGGGCAATCCCATAATCTCTGAAAATTCATCCATCAGTACTGTCATCTCGCCCCACAGGAACCAGAAGGTAGAAGTGCCCGGATTCCACCGCTCTGCTAGTGCATGAATCAAGTTGCCGTTGACTGTTTGCTTTTCCACTGCGGACGCCAGTTCCAATCCACACTCGTCCAGATGGTCCGGAAACATACGAGAGAAGTTTTTGAACCATGAATAATACCACCGGGGAAAGAAGGATCCGGTGCTGAGGACTCGATGTTCGGGAAGACTTTGTCGCACCTCGTAGGAGATGTGACCCTCAGGGAAGACTGAATCAAGCTGACTGGATGCCATCGGACTGGAAGACATGGAAATTGGAGTAAGACTTGGAAAATACATGAATTTTGAGGAAAATGCAGGCAGGATAAAAATAAAGTAGGAAATTCGAGATTCAGAAGACAGGAAAGATGGGAAACCACCTGGAGTTTTGAAGGAAATGAAGGGAAATTTGGAAAATCGTCCAGGGTTTGATGAAATATGAAGAGATAAATGGAAAATGAAGTATTTTGGAAAATCGTCCAAGATTTAAAACATGGACAGTACATGGACATAGATTGGGGAATTTTGAGAAAATCGTCCAGTATTTTTAGAAAATTGGGAAAAATATGGAAAATAAAAAGGAAATAACATATTCAATCAAATTCTGCATAAACAAGTATGCACAAACAGCATTCCCTAAAAGCTGACTCTAGATGCACAAATTTTGAAATGGCTTGTGGGACATTAATCCTAACTCTAAGGCTTAGATCATCTGTATCCAATCCAGTTATGCCTATATACTCAAGCCAAGGCTCGATGTACGTGGCATAAAATCAATTTCTCTGGTTCTAGGTTCAAGTTTTCCAACATCCTTGAGCACCTGCCGATATACGTTGGACTATGGCCCTTGGTACGTGGCAGGGGGGTTTTCACCCAAATAAGTGCCCAGTTGTGAGGCTCTGTCCCGAACTGTGGTTCTGAAAGAGAGCCCAGCAACGTGAAGACCGGGACAATATAGGTGGGGTGATTTTTGAAAAACATGAGCACATGCAATCAAACAGAAGGCTCTAAGTCCTAAAGAGATAGATTTTTGAAATATTTGAAGAAGCAAACATTGTTTTCATACAATTCCTAAATTGAGGAGTGTTGTATTAGACCTAAGTCTATGTGAGCATGAATAATTCTCCTCAATATGGTCCTACCAAACCATACCTAGTCTACATGCAGTCCATGTCAGCTGAGTTCAAGTCTAGGCTCCTAGGTTCACATGATATCATAAAGCAAAGCTGACATTCCATGGAAATCGATTTTGACAATTTGAACTAAGTAGAGCATTAGATTGATCAGGCAAAGACAGGTCCCATCACGGTCGCCAAACCTGTTATCATCGCAAAATTTTTAACTTTTGCGAATCAAACTGACCTTTGAAAAAGATTTTTGAAAATAACTCGCCTCCGTTTTTAAAATGCGGGAAAATTCCGTAGAATGGGACTCGCCTGTCGGTACGAGGTTCAACCGTTCCTGCCACCTTTAACAGGGGTAATTGAACCAAGGATCAATCTTATGCTCTACTCTATTCAGCTTGTCTAAATCATATTCTAATTTCTAAATGCACAAAGAATCAGGCATGTGCTATGAATTTTCAGAAAATGCACATTTGAAAACATGATGTTTGCTTTGAATGATTGAAATATTTAGAAAATGTAAATCTTGGAAATGATATCACATGAGAAATCGTGAAATGGGATTTGAAATATACTTCTGAGAGAAATAAAAATCGATTTTGAGGAATCCTTGACATTTGGTGAAAATCGATTCTGAGAGACTTGGTTTCTCTTAATTCAAACTTGGAAATTGAAATTCTAACTTAGAAAATTTGAATTTGGAACATGGGAAATACTTGAAATATCCTTTGAAATTCAATGTCTTTGGGAAAATCGATTTTGCTATAAGACTTAGGAGATTTTGAGAAAATGAACTTCTTTGAATTAAGATTGGAATTGGAATTGGCAAATGCATGAAATGAATGAATATGATTTTGAGGAATTGAGAAACACTTTTTGTATTTTTGAGAAATGCAGTGCATTTTTGAAGTTAGCCTAAGAGTGTAGGCTGAATGTGGCTAATGTGAAGATCATAAATCTAAGTATCATTCATATTCTGACTATGGCCATAAATACAAATTCCACCAAGTTTATAAACTTCATAGAAGCTAGTGCATGTGCCATTCGTGTAGACCATGGTGAATTTGCAAAAATATGCATGAATCATCATCCATCACATATTAAAATTATAAAAATAAGCTATATGCAATGCAACCTAAGCTAAGCAGGAAATGTAAATTCTTATTCCAAAGTTTAATTTAGTTTACATTACTATTGAAATTTAAATACATGAAAAATAAAGTCTTCAATGTACCTGCAAAACTAGAAAACTTGGTTAATGAAAATATGTTGGCTTTTCTAGATTTATCCAATAATATCAGGAAATTGTGGGATTTTGCTAGATATAAGCCTTTTTGCCATGATTCCCTTAAATCAAAATGATAAAGTATGAAATAAAATTGAATAAATAAGGAAGATAAGATATGAAATTTCGAAATTGGGGTTCAAATGACCAAAATACCCCTAATAACAAGACTATGTCCTTGAAATTAGGGTTTTTAGAAAGATATTTTGATAAAATGCAAGTTTTGAAATTTGAATGTAATAAACTAAGCTAAATATGATGTGACATGCTTAAAAATATGAAAATTAGGGTTATGGATTTCGAAATTTAGGTCAAATGACCAAATTGCCCCCGATAGCAAGACTATGGCCTTGAAATCAGGGTTTTTAGAAATAGATTTTGGTAAAAACTTAGGTTTTATGCACTAAATGAAATCAAATGAGCCCAAAATTAAACCTAAAGCATCCTAATATGATTATGAACATGATTAAACCCTAAAAATATATTCTTATGCACGAAAATCCAATAATATCACAAATTTTGTGATTTTTGCAGTGTTTTTGGATCTTTCAGGAACCCGGTTTTGCAATTTGCTTAATTCAGCCATCAAATAGATTACAAAATCCATAAAAATTGGTATCTGCACTTGTTATAACCCTAATGTAGAATTGGAATTATAAAAATAAAATTTTGACATTAAATTAATCCGAAAATTGCATTAAACCCTAAAAATATGCTATTTTTGACCTAATTCACCAACAAGTTTCAGTCCAAGACCTGAACCAGGGGTCAAATATCCATGGCAATTTATGAAATTTTACAGAGACTAACTAGAAAGAAAAACAGAGATTTCCCAATTTACAGATCGGAAAAATCATCTCCGGTTAGGGAGAAACCCTTCCGGCAATCTGAGCTAAAATATATCACTTTTAACAGGGATTAAAACAACTATTCCAGATTGAAAATACAGGAATAAATAGCAAACCTAAACAAAAATCTCTGAAATTTTAGTGGTGAACAGTAGAAAGAAAAATAACAATACTCACTTTTTACAGATCTAAAATCGGATCTGAGGTTTGGGATTTATGACTAACACAAGTCTGATTAGGGTTTTGGTAAACCCTAACGAGTTTTAAATTTAAAAAACAGATTCTCTAAAAAGGGAAAAATACTAAACAATGATCAAAAAATCCGAAAATTTCACAGCAGACCTATCTACTCAATATGAATCCATAGCACTTTACATATCTAAAATCGGATATAAGATGAGAGAAATATCATAACAGCAAGTTACCTTCTTGATTTTAACCACGATTTTAAAGCTTTAAAAACCCGATTTGATGTCTGATTTTTTTGACAGGGTTCCCGAGATCCAAAACCTCTGATTTTTCTACAGTAACTCAATAACTCATTCATGCATCACATATAAAAAAATCAGAAATAAACAATGAGTACTTCAATCCGAAATAACATTATCTTTACTGTTCTAAACCTAGAACACACAGAAATTTAAGAAACTTGACAAACCATGCATTAACTAATGTAAATAAATAAAATAAACCATAAAAAAATAAATAAAACTTATTTCTATGCTATAGAACGTAAAACAAACATGAATAAACCATGAAAATAAATTAAAAACAGGGAATCAATGGCTGGAATTTGATATCACCTTTAAAACATAGATTTAACCCATTAAAAAGGGTAAATCATATATTTTATTGGTTAATAATGCAAAGAATCATATTAAAATCAATTCTAATGGATTAAAATCTCTGTAAATCACCCAAAACAGGGTTGGATTACCTTCTTGGATTGTTCTTGCTGATTCTTGATGGTTCTTGAGGTTGAATCCATGGTTTAATCCATGAAGATGATGGTACCAATGGCTAAATCATGTTTAAAACAATGAAAAACATTAAATAAAAACTAAAAATTAGAGAAAATAGTTACCTTGAGGTTGCTGCAATGGAGGAAGGGCTGGAGAGGAGAGAGAATCTCCAAGAATCCAAAGGAAAGCCAATTGGGAAAATCGACCCCCTATAGCCTTCTATTTATATAAAAAATTTAGGTTAAAAATTAAATGTTTTAAAAAAAATGGACTCTTCTAAGGGGGGCGATTTTGGGGTGTAAAGACTATCCTACCCCTAGCCTAAATTATCCTATTTAATACCTAATTAACCCCTAGACTCTCCTAAAAAATCCCCAAATGTAATGCCACTTGGCATTTTCTACATTTGGCTTTTTTAAAAAAACCTTTAAAAACCTTTAAAAACACTAGTTTTAAAAACTAACTTTCAAAATGAGTTTTTTTCAAAATGGTTTTGAATCTTCTAAAACTCTAACACTAACCAAGACATCCACTAACCCTAGTCTAGCCCTGACTGACTCGAATATGGCACCAACCCGAGTGGGCCCTACTTGAGTTTTTAAAAAAAAAAACGATTTTAAAACTTGAAATTGAAGGAGTTTTCAAAAGCTTTTCAAAAGCAAACTTTGAAATTGAAATTTTTAAAATGATATAGGATCCTAACTGAATTAGAATTCCTATGGATATGGTGCCAACTGAGTGGGCCCACATCGACTTTTAGAAATTTTGAAATAAACACTGAAAATGGCTTTGAAAAAGGGTTAAAATTGACATTTGAAATTCAAGATTTTTGAAAATAGGGTCTCAAGCGAACTGGAACTCCGGGTTAGAGTCCTGAACTCTTAGGACTCTGAGATTTTAAATTTTAACAGCCAAATGAAAGAATTTTTAAAAGATTTTATCAAGAAATGATGAAATAAGTCAGAAAACACATCCAGGGTTAGACTCCTAACTCGACCGAACTCTAAAATAGAATCCTGAACTAACTGGACTCTGTAAAATGACCTAAATTTCAAAAACAAACAAAAAAGATTGAGAATGGAAGTAAAACAGACTTAAAAACCAAACTTCTGACCGGATTAGGACTCTGAGACAGAGTCCTGATCGGACTGAAACTTTCAAAAATTTGAGAAATTTGATGAATAGAGGCATTCAGAAGCGACACCATCTAAATGGGTCTCATCTGTGAATTGAAATCGATTAAAGTTAGAATTTGAAAGGAATCCAGATTGTTTTCTGAGAAAATATTTCAAAATACAAAGTCCTGGGGTTGGAAAATGACAGAGTAATGAATAAAAACCCATGTTTTGAAATTGATTTTGAAATAAAGCTTTAAAATTCAAATCTGGATTGAATGTTTTGAAATAGGAGTGTTGGATCTCGAAAATGAGATGCAATGACCTGCAATGCTATGCAATGACATGCAATGCTATGCAGAATACATGCAATGATCTGTAATGACTTATGAAATGGACAAACACTGGATAAGGGTGAAAATTTGGTGTGTTTACAACAGTGTCACGTGTACAAGTATATGTGCAACATGTTTAGATAGAAATAATAACCATTTAACAAGTGATAAATGTACAAGTCACCAAAGTCAAGTATTTCATGATATATTCCATCAACGTCAAAGCACGATACATCATATGCATGAAGCATATTTATATAAGCAATAACAACTTTGGAACTAATGAGGATGTACACCTGACTTAACTAAAGCAATTAATGTAAAGTGTGTATATAGCACAAACATCAACGTTCAACACATCATTCATAAGTTATCGAAATTTCCATGTAACGGAAAACTAATTTGAATCATGCTCTACAGGAGTCACAACTTACCCCAACAATTTCAACATCGAGCAGTATGCAACTACTTAAAGATCTTTCTTAATGCACTAACTTTATGTTTCATTTGGTTAATTACCCTGTGGGTACGCACAGGCATTCGACATCGTAGCGGACCGAGACCACACGGGGGTTTATTATTTTATAACTCGTATGACTAGCAGTACGGATATCCAAAGGGGACGGTTCACGACCGAGAGAGTACTCCCCAATGGCTAGAACTAGAATTAGGATGCACCCTGTACTTCTGCAGAAGACTTGGATCTACCACCTAGGACACATTGGTAGTCCTGGCCCCCTAACTCCGTGGACTGGGGACCGGTGAGACGCCTAGCTCTCACAAAAACAAGAATATCCCACGGAGGTTGTACCATCTACCCTCTCCAAGGTAGACCATGGGTCCGGTAACATACACCGTCTTCAGGTGTACCCAGAGCCCTGGGAAACCAGTAACATATACCGTTGTCAGGTATACCCAGTATCCCGAGAAACCAGTAACATATACCATTTCAGGTATACCCAGAATCCCATATATTATTTTATATGTGCATGATTTTCATTCTTTCTTTGTTTGGATCCAGTAACATACACCGTCTGTCAGGTGTACCTAGAACTTTGGAGAAAATCTAGTAACATATACCCTCTTCCAGGTATACCTAGAATCCCAAATAGAAACTGGTAACATATACCGTCTTTCAGGTATACCCAGAGTCTAGAATTTTCCTTTATGTCACTGTGCATTAATTTAGTTGTGTTTTTGGTGCTAGGTTATACATATCGTACCTCACTAGTTGTGTCGTAACATGGCATAACCCAATTTTAACAATTCATAAGTGCTTGTATGGCACTATCAGCTTGCTGCGAAGTTGCAAGCTCGATTTTAAGCTTTCACATGATCATGGCTTGAAAATGTCCTCATGTATGCAAACTTTTGCAGAATACATAGATCTGCTAGCACGTAAACATGTCCTAACATGAAATCATGATTCAATTATATGCAATTCTCCTAGCATCATAGGTGCATATATGGCATCATAAGGATTTGACATGCTCACCTTCAATTTGTAACACTGTGTCATTTGTAGAATTTCTTATTTGTGCTATCGTAACAAAATATGCAAATCGACGGTTCATGCACTGAAACATTTGTCGCAACCTTCATATTCCAACCACATACAAAACTACGTGTACCATGAATACATCATGGGCATCTTATTCATTTGCAAAACAATCACATACGACCGACACTAAACATGGAGATAATTATTTAAACACGATAATCATGAAATTCATGCATATCATAAATGGTCATATAGCAGTACAAGAGTCTTGTAAGTATAATTATAATATCCTACCACCATGCTGATCATGCATAGATTTAGGTACATTTTACATAAAAACATGCATGATTTCATATTAAAATCAATTAAAAAACCCATTTATATGCTAGGATAGAGCATTTTAATAAAAAAATAAAAAAATAGAGAAAATAGAGAAAAATAGCTTTATTTTGCAATTTAGTATACATTTTTATATTGTTACTAAAATTGTTTTAGTCTTCTTTATAAAAAAAAAAAAAGAATTATGAAAATAGTAGAGTAGTTATATTTTTAAATCAAATGAGTCTTTTAGCAAATAATTTTTCTTGAAGCTCTTCTTTTAATTTTTGAAAAAAATAACAAACCGGTTTAACAAACCGGTTTGCTCTTTAAAAACCCACGAAGGGGGATTTTCAAATCCGTCTCCCCCTTCCTAAGCTACAGCCCTCTTTTCTTCTCCCTCCTCTCCACTTCTCCTGAGCTTTTCTTCCCCTTCTCCCTCTTTCTCTCTTCTTCCCTGTTTTCCGGTGGAGAGACTTCCAGCAACGGCGACGGCGTACGGGAGGAGGCCGACCACTTCTTTTCTAACCCATCTAAAGCCACGGTGAGTGTTCTGCAACTTCTTTTCCTTCTTCTTCTTCTTTTTCCACAGTAATCTTCTTCTTCTGGTTCGTTTAAGGAATTCAAGTGATGTTTCTGTGTAATGAAAAACTAAAAAAAAGAGAAAGAAAAACAGAAAGAAAAAAATTAAACTCGATCATTGTTGTTTCTGATTTTTTTTCCCGATTTTTAATTCTATAATTGATGTTGTAGTTAGATGAACGATTGATTCTAAATTCCAGTACATTCTGAAATCCATAGTTTCTTTGATTTAAAAATCTTTTGCCGGATTCCAATAATATTCTTCAAAATTTTGATCGATCATCTGGATCGATTTCTGTTTTTTTTATCCGGCGACTTGATATTGTGCTTGAAGCATTGCATCTTCGGTGATTCCCTGCGTAAGCTGAAAAATTGAGAATTTCAGCCGTGATTCATAAAGGAATCTGATGAACTTCAAGGATGTTTTTAACGTTTTCCGGCGATATCACTCTGGTGGCTGAGACTGAATGAAATCCGACAGTCGTGAACAAAATTTTTGACATCTTTGCTACAGGCAGTAGATCGCCTCATCTATCCGGCAGTTTGGAGTGTTTCTAAGCATTGCATCGTAGGTGAACTATAGCCTTTGCTGTGTATCTGGTGATTCCCTGCACTGCAATTGAGCGATCAAGAGTTTTATTAATGTTTTGGATATTGCATCTCTGATGGACATTGCATCTCCAATCGATCATATGAAATCAATCAGCCAAGTGAAATCAAAAGTTCTGATAGCAGAGTTCTGAAATTGCTGTACCTGATTTTCGGTGAATAGAATTGAGTTAATCAAGGTTTTTATGTTTTGTATTGATCAAAGTAACTCAAAATTAATCAGAAAATATTTTTTCAGAGTTAATCAAAGTTGAATCTGATTAATACATGATTGCTAAAATTGTTTTTGGAGACTGTGTGAAATTCCAGATTGAATTGCTGAGTTTTAAATAGTGAAAGCTTTACATGTAGTTGAATTGATCAATAACTATTCCTGATTAACTTTTGTGTTTAAATCTCTAGCGGAGTCATGATTGTTCTTGATTAATAAACAAATATTTGATAATAGCAATCTGATGCATCTACTGTGTGAAGTAGTAGTATTCGTTTATAGCATTAACATTAGATAACATACTTTGCATTTAATAATAGTTAGCATTGTTAATTGTTTTGTCATTAGATTAAGTAGTTAGGAATTGGAATATTACATGTTTAGCATATGATTTAGTGAGTAGTAATCAATTCCATATGAAATTGTCATTTCATGTTATTTTACATGTCTTTCATTGTTCTAGTATTTAGTTAGTGTATTCTATTTAGTTTCTATATTTCTCTCTTGTGCTGCTCGTTTTCCTTTGAATTGTGCAGGATAGCACAGGAGTGGAGCAGAAGTGATTACGTGACACGAAGTACGAAGAATAAAGTTTTTTTTTACTTTTCAGTTTAGAATTAGGATTTTAATTGGGTTTGTAAATATTGCACTTTACGCCCTCTGCGAAGGGTATTCATTTGTTGTAATAGTTAGTTGTTTTACCTTTTCTGAACATTTTACATTTCAATAATTCGGCAATAAAGAATAGTTTAGAATTGTGTGCTTGAATACGAAATATTCCCGTTCCCTGAGTTCGACCCGGTCTCATCCACTAGTGAGAACCGGTTTTTATTATTTGATGTCTCGTTTTCACATGTTTTACATTTAAAAATCTTTTCAAAATTACAACGATTTAAAAGAAGACATCAAATTTTTGGCGCCGTTGCCGGGGAATGGCGTAATATTAGTATTCACTTTATTGCCTAGTGTTTGTGTGCATTTAGGTTTAGAACCACGTATGTGCATATCTTAGAGACGAACTTACTTTTCTGCACAACCCACCTACTAGGACCCCCTTAGAGGTGACTGTGTACGATTGGTACCGTACACATAGATTTCATATTTCTTATGCATAATCTCTGTTATGTGTAACTGCGTGGTGTTTGTTTAGTTTTTGTTGTTTTTAGTCACTCGCTTTGTGGTTTGCGTGGTTTGGCCGCTTAGTGCGTTAGTTAGGTAGAAAACCCAAATTTAGGACGTGAGCTACACCGGTCTACTACGAGGTGTATGCAAGGGCGACGCTCACTTGACCCTGAGCTGGTAGAGCCGATTGAGGACCCCGAGTCCCTTATTAGGAGAGCCCAGAGATCTGCAACCATGGCTGAGAATCAGCAGATTACTCGTCCTCTGAGGGAGTATTTCATGCCCAACACTTACACTCCCGCCTCCTGCATCACAAGACCTGATGTAGGAGTAAACCATTTTGAGATAAAGGCCAGTGTGATCCAAATGTTACCCTCGTTTTATGGCCTTAGCAATGAAGACCCATATCGTCATCTCGATGAATTTTTAGAGATTTGCTCGACAGTGCGAATCAACAACTTTGGAGATGACGCGATGAGGTTGACCCTGTTCCCCTTCTCTCTGAAGGACAAAGCGAAGAGTTGGTTAAAATCATTAGATACTGTTCGAATTAACACCTGGGAACATATGCAAAGAGAATTTTTAAAGAAATATTTCCCAATTGGTAAAACGAACCAGTTTCGTAAAGCGATAACCAGTTTTTCCCAAATTGAGGGAGAACAGTTTCATGAGTCATGGGAGAGATTGAAAGATCTTCTCCGCAAGTGTCCCCACCACCAGGTGCCTCGCTGGCAACTGGTGCAATATTTCTATGACGGTCTTACTGAAAAGAACCGTCAAATGGTGGATGCCGCGTGTGGGGGCATATTTATGCTCAAAAGTGAGGATGAAGCATGGTCGTTTTTTGAGACATTGAGCGAGAATTCGATGCACCATGCGACAGCCTCACGGTTCGATAGGGCTGCACCTGCACAGGATAGCATTAAGAAGGCAGGTATTTTTGAGTTAGGGATGAACCTTGAGTTGAGCAACAAGGTAGACCAACTGTCCCATAAATTAGATCAGTTCTTGTTGGGTCCCTCCCCTGCCATGCAGGTGTGCGCGTTGTGTGCGAGTCCTGCACACCATGTCTTCGAGTGCCCAGTTGCGCCACAATATCCTGAGTTTATCCAAAAACAAGCTCAGATGGCTCAAAACTTCGCTAGGCCCGTACCTAATCCATTTTCCAACACTTATAACCCGGGCTGGCGAAATCATCCCAATTTCTCATGGCGCAACTCACAGATCCACCCCCCCAATCCTTCCCAGAGTCAACCAAATCAAGGCGGTTATGCGCTTGGATTTCAAAGATCCAGTTATCCCCCAGTCCAACCTGTTTATATTCAACCCCAGTCTCATGAGCCTTTACATAGTCAATCTTTTGAGGATAAGATTTTGCAAGCTTTGAGCTCACATACCCAGTCTATTGCAAAATTAGAGACTCAAATGGGGCAGCTTGCCGAAGCACTTAGCAGGCGAAGTGAGGGGACATTGCCTAGCCAGCCTATTGTCAACCCTAAGGGAAAGGAATCCATGCGTAGCTTGCATATGACCGATGCACATAAAGAGCAAGCTCAAGTAGTAACCCTTAGGAGTGGAAAGCAGTACCAAGCGAGGGAGACTGCAGAAGAAAGAGAGAACATAAGCGAAAAGCAGTCTGTCCCTAATATTTTACCTCAGGAAAGCAAGAAGGTTCTTCCATCTGAGCCTTCACTATCCTACATTCCCAAAGCCCCCTTTCCTGAGGCGTTAGAGAGGCCGAGAGCAATAGGTAAGTCCGGAGTGAACATGCAAGAGATGCTTGAGATATTAAAGCACGTTCAGATAAACCTCCCCTTACTAGATGCTATTCAACAGGTCCCTGCATATGCAAAGTTCCTCAAAGAACTTTGTACGCAGAAAAGGAAGTCGATGTCCCATGTGCAGAAAAAGATTTATTTAACCAGGCAGGTGAGCGCAATATTGCAACATCAAACCCCACCTAAGCTCAAGGACCCAGGGACTCCTATCATCTTATGTGTCATAGGAAACATCACTGTTGGGCGTGCATTACTCGACCTTGGGGCAAGTGTGAACATCTTGCCGGGTTTCTTTTATGACCAATTTGGATTGAAGGAGATGAAACCAACACCTATGACTCTTCAGCTAGCAGATAGATCTATCAAGGTCCCGAGAGGGATACTTGAAGATGTTTTAGTCAAGGTGGAGGATTGTTATTTCCCTGTCGACTTCGTGATATTAGATATGGAGCGAGTTGATAGCCCACAACAGACTCCTATTATTCTCGGTCGCCCCTTCCTAGCTACCGCCAATGCGTGCATCAATTGCCGCACTGGTGCGATGGATGTGTCATTCGGAAATAGGAAGATGCGGCTAAACATTTTTCGTGCTGCTATGGGGCCTGCTGTTGAGGAGGCTTCTTTCGAGGTTGATGTCATTCACGACCTCGTAGAAGCAGAATATGCATGGTTATTGAGTAATCCACCTCATGAGGAGGATAAGGATTCAATAGAAGAGGATCACCTAGAATTACTTGAAAATCAGATAGGTGAGTTGAATTGGATTGGGCACTTCAAGCCAATTAGAGGTAGACAGGTGAGTTTAGAATTGTGTGCTTGAATACGAAATATTCCCCTTCCCTGAGTTCGACCCGGTCTCAACCACTAATGAGAACCAGTTTTTATTATTTGATGTCTGGTTTTCACATGTTTTACATTTAAAAATCTTTTCAAAATTACAACGATTTAAAAGAAGACATCACATGCCACTGAAGCTTCTCATTGATTGAACAATTATAGCCAGCGTATGTATTTATCGACAAACACATACAAAACCATAGGCATTATGACTACCTCATTACATACATTCTCTCTCTAGGTAAAAAGTACACGAATTATGCCATTTTAGACATGAGCATTATAGTGAGGTGTGCCATTACCAATGTCCTTATACATTGGTGAGTTTTGAGTCCTAAGGTGAATATGTGCATGGCCACGAATTTCCCATTTTTATTCATATCATTTGAAATGAAATCGATAAATTCATAAATGAGAGAAACCTTCATTTTCAGGGAACGAATTGGACAATGTACAACTTTTGTGAAAGTCTGTATCTGTACACGGTGATAGCGACAAAACCATTTAACTTCTCATATTAATTTAGGTAGTCGAACAAAAATGAGTATGTGTATAAAATTGATGTCTTTCGAATTCAAGCCCTTATTATCTAAAGATTTCATAAAACCCTCGTTGATTAAAGGGAGTTATTATATGTATTTTTATACTCTTAAAACCATTGTCAGTATGCGACTATCCATCAACATGTAGTAGCCATGGTATATCTAATATTAGATATTGGAAGGTCTCAAAAGAAAAACCCCGTATGAATACATATATTTTTTTGAACCAAACTCGGTCATATTTAGGCATTACCAAATCCGACTTAATGCGCAACTAAGTGAACAACCGGAATTCAAATATTAATCGGATATAAAAATTCTTACCAAACCAAGGAAATACATATATACATTTTGTAAGTCAAGCTAGTACTGCGGCAAACCCAATAGAGATAACACGTAGTGTTGCAATGGTTTGCAGCTCTCAAGCCGACCTAACACTTACACTAACTATGAACCCAAAACATAGCAGCACACCACCCGAGTAGGGTCGATAGAGTCCCACGGCTTGCTGGTCGAGCTGATTAGCACAACCGCAAGATCCACCAACACATTATGTAAGTAGGTTATTCACATGTGGAAATTTGTTTTTGTTTTTTTTTTCCTTTTTTATCTTTTTTGATGATGTGTGGGCAGGTCGTGGCTTTCCAGCGGTGCCAATGGCACGAGTGGTGCTGACCGCACCAGCAACGTCCCTCCCAACCACACCAGAATAGTTGGAGTGTGGCCAACCGAAATCTGGTCATTTGTTACTGCATCATGCCAGCACCTGTGGTTGTGCACTAGTTGATAGGCTGGGGGAAATAAAATAACTCCAGCCTGTTATACAACATGCTAAGCAAAAAACCCAAATGCAATCAGACACATGGCAGGGAGGATACAATTTTTTTTTTTTTTTTTAACAATAAGACCCCAATTAAAACCTCATGTCCATTACGTATCTGATTATATGTTTTATAAATCAGATTCATGTAACAGTTTTCATTCAGTAAACCCATGAGCATAAATGCCTATGCCCAGCTGAATACCTGTATGGTTTTTATTTTTCCTTCATATCGGTATGACCCGATTCATGGTGCCTTCACTCTAGTATATATATTCTACCCTGAGAAAAATCTTTAGAGTGTTCATGTGTACAGTCCCAACAACCAAACTGCACAGAGACATTATCTAGATTGCTAAAATGACAAAAACAAAATATGTCAAGATTCATGCTACTACACAGATTTAACCATATGTGTAAATTTGTTGTTTCCTCTATCATGTACGTATATAGATTTACATTTTATTTTCATGGCAGCCTGGATTAAGTATATGCATTGAAATACATATACTTGAATAGCCATACCCATATACGTTCCCCATGGCACTACGCACATACACAGGAAATGATACCCTTACTTCTCGATGAAGATCGAACCCGGAGGTAGCCGTGCTTCCTTCGCTCGGTCATTGAACGACCCCAAGCAAGCTTCTTGTTGGAAGCAATGGAGCAAAACTCCCGAGGATGAACCACCCGTCCAGCAATGAAGTCCATACTTACGGAGAGAGAGAGAGAGAGAGAGAGAGAGAGAGAGAACCCAAAATGAGTTCACGTTTTCTTCTTTTCTCAAGGCCAACCTTTCCCTAATTAATCTTCTTTATTTAAGCATGATTTTTAACTGTCCACCATTCACGTTTTTGTAACTCCCTCCTCCATATTCAAAATTCAAGAGGAGTTACAAAAAAAAAATGTTGGTTTATTCTGCAAAAATCCTAGTGCATAGGGGGATTTGAGCTGGGGACCTTCTCAGTACAAGACAACGAGCCCCACCAGTGTGCCATACACAATTTCGTTGCATATTTTTGCAACGAAATTGTATTTAACCACTTATAGACGTCTGATGGTATTTATTTCTTTTCTTGGAACCGCCATTCTCATTTAAGACTCCTTCTCCCAATTCTAAAATCGTGGGCATGGTGGTCTTCCCAAAACGTTTTTCTCACCCTCTTCAATGTCCTTTAATAGGTTTCCAACTTGGAAAAACGGTCAGCCACCACCCTCTTGAAAATGTCATTCCTCATTTAAGCCTTCTTAAATGAGAAGTTCTAAGGTCTTTTCGAATTTCAGCAAAAGTAATAAAAATATTTTTGTCAAAATGGCTCGGCGCACAGAGGAATTTGAACCAGGGTTCTCTTCCCTGTGAGTACATCATCTTGACCAATACACCAACTCCTCTTTAGTTGCTCATTCTTGCAACTAAAATTCTCTTATATACGTATTGATTCTCGATGAATCTCAAATATGAGTTGGATAATAATTATATTTTAAATCTTATGAACTTTCTAACTACATTTCTGGATCTTAATTATGGTTCGACCCTATTTGGATCCCTTTAGATCCAATTGGATTCTAATTGGGTTTCAGATCCATCCAGGATCCGAATTCATTCATCGTACCCGAATCCAAATACTGGATCCAGTTGATCCAGTTTGGATTCAAGATCCATTTGGATCGACTCTATATCATTTTATCGTATTTATTTCAAAGGATTTTATCCTTTACTTAGTTTGATAATTATCGAAATTTTGCGGGTTTTACAAGATTGATCTCTGTTGGACCGTTGGAGAGTAGTTCACGGCAAAGCAAGAAATTTCGTCGATTGAAGAGAAATTCTGGCAGCTTCTCAAGATATGATTTTCATTTTGTTTTAAATCCAACCGGAGAACAGAGTGGATTCCGGCAGCTTCACACTGAATCGTGATTAGCAATCACGATTTCATATCTAATACAAGTATGCATTGCCAGAAAAATGACTCTGAATTAGAGATCTCCGTTAGCTTATTACAGATTTTCGAAAAAACATTCACCAGAAATTATGATCGATCCAGGTGATCGATTCTTCTTTAAAAACAGAATTCTATCGATTTAGATAATCGATATACAAAACTTAATTCAGCAAATCCAGATCAATGTTTTGATTAAAAAAATAATACAAGTATTTATCAAAACTATTGATCAGAACAAATATTCCGGCAAATCCTTGTCAATCGCCGGAACTCCTTTGCAGATATTATTATTTTTTTCTTTTTATGTTTTCTTCTTCTTTTTATATATTTTCCACATAACTGATCAGCTAACATTCACACATTAGGAAGAATGAAATTTAAAAAAGAAGAAGAAGAAGAAGAAGAAGAAGAAGTTGCAGAAAAACTTACTGTGACTTGAGAGGGATTAGAATAGATCAGACTCCTTCCATACACCGCCATCAGACTGAGAAAAAACTCCACCTGATAAGAGAAGAGAGAAATAGGGAGAAGGAGAAGAATGAGGTAAGAAGAGGTGGAGGGGAAACGTCAGGAGAGAGGGAGAAGGCGCACAGATGAAGATGGTTTTGATTTTCCCTCTTTTGGGTTTTTAAAAACACTTCAGCTGGTTTGTTAAAAAATTCTAAAAATTCTAAAACACTACTTCTTTAAAAGAATATTTACAATAAACCTCATTTCAACTTATTTTTTAAAACTAACTAACTCTATTCTAATTTTTTCTTTTATTTAAAAAAACTAACCTACTACATTTAAGCCAAAAAACTAAAAATATGCCTAAAAATATAAAAATAAAGCTATTTTTCATACATTTTCTATTTTGAAATCATTCTAGCTTATTTAACGAAAACTAGCATAAACTTGGGTTTTTGAAACATTTTTTCATAAAATCATGCATATTTTAATGTTAATTCACCTTGAAATATATGCATGATCAAATACCCCCATGCTTATGTTTTGCTAGTCCTCGAGCAAACTAGACAAATGCATGAAATGAAAACTATCACCTAACTCACTTTCATAGGAATCACGGTTGCATTTAGCTCATGCAACAAGCCCTTTCAACCCCTGGGTTACCCCAGTGGACGAGTAAGGTTTCATGAGGGTTTGCAGTGATGCTACCCACCAACATCTCTGTCATGTATGCAAAATATTACACATCCTCATAAGCAATAGATAATCAAAGACTTTATTTTCACAAATATTTCCTGTTATTTCAAAATCAAAATATAATTAGATTCTTTTATATACCACCACAGAAAAAGAATTTCTTTCACTTTTCTAAATATCACAATTATTTATGTTTTATTCTTAGAAAATCCAATAAAAACATATTATTATTTACTTATCCTCACTCATATGTTTTTTGCACAGGTTTTCTCAATCACACTTCTAAGCACTGACCATTTCTTTCTTTTTCAGCTCTTTTCTCGATTTTTTCATTTTTTCACGCTTTTTCTTTTTGCGTATTCATTCTTCTCTTATAGCTTGCGTGTGGTCTGCTTTTATGCCTTGTGCAATGTCAATATCTTCTATACTTTTTCAATGCATACCAAAAGATATCAACTAAAACATAAAAGTGACTTCATTCATTCACCTTTGCAACGTGAGAGTCAAACATTTCAACTTGTATCTGTTCTCAGCTACTTAGGATCACGAAGTTTTCCACTCTCCTATTCGAAATGGAATTAAAAGTTTCAACTTACATCTAAGTTCCATTTACTAAGGATTGTGGAATTATCCAAACAACCTAACGCATGCTATTTTTCACTTTTTGAGTTCTTTTTTTTACGCTTTTGTTCATTTGCTTAGTTTTTCAAAAATACAACTGTGCATATTCATATTTGCGATTCAAAATAAATTTTAACATGTATCTATCATCATTTCTTCGAAATCCGCATAAACAACCATAATTTTTAGATCCATGTCAGAAAAAATTTTTGTGGGGCTTAAAAATCCTCTAAAAACATCAGATTTGAAATAACATTCATATAAGTTCAAACTCTTTCTTTAAAAATCTACTTTTTATGAGAGATGTGTAAACATGTGCAAGAACGTAAACAGAAATATCCAGGTGTGCAAACTATACCCTCCCCATGCTTAAATGACCCTGTCCCAGTGGCACTCTCCCATTCTTATATGAAACTAAGTGAATGCACAAGAGACGAAATAAATGAGGTAAAAGAGTAGAATAACCGGACATGAATTAAAAATGCACGTTCTATGAATATAATGAATGCAATGTATACATGACATGACATGAAAACCATGAATGAAACAAAAAGAACATGAAAAACTCACGAAAAAGTAAAAACAAAATAAAATCTATAAATTCTAAGCAAATCTAATAATATACAAGATATGGGTTGCCTCCCATAAAGCACTAAGTTTCACGTCGCCAGCCAGATGGATCCCTGGAAAAACCTTCATTGTCCATCAGATCAATGGACATGAAGTTAGGCTAAATCGAGCTCTATAAAGAAAAGACTGTCATCTATGACACTACGCACTGTGTTCCCATCCCGTCTTCCTCTAAATGTGGGATCATGACTCTCTCGACATGAAGAACGGAAATTAGTCTCATCTGAGAGACTGGTCAAGAAATGAGAGTCTAGGACTGACCGACTATCAATGAATGCAACTTCAGACAAGTGGTGAATATGATCTGGCTTGACTTGGTCAAGCACCTTCTGCATCTGGACCTCTTGCTTACTAAAAGGAATCGGTGATCCTAAAAGCTGAGAGAATGGGGATTTATGAAATGATGATAACTATAACAACTGAGGGCCTTGCCCCTTCTGCTGAGGTATCATGGAGATCGACTCGTTAGTAGAAATGATATGGGGCTTATAAGTCGATTCCTGAATGGGATGATACGCCTTCCCGCTCTGAAGGGATGTAACAGATTTGACTGGATCATGATGTGAAGCAGTGGGTTGCAAGTCAAATGACATGGAATCCTTTCCCTTTGAGACAACAGGCCTACTAGATGGGTTCCTTTCGCTTTGCCTACTGAAGGTCTCAACCAACTGTCCCATTTGAGTCTCTAGCTTGGCTATTGACTGCGTATGGGAGCTCAAAACTTGTAATATCCTATCTTGGAAAGATTGACTAGGTGAAGGCTCATGAGAATGGGGTTGAGTATAAGCAGGTTGGGCTAGGGGATGAACCTGTGGAAAAATGGGATGCGAGTAACCTTGTGAAGGGTTACTGTGTCTATACTGAGTCTGGGAGGGCTGATGGGATGAGGAACTGGACTGGTTTCGCCAACCTGGGTTATATGATGATGTAAATGAATCAGTCATGGGTTTAGTGAAACCTTGGGCAGCATTCACCTGCTCCTGAATGAATTCAGGATATAATGGTGTTGCCAGACAATCCGTAACACAGTGTGCAGGGCTAGCACATAGCTCGCACACTCTTTCTATTGGACTTCTCAAAGAATTGGCTAGGAGTTAATCTAACTTCCTAGTCAACTGGTCAACCTTGGTACACAATTCTAACTCGGACCCCACTTCGGAAATCCCAACTTTCCTAGGACCACTAGACACAGATGTAGTCCTATCGAGACGTGAAGACAAAGCATGATGCATCATGTTTTCACTCAAGGTCTCAAATAGAGACCACGCCTCGTCCTCACTTTTGAGCATAAAAGTGCCCCCACAAGATGAATCAACCATTTGACGGTGCTTCTCAGTAAGCCTGTCATAAAAATACTGCACCAACTGCCAACGAGGCACCTGGTGATGGGGACACCTGCGGAGAAGATCTTTCAATCTCTCCCAAGACTCGTGAAATTGTTCTCCCTTAATTTGAGAAAAACTGGTTATAGCTTTACGAAACTGATTTGTTTTACCAATTGGGAAATACTTTTTGAGGAATTCATGCTGCATTTCTTCCCAAGTAGTAATATGAACTGTATCAAGAGATTTTAGCCAGTGCTTGGCTTTATCTTTGAGAGAAAATGGAAACAAAGTCAACCTCATAGCGTCGTCTCCAAAGTTATTGATTCGCACAGTCGAGCAAATCTCAAGGAATTCGTCGAGATGACGATATGGGTCTTCATTGCTAAGGCCATAAAACGAGGGTAACATTTGAATCACACTGGCCTTAATCTCAAAATGGCTCGCTCCTACATCATGTCTCGTGATGCAGGAAGCAGGAGTATACGTATTTGGCATGAAGTACTCCCTCAAAGGACGGATCAAATGATGATCGTCAGCCATTGCATACACCTTGGAGTAGACTGGTGTAGCACACATCCTAATTTGGGTTTTCTACCTAACTAACGCACTAAGCGGCCAAACCACGCAAACCACAAAGCGAGTAAACTAAAAAAAACAAAAACTAAACAAACACCATGCAGTTACACATAACAGAGATTATGCAAAAGAAATAAGAAATCTATGTGTACGGTATCAATCGTACACAGTCATCTCTAAGGGGCTCCTAGTAGGTGGGATGTGCAGAAAAATAAGTTTGTCTCTAAGATATGCACATACGTGGTTCTAAACCTAAATGCAAACAAACACTAAGCAATAAAGTGAATACTAATATTACGCCGTTCCCCGACAACGACGCCAAAAATTTGATGTCTTCTTTTAAATTGTAATTTTGAAAAGATTTTTATATGTAAAACATGTGAAAACCAGACATCAAATAATAAAAACTGGTTCTCACTAGTGGATGAGACCGGGTCGAACTCAGGGAATGGGAATATGTCGTATTCAAACACACAAATCTAAACTATTCTTTATTGCCAAATTATTAAATGGAAAATGTACGAGTAAAGTAAAAACAACTATCTATTACAACAAATGAATACCCTTCGCAGAGGGCGTAAAGTGCAATATTTACAAACCCAATTAAATTCCTAATTCTAAACTGAAAACAAAAATCTTCTGTTCTTGCACTTCCGTGTCTCGTATGCGCTTCAGCTCCACTCCTGTGCGATCCTGCATAAATCCAAAAAAAATACGAGAAGTACCAGAGATAGAAGTAAAAACAATATTAAACTAACTAAATACTAAAAACACTGAAAGATATCATCAACAGAATGCAATGACAATTAAAACTATATTACTAAAACAATTAACTAAATTTCAATTCACTAACACTTAACTACATCAAATCTAACCATTTCAAGTAACTAAAAGTGAAAACAATTAACCACTAACACTTCATTAATAAACTATGAACATAAACTATTGAAAAACACAATATTAAAGAATTGAAAGCAGTAAAATCAAGGAATGTAAAAATCAAGGAATGACTAATCAAGAACAGAAATTCAGGTATTGAAAACAAGAAGAAAAACATGTAAAAAAAACAAACTGGAAAATTACACAGAATGGCAAAGGAAAAAAATAATTTGTAAAGAATATTGAATGAGGCAAAACAAGAAAAAGTCTTGATTAAAAAAAAAGCAGGAAATCGACTTATATCAACTGAAAAATAAGAAATAAAGGAAACAACAACAAATGGAATGATTACAACAAACACAGGAAGATGAATTAAAAACAATTATAGAAAATGAATGTAAAAACAAGAAATGATTTAATTGAAAAAAAACAGAAAATCAAGAACTCCCAAAACAAAAAGATCTCAGATTGAAAACAAGAAATCAAAAGAAATTAACAACAGAAATTTAGTAAATGAACAACAAAAATTCAGGTAGATATTTAATGTATTTCAGACTGAAAATTCATGCATACATTTGATCGGATTCATACACATTTCAGCCATTTAATCCAGAAATCAGACATTCAATTGCTGGATTTTAGCCGATTAGTCTGTTGTATCATGAATCAGAGGTAATGAAGCATCTCAAGCTCTGCTATTCAGATGAACAGCAGATTGATCTCTGCTGGACCGTTGAAGAGTAGTTCACGACAAAGCAAGAAATTTCGGCGAATGAAGAGAAATTCTGGCAGCTTCTCAAGATATGATTTTCGTTTTGTTTTAAATCCAACCGGAGAACAGAGTGGATTCCGGCAGCTTCACACTGAATCGTGATTAGCAATCACGATTTCATATCTAATACAAGTATACATTGCAAGAAAAATGACCGTGAATCAGAGGTCTCCGTTAGCTTATTACAGATTTTCGAAAAAACATTCACCAGAAATTATGATCAATCCAGGTGATCGATTCTTCTTTAAAAACAGAATTCTATCTATTCAGATAATCGATATACAAAACTTAATTCAGCAAATCCAGATCAATGTTTTGATTAAAAAAATAATGCAAGTATTTATCAAAACTATTGATCAGAACAAATATTCCGGCAGATCCTTGTCGATCGCCGGAACTCCTTTGCAGATATTATTTTTCCTTTCTTTTTATGTTTTCTTCTTTTTTTATATATTTTCCACATAGCTGATCAGCTAACATTCACACATTAGGAAGAATGAAATTTAGAAAAAGAAGAAGAAGAAGAAGAAGAAGAAGTTGCAAAAAAACTTACCGTGACTTGAAAGGTATTAGAAGAGATCGGACTCCTTCCAAACGCCACCACTGGACTGAGAAAATCCTCCACCTGAAAAGAGAAGAGAGAAATAGGGAGAAGGAGAAGAAGGCGGTAAGAAGAGGTGGAGGGGAAACGTTAGGAGAGAGGGAGAAGGCGCACATATGAAGACGGTTTAGATTTTCCCTCTTTTGGGTTTTTAAATACACTTCAGCTGGTTTGTTGAAAATTTCTAAAAATTCTAATACACTACTTCTTTACAAGAATATTTACAATAAACCTCATTTCAACTTATTTTTTAAAACTAACTAACTCTATTCTAAGTTTTTATTTTATTTAAAAAAACTAACCTACTACATTTAAGCCAAAAAACTAAAAATATGCCTAAAAATATAAAAATAAAGCTATTTTTCATACATTTTTTATTTTGAAATCATTTTAGCTTATTTAACGAAAACTAGCATAAACTTGGGTTTTTGAAACATTTTTTCATAAAATCATGCATATTTTAATGTTAATTCACCTTGAAATATATGCATGATCAGACTTTGAGAATCAAGACTTTGAAGATAAAGAACAAAACTTGATTTTAAATTTTGATTTTGAAATCAAAAGATGAATAAGAAATTTCAAAGTTAAATTGAACTTTGAAATTGATTTTGAGATATTGATTTGAATTTGAATATGAATCTCGAAAATGAATTTGGAATCTCGAAGTTGGTTTTGAACTTTGCAATTTGATTTGAATTGGAAATTGAAGCTTGAATGCAAAAAAATGAATTTGAAATTTCAAGGTCAAATTAGACTTTGAAATTGAAATTTGAATCTTTGAAATAGGGTAGAAGAATGATTTGAAATAGAAATTGAAGATTTGATATTCAAGGTTACTTGAATGTTTGAAAAGGAATTTTGAAAATATGATGCAATTCTATCCTAATGATGAATGAATCTAAAGAATGTGAAATTGGATTTTGAAAAGCATATTTCATTCTTTAAATGAATGCAAATAAGATTGAAGATATGATACATCTCTGACTATGGTCATTGAATGCATTATATAATAATCTATATTTGAATTCAGGTGAAGAATAAAACATATTTTGGTGCTTTTATAGAGTTTAAAATGAAATTAACTCTCAATATATCTTGACTATGTCCATTGATATATGTTTTGAGTTAACTTTAATTTAAATTCTGATAAAAGAAGAAAATATTTAAAAATATGATGATTTTTGAAGAGGATCCAGTGTGGATCCAGTGTTATTTTATAAAAGATGAAAATCCTAAGTTTTGTTTACATCCTGACTATGGCCATTGATGTAAATCATCAACTTAGGATTGATCACCTTTTGCAAAAATGGTGCATGTGCCATTCGTGTTCCCATTTGTGAATTTTCAAAAATAAAGAAAAATGATGAAACAAATGATATTTACATGATCATCTATTCTAAACTAATGCTAAAAATGTAAATATTTTCATTATATCTAGCTATTACAAATTGGGGAATAATAAAGTCCCAAATCTAAAGAAATTTCAAACATTTCTGAATATTTCCTACAAAACAGAGTTAGTACTAGATGTATGTAGGAAGTAATAACATCACTTTGAACCAAAGATTCTACCAAGGAAATGCTCATGTTTGCCTTTACCGAGGAGATATGCATGTATATCTAGATATGTTGCTCTTGCTAAATGAGCAAAAAAAAACTGAATGACAATTTGGACATATTTCTTATAAACAACATGAAAATGCAAAGACATCCATGTAGGTGATTTTGCTGGGAAGAAATGAAGATGTGCTGCAAAAATGTACCAAGGGAAGAATTCAGCAATGTGATAATAAAAGGTATTGAAATGCCTAGGGGTAAAAAAAAAATGGTGGTGCTGATACTAAGTGGAGGATTTTCTGGAGGTATAGCATGTGGGCAGCAATTAACAATGACAACATGCAAGTACTGTTGTGTGTAATGCACTTTAACTGTTACAGTTGTGAGGTATAGACTGTGATGTATACAAATGTAATATTAACTTGTGAAAAGGGAAGAGTGCAATGGTGAAATACAAAGAAGGTGGAACCGGCTATCGCAGTATCGACCCCTGCTGTAGGTGCCAGGAGAGAGCCATAACAGTGTATTGGCGCTGTGAGAGCTACAACAATACTTGATCATGGCTGTAGATGCCAAAAGAAGAACCGCATCAGTGCGTTGGCACTGATGTAGGTACATGATAGCTGCAGCAGTCATATATCTGCAAATGCTGGAGGCATATTACTTACCCCTTTGCTTTGTTTTTCTCTAGCATAAATAGGTATGTAGGAAAAAGCCTCGCATGAATCTCCATATGATGGTTGTCCATGGTTTACTTGTGAGGATGCTGTAGAAATGCAATGTGGTGGAGAAATTAATTCTGATGAGAAGATTGGAGAGTGTAACAGATCCTGATATAATGACACAATGCTATCATATGTAGTAACATTAATGGAAACGTGTTCAACAAAACCCTTGCTAACCAACTACTAAAATGAAGATGCTACACTTATGCAGAAATTACCCTTACTGTGTAAACAAATGCAAGGTAACCTAACATGCTTAAGCCATCTAAAAAAAAAATCCTACTGACTCCAAGAGTTGGAATAACTCTTTCCACAAATGCATGATACACAAGACATGGAGAATAGGCTACGGTGCAAGTGTGAATGTACAGGTACTATAAATGTGCAAGATGCGCAGTTTATTCTAACAAATGTCCACCTTGGCCATCATAGGTTAATGTATAAAGATAAGACAATAGTATTCAGAGCATTAGAATGGCATTAAGGTTGATCCTGTCATCCTTAGAAAATTTTCCTTTCATTTTACCTCTGCAACTGACAGCATTTTGAGAGTCAGTCCAGTGAAGGACTGTGGTCTTTCTTGGCAAATGCCTCTGGTTGTTTCATATTGCCTTCAAACATAGTAATCAAGGGCATGATACCCAACACTCAGAAAACCATCTGAATTGAAATCAATCCTGACCATTCTCATCATACTTAGAGAATTTCTTGCACCTTATTACATGATTCCCATAGCTGTAGACTCAGGGTCTTTGGGTTTTCAGGAGTTACCCGGCCAATATTCCCGGATGTCAGTTTGGCATGGATTTCTGAGACAAGGATAATACCCAGGCCTAGCTCCAGATTGATTACCCATTTCATAGAGTCCGCCTTCTGCCGATCACAGGGATACTTTTTCTTTTAACATTATGGTGTCAAATTAACACATCAGGTAGCACCATTGGTAACTACCCATCCTGAGACAGTTTCATAATAGAAGCTGGCAGATAAACGATTCAATTAATCCAAAGAAAAGGAGAAAATAATAAGGTCAGGAAGATACTTTCCTGTTATGCAAAAAAAATTATAACCACAGTCATAGAACATGTTATAACAGAGACCCTGCTCCTGGAGGTAGTATCACAAGTATTCCCACTCACAACCTTATCCTAACAACTGCACCAAGGATCATGTGAGTCTAGCATGTATGAGTCTGCACATAAATCCATCTCAAAACATGGGCCATCTTCAATATTGGGAGGCAACTGAGGGATTGTTATGAAGCAGAGGTGGCCACTTGACTTACCATCATAGCAGCAAGCATTACTGTCACGAAGATGGGTTGAAAATGGATTTAGCTGGTAAGCATTTATTGGTATGTCGGCCAGATTTTTGGACAAGAAGACAGTCTGACCCACAGACTGCAATACTAAACGTGGGTATATGAGACTATGAGACATAGTAACTGAAAAAGGATAGGAAGAGAGAGAAATTATATAACCTACAAGACATGAGACATTTCATTGGTACAAGTTTCTCTTTTTTTTTTTAACATGGTAAGAGGAGACACTACATACTGGGCATTAACTCAGACAAAAAAAAAAGACACAGCAGTATAATCAGCAACTAAACAGAATGAGCTCAATGCTATCTTAAACTATCAGCAGCAAACACATCATTATCCTCTCGTTGAAATATTACTCAAGTGATATGACAGCCATGCTCATAGCGTTAACACTGGTAAAAAAAAAATGTACAAGAGACAACGTAATGTTGGGCGCTACTTTACAAAGGCTAAGCCATGATGTGAGATGAGCAGAGTAAATGAAAAAAAAAATCTTGAAAGTGCTTCTAGAGTGAAAGAAAGATAATATGATAAACCCAAATGTGTTATAGAACGTGAATGACCTGCAAGACAGTTCGATTATGATGAACACAGAGCCCAGTATGAAATTTAGGAGGTCCACCCGACTTTATCTTCTTCTTGGAGAAATCAAAAGAGCCAAAGCCTGAATATTGATTCATTGCAAGACAAAAGACAATGAATCCTCAAACTCTTCAGCTAATGTTTCCACCCATGTTATCTTTGTATTTCAGGCAGGCACACGCTTTAGGCAGCTTTGCCACAATACAGATGAACTTAATGATAGAACAAATATGATACCTTATCGGACCTGATTTTGCTTGTCAATGCTGAGCGATGGTAAGGTTATAATAACATGAATAAGGCAAGGCACCCAGACGTCGCCACTTAATAGTTTCCAAAATGAAATCTAATGTTAATTAACTACCAACAGTATAATGAATAACATAAAGCAGAAGATGAGGCATGAATCAGAGATCAGGAATAAAACTCAAGACACCAATAGGGCCGATGGGAACTTTACATGCTATGCTCAATTAGGCTAAAGCAGAGAATGGTAAAGAGAACCACAAAAAATAACATGGGCTATCGTGATAGCTCAGGAAATTGACCATAAATAAGAAATCAAAATAGGAAAGGTATTGAGACAGAGCGAAACATAAGTAGAACTATAATGTTCGAGCAAATCAATGATGCCATTGCGAGGCATCAGTGATTCGCAGTACATAAAAATGGCTATAGAAATCTATCCCTTTCAACGAATGAGATAGGTTTTTATGTACCGAAAGTCTTGATGAGATGGAAACAATAAACCATGCTAAAACTCACACCAGACACCACGAAAGGAGGATGAAGCGAGGAAGGATGGACAACACGAAAACCAAAAAAAATAAAAAAAATAAAAAATCTGGCATTAAAAGAAAGGAACACCATACGAAACAGAAAATCTAAAAGCCGTGAATCCACAGGAAAACAGATCAATATTCAAACAAATTACTTAAAAGGATTGGCACCGATAGTGTAAACAGAGCAAGAAAATTATGAGAACAGAAAAAATGCCGGGACCTATTCATCCCTTTTGATGTTGCATACTTACATAGATCGATGCTTGCTATATGCAAGATCAATGCTATGCGGATGCTCTGAATGGGGGAAGAAAGCAGGAAAAATCGAAAGAGAGGTGCGAGACTGGGAGGTTCTTACCTTGGCTTGTTGGGATCTTGAAGAGGAGGGGAACTCGACTACGAAATTCCTTTCAGACTGAATGAATAATGAGAAGGGGTGTTGAGACGGTGATGGAGGAGACCCCTGCAATCTTTGGGCAATGAGGGATGCCCGATGTGAAGTGAATGAACAAGAGGAATGGATGCTGATGAAGAAATCTCGGTGTTGAAGAAGACCTCTGCAGTTTGCTTATGTAGAGGCTGGAGGAAAGGAAGGCTTTCCCATCGATCAGAAGGAAAACTGAGGAAAATGGGATGCTGCTCGAGGTGAAGTAGATGAGGTGAATAGCGGATGATGGATTCGTTCACCCTACGCCCATTTTAAAGAAGGGTAGGAAGGGTCTGGAAGAGGAGTGGCGGTTTTGCATCGACGGACCGAGGCGAATGAAGATGATCAAAGGGTTGGTGGATGGTCTGCAAGGCCGTTGGCGATGGAGGGTTTGGAGGAGAGTCATGGGGATGGATCGAGCGAGATGGTGGGGAAACTTCCAGAGGGTTTAGAAGTGCGCGAGAGAGAAAGCGAGAGGGAGAGTGAGAGCCAACCGCTCTCTTGGCCATCCGGCCTCTTACGAAGGTTTCTCAAAGAGAAACCCTAAAGAAAGTTTGCAATGGGGCTCTTCTGATTTAAAATATTTTAAAAGGGGGCTCCTTTCGAGAGTTTTCTAAAAAATGATTCTTCATAAAAAAAAATGATTTTAAAAAAGGAGGTTTTCAAAACTATTTTTTCTTTTCTATTTTTTTTATTTTTTTATTATTTTTTATGTTTGTTCTTTTCTTTATTTTCTATATTTTTTTGGTATTTTTGAAATCAAGCTATGAAAACTAAAAAAATAAGGGTTTTTAAAAAAATCATTTTATAATTTTTGAGAAGTATTTACAAAAAGAGGTGTCTTCTAAAAATTTGGGTTCGATTTCTTTAGAAAATGAGTTTGGATTCAAAATTTGAGAAGATTTTCGAGTTTTTCACCTCGAATCGAGAAATATAGAGTAATGAATCCAAAGGGATCTCGAATGGACTGTCCGAGCCATTAAAATTTATTTTTGGTAATTTTAATTCAAAAATTGGACAACGAGGCTCAGATTTGGATTTTGGCAATGGATCCGGATTCGAAATTGAGTCAGATGTATAAAAATGAGTTTAATTTCGATAAAATCTGAGAAATAAACTGGAATTTAGATTCAAAACTGACTCAATTACTTAGAAAATAGGATCAGGGGTAAAAGGGGAATATTTACAATATTTTGAAAAATTTGGGGTGTTCACAGAGATATGGATAAAGGAAGATGAGGAGGTTGGTGCTAATCGATTCTCGATTGTGTGGTGAGGAATGGATCAAAAAAATGACGGATGGTGGTTGAGCAAGAGAGGGAGAGAAAGAGAGAGAGAGAGAGAGCATGATTTTGGGAGAGAGAAGAGAGAGCTCGTGATCGGGCAACTGAAATTCGTTGCAAGATTTTTTCAAAATTCAGAAACCAGGCTCTTTTAAAGAGAATTTTCTCAACAGGGTTTTTCTCAAAAGATGGTTTTAACTAAAAGAAATTTTCAAAAAGGGGTTTCTAAACTAATTTTTTTGTATTTTTCTTTTCTATTTTGATTTTTTTGCTCTTTTTCTTTGCATTTCCTATTTTTTTGGTGTTTTACAAATAAAAATTCTAAAACTAAGGGATTTTTAAACTAAATTTACAAATATTTACAAAAGAAGGGTTTTCTGAGAATTCAGGGTTATTATTTGGAAAAAATTTCTTCAGAAAACGGGTTTGGATCCAGGTTTTGAGAAAATATTTGAGTTTTGAACCTCGAATCAAGAAATACAACGTGATGGATCCAAACGGATATCGGACGAACTGTCTGAGTCTTTCAAAAAGTTATTTTGGTAATTTTGAGAATTTGGTTTAAAAATTGGATGACGAAGCTGAGATTTGGATTCTAATATTAGATCTAGATCCAAAATCGAGTCAGATATATAAAATGAATTTAATTTCAGTAAAATCTGAGAAATAAACTAGAATTTAGATTTAAAAGTGACTCAATTACACAGAAAATGGGGGTCAGGGGCAAAATGAAATTATTTACAACATTTTGAAAAATTTGGGGTATTCACAAGGGCCCAGTTTGTATATGGTCTAAAAAAAAATTTGTGTTAAAAGAGTTTCAAAGTAGATGCTACGGTCATGATTTTGATTAGCTATAATACAGATCTGCCACATATTCAATTATGTTAGTTTATGTTTATGGTTGTTATCTTGAAGCTTGATTTGAGTTCGGTTATGCATGTAAATTTCCAGATTTGCTTATGACAATGGCATTGGTCTGATGCGTGCTAAGCATGAAGTTTTTACTTGTTTGACTTGAATATGCCATGCTTAATTCAAGGTGTTATTACAAAGGTTGTCTCAACTGCTTGTGTATACATGTGATATATATATTTTTCGTGCACATAATTGCATGCATGCTCACATGTTTAATGAGAAAGATTCATGAATGAAAAAATGCATGTGACATGAATATGGGTATCCAATGGAAGCACAGACTTAACATGAATGTGTGAACTCATGCACATGCATATGAATATTATTGTTTCATGCACATTGTTAAATTGGCATATATGAATGGGCATCAGAAAGCACATTGACATCATATTGCATATATGGCAAGTTATTATAATTTTTGCATATGATGCATCGATGATCAAATAATAGATCATTGTGGGTTGTGTGAGCCTTGAACTTGAATTGCACCTTCTTTACTTATTTTAATGCATCACAAAAGTAACATTGATATTGTTTCACTATATTGCATTATTTTATATTTTTTACGGGCTGTAGTCCCGTGATGAGTCTCACATTTGGATATGCAAACTTGGGTTACTAATTCTGCATGCTGAATTATAATTTATGAATGGATATTAATAACCAGATAAAGAAAGAATAGTGTAATATACGTTTTCAGATATCCCATCTTTAGAATGAGACTCTTAGAGTTGCGGTTTTGGGAAACCGTGAGGAAAAAAAATTTTGTGTGTGTTGTTGTTACCCTTGAACCCGATATTGAGTTTTTTCTCCTAGTCATAGTTTAGGGAGAATCCGCCACTTTACCTGGGGGTGGTGTATAGAAACAACTGTTGTTTTGGTATACCAAGAAAGTAGCACTTACGGATGTGGAGGTCCCTGGTGTCCTGACATTAGATGTGGAGGTCTAATATTCCGAAGGCTGTTTCGGTCGAGGGTTAAGTTTGAAACCCAATAGTAAAATATGACTTGTGTGCTAAGTTACCTTGGGGACCTAACTTGACCTCAGAAAATTTTAACTGTTTAGAGTATCTACGGGCAACGATAATAAAAAGAGAAACTTAAATTGTATGCATTTAATAGAGACATGCATATGAAAATAAAACTTTGATAAAGGGTAATAATTTATTCATGCATGTGTATTTAAATCATGCATATTTTTGTTATGCATTAGATCATGCATATTCACTTGTTTTCTTAACTGTTATATATTATTGAATGCATGATGTTTGTTCCCTAATGCATGTTAAATGTTTTATTGCTTAAATTATGGTCCCTATTGTTTATTAAATTATCTCCTTGTGCTTAATAATTGTTTCTTATTACATGAATAATCAATTGAGTTATGAATTTGTCATAATTATATCCCTCTAAAATATTATATGAATCTTATCTATATTCTTTTTACTTATTCGTTTCATTAGAGAGATTCATACACAAAATTATTTAGATTATGATACCCCTACTTTTGTATTTTTGCAACCTCAGAGGCTCAGTGAGGTGACTTGCTTTTGAGAGGGCTACGAAGGGACCACACGATTGCTTGACAGATTCTTTTGGACAACATCGCCCCCTGCCCTTCATAGTTTTTCTCTCAACGGCAGGGGCAATGCCCTGCCGCCTATGGTTTTTTGGCAGGGGTGATGCCCCTGAGCTTCCTCTGGTACGCCCTTGCCTCTTCTCGTTGTGATAGGTAGGGAGGGCAAAAGCCATGCCTCCTTGCGCCTTGTCAGGTAGGGGCCTCGCCCCCTGCCACAGAATTTCCCGGTATAGGCAGGGGCGATGCCCCTGCCAGACCCTCTGTCACCTGCAGGCAAAGGCAAAAAGCCCTTGCCCCTCTTTATCCGAGGCAGACGGGGGTTCGCCCCTATCTTAGCTGCCCTTCCCCCTTCGTCTAACTTGCAAAGATGAGATCCTAGAATAAACTTGCATTCTCAGCCAATGATATTGCTGGAGAATATTGAGGTGACAATGATTTCACATGGGTGATTTTCTAGCATGATTGACAGTTAAATTTGCTGGACAAGGCTTTTCATTAAAGAGTGAGGGGAAGATTTTCAAGGGAGCTAAATGGAAGAGTGACAAGAACAAGATCAAGGCATGGCTATCATCAGAGTGCAGTTTCAGGCAACTCAGGTACCACTAATGAAAATTTTCATAATCAAATTTTGACATTGACTTTTTTTCCTGTGTTGTCTACTTAATCAAACTTAGGAAAATTTCCGCAATTAGCTTTTAGTGTGTTGATCAAGCCATACCCAAACACATTTCCTCCACAATGCAGCTGAACTAATTCTAAGCCATGTCTGGTCATTATATTTTAAAATTACAGGTTCCTCAAATAGCATGGGATAGTTTGATGGTGGCTCTTGTTTCCTCAGAAATTTGGAAGCCAACCGTGAAAAATAGAGTGCACACCAAGTGTTTGTCCAAAATGACCAAGATATCAGTTTCCTCTTGATTGAACGTTTTGATAATATTTCTCTAGTTTACTATTTTGATGGTTACAATGTTTATGGGTATTTACCGGGAAACTAACCATTCGAATTCAAAGTGATGCCTACTTTCAGGATGACCATTTTGAGAAATATCAAGACACTCATCAAAATCTTATTGGTTGCTCACTACACTCTTCCTCTGTCCTTTTCGTGTGCCTCTTTTTGTTCCAAATCAATCACTCAAATTGCCAAGATTGATGAAATTTGCAGGTTGATCAACGATCACCCATTTCCAGCTGAGCCCCTTAAGCCAACCTTTGGCCGAATTGGGCTGCCCGTCCAATCTTTCTACATTGAGGACGTACTTGGTGTGATCATTGCAAACATTTTCCTCTCTTGTGGTTTCTCTCTCTTCTTTTTCTTTTCCTTTTCTAACCTCTATTTTCCTCCTTTTTGAAGGGAGAAGAATAAAAGACAAAAAAGAAAGAGAGAAGAGAAAAGAAGGAAAGAGAAGAAGAGGAACTCTTTTGCGGGGTCTCACTTGACCTTGATTTGAAAATATTTAGAAATTTAACTCGCCTCCGTTTTGAAATATTTGCGAGAAAATGGAGAGACGGGATTTGCTCGTCGGTACGAGGTTTGACCGTTCCTGGCGCCTTTATTAGGGTAATCAAACCAAGGATCAAATTTATGCCTTTTGCTTTGCTAAAATATCATCTAAGAATTTATCTTAAGTCTAAATGCACAAAGAATCATGCTTGTGCAATGCAAGGATGTATGCTCTTTTTGAAAAAAAATGATTTGAAAATTTCCAAGTGTTTCGGAGATGACTCTGATAATAGAGTGAAGAGATGGGTTTTGAATGGTAGATTCTAACTTAGAACTTGAGATAGATCAGAGAAGTTCTAAGTCTTTGAAATAATCAGAGTTGGGAAAATAAATCTTAATTTGAAAAAAAATGACTTTTAAAGCTGAGATAAAAGGGAAAAGGAAAGAAATTTCAAAGTCAGAAAAATGGACTTTGAACTTAGATTTAGGAGAAGAAAAAATATGGAATTGAATTTAAAATTTGATATCAGGATGGATTTGAGAAATTCAAATGGTATTTAAAAATAGAAATGGATTTAGAAAGTTCAGATGAGATATGAAAATGGAATTGGATTTGAAATCTAGAATTGGGAATGGAATTGGATTCTGGATCCTGAATAGAATTGGATCCAAGATCTGGAATCAAGATGGGATTTAGATTCTAAATCCTAAAATGAATTTTGGATCTTTAAAATGGGTTTAGGATCTGAAATCTGAGATCCAAGATAGAGTTGGACTCTGGATCCTAAGATGGATTTTGGATTTGAAGTCTGAGATCCAAAATTAGATCTGGGTTCTGGATCCTAAAATGGATTTGGATCTTGAAGTCTGAGATCCAATGTAGAATTAGATTCTGGATCCTAAAATGGAGTGGATCTGAAGTCTGAGATCCAAGATGAAATTGGAATCTGGATCCTAAAATAGTTTGGATCTGAAGTCTGAGATCCAAAAGTGGAGATTGTACTTGGAAATCTGGATCCAAGTTGGGATTTAAGGTCTAACTTTGGATTTGGATTCTGAAAGTCCAAATGGGACTTTTTGAATATGGATCTGGGTTTTGAAAACCCATATTGAATTTAAAATTTAAGAAAGGTCAAGCTTTGAGATTCAGAATCAATTTCAACCTTTGATTTTGAATTTTGAAGATGAGAAAAATAAACTTGATTTTGAAACAGAAGATGACTTCAAAGTTAAATTTGAACTTTGAAGTTTGGATTTCCGATTTGGAAATTGAAATTTGAAAAAATGATTTTGAAATTTCAAAGTCAAATTGGACCTTGAAATTGAATTTTTGAATCTTGAAGTGAGATATAATTGAATTTGAATCTATAGATAAGATTTGATCTGAGAAATGAAGAAAAAGAATCACTTGGAATTTTGAAAAGGGAATTTTAAAAATATGATGCAATTTTATCCTAAATGATGAATGAAAAAGAGTTTGAAATGGGATTTGAAAATCATATTTCGTTCTTTAGACGAATGTAAATAAGATTAATGATATAATACACTCTTGACTATGGTCATTGAATATATTTATATAATAATCATATTTAAATTCAGGTGAAGAATAAAATATATTTTGGTGCTTTTACAGAGTTTAAAATGAAATTAACTCTCAATATATCCTGACTATGGCCACTGATATATATCTTGAGCCAATTTGAAATTAAACTCTAATGAAAGAGGAAAATATTTGAAAATATGATGATTTTTGAAGAGGATCTAGTGTGGATCCAATGTTATTTCATAAAAGATAAAAATTCTAAGTTTTGTTCACATCCTGACTATGGTCATTGATGCAAATCATCAACTTAGGATTAATCACCTCCTATTAGAATGGTGCTCGTGTCATTCGTGTTTTCATTTGTGAGTTTTGAGAAACAAAGGAAAAAAATGAAGACAAATGTTATTTATATGCTCATCCATTCTAATCTAAGACTGGTAATGTAGAATTTTCATTAAATATCTAGCTTATTACAACCTTTGGAGAAGAAAAAAAAATGTATTTCAAGCTTTTCACCTATTCCTGCAAGAAAGAATTAGCACAAAAGGGGAGTTAAAAATACGAATGTAAACGACTATTCTAAATCTCACACGAGATACTTTATTTATTGTGAATATGAAAAGCATATGGCACACCTTGCATTGGTTAGAAAACGTATATATATATATATATATAGGTATATACATATATATGCATATATATATATACATAGACAATACCATAGTTAAATGAACATCTACATGCAATGAGTGAAGGCAAGGGTCAGAATGGTCCAAGACAAACCATTGTGAAATGACGGCCATAGCAGTTTGTGGTAAACCATTGTGGGAATGAAGGATATATATAGCAACTCTCTTGGTGAACCACTGTGAGAAATCATAGTTTTATGGCATTTCTTTTGGCGAACTACTATAAGGAAGAGAAACTATAATATTTCTCTGTGAATTACTTGGAAAAATTTTCAGCTCTATGATGTTTTACAATACTTGTGAATGGGCAATAGCAGGGTGTTGTTGAGACACCTACAACATATGGTATGAAGTGGAAAGAGGCAGCAAGGGATGTTGGCGGCTGTGAAGAAACACCTTGTGTTGAAGACTAATGCACATGTTATAACGCCAATTTTATCTCCTACTAACCCTGGTTCAACATATTTACATACGCTGATTGCTAAGACACATACTGACTTGTTACAGACTATATTCAATATTCAGGACTAACTCCTTTAATTATATGATTCACATTTGCACACAGATTTCTTAACATTCACCCATAATAATTGGATCCTAATTTCAAACTCTGATGCAACACAATAAACTCATGTGTAAATAAAAACCTCAAATGTACAACACAAATGTAATATACATTAAGATCTATTACAAAACTCAGATGCAGCAGTACCTAGTGATAGTTGCCGGCAAATGCAAAATATACCTCAGTAATGCTGATTATCAGATTTATTTCTAATAAACATCAGCGAAACTCAATAGCAATTGGATCAATGTGATGATGCATGAAATGCACATCATGTTAACAAATTTTTCATGCATTTTGTAATAAGTTTAAGGTTTTAAACCCATGTTTAGATGTGTTTTAATAGTAAGGGGCTATGGTTCGAATTTCAGAAAAATCGGAGTTAAAACGAGAGTTATGGCTATTTCAGTGTTTGGGCACAGATTTGCAATGTCTAGGCTGTTTTTGGTATTTCTTAATTGCAATTAGGTATCTTTAATTAGGTTGTCTAGGTTCAATGTATTAGGGTTGTATCTCATAGCTGTTTTTAGGGGGTCATTTTAGTAGGTTTTGGAAATTAGGGCAGCATTTAATTTTAGAAAGTCGTGTTTTTCAATTAGGTCTTTTCATTACCTAGGTGAGTCTTAAATTATTTGGTAGTATTGCCTTAAATTAGAGTTGGCGATTTTGAGAGGGGAGGCAATTAAGGTAATTGCATGTAAAAAGTTTTTGGAAAGAGTGGATTCTCCATAAATCGTGTGGGATATTTAAGGGGGAATTAAGTTTTGGATGTGCATTAAAGTAGGAGTTATTCTTTGATCTTGGAAAGTGTTTTTGAAATTAAACTAAAATTCCAATTTAAGCTCCACGATTTTCAGAAAGGAATAAATGCTCTTTACTCAAGTTGGGAAAGCAAAAATCGTGGGGTTGTCTTCTAAGTTGGACTTTTCATTTTCCAAAGTGAGAATTTAAATACAATCAAGTAGTGTAACTCCTGAATTAAGTGGGCGATTTTTTAGAATCTAAATCATTTCAACTTTTGAACATTAACATTTATTACCTTATTTTTCCAACCTTCTCCATTAAAATCGTTAGCTTTGAAGTAATTCTAGGGTAATTAATAGGTTAATACTTTAGTCAACCTAATTAACTTAGTCAAAACCCTAGGTCAAGCCTAGTTGAGTCAACCCTAAGCCCTACCTAACACAACTCGAGCCTAGTCCAACCTAACCCAAGCTTGGTCAACCAAGACCAAGACCTAAACCGAGTCCAACCTAGTCCTAGTAAACCTAACCTAACCTAGTCAATTAGATTGACTTGATTAGGTGAGTTGTGCACCTAGACTAAACCGATCTTAGCTAAGTCCTAAACCTAACCTAGTCAAACCGAGCCTAGGTCGAATCAAACCCTAGTCTAAACCTAGTGAGTCAACCGAGCTTACCTTATCCCATTCGAGCCTAGTCAAACCTAAGTTGGGTCAAACTTAGTTGAGTCTAAGTCAACCCGAATCTAGTTGACTAAGTCCACCCTAAACCGAGTCCAAGACCTAGACCTAGCCCAACCTAAGTCAAAGTCAAGACCAACCCTAGCCAAGGCTAAACCGAACCCAACTAGTTAGGTCAAACCTAGCCGAATCCACATTAGTCCGAGTCGAGTCAACCTTAGCTCGAGCCTATCTCTCTCAACCTAGTCAACACCGAGCCTACCTAATCCAAACCAAGTTCACCCAAACCAAACCAAACCTCCCCAAGCCAAAACCAAGCTTCATTGAGTCAATCGAGTGAACCCTAACCCTAGCCTTTGATCTTTAGTGAATTATGTTCATTTAGTATTATTTCTTTTGATTTTTATACTACTTAGTTTATTTATCTAATTTAGTTTTAGTGTAGAAGTGTGTGTACGTATATCGTATTTGTTTCGTATGTGTGAAATGTGTTTTGGGATTGTTTGATTGGTAGTTAGATATTATTTAACTTAGTAGTCGGATTGCATTCTATTGTTTAGCATAGTTGCATTTACATCGTTAGTAAATGTAGTTCTAGTCATAATTTGCTTATCATATTTTGTTCGTCGTGCATTTAGTGTAGTTGTAATACTCATCTGCATATACACTGTGATACAGTGTCATTTAGACTGCATTAGGTTTGATTTACATTTTCTAGTGTTTAAATAGATTCATAAAGTGAATAGTGCACTCAAATAAAAACCTGATTTTTGCCCTGTCGTACCAGCAGTATTTTCTATGCAAAAATTCTGTGTTTGCCAAAAAATTTTATTCTATTCACTTTATTGATGTGTTATTTGACTTCAGACCAAATTTCAGCTCATTCGGAGTTGATTTGGTCTGATTTTTAAGCGTTTTGCGAAAACCGCTTTTTCTGGATTTCAAATTACAGGACTTTCGATATCCTGATTTTTCCCAGATTTGAAACGCTTATATCTGGAGTTCCAAATACTATTTTTCCATTCTGTAAAAACTGTCAGTTTGTTTAATTTGTCAATTGCAGAACAGAACAAATTTCGGGAAAATCGGACCTCGTTTGCCTTGTCAAACAGTGGTTTTCCGATAACCTGTCAGAATGCTATTTTCCACTAGTTAGGGGCAGTTTCGTAATTTTCTTAATTTCGGCATTTTAGACTTGTTTTCAGTAGTTTCTGCATTTTAGGAGTTGCATAATCATCATACAGCATTAATAGAAGTAATTTAGTTAATTTTAGACTTAGTTTAGTATTTTATTTAATTATTGTTTGATAAGTAGCATTTGTTTTATTATTTTTTTTTGTGAAATTATAATTAGTTTGAGTTATTGTTTGCATTGTTAGAATAGAATACTAACTTTGTATTTTTCTGCATTTTTAGGTTGAAAATCATCTTTAGTTTCCAGGGTTATTGTCCAAGTGTGAAGATTCTCGAATTGGCGAAAAGACGAAAATACCCTTGGTGTGGAGCAGAAGACTGAGTGCTTTTTCTTTTTCATTTTAGTGATTAATTGTAGTTGTATTAACTTCATAATTGTAGATTGATATTTGTAATTAATAAATCAAATTTTCTAGACATATCGTGATTAATTCCTGTTCCCTGAGGATTCGACCCGTACTTACCACTTTGTGGAAAGTCGGTTTTTATATTTTTGGTTGACGATTTTCCAAAGTTTTATTGAAAATAATTGTTTTAAAAAGATCATTTCAAAATATCAACCACAATGTTAAAATTAATCACTAAAGATTCTTCCAACCTAGACGATTTTGGGGGATACATCTGGATTCTCTTCAAATGGATGGCCTTTAGCTGGCACCACAGTTTTACCAGGAACGGCTAAACAAATCAACTCAGCAAACTTGATATAAGGAACAGAGTTTTCCATGGATATGTTAAAAAAAAAATTTGTTCAATTTGAACAATGCATCATCAAAGCCTTGTTGTAGCAGCAGATACAAATAGTTGAAGAGCAAGTGAATTCTTGAAACCACAGAAGATTAGGTAATGAAGATCATATCTGCAGTTTTAGTTCTTTATTTTCCCCAAAAGCCATTAGAAGAATGTATTATAGAGAATCACCAAAACCAAATCCTCATATAACATAATTTTGCAGGCAACAGGATTAAAGGCAAGTAAAAAGATTAATGGAAGTAGAACTCGGCGAGCCCAGGTGAACCTTGATGTTCATAAATGCTATGGATTATTTGTTCTCATCATCCGAGCAGTGCGACGAAGTGCAATACATGCCATTTACACTTCAAAAATAAGCAGTGGGATTCGGTAGCATCCAAAATCTACAATCTAGGAAACACGAGAGATCGTTAAGATGAATGGTATACCAGACACTCCATTTCTAAAAAAAAGGAAATACAAGGTGAGAGGAGCTCAATAAATGCTAAGATTTAATCAAACTGTAGACGCAGAATCCTATCAACTCTTGCAAATTTCGCATCTATCTCAAGATGCATTGGGCTTCACTATTCAGAAGTAACAGCAACCTGAATCAGGTATTCCATCTAATGAGTTAGAGCACCAGAAAGTTGGATATTTATACAACAATTGTAACTCTGGAAGAGTCAAGGGATCTGATATGGGACATAATTTCAAAGAAAATGATTCTATCAACATCCTTCTAGATCAAGCTAGAAGTACTCCAATTTCAAAACCGCAGGAAACAGTGGGCTCCATGTTCAAGGGATCGCACTTGTCAAGACAGAAATTTTCGAACAACAAAGATACAATTTAGAAGCTCACGACAAATCTAATGTATCATTTTCTGAGCTAACCAAAATCATAGATTAAAATTAAGGAAAACAGGAATTGTATTAAAGAAAACTAACTAAGGATTGTTTACCGTGATTACCATTGAATCAGCTCAAGCAATTACTATGCCAGAACATCTTCACCAACAAACCTCCATGTATGCTGTTGAAAGAAATAAGTGCATGCCTATATGCTTATATCAAAAAAATTGCTGGGATGAAAATATGATAGTGCTGTGAGAGTTTGAATGGATAGTGTGACTAAATACTAATATGAGTTGATGAAATAATGTGACTAGGCATCTGATATTTTGATTTATTACCCTGTACAAGGGATCTTGACAATGTAATAGTAACAGAGTAATCTGACAACCTGTGTACAACACCACTTTTACACAATAGTTCCTGTTTCAGATATTTAATGAAAGGCTTCCCTGATACATCTCCGTTTTGCTAAGAAATTTCTGGGCTACATGACAATCCTCTTTCGCGACATCAGCTCTACTTGTTTAACATGAGGATTTATGAGACTAACAACCATTTGTATCGGATTCACGTGAATGAGAACACGCCAGGGCTGCAGGCGCACATATGTTGGTTGTGGATTGCTGGTGTGCTGGTGGCACATGATGATAAGTGAAGATGGGTGAACTTATTGTTGCGGGTGCAGCAAGATGGTGAATGCCTTCTGCAAATATGTTGACGCATTATGACATGTGACAGTGGGCAGAGGTAGATTAGGGTCTCACCGAGAGACTGGAACAGACAGTGTGATAGTGACATATTGTGACACAGTGAAGATGGGCAAGGGTGTAGGAATGCAGTGATGTTGTATAAAACTGAAAGAGTGTATATAGCAGAATTAATAAAAAAAAAACAATCATTAATCATTAGGACATGCTCCTAAAAAAAATGAATAAGTATATAAATGAACAAGTAAATAAACTTCACACCAGAATATCATTCAGATCTATCGTCATGTTAGGTTGGATTATTATTCGAGGTAGATCTAAACCTAGAGAAACACAAACAGTGGTATGATCTGATCTTAGATCACCAGGGGTTGAACTTTTCCTGTAAGTCAATCATAATTCAGTATCAGCAGCCCGATCATACATTGCCATGACCCGATAGATCAATCTTAATAGATCAACATATCAACACATTAAGGAATGAACAAATCGACCCCTACAACCAGTATACCGATCTAATTTACGATACGCAGTATTTCCTTTACAACAATAATCTGGGTCCCACGCAGCTTGGCCTTAGCAAGTTAAATACTAACTCACAGGTTGAATACAACAGAGTAAAAACAGATGCATCGAGGCATGCACAGTAAAAAGAAAATGTAAGTGCCTGTATAGTGCGGATGTTATGATGCTGGAGATTCATATACCATCAAAATGATAAAGCAAACCTTCAGAAAGCATAAAAAAGAAGGAAATGTAACTAATAGAATGAAACCGGTGGGAAAGGGAACAAACCAAAAAAAAAAAAATTAATAAAACTCCAGGTGTAACAGCGAATGTAAAATGAACTTGATGCAGAGCAGAACATCGTGAAATGATAAGAAACCCAAAAGAAGATTTACAACTTCAGAAATCAAATGTCAGAATATGAAAATTCTTTTTAATGTCGCACAAGGAGGCGTTTGAGGTTGCTATATGCAACTCAACACTATCAGTGGTGCATTTACGGGGCCGAAATAAGAAAAACCTGAAATAAATTAGAGAAAACGAAAAGGAGAAGAGAGGGGCACTCACCGTGGATCGGCTGGACTTCTGGAGCTTGAAGGTAATTGGGTGAGGCTTCAACTGTAGGATCGATCCGTGGCTCTCTTGACGGAGGGTCGTCCTTTGGCTGCTTAAAGAGACGGCTCCAAGGAGTAGCAGGATGGAAATTGAAGACAGAGAGATGGACGAGAATTGATCGTGAACTGAGGAAGAAGAAGATGGGGGTGATTGGGAGGTAGAAACTGGATTGTGAAGGAGAAGAGATGCGATGGTGAAAAGAAAAAAACTTGATCCCCTCAGTCCCCTGCATGCTCCCCTTTTAAAGAGTAAGAGGAGGGTTCCGGAAGGTGCGATGCGGTTGGAGATCAGTGGATGAGGGTCTGAAGACATCGATCGGAGGGTGGAGGAAGGTCTGGTGGTTGTTAGCGATCAAGGGTTGAGGAAGGTCTGCGGATGGTTGCGCGATGGGCGGTGGAGGAGCTTGTCGGGGGAAGCTTCCAAAGGATAGCCTGCGAGAGGGAGAGTGCGATGGGCGGTGGATGGACTCTGGAACCCTAAATCGACTTTTTAAAACACTAAGGGTGAGATTTTACAAAAAGGGGCCTCTTGAAAAGTGTTTTCTAAAAAATGGTTTTTAGAAAAACCATTTTTTTGTAATTTCCTTCATTTTTCTTGATTTTTTTTTATTTTTTATTTTCTTTATATATATATATATATATATTTTTTATATTTTTGAAATAAAATCTTGAAATTTACAAAAACACAAGGATTTAAACTAATTTTTTGTATTTTTTTGAGAAATATTTACAAAAGAAGGTTTCCAAGGCTATTTTGGGGAAATTTCTTCAGAAAATGGGTTTGGACCCAAGTTTTGAGAAAATATTCGAGTTTTAAACCTTAAATCAAGGAATATAATGTGATGGATCCAAACGGATACCGGATCAACTGTTTGAGCCTTTTTAAAAGGTTATTTTGGTAATTTTGAGAATTTGATTTAAAAATTGGACAACGAAGCTCAGATTTGGATCTTTTATCTGGATCCGGATCCGAAATTGAGTCAGATATATAAAATAAATTTAATTTTAGAAAAAATTGAAAAATAAAATGGAATTTAGATTTAAAAGTGACTCAATTACCTAGAAAATGGGGTTAGGGGCAAAAAGGAAATATTTATAATATTTTAAAAAATTTGGGGTGTTCAAGATGCCCCTCTTTGCTACTAAGCTGGTTGAAAGCCAAGCTTAGTGGCAAAGAAACACACCAAATTTTGAAAAATGCCCCAGTTAGTCATTCTGAACTGGGTGTGGAAGAATTTATTTAAAAGGACATGGCTTTTCAGGCTTAAAACCTTATCCTGAATCGCTTGGGGGAGACGAAATCCTCGAAAATGATATGACTGAATAATAGAAATGAGGAAATCGTGATGGGGCTTTGGGTAAAGATCCCAGAATGATAAAAGATAAGAATTTTGATCAAGTCTCATGGGTGAGACAAGATCAATCCTTTTGGAATGAGTCAGGTTTAGCCCTTAGCCTGGATGGGATGAAGATAGATCAAGATAATTTGGATGGGGAAAGGAATATAAGCGGATCTTGATGGGATATTTTGGAAAATGCCTTGTGAGATGAAATTCAAGCATGATTCTTTCCTGGATGGATGTACAGAGCATGGACTCCTTTGTGGGGAAAAGCCATGACGGGGCTGGAAGGATTGCCTCGTAGAAACGAGGCTCAGGTTTAACCCAAACCTGAATGGAAGATACCCCATGGAATAAGGTTCAGGCTTAACCCTTAGCTTGAAGGGGGCGACCATACAGAATTCTTAGACGAGGAAAATGTGATGGGACAACGAAATGCATTGCCAAAGTGAGATTCAGGTTTAACCCTTGACCTGAGTGGGGGAAATCGCAGAAAGTCCTCAAATCAAGAAATCGTGGTTAGACTAGAAAGGATATTTATTTGAAGTAAGACTTAGGTTTGACCTTAATCTGAATGGAAAAGATACCTCGCGGAGCAGGGTTCAAGCTTAACCCTTAACCTGAAAGGGGCGACCATATGGAATCCTCAGATAATGAGTCCATGATGGGACCTTCGGAACTTGGATGAACAAATTCGAAAGGGGTTTGCGAGAAGAGAAAAACAAGGAATTCCCTAAAGCTTGGAAAGGGGATGATCTAGGGTGTCTCATTGTTGAGACTAAATCAGCTTTCTAAAAACAGACGACCTCTCACAGAAGGTTGGGTGATGCCTCTAAGAGCGAGGCAACAAGTTTAATCCTTAGCCTGAATGGATACAGGATCCTCGAAGAGCGAGAAAACTGTGATGGGACCTCTAGACTTCGCATAACAAGTCCAAGAGGGGTTCGCAAAAAGATGAAAATGGGGGTCCCTAAAGCTTGAAAAGGGGTTGTTCTTGGGCGCGTCATTGCTGAGACTGAAAATAGCTTTTGACAATAACAGACCTTTTGCAGAAAGTTCAGGTTTAACCCTTATCCTGAGCGGGAACTGTCTATGGCGGGACAGTGGGGAAAACAGGGAAGCGTGCGAATCTGAGAGCGCTCAGATCAGACGAAAGGAAATGACTTTTCAGTTCTAATGAGGGATGGCGTCAGGATACGTCAAGACGGATATCAAGTTCACACTTCATGTTGGGATAACGAGAAAATATTGTCAATAAGATGCCAAAATTGTAGTTGATTCAAAATGATTGAATTATGCATGTATGTGTGAAAATATCACCTCTTTCTACCTAGAGTATTAGCTCTAATTGGGCTAACTCCGTAGAATCAGGAATCAAATTCAAATTTGTTGTTGTTGAGATTCTTCAAGGAAGATATCAATTTCTTTGATACGAAAAGAGAGGAAATATTCTTAGCTTCATAAAAGCAATTGAGTGAAAAGATGTTGATAAAATAATTTCACATAGATAAAGATGATTCCTGGCAGTTTCGGGCAATTTGATATCTTGGGTATTTTCTGTGATGATCTTTTGCACTCTTTTGAGTCATGGAACTTTCTTGGGCTTTTACATCCTCCTTCATTTTGGAGATGTCCTGACTTTTCTCTCTTTTTCAGGGAAGGGTACGTCACAAACTCCTTCATCTTGGATATGCTCCGATCCTTCTTTTTCTTTCTCAGGAATTAGGCTTGATGATATAGGTTCATTGGTCCAAAAATCTCTAGATGATAGCAGAAATCAAATATCTTTTAGGATTTGTTGGGAGGCTCATCGCAGTCATCTTCATCTTGACGGTGCTCTGAACGTTCTCTGAAAGGATCCATCACAAACTCTTTCATCTCGGAGATGATCCAAATCTTCTTTGGCCCCGGGGGTCTAGCTCGCATATTCATCTTCATTTTGACGACAATTGAGAGATCCCTTTTGCGGATATTTGATTGCAGCTCAAATGACTGAGGAGATATGGATTGGATAGGTCCTTTTTTACTGCCCAGGATATTTCCACTGTCTTACTGCCAAAAGAATGATCTTTAAGAATGTGCCATAGTTATGATCAGTCTCAGTTCACTTATGGCTTTTCAGCATCATCAAATTTTTCCTTTGCCGGTCATATCGAAGATTTTTCTTCATCCTCTTGGTTGACCAACAGAAAAAGCTTGAATTCAGTTCTTATTTCGCAAAAGTCTTGCTCTTTTGGAAATAATACTAAAGGTAGTTTAAAGTAATTCTTTATATGATGAAAACTTTGAGATCAACAATGGTTTTTTATAGCAAATTGGCAAAAGATTCTTGAAATCCTTGATGAATGTAATCGCTTGACAGCCGATCGACATGTCCATGACAAAATTCTCCTCACTTTTTCCCCAAAAAGAGAGACTCAGGCTTAGCCCTTACCTGAATGGGAAGTTGAAAATACTTCTCTCTTTCCCAAAGAGGAGGTGTTTGCAAAACAGAACTTTCGAAGAGAAATTAAGTTTTCGTCAAAACTCCCTATCTCTAGGCTTCTCTTATGGAAAGCTGGCTGAAAAACAAAGTTGAGAAAGTATCACAGAGGAACGAGTCCATCACACTCTCCCTAGAAGAGGGTCTTCTGCGAAGGGTTTGGCCAAAGATGAGAAAAACGGGGGCCACAAAAAGAAACGAGCTTTCGTCGAAGCTCTCCCTGGAAAAGGGCTCTTTTGTGTAAAGTTGGTTGTTTTGAAAGCTGTTCGCGAAGAAAATGAGTCCCTTCAAACTCTCCCTGGAAGAGGGTTCTTGCAAACAAAAGATGGTTGCATGCGGAAAGGAACGAGCTCCCTCGAACTTTCCCTGAGGAGGGCCCTTTGTAAGAGAGAAAGATCGATTTTTGACCAAATGGTAACCCGAAGGTTGAAATTGAGAATTTAGAGCTTGAATTGTTGATGATTGGTTAGTACAAAGACTGAACCGGTAGGGCTAACTGATCAGTCATCCAAACACTAGCACGAGCGCTAGATGTACCAACACGAGCACTGGATTTGGAAATGTACCAGCATGAGCACTGGGTTTTAAAAAACATACCAGCACGAGCACTGGATTTAGAAAAATGCCCTAGTACGAGCATTGGGTTTCGAAAATGCACACCAGTGCGAGTACTGGGTTTCGAAAATGCATACCAATACGAGTACTGGGTTTTCGAAAATGCACATCAGTACGAGCACTGGTTTTCGAAAATGCATACCAGTACGAGCACTGGTGTTTCGAAATGCATACCAGCATGAGCACTAGGTTTTTGAAAGTGCACACCAGCACAAGCACTGGGTTTTTCAATGGAGAGTTGAAAACGAGACCGACATTCAAAGATACTTGAGAATTAAGCGAGAATGGTTGTCGGTGTTTCAGGATTATCCCTTATCCTGAAGGGGATGTTCAGGTTTGTCCCTTAACCTGAAAGGGGATTGTTATCATCGCAAAATTTTTACTTTTGCGAGTCAAACTGACCTTTGAAAAAGATTTTGAAAATAACTCGCCTCCATTTTAAAATGTGGGATAATTCCGAAGAATGGGACTCGCCTGTCGGTACGAGGTTCAACCGTTTCGGGCGCCTTTACCAAGGGTAATTGAACCAAGGATCAATTGTATGCTTAACTTTGCTCAACTTGTCTAAATCATGTTTTATTTCCTAAATGCACAAAGAATCAGGCATGTGCTATGGCTTTCTGAAAATGCAGGTTTGAAAACATGATGTTTGCTTTAAGATTTGAAATACTTGGAAATTTTTGGAAAAGATAACACTTGGAAAATCGTGAACCATCGTGAGAGAATATTTCTGAGGAAAATGAAAATCGATTTATGAGGAATTGAGGTTTTGTGAAAATCGATTTCTGAGAAAACCCCAATAACTTTGGAAAATTTGATTTCTCTGAATTAGAACTTGGGAATTGAAAATGTAACTTGAAAAATCAGGATTTTGAATTTCGGAAATGCTTGAAATATCATTGGAAAATCAATGTTTTGAGAAAATCAATTTCTGAATAAGACTTAGAAATTTTAAGAAAATTGATTTCTTTGAATTGAAATTGGAGTTTGCAAATGAATGAAATGAATGAATATGGATTTGAAAGACTTAATTTTGAGGAATTGAGAAAATCCTTTTTGTATTTTTGAGAAATGCAGTGCATTTTTGAAGTTAGGCTAAGAGTGTAGGCTGAATGTGGCTAATACAAAGATTACAAATCTGGGTATCATTCGTATTCTGACTATGGCCATAAATACAAATTCCACCAAGTTTGTCAACTCCATAAGAGCTAGTGCACGTGCCATTCGTGTAGACCATAGTGGATTTGTAAAGAATGTGCATGAATTGGCATACACAACAGTTATATATCAAAGTTTAAAACTATATCAATGCAAATCCTAATCTAAGCAGAAATTGAAATTCTTATTTCAAATTTAATTAAAATTTACATCACTAATTGAATTTAAATACAGAGAAATAAAGTCTTCAATGTCCCTGCAAAACTAGAAAACTTGTTAGTAAAGATATGTTGGCTTTTCTAGGTTTATCTAGCAATATCTGGAAATTGCTGGATTTTGATAGATATAAGCCTTTTCCCATGATTCCCTGATATAAACTTAATGAAATATGAAATAAAACTAAATAAATAATAAAGATGAGATTTAAAAATTCGAAATTGGGGTCAAAATAACCAAAATACCCCTGATAGCAAGACTATGGCCTTGAAACCAGGGTTTTTAGAAAGATATTTTGTAAAATACAACTTTTGAAATTCAAATGAGGATAAATTAAACCAAATATGATATGACATGATTAAAAACATGAAAATTAGGGTTTAGAATTTCGAAATTGAGGTCAAATGACCAAAATGCCCCTGATAGCAAGACTATGGCCTTGAAATCAGGGTTTTCTGAAATGGATTTTAGTAAAAACTTGGAATTTATGATTGAAATAAATATAAAATCAAACATGAAACATCCTAATATGATTCTAAATATAAACAAACCCTAAAAACATGAACTTATACACGAAAATCAAGAAATATCACAAATATCATGATTTTGGCAGTGTTTCAAGATCTTGCGGGTACCCTGTTTTGTAATTCGATCCATTCAAGCATCAAATGAATTCAAAATTTAATAAAAATAGACACCTACACTTATTATCACCCTAAAACCATATTGGAATCATAAAAATATATTTTTGACATTGTTTTAATTCAAAAATTACATTAAAACACTAAAATATGCTATTTTAACCCTGGTCACAGACCAGTTTCAATGTTAGACCCAAATCAGGGGTCAAATCACCATGAAAATTTCTGAAATTTTACAAAGGTAAACTAGACAAAAAAACAGATATTTACTTATTTACAGATTGGAAAACGCATCTTTGGTTAGGGAGAAACCCTTTCGGCAATCTGAACTAAAATACAACGAATCTAACAGGGGTTAAAACAGGTACTTCCGATTGAAAATACAGAAATAAATAGCAGATCTCATAAAAAATCCTTGAAATTTTAGCAGTGAACATTAGACAAAAAAATAATAAACTTCCTTTTTTACATATCATGATTCAAATCTACAGTTTGAGATCTATGATCATTACAATTTTGATTAGGGTTTTGGTAAACCCTAACGAGTTTTAAATTTAAAATCCAACTCTCTGACAGAGGAAAAATACTAAACAGAAACACAAAATTATCACAATTTCACAGTAAATAGTTCACATCATCATGAAGCCATTGCACTTTACGGATCTAGAATTGAATATTGGATGAGAGAAATAACACATCTGCAAGTTAGACTTAAAATTAAACAATAATTTTAATTAACAGAAATCCCGATTTGACTTTATATTTTATTAACGAAGTTTCCTAATTCCAAAACATTTGAAATTTTCACAGTGGTTTACTGACATATCCGAGTATCACATATAAAAACATCAGCAATTTACAGTGAGTATTTCAATACGAACTAACATGCTCTTTACTGATCTAAGCTTAAAACACATAAACATTTAATAAAACTTAATAAAACTTAATAAAACATGATTGAATTAATAAAAACAATAAACAAAATACTTAAACTGTAAAACAAAATTAATTTCTATGCTAGAATACATGTAATAAACATTAACACATAAAAAAATAAATAAAACACAGGGAATCCATGGCTTGAATTAATATTTACCTTTGAAATCATGGATTTAACCCATTTAACGGGTAAATCACATGTTTTCATGGTTAAGAATATGAAAATTAATGCAATAATCGATTCTAACGAATTAGAATCTCTGAAAAAATAGTAAAATAGGGCTAGATAACCTTCTTGGGTCGATTTTGGGGTTCTTGGATGAAATCCATGGTTAAATCCATGAACACAAGAGTTTCCATGGTGAAATCTATTGAAAAATCATAAAAAACTAATAAAAACTAATAAAATAATATTAAATAACTCACCTTGGGGCTGCAGCTGCAATGGAGGAAGGTGGAGGTGTTGGAGAGGAGAGAGAATACACGAAAATTTGAGAGAGAAAAGAGCTCCCTTTGACCCCCTTTAGGTCACCTATTTATAGATTTTTTTTTTTTTGGATTTGTTTAGGAAGAGTTTTGATTTTTTTGGACTCTTTTTAATTGTTTTTGATAAACCACATGAGGAGGACAATTTTTTTGGAGAATTCTAACCTAAATGGACTCTAATTAATCTCTAATTAACACCTAATTAAACCCTAGAAAGTCCAAATGTGGCACCACCTAGTATGGACCCACATTTGGTTTTAAAACTTGAATTTAAAACCTTTACAAACCAATGGTTTAAAACTTAAATAAAATAGATTTTTAAAATTACTTTTGACTCCTCTAAACCCCTAACCTAACTAGGACATTGACTAACCCTAGTCTAACCTTGATTTCTTCAAATGTGGCGCCACCCCGAGTGGGCCCCACTTGAATTTTCAAAAATGATTTTAAAACTTGAAAATGAGAGTTTTTTCAAAAGAGATTCAAAAGTAGACTTTGAAATTGAAAGGTTTGAAATGGTACAGAGTCTTGACTGAGTGAAAACTCCTCTGAATATGGCGCCAACTAAGGGGGCCCCACATCGAAGTTTTGAAAAACTTGAAATAAATACTAAAAATGGCTTTAAAAAAGGGTTAAAATCAACAGTTGAAATTCAAAGTTTTGAAAATAGAGTTCTAAGTGAACTGGAACTCTGAGCTAGAGTCCTGAAATTTTAGGACTCGGAGATTTTGGGTTTTAAAATCCAAATGAAGGAGTTTTTGAAAAGATTTTATCAAAAATGGTGAAACAAGTCGGAAAATACAGTCAGGGTTAGACTCCTAACTCGATCAGAACTCTGAAATAGAGTGTTGGATTAACTGGACTCTACAAAATGACCTAATTTTTGAAATCAAATTAAAAGAAACAAAAATGAAAGTAAAAACAGACTATAAAACAGACACTTGACTGGACTAGGACTCTCGGACAGAGTCCTGATCGGACTGAAACTCTAGATTTTTTGGTATTTTTCTGAAAAACAGATGAAAGAACTTGTGAAAACAATAACAAATATTGAAATAAAACAGAGTTTTGATTCAACTGAGACTCTAGGGACAGAGTCCAAATTGAACTAGGACTCTCAGACTTTTGGATTTTCTGAGAAAACAAATGAGAGAATTTTGAAAAACAGTTAAAAATAGGATAAAATTGAGGTTTTGGTTCAGTGTCCTTATCTGATTAGGACTCTGAAAAGAGTCCTGATTCAATCAAAACTCTAAGATTTTTTTATTTTCTGATAAGAAAATGATGAAATTTAAGCAAAAATTTTGAAAATTAGTGAAAATGGAGTGAGAAAACAAACTTGGGATAGAGTCCTGATTTGATAAGGACTCTGGGATAGAGTCCTGATTTGATCAGGACTCTGGGATAAAACCTTAGAATTTTGAAATTCTTTGACAAAAGTGTAACAGTTTTGATAGATGGAAAGATTTTTGAAAGATCTTCTCAGAACTGAAATCAGGATCAGAGTCCTGATCCAACTAGGACTCTCTGAACATAGTCCTGTTTTGACTGAAACTTTGAGTTTTTGACTCATTTTGAAAGATTTGGTTAAAAACAGGTAAAAATGGTGACAAAAGACCGAGTCCTAATCCGACTGAAACTCTTAAAAAGAGTCTTAATCCGACTGGGATTCTTGAAGAAGAGTCGTAATCCAACTAGGACTCTGGGATTTTGACCAAAACGGAAGATTTTGAAAGGTTTTCTCCAAAACAGGTAGAAAAGATAGTAAAAAGTAGAGTTCTGATCCGACTGGGACTCTGAAAAAAGAGTTCTGATCCGATTGGGACTCTGAAAAAAGAGTCCTAATCCAACTAGGACTCTAAGATTTTGGCCAAAATGGAGGAAATGGACAAGGGATATGATCATAACTGGTTTAAAATCAAAATGGAAATTTGAAAATGTTTTAAAAAGGTAAAAAGATAGAGTCCTGATCCAACTAGGACTCTGAAATTTTTGAAAAATTTGATAAATGAAGGAATCCAGAAGCGGTACCACCTAAATGGGTCTCATCTGAGAATTGAAATAAGTTGAAAATTGAGTTTAAAACGAATCCAGATTGTTTTCTGAGAAAACATTTCAAAATATAAGATCCTGGGGGTTGGCAAATGACAGAATGCTGATTAAAAACCCAGGTTTTAAAATTGATTTTGAAAGAAAATTTTAAAAACTTGAATATGGATTTAATATTTTGAAAACAATAGTTCTGGATCTCGATAATGAGATGCAATGCTATGCAATGGAATGATATGTCAAATGCATGCAATGATATGCAGTGACACATGAAATGTAAACATTGGATAAGGATGAAAAATTGGGGTGTTTACAGATGCCCCTCTTTGCTACTAAGCCAGTTGTAAGCCGAGCTTAGTGGCAAAGAAAAACACACCAAATTTGGACTATAAAAATGCCTCAGTTAGAAAAATCTGGTTGGGTGTGAAAGAATTAATTTAGATGATGATGGTAGATATGGAATAGAGAACAAAGAAGAAGGTTCACCTTATCAAAATGATGCTCAGGCTTAGCCCTTAACCTTGATGGGACGGGAAATGAAATACCTCATCAGAATGAGGCTTAAGTTTAACCCCTTGACCTGATCGGGAAATGAAATACTTCATCAAATGAGGCCCAGGTTTATACCCTTAACCTGATTGGGCGGAAAATGGAATACATCATCAAATGAGGCCCAGGTTTATACCCTTAACCTGATTGGGCGAAAAATGAAATACCTCATCAAAAGACTCTAGTTACCTACTTTAAAGAAATGATTTCAAATATAGGAAAAAGACAAAACATGAAATCGGCTACACAAAGAAAACAAATAAATATTGGTTTTGAAAAGACTCTAGTTACCTTTTTACAAACTCATAGAATGTCGACTTACTTGAAGTCATCATGCTCTTTGTATAGCATTAAATACCTCCTGTAAGAAATCCTTGTTAAATATCCTTCTCAAGAGTGTCGACTTACTTGTAGTCTTCATTCTCTCTGTAGACTTTGAAAAACACAACATAAAGAAAACACTTGACATGACTATGTACAAATAAATATCTCAAAGCACTCATTGTACTTACACTCATTTAAAGTAAAGAAGTACTTATGTACCTGAAATCATTAATTAGAATAAAGACAAAACTACATAATAGCCTACAATCCAACGTTCAATGTACTATTGTAAGAAATAGACTTTTTACATAAAATATGTATTACCTAAAATATTACAACGACTAGTGTACCCTATATTTTACTTTTATGGAAAGAAGACTTTCTCGAATTTCTCTAAAGATGTTTTTTGAAATGACATGACATTTCACATCTCAAAAAGGCTACGATTTCAAAAAGCCAACGACTATTTTTTTAAGCTATAAAAACACACCCAAATGAACTATTCAAAACAGAAGGGAATGGAATAGACAAGTGAGCTTACAACGAGAAAAATACCTATTCGATATTTGAAAGAGAGCCTAGAAAAAGAAAGAGAAAAGAAAGAGAAAAAGTCAAAAATAACTCTTTGACAAAGAGTATCTTCTGAGTGACAAACAGAACATTCTGAGAATCCTTCATTCGTGCATTCATATCATCCTGAAGGTTCTATAGGAAGTATTGTAACTTTCTGTTATTCACTGTATTCCTTCTTTATTGAAAGAAGTAGACCTCTGAGAAAGAGGGTGTTGCCCTTCTCTGTTGAGAGAAGAAGACCTTTGTGTAAGCACATATGGCATCTACCTCTTATGCTCGTGATATTGAAGGTCAACACGCATCTCGTCATCCTTTCTTCAACGACTCCAACTATGGATACTGGAAGTGCAGAATGGCTATATTTCTCAAATCCATAGATTTTGTTGTATGGAAAATTGTTGAGCATCCATACACATCTCCTTCCGCAGACTATAACTTATGGTCTGATGAATAAAAGAAAATGGCAAACCTAAATGCAAAGGCTATGAATGCCTTATATTGTGCCATCAATCAAAATGAATTCAATAGAATATCTATATGTGAATTTGCATATGATATTTGGCATTCTTTGGAGGTTATTCATGAAGGTACCAACAAAGTGAAAGAAGCCAAAATCTCATCTCTTGTCAAGAAATATGAGTTGTTAAAAATGAATAAAGATGAACCCATCACAGAGATGTCCACCAGATTCACCAACATCACCAACGATCTGAAATCTCTGGGTGTAACCCACTCTCAGACAGAAAAGGTGAAGAAAATCTTGAGATCTCTCACAACTGATTGGGAGAAAAAGACTACTGCTATTGAAGAAGCTCAAGATTTGTCCAAACTTACCCTGGACGATTTAATAGGCAATCTTATGGCCTATGAAGTCCATATGAAGGAAAGAAGGGAAAAAGAACAACCTTTGAAGAAAACTCTAGCCTTCCCAGCCCTTTCTGAGGATGAGGACTCAGAAAAAGAAACTGAGATTGCGCTACTCACCAGAAAATTCCTGCGCTTTATGAGAAGGAACCGGCTTCCAAATAAGCACAAAGAAAGAAAAGACCCAAAAGAATATTCTATGTGCTACCAGTGTAATAAGCCAGGTCACCTGAGACGTGACTGTCCTCTTCTCAAAAGAAAATTATAAACACCCCAAATTTTTTACCTTCATCCAGTGTTTGTCCATTTCATAAGTCATTACAGATCATTGCATGTCATTGCACGTATTCTGCATAGCATTGTATGACATCCCATCTCATTTTCGAGATCCAACACTCCTGTTTTCAAAACATTCAATCCAGATTTGAATTTTAAAGCTTTATTTCAAAATCAATTTCAAAACCTGGGTTTTTATTCAATACTCTGTCATTTTCCAACCCCAGGACTTTATATTTCAAAATATTTTCTCAGAAAACAATCTGGATTCCTTTCAAATTCAAACTTTAATCGATTTCAATTCACAGATGAGACTCATTTAGATGGTGTCGCTTCTGAATGCCTCTATTCATCAAATTTCTCAAATTTCTCAAATTTTTGAAAGTTTCAGTCCGATCAGGACTCTGTCTCAGAGTCCTAATCCGGTCAAAAGTCTGGTTTTTAAGTCTGTTTTACTTCCATTCTCAATCTTTTTTCGATTATTTTCAAAATTTAGGTCATTTTACAGAGTCCAGTTAGTTCAGGACTCTATTTTAGAGTTCGGTCGAGTTAGGAGTCTAACCCTGACTGTGTTTTCTAACTTATTTCATCATTTCTTGATAAAATCTTTTGAAAATTCTTTCATTTGGCTTTTAAAATCTAAAATCTCAGAGTCCTAAGAGTTCAAGACTCTAACTTGGAGTTCCAGTTCGCTTGAGACCCTATTTTCAAAGATCTTGAATTTCAAATGTCAATTTTAACCCTTTTTCAAAGCCATTTTCAGTGTTTATTTCAAAAATGTTCAAAATTCGATGTGGGCCCGCTCAGTTGGCACCATATCCAGAGGAATTCTAACTCAGTTAGAACCTTATGCCATTTCAAAAATCCTAACTTTAAGATTACTTTTGAAGATCCTTTTGAAAACTCCTTCAATTTCAAGTTTTAAAATCGTTTTTTTTTTGAAAAACTCAAGTAGGGCCCACTCGGGGTGGTGCCATATTCGAGTCAGTCAGGGCTAGACTAGGGTTAGTTGATGTCTTGGTTAGTGTTAGAGGTTTAGAAGAGTCAAAACCATTTTGAAAAACTCATTTTTGAAAGTTAGTTTTTAAAACTAGTATTTTTAAAGGTTTTTAAAGGAGTTTTAAAAACCCAATGTGAGAAAATGCCAAGTGGCACCACATTTGGGGATTTTTTAGGATTAGCTAGGGGTTAATTAGGCATTATTTAGGATAATTTAGACTAGGGGTAGTTAGGTAACTCCACCCCAAAATCGCCCCCCCTTTAGAAGTCCAAAAATTTCAAAATTGCTAATTTTTAAAACCTAAAAAATGGTTATAAAAGGCCCCCATAGGGGGGACGATTTTTCCAACCACCTTAGGAGCAAATCTTGGAGCTTCTCTCTCCTCTCCAGCCCTTCCTCCATTGCTGCAACTCCAAGGTATGAACTTCTTCACTTTTCTTATTTTATTTAATGCTTTTTTAATGCTTTAAACCTAGATTTAGGCTTGGACTCCTTATGGAAGATCAACCATGGTTTTACCTCAAGAACTATCAAGAACCAGCAAGAACGGTCCAATAAGGTGATCTAACCCTGTTTTGGATGATTTACAGGGATTTTAATTCATTAGAATTGATTTTAATATGATTCTTTACATTATTAACCTATAAAATACATGATTTACCCTTTTAATGGGTTAAATCTATGTTTTAAAGGTGATATCAAATTCCAGCCATTGATTCCCTATTTTTAATTTATTTTCATGGTTTATTCATGTTTGTTTTACGTTATATAGCATAGAAATAATTTTTATTTACTGTTTTATGGTTTATTTTATTTATTTACATTAGTTAATGCATGTTTTTTTCAAGTTTCTTAAATTTTTGTGTGTTTTAGGTTTAGAACAGTAAAGATGATGTTATTTCGGATTGAAGAACTCATTTTTTATTTTTGATTTTTTTATATGTGATGCATGCATGAGTTATTGAGTTACTGTAGAAAAATCAGAGGTTTTGGATCTCGGGAACCCTGTCAAAAAAAATCAGACATCAAATCGGGTTTTTAAAGCTTTAAAATCGTGGTTAAAATCAAGAAGGTAACTTGCTGTGATGATATTTCTCTCATCTTATATCCTATTTTAGATATGTAAAGTGCTATGGATTCATATTGAATAGATCTATCTGCTGTGAAATTTTCGGATTTTTTTATCACTGTTTAATATTTTTCCCTTTTTAGAGAATCTGTTTTTAAATTTAAAACTCGTTAGGGTTTACCAAAACCCTAATCAGACTTGTGTTAGTCATAAATCCCAAACCAAAGATCCGATTTTAGATCTGTAAAAAGTGAGTATTATTATTTTTCTGTCTATTGTTCACCACTAAAATTTCAGAGATTTTTGTTTATATTTGCTATTTATGTCTGTATTTTCAATCTGAAGTAGCCGTTTTAATCCTTGTTAAAAGTGATATATTTTAGCCCAGTTTGCCGGAAGGGTTTCTCCCTAACCGGAGATGATTTTTCCAATTTGTAAATTGGGAAATCTCTGTTTTTCTTCTTAGTTAGTCTCTGTAAAATTTCTTAAATTTCCATGAAGATTTGACCCCTGGTTCAGGTCTCGGATTGAAACTGGTTGGTGAATTAGGTCAAAAATAGCATATTTTAAGGGTTTAATGCCATTTTCGGATTAATTTAATGTCAAAAAATTATTTTTATAATTCCAATTCGACATTAGGGATATAACAAGTGCAGGTACCAATTTTTATGGATTTTGGAATCCATTTGATGGCTGAATCAAGCAAATTGCAAAACCGGGTTCCTGAAAGATCCAAAAACACTGCAAAAATCACAAAATTTGTGATATTATTGGATTTTTGTGTATAAGCAGATGGTTTTAGGGTTTTATTATGTTCATAAGCATCTTAGGATACTTTAGGTTTAATTTTGTGCTCATTTGATTTCATTTAGTGCATAAAACCTAAGTTTTTACCAAAATCTCTTTCTAAAAACCCTGATTTCAAGGCCATAGTCTTGCTATCGGGGGCAATTTGGTCATTTGACCTAAATTTCGAAATCCCTAACCCTAATTTTCATATTTTTAAGCATGTCATATCATATTTAGCTTAGTTTATTCCATTCAAATTTCAAAACTTGCATTTTATCAAAATATCTTTCTAAAAACCCTAATTTCAAGGCCATAGTCTTGTTATTAGGGGTATTCTGGTCATTTTGACCCCAATTTCGAAATTTCATATCTTATCTTCCTTATTTATTCAATTTTGTTTCATACTTTATCATTTTGATTTAAGGGAATCATGGCAAAAAGGCTTATATCTAGCAAAATCCAACAATTTCCTGATATTGTTGGATAAATCTAGAAAAGCCAACATATATTCATTAACCAAGTTTTCTAGTTTTGCAGGTACATTGAAGACTTTATTTTTCATGTATTTAAATTTCAATAGTGATGTAAACTAAATTAAACTTTGGAATAAGAATTTACATTTCCTGCTTAGCTTAGGTTGCATTGCATATAGTTTATTTTTATAATTTTAATGTGTGATGGATGATGATTCATGCATATTTTTACAAATTCACCATGGTCTACACGAATGGAACATGCACCAGCTTCTATGAAGTTTATAAACTTGGTGGAATTTGTATTTATGGCCATAGTCAGAATATGAATGATACCTAGATTTATGATCTTCACATTAGCCACATTCAGCCTACACTCTTAGGCTAACTTCAAAAGTGCACTGCATTTCTCAAAAATACAAAAAAGTATTTCTCAATTCCTCAAATCCATATTCATCCATTTCATGCATTTGCCAATTCAAATTTCAATTCAAAGAATTTCATTTTCTCAAAATTTTCTAAGTCATAGGGAGAAATCGATTTTCTCAGAATATGAAAATCTTAAAGTATGTTTCAAGTGTTTCTCAAAATTCAAAATTCGAAAATTCAAGTTATATTTTCAAGTTCAAAGTTGGAATTCAGAAAAACCAAGTTCTCTCAGAATTGATTTTCATAAAATCTCAAGATTTCCCTAGAAATCGATTTTTACTTTTCTCAGAAATATTTTCCAAGTCCTAATTCACGATTTTCCATGTGATATCATTTCCAAGATTTACATTTTCTTAGTATTTCTAAGTATTTCAAAGCAAACATCATGTTTTTCAAAATGTGCATTTTCTGAAAATTCATAGCACATGCCTGATTCTATGTGCATTTAGAAATTAGAATATGATTTAGACAAGTTGAATAGAGTAGAGCGTAAGATTGATCCTTGGTTCAATTACCCCTGTTAAAGGTGGCAGGAACGGTTGAACCTCGTACCGACAAGCGAGTCCCATTTTACGGAATTTTCCCGCATTTTAAAAACGAAGGTGAGTTATTTTCAAAAACTATTTCAAAGGTCAGTTTGATTTGCAAAAGTAAAATTTTGCGATGATAACAGGTTTGGCGACCGTGATGGGACCTGTCTTTGACTGATCAATCTAATGCTCTACTTAGTTCAAATTGTCAAAATCGATTTCCATGGAATGTCAGCTTTTAATTTATGCTATCATGTGAACCTAGGAGCCTAGACTTGAACCCAGCTGGCATGGACTGCATGTAGACTAGGTATGGTTTGGTAGGACCATATTGAGGAGGAAATTTTTATGCTCACATAGACTTAGGTCTAATACAACCCTCCTCAATCTAGGTTTGATTGAAAACAATGTTTGCTTCTTCAAATTTTTCAAAATCTCTATCTCTTTAGGTTTTAGAGCCTTCTGATTTGATTGCATGTGCTCATGTTTTCAAAAATCACCCTACCTATATTGTCCCGGTCTTCACGTTGCTGGGCTCTCTTCCAGAACCATAGTTCGGGACAAAGCCTCACAACTGGGCCACTTATTTGGGTGAAAACCCCCCTGCCACGTACCAAGGGCCATAGTCCAACGTATATCGGCAGGTGCTCAAGGATGTTGGAAAACTTGAACCTAGAACCAGAGAAATTGATTTTATGCCACGTACATCGAGCCTTGGCTTGAGTATATAGGCATAACTGGATTGGATGCAGTTGATCTGAACCTTAGAGTTAGGATTAAGGTCCTACAGCCATTTCAAAATTTGTGCATCTAGAGTCAGCTTTTAGGGAATACTGTATGTGCATACTTGTTTGTGCAGAATGTGATTGAATATGTTATAGTCATATTTTCTAAAAATACTGGACGATTTTTCAAAATTCCCCAGTCCATGTCCATGTACTGTCCATGTTTTAAATCCTGGACGATTTTCAAAACACTTCATTTTATAAAGTACTTCCTTATATTTCATTAAACCCTGGACGATTTTCATAAAATTCCTCCATTTTCTTCAAAACTCCAGGTGATTTCCCATCTTTCCTGTCTTCTGGATCTCGAATTTCCTGCTTTATTTTTATCCTGCCTGCATTTCCCTTAAATTTCCTGTATTTTCCCAAGTCTTATTCCAATTTTCCATGTTTTCCAGTCTGATGGCATCCAGTCAGCTTGATTCAGTCTTCCCTGAGGGTCACATCTCCTACGAGGTGCGACAAAGTCTTCCCGAGCATCCAGTCCTCAGCACCGGATCCTTCTTTCCCCGGTGGTACTATTTATGGTTCAAGAATTTCTCTCGTATGTTTCCGAACCACTTGGACGATTGTGGGTTAGAACTGGCGTCCGCAGTGGGAAAGCAGACAGTCAACGACAATTTGATCCATGCACTAGCAGAGCGGTGAAATCCGAGCACTTCTACCTTTTGGTTTCCATGGGGCGAGATGACAGTGCTGATAGATGAATTTTCAGAGATTATGGGATTGCCCGAGCCAGCCGATCAGCCTGGAGATCCATTGGAGAAACAGTTTCTGATTAATGTTAAGGGTCTGGACCCTAAGGATGCCTTAGCTCGCATGACAGGACGCAAGTCTTAGCCATTGATAGAGGAGGATGGAAACAAATATGTGGACCTGCTCGAAATCTATAGACAGTATAGAACATTTACAGAGGTCAGCTCATTGTGCACGGTGGGATTAGCTTTCTTTCCCGACGGACGAAATTATATGGATATCAGAATAGTTCAGCTTCTAAGGAGATGGGGAAGTCAACAGACCAGCCGCCTCTCAATAGCCATGGCCGCACTCGCTTTTCTATACCGAGGGTTGACTCGTTTCGCACTCGGAGAGTCGATCCTAGTCGAAGAGTGCACCTACGCGTTACAATCTTGGTTCCTTCGGCATGTACCAGCCCGAGCCAGTTCATTCAGATACAATGGTGAAAAGCTTCTTCCAGTTGCGCGATACCGGTTCTTGATCGACAACCTTCAGGAGGAAGAAGTCGTATGGGACTACTTTGATCGTCAAGAATCACCTCCCAGATATACTTATGCATACGGCAAGCGATTCAGGCTACTTGGCTCGTTTTTCTGCGCATACTATCATCCAGAGCGGTGTGTCAGGCAGTTCTCTCAGAGGCAGAAGCGCGTAGAGATTCGTCCACTAGCCGAGGTTCTGCCAGAATTCGATCTCACATCAGATCAGTGGTCCGGAGCATACCATTCTGCCAGACATGGCTGGGATTCTTTTGTCAGTCTTACTATTTTTCCTGGTCCTCGTGTATCTTCTGGTTATCTGGAGTGGTGGAAAATTGTTTGTCCCCCTCCCCTCTGTCAAGTGTATTATTGATAAAATCATGTTTTTCCTCTCAATAAAAATTCCTTTATTTTACATTGGTTTGACGACCTCACCTAGGTAACAAGGCATATTTTCAGTTATTTATCTTGCAAAGAATAGCAACGCAATTGTCGTAATCCCAACAGCGACTCAATCCCTAGTAATGGGATATTATTTCAATTGTCTACCAAAATTCTCAACAAATATTTTCCTCCAAACCAAATTTCCTTCAGAAGCCTAACCATCAGTTCTGCCCTGCAGAGAGCATCAGTAATATCCAAGAGAACATTTGCGATACCCGATGGTTGATACAAGATCCAGAAAGAAAGCCGCATCAGTTGAAGGCGTCGCGTACTCAGTAGCTTCAGAAGAAGAGATGGAATCACCTCGATCAATCCAGAGTCAGGGTCAGCAGACGGATGATGGCATCGATCCCCAAATGTACGTCATGTTCAAAAAGATGATGACCAAGATGCTGGCAGAGCAAGCTGAGGCCAGTACTGAGCAAATTCAGACCAAACAGAAAGATAAGGGTCATGCCGTCAAGAATATGAAGATCAGTAAAAAGCAGAATTGTCATGAGGAAATGTCTGATGAGTCAGAATCAGCAGATGATACTGACAAAGAGTATGAAAACAAGCAAGAATTCAAAAAGTCGACTCAAGGGCAGGGGTCGGCCTACAAATCCAAGAATCAGTCTGTTGACGACCCTACGCAGTCACAACTCAAAGATGTGATGAAAATAGTTAAGGATCTTCAAACTCGTGACAAGGGCAAAAGAGTCTTTACAAGTGAAGACTTCTATGATGGACTGGATGGGGATGATGATCTTGATAATCTCCTCAAGAAATTTATCAAGTTTGATGGTTCGGGTGACCCAAAAGCACATCTCGCCCTATTCTTCGCAGAATGTTCCAGGTTCAAGAGGAACAATCGCGCCTTATTTCTCTGCTTCCCTCGCAGTTTGGACGGTGTCGCAGCAAAGTGGTACTCAGAGCACATTAATCCAATAGAACTGAAAGAATTCGACAAAGTGGTCAATTTATTTATTGAGCGCTTTCTATTCAATGCTGAAGCACTCCCGACTCTCAGTCATCTCTGCAGTCTGAGGCAGAAGGAAAACGAGAAGGCCAGGGATTTCATTCATAGATGGAGATCCGCTTGCAATAAGATGTGCGAGCCAATAGCAGAAAGACACGCACTATCTTTGATCGTAAGCAACTTCTCGCAACCCCTGAGGGGACTAATTTCTACATCTCCATCGAAGAGCTTCATAGAACTAACAGAACGAGCCAAATGGCTCGAGTTGAGTATGGAGAACGGGTCTTATGAAGGTTTTATGTTTACAAAGAATAACAGTCAACAAGAATCAAAGAAGAAAGCCCATTTTACCTACTCTGCCAGTAACAGCAAGAATCAGAACAAAGGAAATGAAAAAAATCATAGTTATGCTTCAGGAGGGTCAAATCCCAACAAAAGTGATCAGAAAGGCAAGTCGATTATTCAATATGATAAGCAGCCACAACAAACCCTCGAACAAAGATCAAGACCACAAGAAAAGCCGAAGCGGGAAGGATGGAGTTATAACCGCAAGTTTACTCCTCTAGACCAGTCCCTCGAGACAGTATTAGAATATATGCTCGGCAGTGATATGATTAAACTTCCAAGGGTAGCTGACCCGCCAGTGGTTATGGGAAAAATGAAAGACAGATTCTGCAAGTTCCACCGAACTGTGGGACATGATACCGAGAACTGTTTCGTTCTCAAAAACATCATACAAGATTATATTGACAAAAATCTGTTAGTAGAAGGGGCTGAAGATGAGAAAATGGAGATTCTAAAACAACCTTTCTTGCAGCACTCAACAGCAATGATATCTGATCATCCCTTTCAGCAACAAGATCATATCCGACCATGCCCTAGCAGTGATATCAAGCTGCAGCATCAGGTATTAGTGTTGTATAAGGCCCAGTCCGGTTCTCAAAAGATGGACCTCGTTTCAGCATTCAGTAAGCTGAAAGTTTCGAGAGAACCCACTCGAGTATCTCCAGAGGTAGCCAAAAGAATGCCATGGTTACCCAAGAGCCTTGTCAAATCTACTTCGGAAAAAGGGAGAAAACCAGAAGAAAAGGTCGACACGGTGCAAAGACCAATCACTGCCCTCTCTAATATCCCTATCCTTGAGTTGGCACGTGCCTCTCCTAAGCATCAGCAAGTCCTGGACGATTTACTGCGAAAGATCAAGGTCAAGCCAGACACCACACCTGAAGACATGGCTCAGATCGTTAATCAGGCCATGACCAATGCTCCCATAACCTTCTCAGATGAGGATCTGCCAAAACCTCACGGATTTCATAACAATGCCTTGTACATTGTGGTGCGAACCCGGGGAGTGACTGTACCCCACGTGCTTGTAGATGGAGGCAGTAGCCTCAACATTTGTCCTGAAATGACTGCCAAGGCTCTGGGTATAAAAGAAGAAGAGTATACACCGGATCCGATCACCATTTATGGGTTTGATAATCATGGACAGACAGCAAAGGGAAAGATCTTCTTGGAAATATTTATCAACTACTCTGTTCATATAGTGCTTTTCCATGTCGTTAACGTGCCGCCAACGTATAATCTTCTACTGGGAAGAACATGGATTCATAATGCCAACGTCGTGCCATCCACTCTGCATCAGTGCATCAAGTAGTCTAAAGGTGGCATGATAACTACTGTTTTGGGGGAAGATCCTGAAGAGAGGCTACCTCAGCCTATGATCCCTAGGCCAACTTATACTGCTGATATCCCTAGCATTAGGGAAAGTGAAGAAATTGTTCTCAGTGAAAGCCTTGAAATGCTAAAGTTAGGAGCAACATCAGAGACAAATCACACAGCAGCGATGGTCCAATGGCAAGGACCACATTTCTTTAAGATTGGGGGTCGTCTCGATTACAGTACTTTCAAGGACCATCCTCTTTTCCCGCAGTTTGTTAGGACCAAGAAAGGATTTGACCTGTTACTGAAGCATGGTTATCAGCCTTTCAAAGGATTGGACAAGAACGGAGATGGCCGGCTAGAGCCAGTGATCCCTGACCATCATCCGCGCAGAGCAGGACTAGGATTCATGGGCAAAAGATCCCACAAAAATACTGTCTTCATTAAAGGGATCCATTAAAAATTTTCTACCATCTGTCTTTTATATTTCATTCATTTGATTTTTGCAGTTTGTAGGGACAATGTCCCATTTCAGTTCATTTTAAATGTCCTTATTTCATTTCAAGTCTTCAATAAAGTTATCAATTTTCTCGTCTATCTGGATGTCATCTTTCTCTTATTCCTCTGCAATTTGTCTTCAAAATTCATTTGTTCTTATCTTTTTTATTCCCATACAATTTATGTCATAGTAAAGGAGCTTTCTCTAAAAGCTATTCCTTTTCAAAATTTCAGAATGTCTTCTCAACTTATAAAAAGGTTAGTCATTAATCCTTCAATCCTATCGAAACCGGCAAAGATATATCGGGTCCGAGCAAGAGCAGGGGACAGTAAGGTCACAAAGCAGTCAGAAGAAATGGCAGAATTTGATTCGTCGCTTCCAGAGTTGCCAGAATTTGCAGCGATTCAGAAACAAGATGAACCATCGACCCTAGTTCAGGATCCGACTGAGGACATCAATATTGGTTCAGAAGATAGTCCAAAAATTCTCAAGATCGGCACCAGCCTAAGTACAGATGAGAAGGAAAGGCTTATTGACTTTCTCAAGCAGCACCAAGAAGTATTCGCATGGACTTATGAAGATATGCCCAGTTTAGATCCTAAATGGGTGGAACATCGACTCGTTCTGAAGCCTGATGCGAAACCTGTTAAACAGAAGTTAAGGAAAATGGATCCTCGAATCGAGCAACAGGTCAAGGAAGGACTTAAGGACTTGCTTAAAGCAGGATTCATTCGAGCAATAGATTATCCGGACTGGTTGGCAAATATCGTTGCAGTTCCCAAGAAAAATGGCAAAGTGCGAATTTGTATCGACTTTCGCGATCTCAATAAAGCTACTCCGAAGGATGACTATCCCCTCCCAAATATTGACCTCCTAGTTGATAGCATGGCTGGGCATGCCATGTTTTCCTTCATGGACGGATACTCCGGATATAATCAGATCAAGTTAGCCGCTCGTGACCAATCCAAAACATCCTTCACTACGCCATGGGGCACTTTCTGTTATACAGTCATGCCGTTTGGGCTCAAAAATGCTGGGGCAACCTATCAGCATGCAATGGCTGCCATTTTCCATGATCAGATGCACAAGACCATGGATGCATACGTTGATGACATCTTGGTCAAATCCAAGGAGGAAGAAGACCATATCGATGCCTTAAGTCAAGTCTTCAAGCGGCTTATTCTTTATAAGCTAAGACTCAACCCTCAGAAGTGTGTCTTCGGAGTTGAATTAGGCAAATTGCTAGGCTTCTTGGTCAGCAAAAAGGGGATAGAAATGGATCCCGCTAAAGCAAAGGCCATCATTGACATGTCACCTCCAACTACTCTTAAGGAATTGCGTAGTCTTCAGGGACGTATGCAATCAATTCGGAGATTCATATCCAACCTTGCCATGAGATGTGAACCTTTCAATCATCTACTCAGAAAAGGAGTGAAATTTGAATGGGGACCAGAGTGTCAGCAATCGTTTGAGCGTATCAAGAAATATCTTCTGAATCCGCCCGTTCTAAAGCCACCAGAATTGGGAAAGCCTCTCTTGCTATACGTTTCAGTTAACCAAGCCGCTTGTGGCGGATTCTTGGCACAATATGAAGAAGGCAGTTTGGTTGAACATGCCATTTACTATGTAAGCAAGACTTTCATTGACTATGAGAAGAAATATTCTCAAATAGAGAAGACATGCCTAGCACTGGTATGGATGTGTCAGAAGCTGAGACATTACTTGTTAGCATCAGAAGTCAAGATTCTCTCAAAACTTAATCCTCTCAAGTATATTCTCGAACAACCATTTATTAGTGGACGAATTGCTAAGTGGTGTTATCATCGCAAAATTTTTCCCCTCCCTTGCGAGAGAGAAACGAATTTCGCGAGTCAAACTCGACCAAAGTTTTGAAATTGGTTTTGAAAATTACTCGCCTCCATTTTGAAAATTTGCGGGAAAATTCCATGGAATGGGATCCGCCTGTCGGTACGAGGTTCAACCGTTCCTGGCGCCTTTACCAGGGGTAATTGAACCAAGGACCAATTATGTGCTTTAACTTGGCTCAAATATCTAAATTATGCTCTATTTTTCCTAGAATGCACAAAGAATCAGGCTTGTGCTATGGAATTTTGAAAAATGCAAGTTTAAGAAACTATGATGTTTGCTTTGAAAAATTGAAATGCATTTGGAAAATGATTGGAAAAGTGCTTGAAATTGGAGTTTTTGGGAAAATCATTGAATTTCATTGGAAATCAGAAATTTGCATTGAAAAGTGATTTCTCAGGAAAACTTGAAAATCTTTGAAAATTGGTTTTGAGATTGGAAACTTGGAATTGCTTTTATAAGAAAATGGATTTGAGAATCTTGAGAAAATCTAAGAAATTTATTGGAAAATGACTTTTGAAATGGAAAATGAATTCTCAGGAAAACTGGAAAATATGAGAAAATCGATTTCTGAAAACTTGGGATTTTGAAATTTAAGAATTTGAAAACATAGGAAAATCTTGATTTGAACTTGGGAAATGCTTTGAAATGTCATTTGAAAACTTAGGATTTTGAGAAAATCAGATCCTGAGAAAGACTTGGAAATTCTTGAGAAAATTAAATTTTCTGAAATTGAAATTGGAAAATGAGTTTGAAAATAATGCAATTTGAATGATATGAATGAATGAATATGAATTTGAAAAGGGAATTTCATTGAGGAATTGGGAAATCCTTTTGAAACTTTGAGAAATGCAGTGCATTTTTGAAGTTAGCCTAAGAGTGTAGGCTGAATGTGGCTGATATAAATATCATAAATCTTGGTTTTCTTCGTATTCTGACTATGGCCATAAATACGAATCCCACCGAGTTTATAAACTCCATAAGAGCTTGTGCACGTGCCATTCGTGTAAACCATAGTGAATTTGAAATAATGTGCATGAATCATACATCACATATTGAAATTTGCATAAATTAAACTATATGCAATGCAACCCTATTCTAAGCAGAAAAGTAACTCTTATTCCAAATTATTACATTTGAGGTTACATTGAATTGAAATAAAAAATAAAAGCTAAGTCTTCTTCTTGAATGTTCCTGCAAAACTAGAAAACAAAGTTAGCACAAAAATGTAGGTTTTTCTGAATTTATCCAAAAATATGGAAAATTATCGGATATTATTCAGATATAAACCCAGAATCATACCCCCTTTGATATAAACATGAAAAATAATGAATAAATTTTGAAAATAAACTTGAAAATTCGAAATTGGGGTCAAAATGACCAAAATACCCTTGATGACCTTGAAATGAGGGTTTTATGAAAGATTTTTTTTGTAAATTTTTGAATTTTGAAAAACAAATGAAATAAATCAAACATAATATGATGATATACATGAAATTTTGGAGAATTAGAAATTGAAATTTCAAAATTTAGGTTAAAATGACCAAAATACCCCTGATAACAAGACTATGGCCTTGAAACCAGGGTTTTCTGAAATAAATTTTGCAAAATTGAAAAATATGAAATGCAAATGAGATTAAAATTAACCCTAATATGATTCTACATGCTCATGTACATGATAAAAACCCTAAAATGGCGAAAATATCATAAAATATCAAATTTAACTTGATTTTCGCTTCTGAATTTAAAGATAAACTAACACATGGAGCAAATGAACTTGGAATTAAACCAAATTTGGCATGGACACCTAAAATAACCCTAGAAACATAATGGAGCTCAAAAATCTATTTTTTTGTATTTTTAAATATGGAAATTCAAATAAAAACCCTAAATTTTGTGATTTTTGCCTAAAATGTTGATTCTAAAGGAGATTTAGGATATCCAATTTCCATAAAAAATTCCCAAATTTCATGGGGTGACCGAGGACAGTAATTAAAGGATTTTTTATTTTTACACTTTCTGGTTTTGACCTATGGTCGGAGCTGTACCACTCCGGCAAGTCGGATCGGAATCCGGCGACTCTAGTAAATGAAGGAAACAGACAGGTTTCGGGAGAAAATGTGGGAAAAATAGCAAACAGATGGGAAAAAGGTTGAAATTGTGGGAAAATGTCTCTGACAAACATATAAAGATTTGATCTTTTGACGTCCTTGGGATTTGCGTTACGGTTTGGAAAAGTCCACACTGTTATCAGAGACCTAAATCTCTGGAATTTCTGGACATTGGAATCTGTTAGACAGAAAAAGAAAATCCAAGAAAAATAATGAAATTGATTCAAAAATTCCCACATTTTGTAAAATGACAGGAAATTATGTTAGGAAAAACTTTCATGTTGAAAGTTTTTGCATACGGATTATAGATTGTATGGACTTGGTGCATTAGGGTCTGTCTATACCCTGACAAAAGAAAAATCAAGATTTTCCCAGAGGTCTGGGAAATCCGATTTTTGAAAGAGGCCAAAACTTCTTGGAAATATCTCAAAATTTCCAGATCATTAGTAGATTCAATCATGAATCCACTGTGATTTTTGGAGAGCAATCCGAATCTCTCACAAGGGTGGTGTCGGAGGTTCTTTTCTGCTAAATCAGAAATTGAAATTTCTAGAAATAGGAAATCTCAGTTTGGGATTTGATTTATTTGAGAAGGTTACGAAACCCAAATTGCATCAAATTTTTGGCACAAAAGCAGAGACATACAACTAAAGTTATCACAATTTTCTTTCGGATTTTTTAACAAAAATATATCCATGAAATGATGACTGGACTTCATATACAAACTAAAGCCTATGGATTTCTAAGCAAACCTTAATAAAGCTAACAAAACTACCTATAAAATAGTGAAATTAATCAAATAAAATGCCTAAAATACTCAATTTATACAAAACTAATGCTTGAAATAAAAGAAAAAAAAAACAAGGGGATATGAAGCCGATTTGATGTAGGCTATTAATGGAGGGGGTTCGATCCATGCATCGGATGGACCACCTCTCTTGCTTAGCCTTAATCATGAGAGATTCATTAAAGAAAACAAAATAGCACAATGGATCCAGTTTTAAACTGACTTTCACATTTAGAACCATCCTTCTACAGAGAATATCCATGGCATTCTAATAAATAGATGACACACAAAAAAAATAATAATAATAATAATAACAAGAGAAATCGGTGAGACGATAGAAACTATTGACTCACCTTGGGTTCCTCCTTAGATCAGCTGAAGGTGGTAGCTATGGTTAATGGGGCTGCCAATGGATGAAGGCTGGACTGTTGGAGTGACGGGTTGTGGTGGTTGTGACACCCACGAAGAGGGCTGGAACGGTTGGAGCAAGATAACTAGGGAACCTGTTGGAGGGGAGACGCTTCTTGCTATTGCCTTGGAGGAAGTGGTTGTAGCCGAGTGGTGGACTGAACCCTTGGTGGAGTATAACAGAGGCTGGAGATCTGCTACTTGGAGGCTTCAAAGAGATGCCGCTGCAATGAGAGAGCCGGCTGGGCGTGGAGGCATGGATGGCTGCACCTTGTAGATGGGGTGACTATGGCTGGAACTAATTGAAGGTGGAAGTGCCTTGTTGAAGGTTGTATGAGAGAGATCTTTTTGGCTGGAAGGAGTGGAGTCTTCCAGTTGGTTGTGCTGATGGCTGAATGGAGGAGCTCTGGAGGTCTGCCTTGGTTGAAGGAAGCTGGGAGGAAGAGGCTGTTGCTGAAGCTCCTTGGTAAAGGTGGCTGTGGTGGTTGAAGGTAGTGGTTCAAGGTGGTGGCTGCCTTGGTGCAGCTGAAGGTGAAGCAAGGTGGGCTGCTAGACGGCTGGTGCAGGTGGTGCTTCAAAGTGGCTTCAATGGCTGAGAGTTGCAGCCAAGGATAGCTGCAGCCAAAAGAGAGAGAGAGAGAGAGAGAGAGAGAGAGAGAGAGGCGTTGAATAGGAATCCCCCCAGCCGTTCTTTTCTTTTTTTCTTTTTATCATAACTTAGGTTTTGATTAACTCAAAACCTAAGTTACTAATAATATTTCATGAAGGAATATACGTGAATGGCTGCAGCCATTGCTTTTGGGGAAAATCCAAAGGGGAATAAGGAAGAAAGGGGAAAGAAGGAAGGGAAGAAAAAGGAAAGAAGAGGGGAAGAAGGAAAAGGAAAGAAAGGGGAAGAAAGGAGAGGGAAAGAAGAAGAAGGAGGGGCTGGAAAGACTATACGTGAATGGAGGGAGAGGAAAGAAAGGAGGAAAGAAAGAAAGAAAGAAAAAGAAAGAAAAAGGAAGAAAAAAGAAAGAAAAGAAATAAAGAAGAAAAGAAAAGAAAATAAAAATAAAAAAAATATAAAAAAAGAAAATGGAGGAAGAAAGAAAGGAAATGGGCTGGAGGTTTGGGTGACCCCCTTGTGGGTCCCACCTTAGGAAGAATAAAATAATAAAAAAAAAATTAAAATAAATAAAATAAAACAAACCAAAAAAAAATAAAAAAAAAAAGATATATTTTTTTCTTATAAATTAAAATAAGAAAATGCAAATGGATGGGCCATCTCAGAGCGGGTCCAAATTCCACTTTTGAAATTCATTTTGACGATTAAAGGTGTAAAATAGTCTTTTAAAAAAAATTCAGACGAAACAAGCTATTTTTGGCAGTTTTTGAAATGAGCTCGGATTTTAAAGTTCAATACCTCGTTGCGAAGCAAATCCAGTGTAGAATTTGAAAATTTAATTTTGAAAGAAATCCAGATTGTTTTTCTCGAGAAAATATTTTCAAAACGAAACGAGCTATTTTTGGCAGTTTTTGAAACGAGCTCGGATTTTGAAGTTTAATAGCTCGTTGTGAAGCAAATCCAGTGTAAAATTCAAAAATTTGTGTTTGAAATAATTCCAAATTATTTTTCTTGAGAAAATATTTCCAAATTTAGACTTCCGGGGGTAAAAATGTCAATTTTGGAAACCCGAGGTTTGAAATTGATTTCTGAAAACTTTTAAAACTCAATCTGGATTGAAATTTATAAATCTGGAGTTCTGGACTTCGAAAATGGAATGAAATGTTATGAAATGCTGAGAAATGATATGAAATGATGAGAAATGATATGAAATGATGAGAAATGCAGACCCTGAATGAAAAATTTTGGATGTTAGACCCCGATTGACACTTGTACCAATTTAAAAAGTATAAAAACTGATAAAATTTGCAAAAAAAATGGTTGAAGAAATGATTTTCGAGCTCTTCCAAGCTAGAGTGACACTGGAAATTAGGGTTTGAGCTGGATTAAACTGAAATGAACTGGATTGAGCTGGGTTTTAAAGTTTTAGAACTCAAATGAACTGACCAGACACTGACTCAACTGACCTTTCCGACTTAATTTTCAAGAAAAACTGTCATTTTTAGAGAAATGGTACGGAATGATCACTGGAGTAAAGTGAATTACGAACCTGAACTGGGTTTGAGCTGAAACAAAGGTTACTAATACTGAGATGAACTAAAATCGAGGCTCAAACACTAGCTCAACTGACTGAACTCAGCTCAATTTCAGCTGAAAGAGCTGAAATGGACTAAAATGGGCTCCTGAACACTTAGAAATGGTTTTTAACTGAAATTGGAGCACTTGAACTCCTGGTGAGCTCAAGTTAGACTCTGGGGAACATGACTGACTGGGAATGACTGACTTGGAGACAATTGGCTTGGATTCGAGTGAGAAATGAGCTCATTTTTGAAGAAATGATCCCATTTTGGCAGGAATGGTCAGAAATGAAAATGGTCTGTTCATTGTGAGCTCAGATGAGCTTGAGATGACTGATATTTTAACTGTCCTGAACTGACCAATGAGCTTAGTTGACTCCGACTGACTAGGGTTCGGGATAACCTAGGGGTAAAATGGTAATTTTCCTAATGAAAATGGGTAAAATGTTGATTTTTTGAAACTGACTCGGGGTTTGACTCCTACACTGACCTACAGGGTTGGCACTACACGAGGAGGGATTTTTAAGAATAGATGAGGAAAATTTGGGGTGTTTACAAGTGGCAAGTCCTGTTAATGCAGTATGATCTGGGGTATGTTTCTCAGCAATCTATCAAAGGTCAAGCAATTGCAGACCAATTGACAGATTTTCCTTTAGCAGAAGATGTTAGCTTTCCCGATGAGCGGATCTGTAATGTTCAACAATCCCCAGTTTGGAATCTGTTTTTCGACGGATCCAAGAACATGGCCGGCATAGGAGTCAGAATCTTGCTGATCACACCAGAGAAAGGGATGATCCCCTTTTCTCTGAAACTGGATTTTCAATGTACCCATAATATGGCTGAGTATGAAGCTTTAATACAAGGTATGAGAATTTTGCAAGATTTCAATGTTCAGAGGGTACACGCTTTCGGCGATTCATTGCTCGTCGTCAGCCAAGTCAAAGCTGAATGGCAGGTAAAAGATCAAAAGTT